>NC_090925.1:676631-1348263 GCF_040938575.1 Ambystoma mexicanum | reverse complement strand
GTGTTACCTGGCGTGTATTGTATATTGTCATTACTCTGTGGGTGGTTTTGTGTTCTGTACTGATGTCCGTGTAGTTGTGCGTTACTTCTTTGTCCTGCATTTTCTGGTTGCTGGTATTGTCCCATGGGGAGGCCGTATGGGCTTCCTGGGTGGGGGTGACCGTACTGCTCTGTCTCCTGAAACCCGTTGTTTTGTCTGCTTCTGCACTCCCTTGAGTAATGTCCCCATCTCCCACAATTACAGCAGCTCCCCTGTGGACCTCTGGGACCCTGCCACCCATTTCCTCCCATTCCTCCATACCCTTGTCCTCCTCTTCGGCCCCTGTACCCACCTCTACCCCCTCGTGGGGCCCACTCTTGCCACATTGGACCTCCGTTCTGCTCCTGCTCAGTCCACTGTCGTTGTCCTTGCCCTGCCCAATTTGCTGCTATTCTTCCTTGTATTGCTATTTGCCCCTCCTCTCCTTCCTCTCCCTCCCTCATGAGTGGGAGCCCTGCTACCGCTGCTGCAACCTTCACCAGTTTTGATTGTACCAACTTTGCCTCGTCTGCCAACCTTTTCTGTGCTACTTCCCTCTCTCTCTCCTTTATCCTTTTACAATGGTGCACTATTATACTTTGGATCTCTGGCCACCCCTTTGCCTCAACGCCCGCTATCTTATCGAGTGCCTTCTGCACCTCTTTTGGGAGCCCCCTCTTAATGATAAAATAAAATAGAGATGTGGATTGGTGCCAGGGTGTGCCCGTTTCCGCTCTCCACATCTCCTGCACCCGGAGAATGTAATCCATAGCATCCTCCCCGTCATTCATTGTACACTGCATTACTGACTGTAAATCTGGAGTATCTGGGAACGTCTCCCGCAGCGCATCCCAAACCCGTGCCCGCACTGTATTAAAAGACGCTCCATCATGACGGTCACAATCTAATGTCACGGCCGGGAAACCAGCCTTAACCCATACTCTGTCTGCTTGATCTCCTACTGCTGATACTAGTAGGCTTTTCACATCGCCTACTGCCAGCGGTATGCCGGCAGTATGTTTCTCGAATGCATATATCCACTTGCTCGCCCCTCCGGACAACGGGGGCAATGACTTCATCAAATTAGCTTTATCCATCTGGGCCCAGGGTATATAGTTTGGCCTTCCTCCCCCTCTGTGTATTAGTGGAAGTTGTAATTTTCCTTTTAACGTGGCGCCCTCACCCACTTTGGTCGTTGCTGACCCCAATGGCGCCATCCTCCCCACTCTATTCCTTAGTCGCCCCATCCACTCGTCATCTATCGTTCCTAGTGAGCATCCACATTCCAGCTCCTCGCTTTCCCCTCCTACTGCCATGCTCAACCTATCACTCTCATCTACTTCGCCTCGGACATCACATAACAGGTCCTCTCTGATCCCTGTCTGCCGTGACACATCACCGATGCTCCCCTCTGGCGTTTCCACCTGTATTATTCTTGTCGGTTCTTCCTCTATTCTGAACAATATTTCACCCTTTTTCCATCCTTCCTCAATTTCTCTACTTTCACTTGATGCTCTGGATACACGTCCTGATCGAGTGGGAGTGCCTGCTGTACGCTCACATATGTCTTTTATTCTTGAGAGTTCATCCTTTGCTATCGAGAGCCTTGATTCTAAATCGCTCGTTAGCTTTTCTATGTCCCCTCTTTGCGCGCTTCTCTGGGCACACTCTCTAGTGCTTTCGTATGGTGGGGGGGCTGTTGGTCTTAGGGGTGTAGTAGTTGTAGGGGGAGGCACATAAGTAGGATCACTATATCCTGCTGCGGGGGCCGGTTTATGTAATATCGGGTACAAACTAATCACCTCTACAGGTTGTTCTGTATTTAGTTGTTCCTTCTCCTCTCTTGGAATCATCAATGGGTTATCTGTGGTGGAAGGTAGATCGATATTTGGCACCGGAGCTTTGGGTGGGGGTATTTCCTCAAATAGTCTCCAGAGATCTAATATCTCCTTCCTGTTTTGCCACTGTTTGCCCTTGTACTTGAGGTGAATGCACGTTCGTACCATATCTAGGACGCTTTTTTCAAAAGACCCCCCCTCAGGCCAAATCTGGGGCAATCCTTCCCCTTTTAATTCTGTTACCCATTGATCGTGGTATTTCTTGATTCGTTCAGCGTATCCCGGTAAGCTCGTACAAATATGTGACAAGGGAGTTTCTGCCCCCATATTCTAAATCAATAGCACTGACCGTGTTCACCTACTTTACTTTTTGATTACGTATAGATATGTCTACGTATATTTTTATGGCCCAGGCAAGAGCAGACTTCTCAATGATATCACGCAAGTTAAATTCACTACTAACATTCTTTCTTACTCGCCATTCCTCATTCTCTTCGCATCCCTGTTCAAACCCGCGCAATTTTCATTCACAATCAACCACCTGCTAGTTATGGTCCACACTCTCTGGCACCCCCTCGCGGTCAGTCGTTCTTCTTCACTATTCACACGGTGCGCGCACCCCTCACAATGCTTTCCCACTCACACCTCACTTTTTTCCTCCCTTTCCTCCCTGGCCAGCTGTCCCTGTTTTTCTGCTATGGTTACTGTGTTCACGTCTGTACGTGCTACTACTTAATCCCCACTCCTACAAATGTGCTCCCTACTTTATAGTTCTTCTACAAGTATATTTATCTTATACCCTTTTCACTCCCCTTACCCCGTAGGACGGAAACAAAAGAAATAGAAAGAGTAGCAATCACTAAAAGTATCCTAAGTGTCTCCCTTTGCCAGACACCAATAACTTATTTTTTACTTCTTCATAAATTCCCAGTACTAGTTTAGATAGCACTATGCGGCGCCGCCTTCCACCCCCTTTCGGAGCTAGGTTCCCGTCACTTCTACTTCTTCATTCACTTCTTACTCCTAATGGCCATATGCAAAGAAAAAGATAAAGAAATTTTCAAGACCCGTCTTTAGTAGACCCCCATTATTCTTCTCCTCTACCTGTCCCCGTTCCTCTGTTCACAATTTCCCCTCCCTTCCCCTTTACGATCGCTCGCACTCGGTACTCACGTGCCCGTCTTGAGCCGATAGTCTCCGAAACTGGGTCCGTCCAGGCAGTGTCACCGGTAACTCAACGGTCAGCCCCTGGCTCCGGCGAGCGGCACTCAAAGGGGATTTTTTTCCAATCGGGATCCCGTACCCTTTCTCATTGAGTGCGCACTTCTTATTGTGCCGGTCGCCGTTGGCGGGCAGCCTCCCGGAGCCGGCTCACCGTGCGTATCCCTTCTCGACCGGAGATTCTCGTGCCACAAGGGGGTCGTTAAAAAGGAGTTAGGAAAAATAATTTGGAGATATCACGTCGGGGTCACCACTGAAAGGAAGCGCCCCCAAGTTAGCACGATCCTCCCCGCAATAGGAGACAATGATGGACACTCCCGTAATGGGAATAAGGCCAAGACAGAGTGCTGGTGAGCGTAAGTGGGAGTTTATCCAAAGACTAGGGCATGCAAAGAACTCTGCAACCTCCGAGAGCGCTCTGTCTGACAATAGCAAAGACAGGCGTATTTCTAATACAAAAAACGTCATCAAAACCTACACACTATAGGGGGCACAAGTTAATTGGGATTGGGTGGCGTCGACTAACTATAGGTGTTGCTGCAGCTTGGTTGGTCCGGGTGGGAGGACGTCACTGGTCAGCCTCGTGGGTTGGGTTGGGCCTGGCAGGCCGGCTTGAGGTCATCCGGGCGGTGTTGGTATGCTGGGGCAGCCTGTGACAAAGATGAATACCTTTCCTGACTCGTTTGCCCTAGGCCATGCACACTGCAGTTATTCAAGAAACGACATTTAAGTTCATCAATAAATCGCTCAACAGTTTATCTTATAAAATAAATGCAACACATGAGGAATGCACCTCGTGAGAGGTCTGGTAGTTGTCGGTTGGGGTGAGATTTACCTGTGTCCTATTGACCGGTATTTTAGTTCGAGGGGCTGGGCTCTGGGGCCTGGGCCGAATGATACATGTCTGTCTGCTGCGTTAGAAGTTATTATATAAATGGGTCTCTGTGTCTTGTCCCAGCTCTGCACGGGGTCATGATTCTTGGGGTGGTCTAGGGGGGTTGTGGGATTTACGAGAGGGTGCTGGTAGATCTGTGGATTCAAACGTGGGTTTATTACTGTGCTGTAAATAACACAGGTGGCGGGCTGTGGCCTTGGGTGCGGTACCGGGGCCTCTGACTCTCTGAAGCGGCTCCAGCTTGGTTGGGGGAGGTGAGGGAGCGCGGCACATGCCTTAGCTTCTTTATCTGGCAGGCTTCGTAGGGTGGGAGGGAGAATGGCCTTGCATATACTCACAAAGGTTTTTTCCTCGTGCGTTGCTGACTTTTGAATGCAGAACTTTTATAATGTTTTGCCTTATTTTGATCTTATTTAAACACACATCTATATTTCGACTTCGTTACACATTTCTTTAATACAGTCGATTCGAGTACCTTTTCATTACATGGTATTATATGTACTGCAGTGTTTAAGTATCTATATACATTCGACGGTACATGAGGTAGAACTATATTATGGACCACAGAGATTGACGGTTGCCACTATGGGTGACTTAAGGAGACATATAGGGGTTCATGTGTCTACATATGACTTAAAGACACTTTCTCTGTGATCTAGCAGCATTAGTACAATCACAATGTGAAGTCATATAAACATTTCACTTTTATGGCTAATTCATGGTTTGCAGATTCTGTTTAAGAAAAGTAGTTCACTAATACCACTACTTGAATTCATTTCTGCGTTGCCCTGGCCTCGCGGACCAGGTCGCACGGGATGCAGTATTACATTGTGGACGACGAAATGTTACAGTGTTAGCATCTCGGGTTATCTCATACCCGGCTTTCTCATGGGAACGCGCTCGCAGCGGATCTACCATAGTGCTGCGGCGGCAGGGATGCTTGGAAAGCCCTCCAAAGGTGGGGGGCCGCGCTACAGTGTGCTAAACTCACGCCATCTTTGCTAGACAAGATGGCTTCTAGGCCTAACTGAATTTTTGTATATGCAGGGAACGGATACGTGTGGGCAATGTCGTCGGCGGGTGAACCCTCCTCCACCTGGGCCCGGGTGGCATGAGGGGACGCCCATCGAGTCATGGTCCTCACCTGGGGAGAAGGCTGTAGGTGAGGAGGGCCTCGCGGCCAGTCCTCCCCTACAGCAGCAACAAAAGGTCCGGTGAAAAATACTGAGAGAGATATCATCTCTAAAGGTCCCGAGAAACAAGGAGAGATGTGATGCGCGGTGTGTGGCACAGTGTGTCTGGTGGAGTCAGGAGGCAGACCGCTGTGCGTTTTCCCCGTGATTCTGACTACTGTGGTATTCCCTCTTCAGCTTCTACAACTGCTGCTGGGAACTTTGAACTTTCTATATAATCACAGCGCAGGCGCGGAGTGCGGCGCAGT
The DNA here is from genome assembly GCF_040938575.1 of Ambystoma mexicanum. Taxonomy (NCBI): domain Eukaryota; kingdom Metazoa; phylum Chordata; class Amphibia; order Caudata; family Ambystomatidae; genus Ambystoma; species Ambystoma mexicanum. The sequence goes on along the minus strand of NC_090925.1, from coordinate 1,342,850 downwards.
GTGTGGCACAGTGTGTCTGGTGTCCAGTGGCTGGTGACGGAAGACGGAAGACAGGAGGTGAGACGAGCCCTCAAGGCATCCTTTCCTAACCCCTTCCCCTTCCATTCCCCCCCTGCGTCCTCCCCACCTCCTTCCCTCCCCCGTCCTCCTCCTCCCTTTTCCCCCCGTTCTCACCGTCTCTGATCCTTTACCTCCTGCAGCTACCAGCTGATTCCACACACGTACTTATATTCATGAACCTCCACGGATTGCTGCTGAAAACTAAATTTTCTTACCGACACGGCTGGCGCTCTCGGTGTACATGGCATGATGGCGCCGGCATCTCCAACCGAAGCGGACCCGGGCCGGTGGATGCGCAGCAAATAATCTCAGCCTGAACTTGCCAGGAGAAAGCCGGGCTCGCGCCTTAACAGCACTGAAGCTGATGCCAACATAAGCGAGGCAGAGGCCGAGTGAAGGGCTTTGAGCCTGCCCTCTCTCCCCTCCCAGGACTCCGGAATGGCGAGCGAGGGTAGCCTGATCCACGTAACCTCCTGCCCCCTTCAAGGCATAGGGGAACTCGCAGCTCCTAATACCATGCAGCCGTCAAAACATTTTGAGACGGAAGGGGAAAAACAGAAAAAAGCATCCAACTTTTCCAGCACTCCAGAATGGATAATGTCTCCTTTTACCACCCCTCAAACCCCCTGCCAGCTCACCGTTTCGACGAGTGTCATCCGGCCTGAGGCCGTCGGAGGACGGTCCCGGCAGGGGTCTGCATGGCAGGGGGAGCTTGAGGTGGAAGAGCCCATCGACCAGAGGCCCCCGCATCGGCAGCCTCATTCCACACTGCCAGGAAAGCAAGTGGCCGTAGTGGAAAAGTATGATGGCGAGGCAGGGAAACAAACACCAAGGTCTGAAAAGGGCCTGGCGACTATAGCCACAATCCACAACAACAACTCTATTCAAGACGTACTGATCACCGGCCGGGAAAAGACACTGGCATTGACCAAGTGGAGCCTTATTGAACCCGGCCGTACAGTAACAAAAGACGCGGCGGACTCGCACGAGAAGGGAAATAATGATGACTCGGTCTTTGAAGCACCAGAAGGACCGAACGTTTCCATCCAAGCATCTCCCACTGAAATAACAGTCCGGCAAACTAACCACAAGATACCGACGACCAAAGAGTCAGGAACACAACGAAAATTTACGTGCAAAGAACGTTGAAGCCAGGGAACTCGACATGTCATTACCAAACCATGAATCCATTTCATCCCCTGAATCATGCTCTGCCCAGGAGGGGAGAGACAAAAAAATTAAAGAAGTCGCCACGAGACCAAAAGTTTTATAAAAAACTATGAAAGATACAGCGAAAGGAAAGGCCACAGACGGGAAGGCCTTTACAAAAAAAGTTTGGAAAGCTGGTCCTAAAACATCAGGAGGCACAAAGGGCCTATCAGCACTGCTGCTATCGGCCTCCCTGAAGGACTATTTCATTAAGCATAGTAAGAGGAAACTGTGTTCTGACCACGAGATGTCAGACGCTGAAATATTGGAGGCGATAAAAGAACCACCTCCAGTGAATAAAGCTGGTAAAACGGACCCAAACCAGGGAAACCCAGCGCCCAGAATCAAATGGCATGCATGCAACCCACCCATTGTGGACAGGGACTCGGAAGGAGCAAGGGCTGTGCCTCGCCCGGCAAGTATCCTTCACAAACCTACGCCACTATCAGAAATTCCTCTGAAATTAACAGAAGGGCCGAATACGGAAGAAATTAGCTCTGTCCCCTACCTTCTAGACGAACCATCGCCAGCACCAAGATACGAAGATCTTAATCACCCGCAGAAGGGTCCTATGAACAGCACCCAGATCATAGAGTCTGAGAAAGAACAAACTGCACAACCACAGGACCTAGTGCCTGCACATGGTTCGAGCATAGAGGCACGGGACAGACCTAAAGTCAGAACGAGACTCTCGCAGGGGGAAGACCAACATGCTTGGACCCGCCCACACACACAGACAAACAGTAACAGAACCTGGGCTGAAACATCAGCAAATACCCAAGAGGCCTCAATAGTTGGAGAAAAAAACCTTTCGGAGAGACTGCTTCAACATCAAAATGAAAGAGGTCCACACACTCCGAATAAACTGAGAAGGCAAAGTGACCTTTCGGGATTGTCTGATAAAGAAATACCATCATCAAAAAAAAAACTGACCTCCTATCCATCATGTCGGCCCTTACTATAGCGCTAAATCCTTTTAGTAAGCTATATGAATCGATCCATGAGGTACTAAAGGACAATACATCGATGATTGCCTCATTGAAGGACAAACTGACTTTCATAGAAGGTTACGTAACGGCTGTTGAACAGAACTCAAAAAATATGCAACTGACTCTCGGAGACAGAATATTAAACCTGGGTAAAGAACTGTCAAACATTAATTCACGAGCACAGTATACTAACATCTTGATCAATAGAAGTGCCCAGACGGAAGATGCAGCTCAAAAAAAGAAGGATATAGCTCCGATCTTCGCAAAAGGACTGGTCAAATCACCAATATCTCGACCTGGCGCCAAACGAGTCTTAAAAAACTCAACCAGTACCAAAAATTCGGCAGAAGGTCCGCTACTGTGCATCCCTACAAAGGGGTCACTAGACCACTCAGCCAGAGCGGCAACTAGTTCCCAAATAGGTCGTGAAAACTCCCTAGATACCAGGCCTACCAAAGTAATTGAAAACAAAGGAAGCAGTGGCCCAGACAAGGCCAGTATCCAGAAAGAGCAAGACCTGTCTGATGCCTCACAAGGGCCCCCTGCCTCAAGCCCCGGTCTAGATTTTTCAAACTGCTCCCAGACCTCGGATTGTGTCGAAATGATCACGGCAACCACAAAACTCCAAACAGAAGAACTAAGGCAGATAACGACAGGTGCCCGGAAAACAATGGATCAGCCTCTACCTCCGGAAGAATCCAACAAAGGCCGTGGACGGACAAGTCGACCTGAAAGACCCTGCTCGAGCACGCCCAGTACCGGATTGGAAGCCATAGAAGCTTTAAAAAACAAAGAAAAAAATCGCTCTCAGAGTAGAGAACCTGAGAGGCATCCATGGCAGACGCAAAAACAAGACCGAAGAAAACACCGAAGGTACTCACATAAAGAAGATCTCAGACGCATAAAACCTATAGCAAAAAAAGACCTAAAACTCACTGAAACGACCCTTTTCAAGCTGGAGCAAACTTCGGCCAGAGACAGCTACATGGTACTGAATATAAGAACTGTTCTAAAGATAACGGCGAAAGTCGGAAAATTACGACATCTATCAACTAATGACCTGGTCTTGGTGGAACCATATCACAGGGACCACAGAGCCAAAGCATACCTACATGTAAGATCAAATGCCCCAAAAGAATGGCCTTTAGAAATATCAAAAGATCTTCATCGCTTGGGCCTGAAATTAGAAAAACTCCAGACCGGGAGAAAGGAGCGAGAAGAGGGGGAAAGGACCGAACGGAATTTCTCAGCAAAACATGATGGTGAGGCGAAAGCAGCACCCTCCATAGAGGAAAACAGAAGACGAGATGTCGCGCCGGAACGTGGAAACGAAGCGAGGGATAAACAAAATGACTACCCTCCTAAAGGACTCAAAACGAACCACATGACAACTAACTACTCTAGACACCGAGAGGGAAGTCCAAAGACCTCCCGCTTAAAGAATGAACAGATTGTTCAGTCTAATTCAGCCCCAACGCCAGCGACGTCATCAAAATCTTGGAAATGGATCTCTGACACCTTTGGTCGTATTAAGAAGGACTAGCAGTTAACCCATGCAGCCGTCATTTTGAAGAATCTGACAACTAACGCGGACCAACGCTGGAAAGAAACCGTATTACAGATGGCGTCATGGAACACAAGAGGTTATATACATTTAACCAAACCCAGCGACACAAACTGGAACAAATTCGACCTAATCTGCTTCCAAGAAACATGGCTAGTAGATAAATCTTCTCTCGAGGGATTCACTATTGAAGTTTCCCCAGCTCATAAGCCCACCACGGGAAGATCTTCAGCGGGACTAGTCACGGCAGTACGATTGGGGCCAGGAATCGTAATGAAAAGCAAAATCAGTGAGGAGTATGGCACGTTAACCATTCTGGCGCGATGGCACCACCAAGATCAGGTGGGAAATGGGGAGTCTAGCTCTGATCTCGCCATAATAAACCTTTATTGGAATCCTGATAAAACATCAACGAAAGATTTCTGTAAACAAGTGGCCAACACCATCGACGATATCAGAATTAATCATGACACCCCCGACATCATCATCTGTGGGGACTTGAATGCTAAATGTGGAACACACTTGGAAGACAAGATGGTGCCCCCAGCCCAGAGAAAAACAGATGTTAGAGGCCAAGCATGGCTGTCCTTGATGAAGTCCAGACAACTCCACAACGCCGCAACACTTCAAGATTGTGGCGTGCAAATCCCCACATGGGAAAGAGAGGCCTCAATCGCTAACTTGGACTATATTTTCATCTCAGAAGGTCTAATCCCTTACTTCAAGGAATTTAAAGTAAAAAGAACGGCCGAAAGCGACCACAATCTCCTTCACTTATCATGGAGAGGAGAAGTGAAAGACCGACTATCCTACCCCTTGGAGATAGACACTAACAAGCAGCAAAACCGAATTCGCCTCACATCAAATCCATCAACGAAGTAAGGAAAAACCTTTGCAAAAAACAACCCAGCTCGCACAAAGGTTCAGAAGACCAACGGCCAGAATATGTGTCGCTATTGATACTGCATAAAGTGGACTTTGGTGGGAAAAATCGACACAAATCCACACACATCCATATGTTCAATGCAACATTGGTAGCCAAACGCAAAGAAATCATAAAACTAAAAAGACTAGCATCAAAAAGCATCAGCGAAGAATCCTGGAAAGCCTACCAATGGGGGAAAGCAATTTACAAAGCATGGCTCAAACAAGAACGTCAAAATTTATATCAGAACGACGCTGAGGCCATGCTGAAAATTGGGGCCTCCAAAAGTAGCCGTGACTTCTGGTCCCTATTAAAATCAATTAAGGGCCAGAACTCCTTGCAGATCCTTATTAATGTTACAGAACAACAGTGGATCGCATACCATCTCACAATATCTCGCAAATGGTGCCACTACAACAACACGGAGGTCTAAAAGATCCTTGGACCAACGTGGCTGTCTTGGAAGATATTTTGAGCGTAATTACATGCTTAAAAACTTCTAGGGCCCCAGGTCCCGATGGATTTACCAACTCTGATCTGAAACAGTATCCCAGAGCCTAGGCAGGTTTGATCTGTGAGTTGTTCGACCAATGCCTAAAACAAAAGCAAATCCCGAAGACATGGACGGAGGCGGTCCTCGTACCAATCTATAAAAAGGGGATCAGAACGGACCCGTCCAATTACAGACCTATTGTCTTACTGGACATTATTGGAAAAATATTTGCCTCACTGACACTCATCCACTTCAAAGAGTGGGCCAGGAAATCTCCGGCCCTCGACATTTTCCAGACTGGCTTCCAAAAAGGAGCGGGAACAGCGATAAACATCCTGATCCTGAACACCATCAAGGCAAGAGTGAAAGGTGGCGCCCCTTTAGTCCATATGGCCATGATTGATCAATCGCAGGCCTTCAACACAGTGGACCGTGGTAAATTATGGTCGAAACTAGAAAAGTGGAATTGCCCAATGTCAATTCTTGGCCCAATCAAGGCCCTGCACAAGAAAACATCACTCAGAGTGCGACTATGGCAACAGGGAACTTTATCCGATAAGATTACCACAGAAAGAGGTGTCTAGCAAGGCTGCCCGCTATCTTTATCGCTTTTATTGGCGACTTCCAAGAAACAGAAGACCAGGTCCGAGCTTTCCCTCCAAACTGGGAGAAGTGAAAATATCTAGGCTATGGTATGCGGACGATCTGATCCTGCTGGACCAAACGGCCTTCAGACTTCAAAGACAGATTGCCAACCTATCAGCTTACATGGATCTCAATAACGTAAAGATTAACTCAAAGAAAACCAAAATCATCTCTTTCTGCAAAACCACTAAGGAATTAAAGACAGCACACTCATGGTACCTGAATAAGACTAAAATTGAATCAGTGAAAGAATTCAAATACCTTGGTGTCATGATTGACAATACTCTGAAAGACAACTCCCTTCTGAATTCACTGTGGGAAAAAATCCACAGTCTCACAGCCCAAACTCGTGCCGTGGATACAAAATTCAGAAAATTTTCATGGTCTCCAGCTCTCCAGTTTTATAAATCAAAGGTTATACCAGCACTAACCTACGGAATGGCGGCAAATCTGTCCCTGCCATCGGAAATTTGGACCAAGCTTGAAGGCTACCTTTGGAAGTCGGTCTTGGCGCTACCGAAATCTGCACCTATGCCAGCCATTCGACGGGACCTAGGCCTTCCGTCTATAGCCTCAGTAGTAACCCAAAGCGCAGTACAACTTTACAGAAAAATTTTGTCTCCCAGTTCACTGCCGATCTTCCAACTTATGGAAATTGAAATCACTAAAGGCACCTGTAAACCACTACTTGATTGGAAAAAAAAAATACACGAAAAACTGGAAGAAGTAGCCTGCTCGAGTGAAACGCTCTTAAATAACCCTGGGAGAGTAAAAAAGAAACTAGAAGATCAGGATTGGATCAATACTAGTGAAAGGATCCTGCAATACAAATCCCTAGAGCATCTTCCACCTACGCACAATCGACCGAGGATCCCTCTAAAATATTGTGAAAGATTCCCAGAAAAGAAGCTGAGGAAGACCTTTATGAGAGCAAGACTAAATTTACTCAATACAAGGGAAATCCTAGCTTCAAGAGCATGTGTCCCGGACGCCCACTGTCGCCTATGTGCAGATCCAACTGAAGTTGAAACGATCCACCATCTTCTCATGTCATGCTCAGCCTTAGCAACAGAAAGACAAAAATACTTGGCACCACTCACATCTAACCAAACCGCTTTGGATGAAGAAACTCGCTGGTATCGGCTAATTGCTGGAGACTCCCCCAGATGGTCCAGGATGACTGCTAAATTCTTAGACGTTGCCCTTAGAAGGGCCAACACTCCTGTCGCAAGTGTCCTTCAAGCGAACTTAGAATGAAGTGCCTTCAAGTCCGACAATGGCTCAGCCACACGAGACTAAAGTGGTGTCCCAAGTTGGAAGACTGACTTTTGTAAAAACCAAGTGGTTAACACAATAATAAAAAAACAAAAAAAAAAACAAGGAGAGATGTGATAAGGACAGAAGCGATCGAGCAAGCACATGTCTAAATATAGGAAGAGAAATAAAGAGATGGAAGGGAGAAAGAGATAAAACTGACGAGTTAGCACTTCCACAGAACAAATGGATGGGTGGTCAGATTTTACTTAAACTTAATGGTAAAAGCATTGAGGATGTAAGGCAAAAGGAAGATCAGCATGAGCACGATAGAAGGATAAAGAGAGGGAGGAACGATTGAAAGACGAAGGGACAAAAAGGAAGGATAGACAGAGACGGGAGCAATTATATCAAGATGAGCAATGGAAGAAACAAGAGAGAGCAGAGGAGCAAAGGAAACGTGATAACAGACAGAGAACCATCGAATAGCAGGAAAGACTAGAGAGAAAATGAATAGAAGAGGAGGAACAAAAGCTAAGGGATAAGAGAATACAAAGACGAAAGGATGAGGAGATACAAAGGGCAAACAAGAGAAGGGATATAAAGAAAAAAGAGGAAGACAGAGTGAGAGAGGACGAAAGGAAGCAAAAAGAATTTGATGATGATATGAAACAAAAAGGAAGGCAGAGAGCATGCGATCTTGATCACCTGAAGAAGGAAGTAAGGAATACTGATCCAGAAGTAGCATGGAGGATATCAAGGAATTCTCCTCAGAGTATGAGCCATTACCAGGCCCGTCTAGAGCAGATCTAGAAGACGAGTTTGACTCTGGGAGCATTGGGGAAGCGATAGATAAAGTAAATCATGAAATGAGAGCCCTGAAGAATCGAAGGGGAAGGGAAAAAATTATCGACTGGAGAGTACACAGTTGTACAAAACAGAGGGAGTCTCATGTAGTGCAAGGCCGAAGAAGCTGTCTTTAGATAGACTGACTCTGAACAGAGATGAAGAGGAGAGAAGTTGCACGGGTTGGGCACAGGAAAAGTTAGACGAAGACAGAGACATTTCCACGGGGAAGAGAGAGGTGATGCATATGGTCCTGAGGGATGCTTCTCAAAGGATAAGGAAGTAAGATGGTTGGATTTAGACACACCTATACCTACGGCACAGAACCATTGACACAGTCAGATCGACCTCAAGGGCAACTCCATGGTGAGAGGGGGGAATCGACACCATACATGAGCAGGTTAAGGTCGCAGCCAGGAAGAAGGCGTTGTGAGAATACTATTTATGCTATCTCCTGTCAAAGGAGGGAAGAAGATTGACACCTGAAAGAATAAAACACATTTCTGGCATGTCTGTCCCAAATACGTAGAAGGAAGTTAGGGCCTTGATAGGTATGGCTTCTTACTGTAGGTTGTGGATCCCACATTTTTCACTAGTGATAAAACCGATTTTGGCCTTGACGAAGAAGGGCATTTCTTTGCCGTTGCCATGGATCTCGGAACACCAGCAATCGTTTGACTTGCTTAAGACTGCATTATGGTCTGCACTAGTTTTGGGCACACCAAACTATGAAAAGGCCTTTGTGTTGTTTGTGCATGAATGTGATGGATGTGCTTTGGCTGTATTAACGCAGGAGCATGGAGGGAAGAATAGGCCGTGCGGTTACTATTCCTCCGCCCTTGATCCTGTCGCATGCGCTTTGCCAGGATGTTTGCGCGCTGTCGCTGCTGCTGCCGCGTCTGTAAAGCAGAGTGAGGGAATGGTCCTAGGCCATGATTTGACCCTGATGGTGCCTCACTCTGTAGCTGTTCTATTGAACCGAACTAAAACGCAACACCTCACTTCTACACGGTTGACGAGCTATGAATTGATCTTGTTTTCCCCTCACATTCAAATTAAGAGGTGTTGTGTTCTTAATCCGGCTGAACACCTACCTTTCCGCAAGATATTACTTGCGGTAATGAAGACTCACATGATTGTTTGTATACGACCGAACAAGAAACAAGGGGCAGGATTGATTTGAAAGATACCCCTTTGGATAATCCGCAAGTTTTGTGACGGCTCCTGCTTTAATCCACAGCTGCTTTAGCACGGTTGTGGAAACTAAGAGAATTACGCACAATTCTGCGCAGGCCGCAGAGATTATAGCATTAACCCGAGCTTGTGAACTTTCCGAAGGGCTTGTAGTAAATATATATACTGATAGTCAGTATGCCTTTGGGGTGGTTCACAACTTTGGGAGACTTTGGTCGAAAAGAGGATTCCTAACCTCGCATGGCACCAAGATCCAACATGGCACCCTAATAGTGCAACTACTCTCAGCACTTGAGCTCCCTACTCAGTTAGCAGTTGTAAAATGTGCAGCACATCGCAAGATTGTAGATAACATTGAAAAAAGGGAAAGCTTTCGCTGATCAAATAGCTAGACAAACTGCCACTGATCTCTTTACGGAGATATATGTATCCAGGGAGACTGAAAATGCTAATGTGATGGATGAGGGTGTGGGGTCTGTACGGGATATCCAAGCCGATGCCACAGTGGAAGAAGCTAAGAGGTGGGCTGAGGGCTTGGGAAAACTTGATGATGATGGGTGTTGGGTGGACACGGTAGATGGAAAATGGTTACTTCCCGATGCTTACGTGATGATGATGGTTGTAATGGCACACGGTCCTACGCATTTGGTGCCCAACAGATGATGAAAATGTTAGAAAAAGTTTGGGTAAACGACAAAATTTCAAAAATTGCTCAGCACTACATTCAGAATTGTATGATTTGCTCACAACATAATGTGGGAAAGGGGACAGCAATCCCGAGGGGAAGTTTTGGGCCACCCTCTGTCCCATTTGAAGTAATTCACTTTGATTTCATTGAAATGGAGTGATGCAACAATTTAAAATATGTATTGGTAGTCATTTGTGCCTTTAGGAAGTGGGTTGAGGCTTTCCCTGTTAAAGATGCTACAGCCATGACCACTGCAAAACTATGTTAAAGGAGGACTTTCCCCGGTTCGGTTTGCCAAGAGTTATCTGGTTGGACAATGGTCCACACTTTGTCGCCGCTGTAATCCTACAGATATGTACAGCGTTACGAATTGACAAACGGTTCCATTCGGCCAGACATCCTCAGAGCGCCGGACTAGTAGAAAGACACAACTAGCTATGCGTACAACCCCTCAAACTAAGACTGGGCTCTCTCCATTTGAGGTGGTAATGGGGAGACCTGACAATATCTGGAATTTGCCAAAATGTCGAAATTTAAGAAATATTGAAAATGTACTACTTTCAGATTATTGTAGCCAATTGATAAAAACCTGTATTTGATTTGTGGTGTGTGCATGCACATGATAACTGGGCATGCTTCCTGTCCTCTCTCCTTGGTGTGGGCATGCACATGATCACTGGGCACGCTGCCTGTCCTCTGTTCATGGTGTGCATGCACATGATCACTGGGCATTCTTCCTGTCCTCTGTCTATGGTGTGTGCATGCACATGATCACTGGGCATGCTTCCTGTCCTCTATACGTGGTGTGTGCATTCACATGATCACTGGGCATGCTTCCTGTCCTCTGTCTGTGGTGTGTGCATGCACATGACCACTGGGCATGCTCCCTGTCCTCTATTCATGGTGTGTGCATGCACATGACTACTGGGCATGCTTCCTGTCCTCTGTCCGTGGTGTGTGCATGCACATGATCACTGGACATGCTTTCTGTCCTCTATTGATGGTGTGTGCATGCACATGACCACTGGGCATGCTTCCTGTCCTCTATTCATGGTGTGTGCATGCACATGATCACTGGGCATGCTTCCTGTCCTCTATTCATGGTGTGTGCATGCACATGATCACTGGGCATGCTTCCTGTCCTCTATTCATGGTGTGTGCATGCACATGATCACTGGACATGCTCATGGTGTGTGCATGCACATGATCACTGTACATGCTTACTGTTCTCTATTCAAGGTGCGTGCATGCACATGATCACTGGACATGCTCATGGTGTGTGCATGCACATGATCACTGTACATGGTTGCTGTCCTCTATTCATGGTGTGGGCATACACATGACCACTGGGCATGCTTCCTGTCCTCTATTCATGTTGTGGGCATACACATGACCACTGGGCATGCTTCCTGTCCTCTATTCACGGTGAGTGCATGCACATGACCACTGGGCATGCTTCCTGTCCTCTATTCATGGTGCGTGCATGCACATGATCACTGGACATGCTCATGGTGTGTGCATGCACATGATCACTGGACATGCTCATGGTGTGTGCATGCACATGATCACTGTACATGCTTACTGTTCTCTATTCAAGGTGCGTGCATGCACATGATCACTGGACATGCTCATGGTGTGTGCATGCACATGATCACTGCACATGCTTACTGTTCTCTATTCAAGGTGCGTGCATGCACATGATCACTGGACATGCTCATGGTGTGTGCATGCACATGATCACTGGACATACACATGGTGTGTGCATGCACATGATCACTGTACATGCTTACTATCCTCTATTCATGGTGAGTGCATGCACATGATCACTGGTCATGTTTTCTGTCCTCTATTCATGGTGTGTGCATGCACATGATCACTGAGCATGCTTCCTGTCCAGTATTCATGGTGCGTGCATGCACATGACCACTGGGCATGCTTCCTGTCCTCTATTCATGGTGCGTGCATGCACATGACGACTGGGCATGCTTCCTGTCCTCTATTCATGGTGCGTGCATGCACATGACGACTGGGCATGCTTCCTGTCCTCTATTCATGGTGAGTGCATGCACATGACCACTGGGCATGCTTCCTGTTCTCTATTCATGGTGCGTGCATGCACATGACCACTGGGCATGCTTCCTGTCCAGTATTCATGGTGCGTGCATGCACATGACCACTGGGCATGCTTCCTGTCCTCTATTCATGGTGCGTGCATGCACATGATCACTGGGCATGCTTCCTGTCCTCTATTCATGGTGCGTGCATGCACATGATCACTGGGCATGCTTCCTGTCCTCTATACGTGGTGCGTGCATTCACATGATCACTGGGCATGCTTCCTGTCCTCTGTCTGTGGTGTGTGCATGCACATGATCATTGTGCATGCTTCCTGTCCTCTATTCATGGTGTGTGCATGCACATGACCACTGGGCATGCTCCCTGTCCTCTATTCATGGTGTGTGCATGCACATGATCACTGTACATGGTTGCTGTCCTCTATTTGTGGTGTGTGGATGCACATGATCACTGGGCATGCTTCCTGTCCTCTCTCCTTGGTGTGGGCATGCACATGACCACTGGGCATGCTTCCTGTCCTCTATTCATGGTGCGTGCATGCACATGACCACTGGGCATGCTTCCTGCCCTCTATTCATGGTGTGTGCATACACATGACCACTGGGCATGCTTCCTGTCCTCTATTCATGGTGTGTGCATGCACATGACCACTGGGCATGCTTCCTGTCCTCTATTCATGATGTGTGCATGCACATGACCACTGGGCATGCTTCCTGTCCTCTGTTCGTGGTGCGTGCATGCACATGACCACTGGGCATGCTTCCCGTCCTCTGTTCGTGGTGAGTGCATGCACATGACCACTGGGCATGCTTCCCGTCCTCTATTCGTGGTGCGTGCATGCACATGACCACTGGGCATGCTTCCTGTCCTCTATTCGTGGTGCGTGCATGCACATGACCAGTGGGCATGCTTCCTGTCCTCTATTCGTGGTGCGTGCATGCACATGATCACTGTACATGCTTACTGTCCTCTATTCGTGGTGCGTGCATGCACATGATCACTGTACATGGTTGCTGTCCTCTATTCGTGGTGTGTGCATGCACATGATCACTGTACATGCTTACTGTCCTCTATTTGTGGTGTGTGCATGCAAATGATCACTGGGCATGGTTGCTGTCCTCTATTCGTGGTGCGTGCATGCACATGACCACTGGGCATGCTTCCTGTCCTCTATTCGTGGTGCGTGCATGCACATGATCACTGAGCATGCTTCCTGTCCAGTATTCATGGTGTGTGCATGCACATGATCACTGGGCATGTTTTCTGTCCTCTATTCATGGTGAGTGCATGCACATGACCACTGTACATGGTTGCTGTCCTCTATTTGTGGTGTGCGCATGCACATAATAACTGGGCATGCATCCTGTCCTCTCTCTGGTGTGTGCATGCACATGATAACTGGGCATGCTTCCTGTCCTCTCTCCGTGGTGTGGGCATGCATATGATCACTGGTCATGCTTTCTGTCCTCTATTCATGGTGTGTGCATTCACATGATCACTGGGCAAGCTTCCTGTCCTCTGTCTGTGGTGTGTGCATGCACATTATCATTGTGCATGCTTCCTGTCCTCTATTCATGGTGTGTGCATGCACATGACCACTGGGCACGCTTCCTGTCCTCTATTCATGGTGTGTGCATGCACATGATCACTGGGTATGCTCCCTGTCCTCTATTCATGGTGTGTGCATGCACATGATCACTGTACATGGTTGCTGTCCTCTATTTGTGGTGTGTGCATGCACATGACCACTGTACATGGTTGTTGTCCTCTATTTGTGGTGTGCGCATGCACATAATAACTGGGCATGCATCCTGTCCTCTCTCCATGGTGTGTGCATGCACATGATAACTGGGCATGCTTCCTGTCCTCTCTCCGTGGCGTGGGCATGCATATGATCACTGGTCATGCTTTCTGTCCTCTATTCATGGTGTGTGCATGCACATGATCACTGGGCATTCTTCCTGTCCTCTGTCTGTGGTGTGTGCATGCACATGATCATTGTGCAGGTTTCCTGTCCTCTATACGTGGTGTGTGCATGCACATGATCACTGGGAATGCTTCCTGTCCTCTGTACGTGGTGTGTGCATTCACATGATCACTGGGCATGCTTCCTGTCCTCTGTCTGTGGTGTGTGCATGCACATGATCATTGTGCATGCTTCCTGTCCTCTATTCATGGTGTGTGCATGCACATGACCACTGGGCATGCTTCCTTCCTGTCCTCTATTCATGATGCGTGCATTCACATGACCACTGGGCATGCTTCCTGTCCTCTATTCGTGGTGCGTGCATGCACATGACCACTGGGCATGCTTCCTGTCCTCTGTTCGTGGTGAGTGCATGCACATGACCACTGGGCATGCTTCCTGTCCTCTATTCGTGGTGTGTGCATGCACATGACCACTGGGCATGCTTCCTGTCCTCTATTCGTGGTGCTTGCATGCACATGATCACTGGGCATGCTTCCTGTCCTCTATTCGTGGTGCGGCATGCACATGATCACTGTACATGCTAACTGTCCTCTATTCGTGGTGCGTGCAAGCACATGATCACTGTACATGGTTGCTGTCCTCTATTCGTGGTGTGTGCATGCACATGATCACTGGGAATGCTTCTTGTCCTCTATTTATGGTGTGTGCATGCACATGATCACTGGGCATGTTTTCTGTCCTCTATTCATGGTGAGTGCATGCACATGACCACTGTACATGGTTGCTGTGCTCTATTTGTGGTGTGCGCATGCACATAATAACTGGGCATGCATCCTGTCCTCTCTCCGTGGTGTGTGCATGCACATGATAACTGGGCATGCTTCCTGTCCTCTCTCCGTGGCGTGGGCATGCATATGATCACTGGTCATGCTTTCTGTCCTCTATTCATGGTGTGTGCATGCACATGATCACTGGGCACGCTTCCTGTCCTCTGTTCATGGTGTGCATGCACATGATCACTGGGCATTCTTCCTGTCCTCTGTCTGTGGTGTGTGCATGCACATGATCATTGTGCAGGTTTCCTGTCCTCTATACGTGGTGTGTGCATGCACATGATCACTGGGAATGCTTCCTGTCCTCTATACGTGGTGTGTGCATTCACATGATCACTGGGCATGCTTCCTGTCCTCTGTCTGTGGTGTGTGCATGCACATGATCATTGTGCATGCTTCCTGTCCTCTATTCATGGTGTGTGCATGCACATGACCACTGGGCATGCGTCCTTCCTGTCCTCTATTCATGATGCGTGCATGCACATGACCACTGGGCATGCTTCCTGTCCTCTATTCGTGGTGCGTGCATGCACATGACCACTGGGCATGCTTCCTGTCCTCTGTTCGTGGTGAGTGCATGCACATGACCACTGGGCATGCTTCCTGTCCTCTATTCGTGGTGCGTGCATGCACATGACCACTGGGCATGCTTCCTGTCCTCTATTCATGGCGCGTGCATGCACATGATCACTGGGCATGCTTCCTGTCCTCTATTCGTGGTGCGTGCATGCACATGATCACTGTACATGCTAACTGTCCTCTATTCGTGGTGCGTGCATGCACATGATCACTGTACATGGTTGCTGTCCTCTATTCGTGGTGTGTGCATGCACATGATCACTGGGAATGCTTCGTGTCCTCTATTCGTGGTGTGTGCATGCACATGACCACTGGGCATGCTTCCTGTCCTCTATTCGTGGTGCGTGCATGCACATGACCACTGGGCATGCTTCCTGTCCTCTATTCGTGGTGCGTGCATGCACATGATCACTGGGCATGCTTCCTGTCCTCTATTCGTGGTGCGTGCATGCACATGACCACTGGGCATACTTCCTGTCCTCTATTTATGGTGTGTGCATGCACATGATCACTGGGCATGTTTTCTGTCCTCTATTCATGGTGAGTGCATGCACATGACCACTGTACATGGTTGCTGTGCTCTATTTGTGGTGTGCGCATGCACATAATAACTGGGCATGCATCCTGTCCTCTCTTCGTGGTGTGTGCATGCACATGATAACTGGGCATGCTTCCTGTCCTCTCACCGTGGTGTGGGCATGCATATGATCACTGGTCATGCTTTCTGTCCTCTATTCCTGGTGTGTGCATGCACATGATCACTGGGCACGCTTCCTGTCCTCTGTTCATGGTGTGCATGCACATGACCACTGGGCATGCTTCCTGTCCTCTATTCATGGTGCGCGCATGCACATGACCACTGGGCATGCTTCGTGTCCTCTATTCATGATGTGTGCATGCACATGACCACTGGGCATGCTTCGTATCCTCTATTCATGGTGCGCGCATGCACATGACCACTGGGCATGCTTTGTGTCCTCTTTTCATGGTGTGCACATGCACATGACCACTGGGCATGCTTCCTGTCCTCTATTCATGGTGCGTGCATGCACATGATCACTGGACATGCTCATGGTGTGTGCATGCACATGATCACTGGACATGCTCATGGTGTGTGCATGCACATGATCACTGTACATACTTACTGTCCTCTATTCGTGGTGTGTGCATGCACATGACTACTGGGCATGCTTCCTGTCCTCTCTCCGTGGTGCGTGCTTTCACATGACCACTGGGCATGCTTCCTGTCCTCTATTCATTGTGTGTGCATGCACATGATCACTGGGCATGCTTCCTGTCCTCTATTCATGGTGTGTGCATGCACATTATCTCTGGGCATGCTTCCTGTCCTCTATTCATGGTGTGTGCATGCACATGATCACTGGGCATGCTTCCTGTACTCTATTCATGGTGTGTGCATGCACATGATCACTGAACATGCTTACTGCCTTCTTTTCATGGCGTGTGCATGCACATGATCACTGGGCATGCTTCCTGTCCTCTATTCATGGTGTGTGCATGCACATGATCACTGGGCATGCTTCCTGTACTCTATTCATGGTGTGTGCATGCACATGATCACTGAACATGCTTACTGCCTTCTTTTCATGGCGTGTGCATGCACATGATCACTGGGCATGCTTCCTGTCCTCTATTCATGGTGTGTGCATGCACATGATCACTGGGCATGCTTCCTGTACTCTATTCATGGTGTGTGCATGCACATGATCACTGAACATGCTTACTGCCTTCTTTTCATGGCGTGTGCATGTACATGATCACTGGGCATCCTTCCTGTCCTTTATTCATGGTGTGCATGCACATTATCACTGGACATGCTTCCTGTCCTCTACTCATGGTATGTGCATGCACATGATCACTGGGCATGCTTCCTGTCCTCTATTCATGGTGTGTGCATGCACATGATCACTGGGCATGCTTCCTGTCCTCTACTCATGGTGTGTGCATGCACATGACCACTGGGCATGCTTACTGTCCTCTATTCATGGTGTGTGCATGCACATGATGACTGGGCATGCTTCCTGCCCTCTATTCATGGTGTGTGCATGCACATGACCACTGGGCATGCTTCCTGTCCTCTATTCATGGTGTGTGCATGCACATGATCACTGGGCATGCTTCCTGCCCTCTATTCGTGGTGCGTGCATGCACATGACCACTGGGCATGCTTCCTGTCCTCTATTCGTGGTGCGTGCATGCACATGATCACTGAACATGCTTCCTGTCCAGTATTCATGGTGTGTGCATGCACATGATCACTGTACATGCTTACTGTCCTCTATTCGTGGTGCGTGCATGCACATGATCACTGTACATGGTTGCTGTCCTCTATTCATGGTGTGTGCATGCACATGATCACTGGGAATGCTTCCTGTTCTCTCTCCGTGGTATGGGCATGCACATGATCACTGGGCATGCTTCCTGTCCTCCGTTCATGGTGTGTGCATGCACATGACCACTGGGAATGCTTCCTGTCCCCGATTCATGGTGTGTGCATGCACATGATCACTGGGCATGCTTCCTGTCCTCTATTCATGGTGTGTGCATGCACATGATCACTGAACATGCTTATTGCCTTCTTTTCATGGCGTGTGCATGCACATGATCACTGGGCATGCTTCCTGTCCTCTATTCATGGTAAGTGCATGCACATGATCACTGGGCATGCTTCCTGTCCTCCGTTCATGGTGCGTGCATGCACATGACCACTGGGCATGCTTCCTGTCCTCTATTCATGGTGTGTGCATGCACATGATCACTGTACACGCTTACTGTCCTCTATTCATGGTGTGTGCATGCACATGATCACTGTACATGGTTGCTGTCCTCTATTCATGGTGTGTGCATGCACATGATCACTGGGCATGCTTCCTGTCCTCTCTCCGTGGTGTGGGCATGCACATGATCACTGGACATGCTTCCTGTCCTCCGTTCATGGTGTGTGCATGCACATGACCACTGGGAATGCTTCCTGTCCTCTATTCATGGTGTGTGCATGCACATGGCCACTGGGAATGCTTCCTGTCCTCGATTCATGGTGTGTGCATGCACATGATCACTGGGCATGCTTCCTGTACGCTATTCATGGTGTGTGCATGCACATGATCACTGAACATGCTTACTGCCTTCTTTTCATGGCGTGTGATGCACATGATCACTGGGCATGCTTCCTGTCCTCTATTCATGGTGCGTGCATGCACATGATCACTAGGCATGCTTCATGTCCTCCGTTCATGGTGCGTCCATGCACATGACCACTGGGCATGCTTCCTGTCCTCTACTCATGGTGTGTGCATGCACATGACCACTGGGCATGCTTCCTGTCCTCTATTCATGGTGTGTGCATGCACATGACCACTGGGCATGCTTCCTGTCCTCTGTTCATGGTGCACGCATGCACATGACCGCTGGGCATGCTTCCTGTCCTCTACTCATGGTGTCTGCATGCACATAAACACTGGCCATGCTTACTGTCCTCTATTCATAGTGTGTGCATGCACAGTGCATACACATGACCACTGGGCATGCTTCCTGTCCTCTGTTCATGGTGCGCACATGCACATGACCGCTGGGCATGCTTCCTGTCCTCTGTTCATTGTGTGTGCATGCACATAAACACTGGGAATGCTTCCTGTCCCCGATTCATGGTGTGTGCATGCACATGATCACTGGGCATGCTTCCTGTCCTCTATTCATGGTGTGTGCATGCACATGATCACTGAACATGCTTATTGCCTTCTTTTCAGGTCGTGTGCATGCACATGATCACTGGGCATGCTTCCTGTCCTCTATTCATGGTGAGTACCTGCACATGATCACTGGGCATGCTTCCTGTCCTCCGTTCATGGTGCGTGCATGCACATGACCACTGGGCATGCTTCCTGTCCTCTATTCATGGTGTGTGCATGCACATGATCACTGTACATGCTTACTGTCCTCTATTCGTGGTGTGTGCATGCACATGATCACTGTACACGGTTGCTGTCCTCTATTCATGGTGTGTGCATGCACATGATCACTGGGCATGCTTCCTGTCCTCTCTCCGTGGTGTGGGCATGCACATGATCACTGGGCATGCTTCCTGTCCTCCGTTCATGGTGTGTGCATGCACATGACCACTGGGAATGCTTCATGTCCTCTATTCATGGTGTGTGCATGCACATGACCACTGGGAATGCTTCCTGTCCTCGATTCATGGTGTGTGCATGCACATGATCACTGGGCATGCTTCCTGTACTCTGTTCATGGTGTGTGCATGCACATGATCACTGAACATGCTTCCTGCCTTCTTTTCATGGCGTGTGCATGCACATGATCACTGGGCATGCTTCCTGTCCTCTATTCATGGTGCGTGCATGTACATGATCACTAGGCATGCTTCATGTCCTCCGTTCATGGTGCGTGCATGCACATGACCACTGGGCATGCTTCCTGTCCTCTACTCATGGTGTGTGCATGCACATGACCACTGGGCATGCTTCCTGTCCTCTATTCATGGTGTGTGCATGCACATGATCACTGGGCATGCTTCCTGTCCTCTATTCATGGTGTGTGCATGCACATGATCACTGGGCATGCTTCCTGTACTCTATTCATGGTGTGTGCATGCACATGATCACTAAACATGCTTACTGCCTTCTTTTCATGGCGTGTGCATGCACATGATCACTGGACATGCTTCCTGTCCTTTATTCATGGTGTGCATGCACATTATCACTGGACATGCTTCCTGTCCTCTACATATGGTGTGTGCATGCACATGATCACTGGGCATGCTTCCTGTCCGCTGTTCATGTTGTGTGCATGCACATGACCACTGAACATGCTTACTGCCTTCTTTTCATGGCGTGTGCATGCACATGATCACTGGGCATTCTTCCTGTCCTCTATTCATGGCGTGTGCATGCACATGACCACTGGGCATGCTTCCTGTCCTCTATTCATGGTGTGTGCATGCACATGATCACTGAACATGCTTATTGCCTTCTTTTCATGGCGTGTGCATGCACATGATCACTGGGCATGCTTCCTGTCCTCTATTCATGGTAAGTGCATGCACATGACCACTGGGCATGCTTCCTGTCCTCCGTTCATGGTGTGTGCATGCACATGACCACTGGGAATGCTTCCTGTCCTCTATTCATGGTGTGTGCATGCACATGGCCACTGGGAATGCTTCCTGTCCTCGATTCATGGTGTGTGCATGCACATGATCACTGGGCATGCTTCCTGTACGCTATTCATGGTGTGTGCATGCACATGATCACTGAACATGCTTACTGCCTTCTTTTCATGGCGTGTGATGCACATGATCACTGGGCATGCTTCCTGTCCTCTATTCATGGTGCGTGCATGCACATGATCACTAGGCATGCTTCATGTCCTCCGTTCATGGTGCGTCCATGCACATGACCACTGGGCATGCTTCCTGTCCTCTACTCATGGTGTGTGCATGCACATGACCACTGGGCATGCTTCCTGTCCTCTATTCATGGTGTGTGCATGCACATATCCACTGGGCATGCTTCCTGTCCTCTGTTCATGGTGCACGCATGCACATGACCGCTGGGCATGCTTCCTGTCCTCTACTCATGGTGTCGGCATGCACATAAACACTGGCCATGCTTACTGTCCTCTATTCATAGTGTGTGCATGCACCTTGCATACACATGACCACTGGGCATGCTTCCTGTCCTCTGTTCATGGTGCGCACATGCACATGACCGCTGGGCATGCTTCCTGTCCTCTGTTCATTGTGTGTGCATGCACATAAACACTGGGAATGCTTCCTGTCCCCGATTCATGGTGTGTGCATGCACATGATCACTGGGCATGCTTCCTGTCCTCTATTCATGGTGTGTGCATGCACATGATCACTGAACATGCTTATTGCCTTCTTTTCATGTCGTGTGCATGCACATGATCACTGGGCATGCTTCCTGTCCTCTATTCATGGTGAGTACCTGCACATGATCACTGGGCATGCTTCCTGTCCTCCGTTCATGGTGCGTGCATGCACATGACCACTGGGCATGCTTCCTGTCCTCTATTCATGGTGTGTGAATGCACATGATCACTGTACATGCTTACTGTCCTCTATTCGTGGTGTGTGCATGCACATGATCACTGTGCACGGTTGCTGTCCTCTATTCATGGTGTGTGCATGCACATGATCACTGGGCATGCTTCCTGTCCTCTCTCCGTGGTGTGGGCATGCACATGATCACTGGGCATGCTTCCTGTCCTCCGTTCATGGTGTGTGCATGCACATGACCACTGGGAATGCTTCATGTCCTCTATTCATGGTGTGTGCATGCACATGACCACTGGGAATGCTTCCTGTCCTCGATTCATGGTGTGTGCATGCACATGATCACTGGGCATGCTTCCTGTACTCTGTTCATGGTGTGTGCATGCACATGATCACTGAACATGCTTACTGCCTTCTTTTCATGGCGTGTGCATGCACATGATCACTGGGCATGCTTCCTGTCCTCTATTCATGGTGCGTGCATGTACATGATCACTAGGCATGCTTCATGTCCTCCGTTCATGGTGCGTGCATGCACATGACCACTGGGCATGCTTCCTGTCCTCTACTCATGGTGTGTGCATGCACATGACCACTGGGCATGCTTCCTGTCCTCTATTCATGGTGTGTGCATGCACATGATCACTGGGCATGCTTCCTGTCCTCTATTCATGGTGTGTGCATGCACATGATCACTGGGCATGCTTCCTGTACTCTATTCATGGTGTGTGCATGCACATGATCACTAAACATGCTTACTGCCTTCTTTTCATGGCGTGTGCATGCACATGATCACTGGACATGCTTCCTGTCCTTTATTCATGGTGTGCATGCACATTATCACTGGACATGCTTCCTGTCCTCTACATATGGTGTGTGCATGCACATGATCACTGGGCATGCTTCCTGTCCGCTGTTCATGTTGTGTGCATGCACATGACCACTGAACATGCTTACTGCCTTCTTTTCATGGCGTGTGCATGCACATGATCACTGGGCATTCTTCCTGTCCTCTATTCATGGCGTGTGCATGCACATGACCACTGGGCATGCTTCCTGTCCTCTATTCATGGTGTGTGCATGCACATGACCACTGGGCATGCTTCCTGTCCTCTACTCATCTCATGGTGTGTGCATGCACATGACCACTGGGCATGCTTACTGTCCTCTATTCATGGTGTGTGCATGCACATGACCACTGGGCATGCTTCCTGCCCTCTATTCATGGTGTGTGCATGCACATGACCACTGGGCATGCTTCCTGCCCTCTATTCATGGTGCGTGCATGCACATGATCACTGGGCATGCTTCCTGTCATCTATTTATGGTGCGTGCATGCACATGACCACTGGGCATGCTTCCTGTCCTCTATTCATGGTGCGTGCATGCACATGACCACTGAACATGCTTCCTGTCCAGTATTCATGGTGCGTGCATGCACATGATCACTGTACATGCTTACTGTCCTCTATTCGTGGTGCGTGCATGCACATGATCACTGTACATGGTTGCTGTCCTCTATTCATGGTGTGTGCATGCACATGATCACTGGGCATGCTTCCTGTCCTCTCTCCGTGGTGTGGGCATGCACATGATCACTGGGCATGCTTCCTGTCCTCCGTTCATGGTGTGTGCATGCACATGACCACTGGGAATGCTTCCTGTCCTCTATTCATGGTGTGTGCATGCACATGACCACTGGGAATGCTTCCTGTCTTCGATTCATGGTGTGTGCATGCACATGATCACTGGGCATGCTTCCTGTCCTGTATTCATGGTGTGTGCATGCACATGATCACTGAACATGCTTATTGCCTTCTTTTCATGGCGTGTGCATGCACATGATCACTGGGCATGCTTCCTGTCCTCTATTCATGGTGAGTGCATGCACATGATCACTGGGCATGCTTCCTGTCCTCCGTTCATGGTGCGTGCATGCACATGACCACTGGGCATGCTTCCTGTCCTCTATTCATGGTGTGTGCATGCACATGATCAATGTACATGCTTACTGTCCTCTATTCGTGGTGTGTGCATGCACATGATCACTGGGCATGCTTCCTGTCCTCTCTCCGTGGTGTGGGCATGCACATGACCACTGGGCATGCTTCCTGTCCTCTATTCATGGTGTGTGCATGCACATGATCACTGTACATGCTTACTGTCCTCTATTTGTGGTGTGTGCATGCACATGATCACTGGGCATGCTTCCTGTCCTCTCTCCGTGGTGTGGGCATGCACATGATCACTGAACATGCTTCCTGTCCAGTATTCATGGTGCGTGCATGCACATGATCACTGTACATGCTTACTGTCCTCTATTCGTGGTGTGTGCATGCACATGATCACTGTACATGGTTGCTGTCCTCTATTCATGGTGTGTGCATGCACATGATCACTGGGCATGCTTCCTGTCCTCTCTCCATGGTGTGGGCATGCACATGATCACTGGGCATGCTTCCTGTCCTCCGTTCATGGTGTGTGCATGCACATGACCACTGGGAATGCTTCCTGTCCTCTATTCATGGTGTGTGCATGCACATGACCACTGGGAATGCTTCCTGTCTTCGATTCATGGTGTGTGCATGCACATGATCACTGGGCATGCTTCCTGTCCTGTATTCATGGTGTGTGCATGCACATGATCACTGAACATGCTTATTGCCTTCTTTTCATGGCGTGTGCATGCACATGATCACTGGGCATGCTTCCTGTCCTCTATTCATGGTGAGTGCATGCACATGATCACTGGGCATGCTTCCTGTCCTCCGTTCATGGTGCGTGCATGCACATGACCACTGGGCATGCTTCCTGTCCTCTATTCATAGTGTGTGCATGCACATGACCACTGTACATGCTTACTGTCCTCTATTCGTGGTGTGTGCATGCACATGATCACTGGGCATGCTTCCTGTCCTCTCTCCGTGGTGTGGGCATGCACATGATCACTGGGCCTGCTTCCTGTCCTCCGTTCATGGTGTGTGCATGCACATGACCACTGGGAATGCTTCCTGTCCTCTATTCATGGTGTGTGCATGCACATGACCACTGGGAATGCTTCCTGTCTTCGATTCATGGTGTGTGCATGCACATGATCACTGGGCATGCTTCCTGTCCTGTATTCATGGTGTGTGCATGCACATAATCACTGTACATGCTTACTGTCCTCTATTTGTGGTGTGTGCATGCACATGATCACTGGGCATACTTCTTGATCTCTATTCATGGTGAGTGCATGCACATGATCACTGGGCATGCTTCCTGTCCTCCGTTCATGGTGCGTGCATGCACATGACCACTGGGCATGCTTCCTTTCCTCTATTCATGGTGTGTGCATGCACATGATCACTGGGCATGCTTCCTGTCCTCTCTCCGTGGTGTGGGCATGCACATGATCACTGGGCCTGCTTCCTGTCCTCCGTTCATGGTGTGTGCATGCACATGACCACTGGGAATGCTTCCTGTCCTGTATTCATGGTGTGTGCATGCACATAATCACTGTACATGCTTACTGTCCTCTATTTGTGGTGTGTGCATGCACATGATCACTGGGCATACTTCTTGATCTCTATTCATGGTGAGTGCATGCACATGATCACTGGGCATGCTTCCTGTCCTCCGTTCATGGTGCGTGCATGCACATGACCACTGTACATGCTTACTGTCCTCTATTCGTGGTGTGTGCATGCACATGATCACTGGGCATGCTTCCTGTCCTCTCTCCGTGGTGTGGGCATGCACATGATCACTGGGCCTGCTTCCTGTCCTCCGTTCATGGTGTGTGCATGCACATGACCACTGGGAATGCTTCCTGTCCTCTATTCATGGTGTGTGCATGCACATGACCACTGGGAATGCTTCCTGTCTTCGATTCATGGCGTGTGCATGCACATGATCACTGGGCATGCTTCCTGTCCTGTATTCATGGTGTGTGCATGCACATGATCACTGAACATGCTTATTGTCTTCTTTTCATGGCGTGTGCATGCACATGATCACTGGGCATGCTTCCTGTCATCTATTCATGGTGAGTGTATGCACATGATCACTGGGCATGCTTCCTGTCCTCCGTTCATGGTGCGTGCATGCACATGACCACTGGGCATGCTTCCTTTCCTCTATTCATGGTGTGTGTATGCACATGATCACTGTACATGCTTACTGTCCTCTATTTGTGGTGTGTGCATGCACATGATCACTGGGCATGCTTCCTGTCCTCTCTCCGTGGTGTGGGCATGCACATGATCACTGGGCATGCTTCCTGTCCTCCGTTCATGGTGTGTGCATGCACATGACCACTGGGCATGCTTCCTGTCCTCTATTCATGGTGTGTGCATGCACATGACCGCTGGGAATGCTTCCTGTCTTCGATTCATGGTGTGTGCATGCACATGATCACTGGGCATGCTTCCTGTCCTGTATTCATGGTGTGTGCAGGCACATGATCACTGAACATTCTTATTGCCTTCTTTTCATGGCGTGTGCATGCACATGATCACTGGGCATGCTTCCTGTCCTCTATTCATGGTGAGTGCATGCACATGATCACTGGGCATGCTTCCTGTCC
Organism: Ambystoma mexicanum; assembly: GCF_040938575.1. Classification (NCBI taxonomy): domain Eukaryota; kingdom Metazoa; phylum Chordata; class Amphibia; order Caudata; family Ambystomatidae; genus Ambystoma; species Ambystoma mexicanum. The sequence continues at coordinate 1,316,946 of NC_090925.1, read as the reverse complement.
TCCGTTCATGGTGCGTACATGCACATGACCACTGGGCATGCTTCCTGTCCTCTATTCATGGTGTGTGCATGCACTTGATCACTGTACATGCTTACTGTCCTCTATTCGTGGTGTGTGCATGCACATGATCACTGTACATGGTTGCTGTCCTCTATTCATGGTGTGTGCATGCACATGATCACTGGGCATGCTTCCTGTCCTCTCTCCGTGGTGTGGGAATGCACATGATCACTGGGCATGCTTACTGTCCTCCGTTCATGGTGTGTGCATGCACATGTCCACTGGGAATGCTTCCTGTCCTCTATTCATGGTGTGTGCATGCACATGACCTCTGGGAATGCTTCCTGTCCTCGATTCATGGTGTGTGCATGCACGTGATCACTGGGCATGCTTCCTGTACTCTATTCATGGTGTGTGCATGCACATGATCACTGAACATGCTTACTGCCTTCTTTTAATGGTGTGTGCATGCACATGATCACTGCGCATGCTTCCTGTCCTCTATTCATGGTGCGTACATGCACATGATCACTGGGCATGCTTACTGTCCTCCGTTCATGGTGTGTGCATGCACATGACCACTGGGAATGCTTCCTGTCCTCTATTCATGGTGTGTGCATGCACATGACCACTGGGAATGCTTCCTGTCCTCTATTCATGGTGTGTGCATGCACATGACCACTGGGAATGCTTCCTGTCTTCGATTCATGGTGTGTGCATGCACATGATCACTGGCCATGCTTCCTGTCCTGTATTCATGGTGTGTGCATGCACATAATCACTGTACATGCTTACTGTCCTCTATTTGTGGTGTGTGCATGCACATGATCACTGGGCATACTTCTTGTCCTCTATTCATGGTGAGTGCATGCACATGATCACTGGGCATGCTTCCTGTCCTCCGTTCATGGTGCGTGCATGCACATGACCACTGGGCATGCTTCCTTTCCTCTATTCATGTTGTGTGCATGCACATGACCACTGGGAATGCTTCCTGCCTTCGATTCATGGTGTGTGCATGCACATGATCACTGGGCATGCTTCCTGTCCTGTATTCATGGTGTGTGCATGCACATGATCACTGAACATGCTTATTGCCTTCTTTTCATGGCGTGTGCATGCACATGATCACTGGGCATGCTTCCTGTCCTCTATTCATGGTGAGTGCATGCACATGATCACTGGGAATGCTTCCTGTCCTCCGTTCATGGTGCGTGCATGCACATGACCACTGGGCGTGCTTCCTGTCCTCTATTCATGGTGTGTGCATGCACATGATCACTGTACATGCTTACTGTCCTCTATTCGTGGTGTGTGCATGCACATGATCACTGGGCAAGCTTCCTGTCCTCTCTCCGTGGTGTGGGCATGCACATGATCACTGGGCATGCTTCCTGCCCTCCGTTCATGGTGTGTGCATGCACATGACCACTGGGAATGCTTCCTGTCTTCGATTCATGGTGTGTGCATGCACATGATCACTGGGCATGCTTCCTGTCCTGTATTCATGGTGTGTGCATGCACATGATCACTGGGCATGCTTCCTGTCCTCCGTTCATGGTGCGTGCATGCACATGATCACTGGGCATGCTTCCTGTCCTCCGTTCATGGTGCGTGCATGCACATGACCACTGGGCATGCTTCCTTTCCTCTATTCATGGTGTGTGCATGCACATGATCACTGTACATGCTTACTGTCCTCTATTTGTGGTGTGTGCATGCACATGATCACTGGGCATGCTTCCTGTCCTCTCTCCATGGTGTGGGCATGCACATGATCACTGGGCATGCTTCCTGTCCTCCGTTCATGGTGTGTGCATGCACATGACCACTGGGCATGCTTCCTGTCCTCTATTCATGGTGTGTGCATGCACATGACCACTGGGAATGCTTCCTGTCTTCGATTCATGGTGTGTGCATGCACATGATCACTGGGCATGCTTCCTGTCCTGTATTCATGGTGTGTGCATGCACATGATCACTGAACATGCTTATTGCCTTCTTTTCATGGCGTGTGCATGCACATGATCACTGGGCATGCTTCCTGTCCTCTATTCATGGTGAGTGCATGCACATGATCACTGGGCATGCTTCCTGTCCTCCGTTCATGGTGCGTGCATGCACATGACCACTGGGCATGCTTCCTGTCCTCTATTCATGGTGTGTGCATGCACATGATCAATGTACATGCTTACTGTCCTCTATTCGTGGTGTGTGCATGCACATGATCACTGGGCATGCTTCCTGTCCTCTCTCCGTGGTGTGGGCATGCACATGACCACTGGGCATGCTTCCTGTCCTCTATTCATGGTGTGTGCATGCACATGATCACTGTACATGCTTACTGTCCTCTATTTGTGGTGTGTGCATGCACATGATCACTGGGCATGCTTCCTGTCCTCTCTCCGTGGTGTGGGCATGCACATGATCACTGAACATGCTTCCTGTCCAGTATTCATGGTGCGTGCATGCAAATGATCACTGTACATGCTTACTGTCCTCTATTCGTGGTGTGTGCATGCACATGATCACTGTACATGGTTGCTGTCCTCTATTCATGGTGTGTGCATGCACATGATCACTGGGCATGCTTCCTGTCCTCTCTCCATGGTGTGGGCATGCACATGATCACTGGGCATGCTTCCTGTCCTCCGTTCATGGTGTGTGCATGCACATGACCACTGGGAATGCTTCCTGTCCTCTATTCATGGTGTGTGCATGCACATGACCACTGGGAATGCTTCCTGTCTTCGATTCATGGTGTGTGCATGCACATGATCACTGGGCATGCTTCCTGTCCTGTATTCATGGTGTGTGCATGCACATGATCACTGAACATGCTTATTGTCTTCTTTTCATGGCGTGTGCATGCACATGATCACTGGGCATGCTTCCTGTCCTCTATTCATGGTGAGTGCATGCACATGATCACTGGGCATGCTTCCTGTCCTCCGTTCATGGTGCGTGCATGCACATGACCACTGGGCATGCTTCCTGTCCTCTATTCATAGTGTGTGCATGCACATGACCACTGTACATGCTTACTGTCCTCTATTCGTGGTGTGTGCATGCACATGATCACTGGGCATGCTTCCTGTCCTCTCTCCGTGGTGTGGGCATGCACATGATCACTGGGCCTGCTTCCTGTCCTCCGTTCATGGTGTGTGCATGCACATGACCACTGGGAATGCTTCCTGTCCTCTATTCATGGTGTGTGCATGCACATGACCACTGGGAATGCTTCCTGTCTTCGATTCATGGTGTGTGCATGCACATGATCACTGGGCATGCTTCCTGTCCTGTATTCATGGTGTGTGCATGCACATAATCACTGTACATGCTTACTGTCCTCTATTTGTGGTGTGTGCATGCACATGATCACTGGGCATACTTCTTGTCCTCTATTCATGGTGAGTGCATGCACATGATCACTGGGCATGCTTCCTGTCCTCCGTTCATGGTGCGTGCATGCACATGACCACTGGGCATGCTTCCTTTCCTCTATTCATGGTGTGTGCATGCACATGACCACTGGGAATGCTTCCTGCCTTCGATTCATGGTGTGTGCATGCACATGATCACTGGGCATGCTTCCTGTCCTGTATTCATGGTGTGTGCATGCACATGATCACTGAACATGCTTATTGCCTTCTTTTCATGGCGTGTGCATGCACATGATCACTGGGCATGCTTCCTGTCCTCTATTCATGGTGAGTGCATGCACATGATCACTGGGAATGCTTCCTGTCCTCCGTTCATGGTGCGTGCATGCACATGACCACTGGGCGTGCTTCCTGTCCTCTATTCATGGTGTGTGCATGCACATGATCACTGTACATGCTTACTGTCCTCTATTCGTGGTGTGTGCATGCACATGATCACTGGGCAAGCTTCCTGTCCTCTCTCCGTGGTGTGGGCATGCACATGATCACTGGGCATGCTTCCTGTCCTCCGTTCATGGTGTGTCCATGCACATGACCACTGGGAATGCTTCCTGTCTTCAATTCATGGTGTGTGCATGCACATGATCACTGGGCATGCTTCCTGTCCTGTATTCATGGTGTGTGCATGCACATGATCACTGAACATGCTTATTGTCTTCTTTTCATGGCGTGTGCATGCACATGATCACTGGGCATGCTTCCTGTCCTCTATTCATGGTGAGTGTATGCACATGATCACTGGGTATGCTTCCTGTCCTCCGTTCATGGTGCGTGCATGCACATGACCACTGGGCATGCTTCCTTTCCTCTATTCATGGTGTGTGCATGCACATGATCACTGTACATGCTTACTGTCCTCTATTTGTGGTGTGTGCATGCACATGATCACTGGGCATGCTTCCTGTCCTCTCTCCGTGGTGTGGGCATGCACATGATCACTGGGCATGCTTCCTGTCCTCCGTTCATGGTGTGTGCATGCACATGACCACTGGGCATGCTTCCTGTCCTCTATTAATGGTGTGTGCATGCACATGACCGCTGGGAATGCTTCCTGTCTTCGATTCATGGTGTGTGCATGCACATGATCACTGGGCATGCTTCCTGTCCTGTATTCATGGTGTCTGCACGCACATGATCACTGAACATTCTTATTGCCTTCTTTTCATGGCGTGTGCATGCACATGATCACTGGGCATGCTTCCTGTCCTCTATTCATGGTGAGTGCATGCACATGATCACTGGGCATGCTTCCTGTCCTCCGTTCATGGTGCGTACATGCACATGACCACTGGGCATGCTTCCTGTCCTCTATTCATGGTGTGTGCATGCACTTGATCACTGTACATGCTTACTGTCCTCTATTCGTGGTGTGTGCATGCACATGATCACTGTACATGGTTGCTGTCCTCTATTCATGGTGTGTGCATGCACATGATCACTGGGCATGCTTCCTGTCCTCTCTCCGTGGTGTGGGAATGCACATGATCACTGGGCATGCTTACTGTCCTCCGTTCATGGTGTGTGCATGCACATGACCACTGGGAATGCTTCCTGTCCTCTATTCATGGTGTGTGCATGCACATGACCACTGGGAATGCTTCCTGTCCTCGATTCATGGTGTGTGCATGCACGTGATCACTGGGCATGCTTCCTGTACTCTATTCATGGTGTGTGCATGCACATGATCACTGAACATGCTTACTGCCTTCTTTTCATGGTGTGTGCATGCACATGATCACTGGGCATGCTCCCTGTCCTCTATTCATGGTGCGTACATGCACATGATCACTGGGCATGCTTACTGTCCTCCGTTCATGGTGTGTGCATGCACATGACCACTGGGAATGCTTCCTGTCCTCTATTCATGGTGTGTGCATGCACATGACCACTGGGAATGCTTCCTGTCCTCTATTCATGGTGTGTGCATGCACATGACAACTGGGAATGCTTCCTGTCTTCGATTCATGGTGTGTGCATGCACATGATCACTGGGCATGCTTCCTGTCCTGTATTCATGGTGTGTGCATGCACATAATCACTGTACATGCTTACTGTCCTCTATTTGTGGTGTGTGCATGCACATGATCACTGGGCATACTTCTTGTCCTCTATTCATGGTGAGTGCATGCACATGATCACTGGGCATGCTTCCTGTCCTCCGTTCATGGTGCGTGCATGCACATGACCACTGGGCATGCTTCCTTTCCTCTATTCATGGTGTGTGCATGCACATGACTACTGGGAATGCTTCCTGCCTTCGATTCATGGTGTGTGCATGCACATGATCACTGGGCATGCTTCCTGTCCTGTATTCATGGTGTGTGCATGCACATGATCACTGAACATGCTTATTGCCTTCTTTTCATGGCGTGTGCATGCACATGATCACTGGGCATGCTTCCTGTCCTCTATTCATGGTGAGTGCATGCACATGATCACTGGGAATGCTTCCTGTCCTCCGTTCATGGTGCGTGCATGCACATGACCACTGGGCGTGCTTCCTGTCCTCTATTCATGGTGTGTGCATGCACATGATCACTGTACATGCTTACTGTCCTCTATTCGTGGTGTGTGCATGCACATGATCACTGGGCAAGCTTCCTGTCCTCTCTCCGTGGTGTGGGCATGCACATGATCACTGGGCATGCTTCCTGTCCTCCGTTCATGGTGTGTGCATGCACATGACCACTGGGAATGCTTCCTGTCTTCGATTCATGGTGTGTGCATGCACATGATCACTGGGCATGCTTCCTGTCCTCTCTCCGTGGTGTGGGCATGCACATGATCACTGGGCATGCTTACTGTCCTCTATTTGTGGTGTGTGCATGCACATGATCACTGGGCATGCTTCCTGCCCTCTCTCCGTGGTGTGGGCATGCACATGATCACTGGGCATGCTTCCTGTCCTCCGTTCATGGTGTGTGCATGCACATGACCACTGGGCATGCTTCCTGTCCTCTATTCATGGTGTGTGCATGCACATGACCACTGGGAATGCTTCCTGTCTTCGATTCATGGTGTGTGCATGCACATGATCACTGGGCATGCTTCCTGTCCTGTATTCATGGTGTGTGCACGCACATGATCACTGAACATTTTTATTGCCTTCTTTTCATGGCGTGTGCATGCACATGATCACTGGGCATGCTTCCTGTCCTCTATTCATGGTGAGTGCATGCACATGATCACTGGGCATGCTTCCTGTCCTCCGTTCATGGTGCGTACATGCACATGACCACTGGGCATGCTTCCTGTCCTCTATTCATGGTGTGTGCATGCACTTGATCACTGTACATGCTTACTGTCCTCTATTCGTGGTGTGTGCATGCACATGATCACTGTACATGGTTGCTGTCCTCTATTCATGGTGTGTGCATGCACATGATCACTGGGCATGCTTCCTGTCCTCTCTCCGTGGTGTGGGAATGCACATGATCACTGGGCATGCTTACTGTCCTCCGTTCATGGTGTGTGCATGCACATGACCACTGGGAATGCTTCCTGTCCTGTATTCATGGTGTGTGCATGCACATGACCACTGGGAATGCTTCCTGTCCTCGATTCATGGTGTGTGCATGCACGTGATCACTGGGCATGCTTCCTGTACTCTATTCATGGTGTGTGCATGCACATGATCACTGAACATGCTTACTGCCTTCTTTTCATGGTGTGTGCATGCACATGATCACTGGGCATGCTTCCTGTCCTCTATTCATGGTGCGTACATGCACATGATCACTAGGCATGCTTCATGTCCTCCGTTCATGGTGCGTGCATGCACATGACCACTGGGCATGCTTCCTGTCCTCTGTTCATGGTGTGTGCATGCACATAAACACTCTCCATGCTTACTGTCCTCTATTCATAGTGTGTGCATGCACAGTGCATGCACATGATCACTGGGCATGCTTCCTGTCCTCTGTTAATGGTGAGTGCATGCACATGACCACTGGGCATGCTTCCTGTCCTCTGTTCATGGTGAGTGCATGCACATGACCACTGGGCATGCTTCTTGTCCTCTATTCATGGTGCGTGCATGCACATGATCACTGAACATGCTTCCTGTCCTGAATTCATGGTGTGTGCATCCACATGATCACTGGACATGCTCATGGTGTGGCTTCCTGCCCTCTATTCATGGTGCATGCATGCACATGACCACTGGGCATGCTTCCTGTCCTCTATTCATGGTGTGTGCATGCACATGACCACTGGGCATGCTTCTTGTCCTATATTCATATTGTGTGCATGCACAGTGCATGCACACGACCATTGGGCATGCTTCCTATCTGCTATTCATGGTGTGTGCATGCACATTATCACTGGGCATGCTTCCTGTCCTCTATTCATGGTGCGTGCATGCACATGACCACTGGGCATGCTTCCTGTCCTCTATTCATGGTGTGTGCATGCACATGACCACTGGGCATGCTTCTTGTCCTCTATTCATGCTGTGTGCATGCACAGTGCATGCACATGACCATTGGGCATGCTTCCTATCTGCTATTCATGGTGTGTGCATGCATATTATCACTGGGCATGCTTCCTGCCCTCTATTCATGGTGCGTGCATGCACATGATCATTGGACATGCTTTCTGTCCTCTATTGATGGTGTGTGCATGCACATGACCACTGGGCATGCTTCCTGTCCTCTATTCATGGTGCGCGCATGCACATGACCACTGGGCATCCTTCGTGTCCTCTATTCATGGTGTGTGCATGCACATGACCACTGGGCATGCTTCCTGTCCTCTATTCATGGTGTGTGCATGCACAGTGCATGCACATGACCACTGGGCATGCATCCTGTCCTCTATTCATGGTGCGCGCATGCACATGACCGCTGGGCATGCTTCGTGTCCTCTATTCATGATGTGTGCATGCACATGACCACTGGCCATGCTTTGTGTCCTCTATTCATGGTGTGTGCATGCACATGACCACTGGGCATGCTTTCTGTCCTCTATTCATGGTGTGTGCATGCACATGACCACTGGGCATGCTTCCTGTCCTCTATTCATGGTGCGCGCATGCACATGACCACTGGGCATGCTTTGTGTCCTCTATTCATGGTGTGCACATGCACATGACCACTGGGCATGCTTCCTGTCCTCTATTCATGGTGCGTGCATGCACATGATCACTGGACATGCTCATGGTGTGTGCATGCACATGATCACTGGACACGCTCATGGTGTGTGCATGCACATGATCACTGTACATGCTTACTGTCCTCTATTCATGGTGCGTGCATGCACATGACCACTGGGCATGATTCTTGTCCTATATTCATATTGTGTGCATGCACAGTGCATGCACACGACCATTGGGCATGCTTCCTATCTGCTATTCATGGTGTGTGCATGCACATTATCACTGGGCATGCTTCCTGTCCTCTATTCATGGTGCGTGCATGCACATGACCACTGGGCATGCATCCTGTCCTCTATTCATGGTGCGTGCATGCACATGACCACTGGGCATGCTTCCTGTCCTCTATTCATGGTGTGTGCATGCACATGACCACTGGGCATGCTTCTTGTCCTCTATTCATGCTGTGTGCATGCACAGTGCATGCACATGACCATTGGGCATGCTTCCTATCTGCTATTCATGGTGTGTGCATGCATATTATCACTGGGCATGCTTCCTGGCCTCTATTCATGGTGCGTGCATGCACATGATCATTGGACATGCTTTCTGTCCTCTATTGATGGTGTGTACATACACATGACCACTGGGCATGCTTCCTGTCCTCTATTCATGGTGCGTGCATGCACATGATCATTGGACATGCTTTCTGTCCTCTATTGATGGTGTGTACATACACATGACCACTGGGCATGCTTCCTGTCCTCTATTCATGGTGTGTGCATGCACATGATCACTGTACATGCTTACTGTCCTCTATTTGTGGTGTGTGCATGCACATGATCACTGGGCATGCTTCCTGTCCTCTCTCCGTGGTGTGGGCATGCACATGATCACTGGGCATGCTTCCTGTCCTCTATTCATGGTGTGTGCATGCACATGACCACTGGGAATGCTTCCTGTCTTCGATTCATGGTGTGTGCATGCACATGATCACTGGGCATGCTTCCTGTCCTGTATTCATGGTGTGTGCACGCACATGATCACTGAACATTCTTATTGCCTTCTTTTCATGGCGTGTGCATGCACATGATCACTGGGCATGCTTCCTGTCCTCTATTCATGGTGAGTGCATGCACATGATCACTGGGCATGCTTCCTGTCCTCCGTTCATGGTGCGTACATGCACATAACCACTGGGCATGCTTCCTGTCCTCTATTCATGGTGTGTGCATGCACTTGATCACTGTACATGCTTACTGTCCTCTATTCGTGGTGTGTGCATGCACATGATCACTGTACATGGTTGCTGTCCTCTATTCATGGTGTGTGCATGCACATGATCACTGGGCATGCTTCCTGTCCTCTCTCCGTGGTGTGGGAATGCACATGATCACTGGGCATGCTTACTGTCCTCCGTTCATGGTGTGTGCATGCACATGACCACTGAGAATGCTTCCTGTCCTCTATTCATGGTGTGTGCATGCACATGACCACTGGGAATGCTTCCTGTCCTCGATTCATGGTGTGTGCATGCACGTGATCACTGGGCATGCTTCCTGTACTCTATTCATGGTGTGTGCATGCACATGATCACTGAACATGCTTACTGCCTTCTTTTCATGGCGTGTGCATGCACATGATCACTGTGCATGCTTCCTGTCCTCTATTCATGGTGCGTACATGCACATGATCACTAGGCATGCTTCATGTCCTCCGTTCATGGTGCGTGCATGCACATGACCACTGGGCATGCTTCCTGTCCTCTGTTCATGGTGTGTGCATGCACATAAACACTGGCCATGCTTACTGTCCTCTATTCATAGTGTGTGCATGCACAGTGCATGCACATGATCACTGGGCATGCTTCCTGTCCTCTGTTCATGGTGAGTGCATGCACATGACCACTGGGCATGCTTCCTGTCCTCTGTTCATGGTGAGTGCATGCACATGACCACTGGGCATGCTTCTTGTCCTCTATTCATGGTGCGTGCATGCACATGATCACTGAACATGCTTCCTGTCCTGAATTCATGGTGTGTGCATCCACATGATCACTGGACATGCTCATGGTGTGGCTTCCTGCCCTCTATTCATGGTGCATGCATGCACATGACCACTGGGCATGCTTCCTGTCCTCTATTCATGGTGCGTGCATGCACATGACCACTGGGCATGCTTCTTGTCCTATATTCATATTGTGTGCATGCACAGTGCATGCACACAACCATTGGGCATGCTTCCTATCTGCTATTCATGGTGTGTGCATGCACATTATCACTGGGCATGCTTCCTGTCCTCTATTCATGGTGCGTGCATGCACATGACCACTGGGCATGCATCCTGTCCTCTATTCATGGTGCGTGCATGCACATGACCACTGGGCATGCTTCCTGTCCTCTATTCATGGTGTGTGCATGCACATGACCACTGGGCATGCTTCTTGTCCTCTATTCATGCTGTGTGCATGCACAGTGCATGCACATGACCATTGGGCATGCTTCCTATCTGCTATTCATGGTGTGTGCATGCATATTATAACTGGGCATGCTTCCTGCCCTCTATTCATGGTGCGTGCATGCACATGATCATTGGACATGCTTTCTGTCCTCTATTGATGGTGTGTGCATGCACATGACCACTGGGCATGCTTCCTGTCCTCTATTCATGGTGCGCGCATGCACATGACCACTGGGCATGCTTCGTGTCCTCTATTCATGGTGTGTGCATGCACATGACCACTGGGAATGCTTTCTGTCCTCTATTCATGGTGTGCATGCACATGACCACTGGGCATGCTTCCTGTCCTCTATTCATGGTGCGCGCATGCACATGATCACTGGGCATGCTTCGTGTCCTCTATTCATGATGTGTGCATGCACATGACCACTGGCCATGCTTTGTGTCCTCTATTCATGGTGTGTGCATGCACATGACCACTGGGCATGCTTTCTGTCCTCTATTCATGGTGTGTGCATGCACATGACCACTGGGCAAGCTTCCTGTCCTCTATTCATGGTGTGCACATGCACATGACCACTGGGCATGCTTTGTGTCCTCTATTCATGGTGTGCACATGCACATGACCACTGGGCATGCTTCCTGTCCTCTATTCATGGTGCGTGCATGCACATGATCACTGGACATGCTCATGGTGTGTGCATGCACATGATCACTGGACATGCTCATGGTGTGTGCATGCACATGATCACTGTACATGCTTACTGTCCTCTATTCATGGTGCGTGCATGCACATGACCACTGGGCATGCTTCTTGTCCTATATTCATATTGTGTGCATGCACAGTGCATGCACACGACCATTGGGCATGCTTCCTATCTGCTATTCATGGTGTGTGCATGCACATTATCACTGGGCATGCTTCCTGTCCTCTATTCATGGTGCGTGCATGCACATGACCACTGGGCATGCATCCTGTCCTCTATTCATGGTGCGTGCATGCACATGACCACTGGGCATGCTTCCTGTCCTCTATTCATGGTGTGTGCATGCACATGACCACTGGGCATGCTTCGTGTCCTCTATTCATGCTGTGTGCATGCACAGTGCATGCACATGACCATTGGGCATGCTTCCTATCTGCTATTCATGGTGTGTGCATGCATATTATCACTGGGCATGCTTCCTGCCCTCTATTCATGGTGCGTGCATGCACATGATCATTGGACATGCTTTCTGTCCTCTATTGATGGTGTGTGCATGCACATGACCACTGGGCATGCTTCCTGTCCTCTATTCATGGTGCGCGCATGCACATGACCACTGGGCATGCTTCCTGTCCTCTATTCATGGTGCGCGCATGCACATGACCACTGGGCATGCTTCGTGTCCTCTATTCATGGTGTGTGCATGCACATGACCACTGGGAATGCTTTCTGTCCTCTATTCATGGTGTGCATGCACATGACCACTGGGCATGCTTCCTGTCCTCTATTCATGGTGCGCGCATGCACATGACCACTGGGCATGCTTCCTGTCCTCTATTCATGGTGTGTGCATGCACTTGATCACTGTACATGCTTACTGTCCTCTATTCATGGTGTGTGCATGCACATGATCACTGGGCATGCTTCCTGTCCTCTATTCATGGTGAGTGCATGCACATGATCACTGGGCATGCTTCCTGTCCTCCGTTCATGGTGCGTACATGCACATGACCACTGGGCATGCTTCCTGTCCTCTATTCATGGTGTGTGCATGCACTTGATCACTGTACATGCTTACTGTCCTCTATTCGTGGTGTGTGCATGCACATGATCACTGTACATGGTTGCTGTCCTCTATTCATGGTGTGTGCATGCACATGATCACTGGGCATGCTTCCTGTCCTCTCTCTGTGGTGTGGGAATGCACATGATCACTGGGCATGCTTACTGTCCTCCGTTCATGGTGTGTGCATGCACATGACCACTGGGAATGCTTCCTGTCCTCTATTCATGGTGTGTGCATGCACATGACCACTGGGAATGCTTCCTGTCCTCGATTCATGGTGTGTGCATGCACGTGATCACTGGGCATGCTTCCTGTACTCTATTCATGGTGTGTGCATGCACATGATCACTGAACATGCTTACTGCCTTCTTTTCATGGTGTGTGCATGCACATGATCACTGGGCATGCTTCCTGTCCTCTATTCATGGTGCGTACATGCACATGATCACTGGGCATGCTTACTGTCCTCCGTTCATGGTGTGTGCATGCACATGACCACTGGGAATGCTTCCTGTCCTCTATTCATGGTGTGTGCATGCACATGACCACTGGGAATGCTTCCTGTCCTCTATTCATGGTGTGTGCATGCACATGACCACTGGGAATGCTTCCTGTCTTCCATTCATGGTGTGTGCATGCACATGATCACTGGGCATGCTTCCTGTCCTGTATTCATGGTGTGTGCATGCACATAATCACTGTACATGCTTACTGTCCTCTATTTGTGGTGTGTGCATGCACATGATCACTGGGCATACTTCTTGTCCTCTATTCATGGTGAGTGCATGCACATGATCACTGGGCATGCTTCCTGTCCTCCGTTCATGGTGCGTGCATGCACATGACCACTGGGCATGCTTCCTTTCCTCTATTCATGGTGTGTGCATGCACATGACCACTGGGAATGCTTCCTGCCTTCGATTCATGGTGTGTGCATGCACATGATCACTGGGCATGCTTCCTGTCCTGTATTCATGGTGTGTGCATGCACATGATCACTGAACATGCTTATTGCCTTCTTTTCATGGCGTGTGCATGCACATGATCACTGGGAATGCTTCCTGTCCTCCGTTCATGGTGCGTGCATGCACATGACCACTGGGCGTGCTTCCTGTCCTCTATTCATGGTGTGTGCATGCACATGATCACTGTACATGCTTACTGTCCTCTATTCGTGGTGTGTGCATGTACATGATCACTGGGCAAGCTTCCTGTCCTCTCTCCGTGGTGTGGGCATGCACATGATCACTGGGCATGCTTCCTGTCCTCCGTTCATGGTGTGTGCATGCACATGACCACTGGGAATGCTTCCTGTCTTCGATTCATGGTGTGTGCATGCACATGATCACTGGGCATGCTTCCTGTCCTCTCTCCGTGGTGTGGGCATGCACATGATCACTGGGCATGCTTACTGTCCTCTATTTGTGGTGTGTGCATGCACATGATCACTGGGCATGCTTCCTGTCCTCTCTCCGTGGTGTGGGCATGCACATGATCACTGGGCATGCTTCCTGTCCTCCGTTCATGGTGTGTGCATGCACATGACCACTGGGCATGCTTCCTGTCCTCTATTCATGGTGTGTGCATGCACATGACCACTGGGCATGCATCCTGTCCTCTATTCATGGTGCGTGCATGCACATGACCACTGGGCATGCTTCCTGTCCTCTATTCATGGTGTGTGCATGCACATGACCACTGGGCATGCTTCGTGTCCTCTATTCATGCTGTGTGCATGCACAGTGCATGCACATGACCATTGGGCATGCTTCCTATCTGCTATTCATGGTGTGTGCATGCATATTATCACTGGGCATGCTTCCTGCCCTCTATTCATGGTGCGTGCATGCACATGATCATTGGACATGCTTTCTGTCCTCTATTGATGGTGTGTGCATGCACATGACCACTGGGCATGCTTCCTGTCCTCTATTCATGGTGCGCGCATGCACATGACCACTGGGCATGCTTCCTGTCCTCTATTCATGGTGCGCGCATGCACATGACCACTGGGCATGCTTCCTGTCCTCTATTCATGGTGTGTGCATGCACATGACCACTGGGAATGCTTTCTGTCCTCTATTCATGGTGTGCATGCACATTACCACTGGGCATGCTTCCTGTCCTCTATTCATGGTGCGCGCATGCACATGACCACTGGGCATGCTTCCTGTCCTCTATTCATGGTGTGTGCATGCACTTGATCACTGTACATGCTTACTGTCCTCTATTCATGGTGTGTGCATGCACATGATCACTGGGCATGCTTCCTGTCCTCTATTCATGGTGAGTGCATGCACATGATCACTGGGCATGCTTCCTGTCCTCCGTTCATGGTGCGTACATGCACATGACCACTGGGCATGCTTCCTGTCCTCTATTCATGGTGTGTGCATGCACTTGATCACTGTACATGCTTACTGTCCTCTATTCGTGGTGTGTGCATGCACATGATCACTGTACATGGTTGCTGTCCTCTATTCATGGTGTGTGCATGCACATGATCACTGGGCATGCTTCCTGTCCTCTCTCCGTGGTGTGGGAATGCACATGATCACTGGGCATGCTTACTGTCCTCCGTTCATGGTGTGTGCATGCACATGACCACTGGGAATGCTTCCTGTCCTCTATTCATGGTGTGTGCATGCACATGACCACTGGGAATGCTTCCTGTCCTCGATTCATGGTGTGTGCATGCACGTGATCACTGGGCATGCTTCCTGTACTCTATTCATGGTGTGTGCATGCACATGATCACTGAACATGCTTACTGCCTTCTTTTCATGGTGTGTGCATGCACATGATCACTGGGCATGCTTCCTGTCCTCTATTCATGGTGCGTACATGCACATGATCACTGGGCATGCTTACTGTCCTCCGTTCATGGTGTGTGCATGCACATGACCACTGGGAATGCTTCCTGTCCTCTATTCATGGTGTGTGCATGCACATGACCACTGGGAATGCTTCCTGTCCTCTATTCATGGTGTGTGCATGCACATGACCACTGGGAATGCTTCCTGTCTTCGATTCATGGTGTGTGCATGCACATGATCACTGGGCATGCTTCCTGTCCTGTATTCATGGTGTGTGCATGCACATAATCACTGTACATGCTTACTGTCCTCTATTTGTGGTGAGTGCATGCACATGATCACTGGGCATGCTTCCTGTCCTCCGTTCATGGTGCGTGCATGCACATGACCACTGGGCATGCTTCCTTTCCTCTATTCATGGTGTGTGCATGCACATGACCACTGGGAATGCTTCCTGCCTTCGATTCATGGTGTGTGCATGCACATGATCACTGGGCATGCTTCCTGTCCTGTATTCATGGTGTGTGCATGCACATGATCACTGAACATGCTTATTGCCTTCTTTTCATGGCGTGTGCATGCACATGATCACTGGGAATGCTTCCTGTCCTCCGTTCATGGTGCGTGCATGCACATGACCACTGGGCGTGCTTCCTGTCCTCTATTCATGGTGTGTGCATGCACATGACCACTGGGCATGCTTCCTGTCCTCTATTCATGGTGCGCGCATGCACATGACCACTGGGCATGCTTCCTGTCCTCTATTCATGGTGCGCGCATGCACATGACCACTGGGCATGCTTCGTGTCCTCTATTCATGGTGTGTGCATGCACATGACCACTGGGAATGCTTTCTGTCCTCTATTCATGGTGTGCATGCACATGACCACTGGGCATGCTTCCTGTCCTCTATTCATGGTGCGCGCATGCACATGACCACTGGGCATGCTTCCTGTCCTCTATTCATGGTGTGTGCATGCACTTGATCACTGTACATGCTTACTGTCCTCTATTCATGGTGTGTGCATGCACATGATCACTGGGCATGCTTCCTGTCCTCTATTCATGGTGAGTGCATGCACATGATCACTGGGCATGCTTCCTGTCCTCCGTTCATGGTGCGTACATGCACATGACCACTGGGCATGCTTCCTGTCCTCTATTCATGGTGTGTGCATGCACTTGATCACTGTACATGCTTACTGTCCTCTATTCGTGGTGTGTGCATGCACATGATCACTGTACATGGTTGCTGTCCTCTATTCATGGTGTGTGCATGCACATGATCACTGGGCATGCTTCCTGTCCTCTCTCTGTGGTGTGGGAATGCACATGATCACTGGGCATGCTTACTGTCCTCCGTTCATGGTGTGTGCATGCACATGACCACTGGGAATGCTTCCTGTCCTCTATTCATGGTGTGTGCATGCACATGACCACTGGGAATGCTTCCTGTCCTCGATTCATGGTGTGTGCATGCACGTGATCACTGGGCATGCTTCCTGTACTCTATTCATGGTGTGTGCATGCACATGATCACTGAACATGCTTACTGCCTTCTTTTCATGGTGTGTGCATGCACATGATCACTGGGCATGCTTCCTGTCCTCTATTCATGGTGCGTACATGCACATGATCACTGGGCATGCTTACTGTCCTCCGTTCATGGTGTGTGCATGCACATGACCACTGGGAATGCTTCCTGTCCTCTATTCATGGTGTGGGCATGCACATGACCACTGGGAATGCTTCCTGTCCTCTATTCATGGTGTGTGCATGCACATGACCACTGGGAATGCTTCCTGTCTTCCATTCATGGTGTGTGCATGCACATGATCACTGGGCATGCTTCCTGTCCTGTATTCATGGTGTGTGCATGCACATAATCACTGTACATGCTTACTGTCCTCTATTTGTGGTGTGTGCATGCACATGATCACTGGGCATACTTCTTGTCCTCTATTCATGGTGAGTGCATGCACATGATCACTGGGCATGCTTCCTGTCCTCCGTTCATGGTGCGTGCATGCACATGACCACTGGGCATGCTTCCTTTCCTCTATTCATGGTGTGTGCATGCACATGACCACTGGGAATGCTTCCTGCCTTCGATTCATGGTGTGTGCATGCACATGATCACTGGGCATGCTTCCTGTCCTGTATTCATGGTGTGTGCATGCACATGATCACTGAACATGCTTATTGCCTTCTTTTCATGGCGTGTGCATGCACATGATCACTGGGAATGCTTCCTGTCCTCCGTTCATGGTGCGTGCATGCACATGACCACTGGGCGTGCTTCCTGTCCTCTATTCATGGTGTGTGCATGCACATGATCACTGTACATGCTTACTGTCCTCTATTCGTGGTGTGTGCATGTACATGATCACTGGGCAAGCTTCCTGTCCTCTCTCCGTGGTGTGGGCATGCACATGATCACTGGGCATGCTTCCTGTCCTCCGTTCATGGTGTGTGCATGCACATGACCACTGGGAATGCTTCCTGTCTTCGATTCATGGTGTGTGAATGCACATGATCACTGGGCATGCTTCCTGTCCTCTCTCCGTGGTGTGGGCATGCACATGATCACTGGGCATGCTTACTGTCCTCTATTTGTGGTGTGTGCATGCACATGATCACTGGGCATGCTTCCTGTCCTCTCTCCGTGGTGTGGGCATGCACATGATCACTGGGCATGCTTCCTGTCCTCCGTTCATGGTGTGTGCATGCACATGACCACTGGGCATGCTTCCTGTCCTCTATTCATGGTGTGTGCATGCACATGACCACTGGGCATGCATCCTGTCCTCTATTCATGGTGCGTGCATGCACATGACCACTGGGCATGCTTCCTGTCCTCTATTCATGGTGTGTGCATGCACATGACCACTGGGCATGCTTCGTGTCCTCTATTCATGCTGTGTGCATGCACAGTGCATGCACATGACCATTGGGCATGCTTCCTATCTGCTATTCATGGTGTGTGCATGCATATTATCACTGGGCATGCTTCCTGCCCTCTATTCATGGTGCGTGCATGCACATGATCATTGGACATGCTTTCTGTCCTCTATTGATGGTGTGTGCATGCACATGACCACTGGGCATGCTTCCTGTCCTCTATTCATGGTGCGCGCATGCACATGACCACTGGGCATGCTTCCTGTCCTCTATTCATGGTGCGCGCATGCACATGACCACTGGGCATGCTTCCTGTCCTCTATTCATGGTGTGTGCATGCACATGACCACTGGGAATGCTTTCTGTCCTCTATTCATGGTGTGCATGCACATTACCACTGGGCATGCTTCCTGTCCTCTATTCATGGTGCGCGCATGCACATGACCACTGGGCATGCTTCCTGTCCTCTATTCATGGTGTGTGCATGCACTTGATCACTGTACATGCTTACTGTCCTCTATTCATGGTGTGTGCATGCACATGATCACTGGGCATGCTTCCTGTCCTCTATTCATGGTGAGTGCATGCACATGATCACTGGGCATGCTTCCTGTCCTCCGTTCATGGTGCGTACATGCACATGACCACTGGGCATGCTTCCTGTCCTCTATTCATGGTGTGTGCATGCACTTGATCACTGTACATGCTTACTGTCCTCTATTCGTGGTGTGTGCATGCACATGATCACTGTACATGGTTGCTGTCCTCTATTCATGGTGTGTGCATGCACATGATCACTGGGCATGCTTCCTGTCCTCTCTCCGTGGTGTGGGAATGCACATGATCACTGGGCATGCTTACTGTCCTCCGTTCATGGTGTGTGCATGCACATGACCACTGGGAATGCTTCCTGTCCTCTATTCATGGTGTGTGCATGCACATGACCACTGGGAATGCTTCCTGTCCTCGATTCATGGTGTGTGCATGCACGTGATCACTGGGCATGCTTCCTGTACTCTATTCATGGTGTGTGCATGCACATGATCACTGAACATGCTTACTGCCTTCTTTTCATGGTGTGTGCATGCACATGATCACTGGGCATGCTTCCTGTCCTCTATTCATGGTGCGTACATGCACATGATCACTGGGCATGCTTACTGTCCTCCGTTCATGGTGTGTGCATGCACATGACCACTGGGAATGCTTCCTGTCCTCTATTCATGGTGTGTGCATGCACATGACCACTGGGAATGCTTCCTGTCCTCTATTCATGGTGTGTGCATGCACATGACCACTGGGAATGCTTCCTGTCTTCGATTCATGGTGTGTGCATGCACATGATCACTGGGCATGCTTCCTGTCCTGTATTCATGGTGTGTGCATGCACATAATCACTGTACATGCTTACTGTCCTCTATTTGTGGTGAGTGCATGCACATGATCACTGGGCATGCTTCCTGTCCTCCGTTCATGGTGCGTGCATGCACATGACCACTGGGCATGCTTCCTTTCCTCTATTCATGGTGTGTGCATGCACATGACCACTGGGAATGCTTCCTGCCTTCGATTCATGGTGTGTGCATGCACATGATCACTGGGCATGCTTCCTGTCCTGTATTCATGGTGTGTGCATGCACATGATCACTGAACATGCTTATTGCCTTCTTTTCATGGCGTGTGCATGCACATGATCACTGGGAATGCTTCCTGTCCTCCGTTCATGGTGCGTGCATGCACATGACCACTGGGCGTGCTTCCTGTCCTCTATTCATGGTGTGTGCATGCACATGATCACTGTACATGCTTACTGTCCTCTATTCGTGGTGTGTGCATGCACATGATCACTGGGCAAGCTTCCTGTCCTCTCTCCGTGGTGTGGGCATGCACATGATCACTGGGCATGCTTCCTGTCCTCCGTTCATGGTGTGTGCATGCACATGACCACTGGGAATGCTTCCTGTCTTCGATTCATGGTGTGTGCATGCACATGATCACTGGGCATGCTTCCTGTCCTCTCTCCGTGGTGTGGGCATGCACATGATCACTGGGCATGCTTACTGTCCTCTATTTGTGGTGTGTGCATGCACATGATCACTGGGCATGCTTCCTGTCCTCTCTCCGTGGTGTGGGCATGCACATGATCACTGGGCATGCTTCCTGTCCTCCGTTCATGGTGTGTGCATGCACATGACCACTGGGCATGCTTCCTGTCCTCTATTCATGGTGTGTGCATTGTTAGGCAGAAACCTGTGCAGTTCCCTTGGGGAACACTGCAAAAGATTTAAGACTACAGGTATAGCAGTAAACCCACTTGGTAGCAGTCTGCACCACCCAGATTTACCTGGTAGCTGTGGCTGAGCAGTCAGACTTCCCTCAAGAAGAGTTAGGCAGTATGCAAAGTATACACAATATGTACTCAGACACAATAGCACAAGCAAACACTGACCAGAGCTTGGTTTCAAAAGTATATAGTTATTTATTTATAAAACACACATAAGTTGAAAACACTCTAGCAAAGTATAGTAAAAAAAAAACACTTCAAACACAGTTATAATAAAAGCAGTTTCAACCCTTACTCCTATCTAGACAACTCTAAGTTAACACCACATAATTAAAACAGAGGTGAGCGCTTAACGTTAGATGA
This sequence comes from Ambystoma mexicanum, assembly GCF_040938575.1. Classification (NCBI taxonomy): domain Eukaryota; kingdom Metazoa; phylum Chordata; class Amphibia; order Caudata; family Ambystomatidae; genus Ambystoma; species Ambystoma mexicanum. Next base: position 1,295,814 of record NC_090925.1, on the reverse strand, counting down.
CACTCTAGTAGGTTCAAGAAAGGGGTAAAAAGAAACAGGAATGGGTTGAACACACCACTCTAAGGTCCAGAACACTTGCAATAGACTCAAAGAAACACAAAGTCACAGGTGAGCAAAAGTCACTAGGCAGGGCCCACTCTTAGAGTAGCCGGAGCGAAAATGTGCCCAAGATCACACTGTTGTTAAGGATTCAAAGTCTTGCAAAGAGTTAGAAAGAGTTTAGAGTGGCTTAGAAAGTTTAGCCAGGGTGTCCCAGGCACTCCCAGGGTCGAAAGCCGGGGGCTAAATCTACCCCGTACAGTCGGTAGCAAGGGAAGCCAGGCGGAACACGGTACCTTAAGCGGAAAGGATCCTCCAGCGGTGGCAGTTGTTCCAGGCAGTGGCAGCAAGGCTCGACGTCGGTCAGGGGAGAAGAAGTTCTCGCTGAAGAGCAGAAGAAGAAGGTCGTTGCACTGCCCGGGAAGAAACCAGCCGCGGAGTCCTCCGGTTAAAGGGTTGTACCGACTTTCGTGGTTGGGGTAAAAGTGGTGGGGTTCCGGTTGCCGGGGTGCTTGGCACTGGCAAGGCGGCCACGAAATACCTCGAGAAGCGAAAAGAAGGCGAAAACTGGTTGTCCCCACCAGTCAAGGGAAGGAGCCACTCCGTTAAGAGTTCTCCTCGGTCGTCGGGAAAAGTGGTGAGACGGTTCAGCAGGGCTCCACCGGGTGGTGTCGTCGAAGCAGGTCGGCTCAGCTCTTCCCTCGTCGGATTCTTGGTCCTGTGGCGACTTCTGAAGTTCCAGTCCCCAAAGCCCTGCTTTTATGCAGCAAACCCCCATTCACCCAGCCTAGCTGTCACTCAAACATGCTAAGTGGTGAGCCGGCTGGCTCACCACTTGGGCCAATCAGGACGGAGTGCGACTTGAGTTACCAAGATAACTCAGTCCAGGGTGCCTAAATCCCCCTCCACCCCTCCTAAGTACCCCAGACAGAGTGGCACCACTTTGGAGGGCTTCTGTGGAGAAGCCCGCCAAAAGTGGAACAAAGGGCTCCACTTTGGGTCAGAGTTACAGAGGCGAACACCAACGCCATTTTAGAATCAAGTTTTGGCAAAAAGTCCCAACCGGAGTTATAAAAATAAATATATACACCGGCGGTATGTTTAAGGCTACCGTAAATAAATAATTAAATGTGTTAGCCTAAAACAATGGGAAATCCCATAGGAAAATATTCGCGGTCGAATATAAAACGTAGTTTCCACTGCCACCAGCCAAAACTCGATCAGGGGGGACGGAGACGTGCCCCCTCGACTAACAGACCCTGGGGCAATCGAATTGTCCCAGCCAGTACGTCCACAATATGATGGTTTGTACTGGTTCTGTTCAGGATTCAAGACTAGCAAAGTCTTTGGTGACTTTACATGCCCTGGGAGACAGTAGTCAGTCCCAGGGTATGGAGTCTATGTTGGGGAGTCCCTAGGACACCCCTGGGTCACGGCACAGAGGGTGCTGTGTAACCCACATCACAAAAATACATGAGGCCCTATGGAGTAAAAGACCCCATAGCCCATTCAACACAAGGTTTAACCAAGAGAACACACTTCAACATGTCCAAGAGTGAGGGTAAAAGAGTCTCACTCTTGGCAGGAGAAAAAAAAGAAACCCCAGAAATCCAGCAAAGCTGCTGGGGGACTCACTAGGTAGGGAAATTCAGCCCAAACAGAGAATTCTCCCTAACACTCGCCCCCCCCAGACTAAGGGACAGGAGGATTTAATCCACTCCTGGATGAACCTCATACCTCTAGTCGATGATATACATCCTAGAGAGTCCATCAGCATTTTGATGGTGACACCCTGACCTGTGCTCAATGGTGAAATCAAACCCTTGCAGGCAGATTGACCATCTCAATAGTTTTGGATTTTCCCCTTTCATTTGCATTAACCATCTCAAGGGTTGGTGGTCAGTCTGAATAACAAAAGTAGAACCATACAAGTATGGCCTAAACTTCTTCAGTGCCCACACAATAGCAAAGCATTCTCTTTCGATAGTTGCCCACCTTGTCTCAGGATCCTTCAGTTTCCTACTGATGAAGCAAATGGGGTGCTCCCTACCCTTCTCATCCAGTTGGCTTAGAACTGCACCTATACCTACATTGGAAGCATCAGTTTGTACAATGAAAGGTTGGTGGTAGTCAGGAGCTCTCAATACTGGAGCTTGGCAAAGAGCTCTCTTCAGTTTTTCAAAGGCCTGATTGCACTCCTCATTCCATTTTACCTTTTTAGGGAATTTGGGAGAGGAGATTACATTCAGTGGAGAAGCTATGGTCCCATAGTTCTCAATGAAATTCCTGTAATATCCAGTGAGGCCTAGAAAAGCTCTCACTTGGGTTTGAGTAGTTGGTGTTGTCCAATTTTGCACAGCTTCAATCTTGCTGGGCAAAGGCCTTATTTCTCCACCTCCTACCTCATGTCCAAGGTAGACCACTTTACTTTGACCAATCTGGCACTTACTGGCTTTGATTGTCAAATGGGCCTGTTCCAGAGCCTGCAACACATGTCCTAGGTGGTTCACATGTTCTTCCCAGGAGTGGCTGAAGACTGCAATGTCATCCAAGTATGCCATGCAGAAATCTTCCATCCCAGCCAGAACTTGGTTCACCATCCTTTGGAATGTGGCAGGTGCATTTTTTAGTCCAAAAGGCATGACCTTAAACTGGTACAAGCCAACTGGGGTTGAAAATGCAGTCTTCTCCTTGGCATGGTCTGTCAGGGCTATTTGCCAATAGCCTGACGTCAGGTCAAATGTGCTGAGGTACTTGGCTGCACCAAGTTTATCCACCAACTCATCTGTCCTGGGCAAAGGGTGGGCATCAGTCTTGGTGACTGCATTTAGAGCTCTATAGTCCACACAGAATCTCAAGTCTTTGGATCCTGCCTTTGGTACTAACACAACTGGGCTAGACCATGGACTAGTAGAGGGCTCTATTACCCCGAGATCAAGCATCTTCTTGACCTCTCCTTTGATGTGGGCTCTGATATGTTCTGACATTCTGTATCCTCTGCTTTTGACTGGCAGACAGTCACCAGTGAGTATCTCATGCTGGCCCCAAGGGGTCAAGCCTGGTGACAGTGAGAACAGGGAGGCAAACTGATTTAACATAGATTTGCACTCCTCTCGTTGCTCAGGTGTCAGGTCTGAAGAGAGGTTGACTCCTTCAACTTTTTCATCTAAAGGCACACTTCTGAGGAGATCAGGGAGAGATTCACTCTCTTCTTCCTCTGCAGCTGAAGCTAGAAGCAAGGCTCCTACATCAGGTCTGGAGATGTATGCTTTTAGTCGGTTGGTGTGGAAGACTCTAGGAGCTTCCCTGGGTCTGCCCAGATCCACCAGATAGTTGACCTCTCCAAGTTTTCCCACAACCTTGAAGGGTCTCATCCATTTGTCTTGCAAGGCCCTCTGCCTTGTTGGGAGCATAACTAGAACTAGCTGGTCTTGAGTAAACTCAACCATGTTAGCCTTCTGGTCGTGCCAATGTTTGACCAGGGCTTGACCAGCTTTCAAGTTGTCACTTGCTTCTGCCATCATGTGTGACATTCTCCTCCGGAGACCTATCACATAGTCAGTCACTCTGACTGGCTTGAGGGGAGGAGCACCTTCCAATCCCTCCTTAATCAGGGCCAATGGACCTCTGACGGGATGGCCATAGAGAAGCTCAAAGGGAGAATAACCTACTCCCTCCTGAGGGACTTCTCTATAAGCAAAGAGAAGGCATGGCAGTAGAAGGTCCCACTTTTTCTTAAGGGGTTCTTCTAAAGCACCTATCATGCTCTTCATGGTTCTGTTAAATCTTTCAACCAACCCGTTTGTCTGAGGGTGGTATGCGGTTGAGAACTTGTAGGTAACTCCACAGGTTTTCCACATGGCTTTCATGTAGTGGGACATAAAGTTTGACCCCCTGTCAGAGATTACCTCCTTAGGAAACCCAACCCTGGTAAAAATACCAAGGAGGGCCTTAGCCACAGCCGGAGCTGTAACAGTCCTCATAGGAATTGCCTCAGGGTACCTAGTAGCATGGTCTACTACAACAAGTATAAACCTGTTGCCTGAGGAGGTTGGAGGATCAAGGGGACCAACAATGTCAATCCCTACCCTCTCAAATGGGACTCCCACAACTGGGAGAGGCACTAAAGGTGCCACATTCTTGGAACCAACCTTACCAGAAGTCTGGCAGGTATGGCAGCTCTTACAATATCTATCTACTTCAGCCCCCATCTTTGGCCAATAAAAGTAGAGTGAGAGCCTTTCCTTGGTCTTCTTGAAACTCAAGTGACCAGCCAAAGGTATCTCATGGGCTAGTTGTAAGAACTGTTGTCTGTTCTCTTGTGGGACTACAAGGCGTTTGTAGTCTCCAGGTTCAGACTCAGTGGGTTCACTGTAGAAGAGGCCATCTTCCCAGTGCAACCTATACTTCCCAGGCTCTTGCCCATCAGCTTGAGAAGCTGCCTGGTGGCGGAGACCTTCCAGAGTTGGACATTCTCTTTGCCCCTTACGAAAAGCTGCCCTGCTAGGCCCACCTTCTGCCAGTAAAGACTGCAGCTCAGGATGGTCCTCAGGGTCCAAATCTCCAATAAGGTTGGGGCCTCCTTCTAGCTCTTCCTCAGAGTCTAGCTCAACCACACAGGGTTGTACCTCCCTCTCAGCCTCAGCTGGAGGTGGAGTTACAGGTGTAACTTTGGACAACCTAGGGGAAGTCCTTGTTGGAAGCACTGGAGTGCTTGCTGCTGGCTTTTTCCTAGGAGTCTTGGGTTGCCCCTTTGCTCCTGATCTGGTAGTTACTGCAGTAAGTTGCTCCAGTGGGAGAGGAGTGATTTCTGTCATCATCTCCTGAGATAATCCTCTCAGGGTTTTCTCTCTTGCAGGTTTTGTGAGTTCCTGGAACCTTTTGCTAGGAGGTCTGGGGGTATGAGATACAACTCCAAGAGCTTTGAGGTCATTACCCAACAGAACCCTACCTGGCACTTCACATTGTACACTGACAGGTATTTTTACAGCCATATCATTACATTGGATGAGAACTGGTAACTGGGGACACATCTGCACAGGCCCACCAGCTAACTTGGTGAGGCATTTGGGTGCCTTAGCAACATCCTCTGCCTTGAAAAATGATTCATCCACCACAGTTATGCTGGCTCCAGTGTCCCTAATGGCAGGAGTCTCCTGACCATTCACCTGGACACTGTCCTTATAATACTCTTTAGTATTATCTGGGATAGAGTTATAGACATCTAAATTCTGTTGTTCCCACAACCCCAGAGAGACTAAAGAAACACTAGCTGAGACTCCAGTGGGTTCATCAGCTAGTAATAGAAAGTTTCCACTTGCCATATGTACTTCCTCTTCTGGAGCGAAGGCTAAGGAGGCAAGCTGGACCCCTGAAGGTTTGCCCTTACATCTGGGATCTCCTTTCACATGGTCAGTAGCCTTACAAACAAAGCATGAGCCAAAGGCTCGCTGGAATGGAGGCTTGTTCTGACCTCCTTCTGGTCTGGGACCAGGAGGTACACTAGCCTGATTTGGTTTCCCTTGTGGTTTACCCTTATAGTTTTGTTTGGGGCCCTCTTTGGAATTTGTAGTATTAGAATTCTCTTTGGAGTCCTTTTTAGACTGTTTCTCCCCATCCTTCTTCTGAGTTACCCCAGAATCCTTGTGAGTGGCCCTGTTGGCAACCCACAAGTCAGCAGCCTTAGCTAGTTTCCGGGAATCCAATTCCCTGGAATCAGCCAAGTGTTGTCTGAGCTCAGGAGAGCAGGCATCATAAATAGTCTCCAACATAAACAAATTCTTCATACCGTCATAAGTGTTCACCTTGTAACCCTTAATCCATCCCTCTAAGTTTTTCAAACATTCATTCACCCAGGTAGCCCAAGGGGTACCATCATGCTTTTTGAGGCTCCTAAACCTCTTAAGATACTGGGAAGGGGTCTTCCCAAACCTAGCTATCAAAGCTAGTTTCACACATTCATAGTCCTTCCTATCCTCCTCCCCCATCTCCATTACCACATCAGTTGCAACAGGGGGAAGCCTAGAGAACAACCAGGTGAGTAAGTCATTTCCTGTGATGTTCTGGAGCCCATGATTATATTCAAACAGAGACAACCAATCCAACACATCCAATTTAGGCTCATACATACCAACCAATTCTTTAGGCATCCGGGGTCTTTTAGGACTGGAACTTCTAGAGGAGCCAGAGAGAGAAGCATTCTCAACAGATAATTTCTTCATTTCTAAGTCATACTTGAGCTCCATTTCCCTTAGCCTTAGTTCTTTGTCAGTTTGAGCATTAAGTTTCTTATACTCCAATTCTAGTTTCATTTTCTCCAGTTCAAAGTACTGAGGACTAAATGTGGGGCCTGGTAAAGGTCCAGTAGGTACAGCAGGTAGAGCAGGCAGAGGCCTAGGGGGGACAGTTACAACAGCCTCACCCTCCTCTTCTGACTCTTCCTCAGAATCATCAACATTTTGCTCCATGTTAACTTCAATACTGTCATCTACAGTTGCTGGAGTGGTAGGTTCCTCTGAACCATCACCCAGACTTTGGTTAGCCAACAATCTTTCAATCAGCTCCATTTTCTTGCCCTTAGTCAGGAGATCCTTATGTTTACAGAGCACTCTTAAACAATCAGCAGTTTTGGCTGCAAGGGACTCTTGACTATAGCTTTCTATAACTGACATGTTAGAGGATTACTTTTACAGTGCTAAGCTTTGTGGTTAGTTGCACTAAGGTATCTAAAGCACAATAAAATGTATACTCAATACAAATCCCACCGCTGTACACCAGTGTTAGGCAGAAACCTGTGCAGTTCCCTTGGGGAACACTGCAAAAGATTTAAGACTACAGGTATAGCAGTAAACCCACTTGGTAGCAGTCTGCACCACCCAGATTTACCTGGTAGCTGTGGCTGAGCAGTCAGACTTCCCTCAAGAAGAGTTAGGCAGTATGCAAAGTATACACAATATGTACTCAGACACAATAGCACAAGCAAACACTGACCAGAGCTTGGTTTCAAAAGTATATAGTTATTTATTTATAAAACACACATAAATTGAAAACACTCTAGCAAAGTATAGTAAAAAAAAAAACACTTCAAACACAGTTATAATAAAAGCAGTTTCAACCCTTACTCCTATCTAGACAACTCTAAGTTAACACCACATAATTAAAACAGAGGTGAGCGCTTAACGTTAGATGACACTCTAGTAGGTTCAAGAAAGGGGTAAAAAGAAACAGGAATGGGTTAAACACACCACTCTAAGGTCCAGAACACTTGCAATAGACTCAAAGAAACACAAAGTCACAGGTGAGCAAAAGTCACTAGGCAGGGCCCACTCTTAGAGTAGCCGGAGCGAAAATGTGCCCAAGATCACACTGTTGTTAAGGATTCAAAGTCTTGCAAAGAGTTAGAAAGAGTTTAGAGTGGCTTAGAAAGTTTAGCCAGGGTGTCCCAGGCACTCCCAGGGTCGAAAGCCGGGGGCTAAATCTACCCCGTACAGTCGGTAGCAAGGGAAGCCAGGCGGAACACGGTACCTTAAGCGGAAAGGATCCTCCAGCGGTGGCAGTTGTTCCAGGCAGTGGCAGCAAGGCTCGACGTCGGTCAGGGGAGAAGAAGTTCTCGCTGAAGAGCAGAAGAAGAAGGTCGTTGCACTGCCCGGGAAGAAACCAGCCGCGGAGTCCTCCGGTTAAAGGGTTGTACCGACTTTCGTGGTTGGGGTAAAAGTGGTGGGGTTCCGGTTGCCGGGGTGCTTGGCACTGGCAAGGCGGCCACGAGATACCTCGAGAAGCGAAAAGAAGGCGAAAACTGGTTGTCCCCACCAGTCAAGGGAAGGAGCCACTCCGTTAAGAGTTCTCCTCGGTCGTCGGGAAAAGTGGTGAGACGGTTCAGCAGGGCTCCACCGGGTGGTGTCGTCGAAGCAGGTCGGCTCAGCTCTTCCCTCGTCGGATTCTTGGTCCTGTGGCGACTTCTGAAGTTCCAGTCCCCAAAGCCCTGCTTTTATGCAGCAAACCCCCATTCACCCAGCCTAGCTGTCACTCAAACATGCTAAGTGGTGAGCCGGCCGGCTCACCACTTGGGCCAATCAGGACGGAGTGCGACTTGAGTTACCAAGGTAACTCAGTCCAGGGTGCCTAAATCCCCCTCCACCCCTCCTAAGTACCCCAGACAGAGTGGCACCACTTTGGAGGGCTTCTGTGGAGAAGCCCGCCAAAAGTGGAACAAAGGGCTCCACTTTGGGTCAGAGTTACAGAGGCGAACACCAACGCCATTTTAGAATCAAGTTTTGGCAAAAAGTCCCAACCGGAGTTATAAAAATAAATATATACACCGGCGGTATGTTTAAGGCTACCGTAAATAAATAATTAAATGTGTTAGCCTAAAACAATGGGAAATCCCATAGGAAAATATTCGCGGTCGAATATAAAACGTAGTTTCCACTGCCACCAGCCAAAACTCGATCAGGGGGGACGGAGACGTGCCCCCTCGACTAACAGACCCTGGGGCAATCGAATTGTCCCAGCCAGTACGTCCACAATATGATGGTTTGTACTGGTTCTGTTCAGGATTCAAGACTAGCAAAGTCTTTGGTGACTTTACATGCCCTGGGAGACAGTAGTCAGTCCCAGGGTATGGAGTCTATGTTGGGGAGTCCCTAGGACACCCCTGGGTCACGGCACAGAGGGTGCTGTGTAACCCACATCACAAAAATACATGAGGCCCTATGGAGTAAAAGACCCCATAGCCCATTCAACACAAGGTTTAACCAAGAGAACACACTTCAACATGTCCAAGAGTGAGGGTAAAAGAGTCTCACTCTTGGCAGGAGAAAAAAAAGAAACCCCAGAAATCCAGCAAAGCTGCTGGGGGACTCACTAGGTAGGGAAATTCAGCCCAAACAGAGAATTCTCCCTAACATGCATGCACATGACCACTGGGAATGCTTCCTGTCTTCGATTCATGGTGTGTGCATGCACATGATCACTGGGCATGCTTCCTGTCCTGTATTCATGGTGTGTGCACGCACATGATCACTGAACATTCTTATTGCCTTCTTTTCATGGCGTGTGCATGCACATGATCACTGGGCATGCTTCCTGTCCTCTATTCATGGTGAGTGCATGCACATGATCACTGGGCATGCTTCCTGTCCTCCGTTCATGGTGCGTACATGCACATGACCACTGGGCATGCTTCCTGTCCTCTATTCATGGTGTGTGCATGCACTTGATCACTGTACATGCTTACTGTCCTCTATTCGTGGTGTGTGCATGCACATGATCACTGTAGATGGTTGCTGTCCTCTATTCATGGTGTGTGCATGCACATGATCACTGGGCATGCTTCCTGTCCTCTCTCCGTGGTGTGGGAATGCACATGATCACTGGGCATGCTTACTGTCCTCCGTTCATGGTGTGTGCATGCACATGACCACTGGGAATGCTTCCTGTCCTCTATTCATGGTGTGTGCATGCACATGACCACTGGGAATGCTTCCTGTCCTCGATTCATGGTGTGTGCATGCACGTGATCACTGGGCATGCTTCCTGTACTCTATTCATGGTGTGTGCATGCACATGATCACTGAACATGCTTACTGCCTTCTTTTCATGGTGTGTGCATGCACATGATCACTGGGCATGCTTCCTGTCCTCTATTCATGGTGCGTACATGCACATGATCACTAGGCATGCTTCCTGTCCTCCGTTCATGGTGTGTGCATGCACATAAACACTCTCCATGCTTACTGTCCTCTATTCATAGTGTGTGCATGCACAGTGCATGCACATGATCACTGGGCATGCTTCCTGTCCTCTGTTAATGGTGAGTGCATGCACATGACCACTGGGCATGCTTCCTGTCCTCTGTTCATGGTGAGTGCATGCACATGACCACTGGGCATGCTTCTTGTCCTCTATTCATGATGCGTGCATGCACATGATCACTGAACATGCTTCCTGTCCTGAATTCATGGTGTGTGCATCCACATGATCACTGGACATGCTCATGGTGTGGCTTCCTGCCCTCTATTCATGGTGCATGCATGCACATGACCACTGGGCATGCTTCCTGTCCTCTATTCATGGTGTGTGCATGCACATGACCACTGGGCATGCTTCTTGTCCTATATTCATATTGTGTGCATGCACAGTGCATGCACACGACCATTGGGCATGCTTCCTATCTGCTATTCATGGTGTGTGCATGCACATTATCACTGGGCATGCTTCCTGTCCTCTATTCATGGTGCGTGCATGCACATGACCACTGGGCATGCTTCCTGTCCTCTATTCATGGTGTGTGCATGCACATGACCACTGGGCATGCTTCTTGTCCTCTATTCATGCTGTGTGCATGCACAGTGCATGCACATGACCATTGGGCATGCTTCCTATCTGCTATTCATGGTGTGTGCATGCATATTATCACTGGGCATGCTTCCTTCCCTCTATTCATGGTGCGTGCATGCACATGATCATTGGACATGCTTTCTGTCCTCTATTGATGGTGTGTGCATGCACATGACCACTGGGCATGCTTCCTGTCCTCTATTCATGGTGCGCGCATGCACATGACCACTGGGCATGCTTCGTGTCCTCTATTCATGGTGTGTGCATGCACATGACCACTGGGAATGCTTTCTGTCCTCTATTCATGGTGTGCATGCACATGACCACTGGGCATGCTTCCTGTCCTCTATTCATGGTGTGTGCATGCACAGTGCATGCACATGACCACTGGGCATGCATCCTGTCCTCTATTCATGGTGCGCGCATGCACATGACCACTGGGCATGCTTCGTGTCCTCTATTCATGATGTGTGTATGCACATGACCACTGGCCATGCTTTGTGTCCTCTATTCATGGTGTGTGCATGCACATGACCACTGGGCATGCTTTCTGTCCTCTATTCATGGTGTGTGCATGCACATGACCACTGGGCATGCTTCCTGTCCTCTATTCATGGTGCGCGCATGCACATGACCACTGGGCATGCTTTGTGTCCTCTATTCATGGTGTGCACATGCACATGACCACTGGGCATGCTTCCTGTCCTCTATTCATGGTGCGTGCATGCACATGATCACTGGACATGCTCATGGTGTGTGCATGCACATGATCACTGGACACGCTCATGGTGTGTGCATGCACATGATCACTGTACATGCTTACTGTCCTCTATTCATGGTGCGTGCATGCACATGACCACTGGGCATGATTCTTGTCCTATATTCATATTGTGTGCATGCACAGTGCATGCACACGACCATTGGGCATGCTTCCTATCTGCTATTCATGGTGTGTGCATGCACATTATCACTGGGCATGCTTCCTGTCCTCTATTCATGGTGCGTGCATGCACATGACCACTGGGCATGCATCCTGTCCTCTATTCATGGTGCGTGCATGCACATGACCACTGGGCATGCTTCCTGTCCTCTATTCATGGTGTGTGCATGCACATGACCACTGGGCATGCTTCTTGTCCTCTATTCATGCTGTGTGCATGCACAGTGCATGCACATGACCATTGGGCATGCTTCCTATCTGCTATTCATGGTGTGTGCATGCATATTATCACTGGGCATGCTTCCTGGCCTCTATTCATGGTGCGTGCATGCACATGATCATTGGACATGCTTTCTGTCCTCTATTGATGGAGTGTACATACACATGACCACTGGGCATGCTTCCTGTCCTCTATTCATGGTGCGTGCATGCACATGATCATTGGACATGCTTTCTGTCCTCTATTGATGGTGTGTACATACACATGGCCAATGGGCATGCTTCCTGTCCTCTATTCATGGTGTGTGCATGCACATGATCACTGTACATGCTTACTGTCCTCTATTTGTGGTGTGTGCATGCACATGATCACTGGGCATGCTTCCTGTCCTCTCTCCGTGGTGTGGGCATGCACATGATCACTGGGCATGCTTCCTGTCCTCTATTCATGGTGTGTGCATGCACATGACCACTGGGAATGCTTCCTGTCTTCGATTCATGGTGTGTGCATGCACATGACCACTGGGCATGCTTCCTGTCCTGTATTCATGGTGTGTGCACGCACATGATCACTGAACATTCTTATTGCCTTCTTTTCATGGCGTGTGCATGCACATGATCACTGGGCATGCTTCCTGTCCTCTATTCATGGTGAGTGCATGCACATGATCACTGGGCATGCTTCCTGTCCTCCGTTCATGGTGCGTACATGCACATAACCACTGGGCATGCTTCCTGTCCTCTATTCATGGTGTGTGCATGCACTTGATCACTGTACATGCTTACTGTCCTCTATTCGTGGTGTGTGCATGCACATGATCACTGTACATGGTTGCTGTCCTCTATTCATGGTGTGTGCATGCACATGATCACTGGGCATGCTTCCTGTCCTCTCTCCGTGGTGTGGGAATGCACATGATCACTGGGCATGCTTACTGTCCTCCGTTCATGGTGTGTGCATGCACATGACCACTGGGAATGCTTCCTGTCCTCTATTCATGGTGTGTGCATGCACATGACCACTGGGAATGCTTCCTGTCCTCGATTCATGGTGTGTGCATGCACGTGATCACTGGGCATGCTTCCTGTACTCTATTCATGGTGTGTGCATGCACATGATCACTGAACATGCTTACTGCCTTCTTTTCATGGCGTGTGCATGCACATGATCACTGGGCATGCTTCCTGTCCTCTATTCATGGTGCGTACATGCACATGATCACTAGGCATGCTTCATGTCCTCCGTTCATGGTGCGTGCATGCACATGACCACTGGGCATGCTTCCTGTCCTCTGTTCATGGTGTGTGCATGCACATAAACACTGGCCATGCTTACTGTCCTCTATTCATAGTGTGTGCATGCACAGTGCATGCACATGATCACTGGGCATGCTTCATGTCCTCTGTTCATGGTGAGTGCATGCACATGACCACTGGGCATGCTTCCTGTCCTCTGTTCATGGTGAGTGCATGCACATGACCACTGGGCATGCTTCTTGTCCTCTATTCATGGTGCGTGCATGCACATGATCACTGAACATGCTTCCTGTCCTGAATTCATGGTGTGTGCATCCACATGATCACTGGACATGCTCATGGTGTGGCTTCCTGCCCTCTATTCATGGTGCATGCATGCACATGACCACTGGGCATGCTTCCTGTCCTCTATTCATGGTGCGTGCATGCACATGACCACTGGGCATGCTTCTTGTCCTATATTCATATTGTGTACATGCACAGTGCATGCACACAACCATTGGGCATGCTTCCTATCTGCTATTCATGGTGTGTGCATGCACATTATCACTGGGCATGCTTCCTGTCCTCTATTCATGGTGCGTGCATGCACATGACCACTGGGCATGCATCCTGTCCTCTATTCATGGTGCGTGCATGCACATGACCACTGGGCATGCTTCCTGTCCTCTATTCATGGTGTGTGCATGCACATGACCACTGGGCATGCTTCTTGTCCTCTATTCATGCTGTGTGCATGCACAGTGCATGCACATGACCATTGGGCATGCTTCCTATCTGCTATTCATGGTGTGTGCATGCATATTATCACTGGGCATGCTTCCTGCCCTCTATTCATGGTGCGTGCATGCACATGATCATTGGACATGCTTTCTGTCCTCTATTGATGGTGTGTGCATGCACATGACCACTGGGCATGCTTCCTGTCCTCTATTCATGGTGCGCGCATGCACATGACCACTGGACATGCTTCGTGTCCTCTATTCATGGTGTGTGCATGCACATGACCACTGGGAATGCTTTCTGTCCTCTATTCATGGTGTGCATGCACATGACCACTGGGCATGCTTCCTGTCCTCTATTCATGGTGCGCGCATGCACATGATCACTGGGCATGCTTCGTGTCCTCTATTCATGATGTGTGCATGCACATGACCACTGGCCATGCTTTGTGTCCTCTATTCATGGTGTGTGCATGCACATGACCACTGGGCATGCTTTCTGTCCTCTATTCATGGTGTGTGCATGCACATGACCACTGGGCAAGCTTCCTGTCCTCTATTCATGGTGTGCACATGCACATGACCACTGGGCATGCTTTGTGTCCTCTATTCATGGTGTGCACATGCACATGACCACTGGGCATGCTTCCTGTCCTCTATTCATGGTGCGTGCATGCACATGATCACTGGACATGCTCATGGTGTGTGCATGCACATGATCACTGGACATGCTCATGGTGTGTGCATGCACATGATCACTGTACATGCTTACTGTCCTCTATTCATGGTGCGTGCATGCACATGACCACTGGGCATGCTTCTTGTCCTATATTCATATTGTGTGCATGCACAGTGCATGCACACGACCATTGGGCATGCTTCCTATCTGCTATTCATGGTGTGTGCATGCACATTATCACTGGGCATGCTTCCTGTCCTCTATTCATGGTGCGTGCATGCACATGACCACTGGGCATGCATCCTGTCCTCTATTCATGGTGCGTGCATGCACATGACCACTGGGCATGCTTCCTGTCCTCTATTCATGGTGTGTGCATGCACATGACCACTGGGCATGCTTCGTGTCCTCTATTCATGCTGTGTGCATGCACAGTGCATGCACATGACCATTGGGCATGCTTCCTATCTGCTATTCATGGTGTGTGCATGCATATTATCACTGGGCATGCTTCCTGCCCTCTATTCATGGTGCGTGCATGCACATGATCATTGGACATGCTTTCTGTCCTCTATTGATGGTGTGTGCATGCACAGACCACTGGGAATGCTTTCTGTCCTCTATTCATGGTGTGCATGCACATGACCACTGGGCATGCTTCCTGTCCTCTATTCATGGTGCGCGCATGCACATGACCACTTGGCATGCTTCGTGTCCTCTATTCATGATGTGTGCATGCACATGACCACTGGGCATGCTTTGTGTCCTCTATTCATGGTGTGTGCATGCACATGACCACTGGGCATGCTTCCTGTCCTCTATTCATGGTGCGCGCATGCACATGACCACTGGGCATGCTTTGTGTCCTCTATTCATGGTGTGCACATGCACATGACCACTGGGCATGCTTCCTGTCCTCTATTCATGGTGCGTGCATGTACATGATCACTGGACATGCTCATGGTGTGTGCATGCACATGATCACTGGACATGCTCATGGTGTGTGCATGCACATGACTACTGGGCATGCTTCCTGTCCTCTCTCCGTGGTGTGTGCTTTCACATGACCACTGGGCATGCTTCCTGTCCTCTATTCATTGTGTGTGCATGCACACGATCACTGGGCATGCTTACTGTCCTCTATTCATGGTGTGTGCATGCACATTATCTCTGGGCATGCTTCCTGTCCTCTATTCATGGTGTGTGCATGCACATGATCACTGGGCATGCTTCCTGTACTCTATTCATGGTGTGTGCATGCACATGATCACTGAACATGCTTACTGCCTTCTTTTCATGGTGTGTGCATGCACATGATCACTGGGCATGCTTCCTGTCCTCTATTCATGGTGTGTGCATGCACATGATCACTGGGCATGCTTCCTGTACTCTATTCATGGTGTGTGCATGCACATGATCACTGAACATGCTTACTGCCTTCTTTTCATGGCGTGTGCATGCACATGATCACTGGGCATGCTTCCTGTCCTCTATTCATGGTGTGTGCATGCACATGATCACTGGGCATGCTTCCTGTACTCTATTCATGGTGTGTGCATGCACATGATCACTGAACATGCTTACTGCCTTCTTTTAATGGCGTGTGCATGCACATGATCACTGGGAATGCTTCCTGTCCTTTATTCATGGTGTGCATGCACATTATCACTGGACATGCTTCCTGTCCTCTACTCATGGTATGTGCATGCACATGATCACTGGGCATGCTTCCTGTCCTCTATTCATGGTGTGTGCATGCAAATGATCACTGGGCATGCTTCCTGTCCTCTACTCATGGTGTGTGCATGCACATGACCACTGGGCATGCTTACTGTCCTCTACTCATGGTGTGTGCATGCACATGATCACTGGGCATGCTTCCTGCCCTCTATTCATGGTGTGTGCATGCACATGACCACTGGGCATGCTTCCTGTCCTCTATTCATGGTGCGTGCATGCACATGACCACTGGGCATGCTTCCTGCCCTCTATTCATGGTGCGTGCATGCACATGACCACTGGGCATGCTTCCTGTCCTCTATTCATGGTGCGTGCATGCACATGACCACTGAACATGCTTCCTGTCCAGTATTCATGGTGCGTGCATGCACATGATCACTGTACATGCTTACTGTCCTCTATTCGTGGTGCGTGCATGCACATGATCACTGTACATGGTTGCTGTCCTCTATTCATGGTGTGTGCATGCACATGACCACTGGGAATGCTTCCTTTCCTCTATTCATGGTGTGTGCATGCACATGACCACTGGGCATGCGTCCTGTCCTCTCTCCGTGGTGTGGGCATGCACATGATCACTGGGCATGCTTCCTGTCCTCCGTTCATGGTGTGTGCATGCACATGACCACTGGGAATGCTTCCTGTCCTCTATTCATGGTGTGTGCATGCACATGACCACTGGGAATGCTTCCTGTCCCCGATTCATGGTGTGTGCATGCACATGATCACTGGGCATGCTTCCTGTCCTCTATTCATGGTGTGTGCATGCACATGATCACTGAACATGCTTATTGCCTTCTTTTCATGGTGCGTGCATGCACATGACCACTGGGCATGCTTCCTGTCCTCTGTTCATGGTGTGTGCATGCACATAAACACTGGCCATGCTTACTGTCCTCTATTCATAGTGTGTGCATGCACAGTGCATGCACATGATCACTGGGCATGCTTCCTGTCCTCTGTTCATGGTGAGTGCATGCACATGACCACTGGGCATGCTTCCTGTCCTCTGTTCATGGTGAGTGCATGCACATGACCACTGGGCATGCTTCTTGTCCTCTATTCATGGTGCGTGCATGCACATGATCACTGAACATGCTTCCTGTCCTGAATTCATGGTGTGTGCATCCACATGATCACTGGACATGCTCATGGTGTGGCTTCCTGCCCTCTATTCATGGTGCATGCATGCACATGACCACTGGGCATGCTTCCTGTCCTCTATTCATGGTGCGTGCATGCACATGACCACTGGGCATGCTTCTTGTCCTATATTCATATTGTGTGCATGCACAGTGCATGCACACGACCATTGGGCATGCTTCCTATCTGCTATTCATGGTGTGTGCATGCACATTATCACTGGGCATGCTTCCTGTCCTCTATTCATGGTGCGTGCATGCACATGACCACTGGGCATGCATCCTGTCCTCTATTCATGGTGCGTGCATGCACATGACCACTGGGCATGCTTCCTGTCCTCTATTCATGGTGTGTGCATGCACATGACCCCTGGGCATGCTTCTTGTCCTCTATTCATGCTGTGTGCATGCACAGTGCATGCACATGACCATTGGGCATGCTTCCTATCTGCTATTCATGGTGTGTGCATGCATATTATCACTGGGCATGCTTCCT
The DNA here is from genome assembly GCF_040938575.1 of Ambystoma mexicanum. Taxonomy (NCBI): domain Eukaryota; kingdom Metazoa; phylum Chordata; class Amphibia; order Caudata; family Ambystomatidae; genus Ambystoma; species Ambystoma mexicanum. Next base: position 1,278,242 of record NC_090925.1, on the reverse strand, counting down.
GCCCTCTATTCATGGTGCGTGCATGCACATGATCATTGGACATGCTTTCTGTCCTCTATTGATGGTGTGTGCATGCACATGACCACTGGGCATGCTTCCTGTCCTCTATTCATGGTGCGCGCATGCACATGACCACTGGGCATGCTTCGTGTCCTCTATTCATGGTGTGTGCATGCACATGACCACTGGGAATGCTTTCTGTCCTCTATTCATGGTGGGCGCATGCACATGACCACTGGGCATGCTTTGTGTCCTCTATTCATGGTGTGCACATGCACATGACCACTGGGCATGCTTCCTGTCCTCTATTCATGGTGCGTGCATGCACATGATCACTGGACATGCTCATGGTGTGTGCATGCACATGATCACTGGACATGCTCATGGTGTGTGCATGCACATGATCACTGTACATGCTTACTGTCCTCTATTCATGGTGCGTGCATGCACATGACCACTGGGCATGCTTCTTGTCCTATATTCATATTGTGTGCATGCACAGTGCATGCACACGACCATTGGGCATGCTTCCTATCTGCTATTTATTTATTTATTTATTTGCATTTATAAAGCGCACAGAACTGCCCTGGGGCATCGTGGCGCTGTTACAGCAGACTTAGTCATGAACACAAGCATAGGAATGTGTTTACAGATGTAAACCGAGTTACCGAGTACATTTCACATTGGTAATAAACATTGAGCTTAGAGGTTATGCTATGCTGTGGTTACAATGCAAGCATGAGAGTGCATGTGGAAGACTTTAGCGGAATAGGAGGGTTTTGAGGTTTTTACGGAAGGTATGGTATGATTTTTCGTTCCTTAGTGAGGTAGGTAAGGAGTTCCAGTTTTTAGGTGCGAGGTGTTGGAAGCTGGTTCCTCCCGCCCTGGATCTTTGAAACGTGGGGACATCAATCATGTTGGTGCGGTGAGCTCTGGTGGGTCTGATGGAGGCTTTCGGTGTGATTCTTTCTGCGAGATAGGGTGGGGCATCCAGGGATAGGCATCTATGTGTGATGGTCATGGCTTTGAAAAGTATGCGTTCCTTCACGGGTAGCCAGTGGGCATCTTTCCTTGCTTGCGAGATGTGTTCTCTTTTTGGAATGGACAGTGCTGCCCGGAGCGCATTGTTTTGCGTGATTTGGAGTTTTTTTAGGTTGTGGGCGGAGGTGCCTAGGAACAGGGCATTACAGTAGTCTAGTTTTGTACCTATAGTGGCTCTGGCGATGGACAGGCAGTTTTTGGCGGAGAGAAAAGGCTTGACAGCATTTATCATCTTGGTGGTAAGTGCCGAGGAAGAGGCTATGGCGTTGACCTGGCGAGACATAGATAGTGAGGCATCTAGGTGAACGCCTAAGGTTTTAACAGTCTTGGAGACTGAGATGGTGGAGTTGTCGATGTTGAAGGATTTGTATTGGGGGGGGAGTTTGTTGAGAATTTCATTGGTCCCTACTATGAGGATTTCGGTTTTGTCCCCGTTTAGGCAGAGGCCGTTGGCCGCCATCCAGGTTTGGATGGCTGTGTAGATTTTGGTTAATGCTGTCGCATCTTCTTCGTAGGTCCCAGTTAGAGGGAGTAGTACCTGCGTATCGTCTGCGTAGTTGGTATACGCTATGTTACGACAGTCGAGGTCATTGAAGAGAGGAAGGGTGAATATATTGTAGAGAGTGGGGGCGGTGCAGGAGCCTTGTGGGACGCCGCAGTGGATGGTGGTAGGGGTTGCCGAGGCAGTGTCTGAGAAGACTTTCATGAGTCTGCCATTTAGGAATGAGGCCACCCATGCAATGGCTTCCGGGGAGAAGTGTGCTTCATTTTTTAGGTGCATGCCTAGGATATCGTGGTTGACAAGGTCAAAGGCGGCAGATAGATCCAGTAGGAGAAGGAGTGCCGGTTTGCCTTTATCCATAGTGTCAGCAAGCTGTATTTTCAGATCAAGTAGGGCTGACTCAGTTCCGTGACCTGGTCGGAAGCCTGACTGTCTTTTTCCTAGGATATGGTTGGTTTCGAGATAATCCTGGATTTGTGTGTAGGCCATTTTATCCAGTATCTTGAGCAGGAAAGGCACAGTGGTGATGGGCCTGTAGTTGGTAGCTACTTCAGGGTCGAGGGTGGTTTTTTTTAGAAGCGGGCGCACCCAAGCTTCTTTTAGACTGTCAGGGACAGTGTTGGTTTTGAAAGAGGCATTAATGAATGATTTAAGGAAAGGGGCGAGTGTTTCAGTGCAGTCTTTGATCAGGCTGGCGGGGCAGGGGTCTCCTTTACAATTGGATGGTTTGATCTTGTTCATTATCTCAATAACTTCGTGTTCTGTGACTTCCCTGAATTTGAACGGGGTAGTGGGGGCTTTGGTGGATGTGGTTCCCGAACTAGGGGTGGGCATGTGGCTCGTGGTGGTGGGAGATTTGAGGTGCAGTGATAGGTTTTTGTGGTGCTCCTTAATTTTTGTTTGTAGGAGTTCAATTTTATTTAACAAGGCAGATTGTATGGAGTTGCACCAGATTTGGTCTTTAACAATGTCTTGTGATTTGGTGGCCGGTGTGGTGAGTTCGTTGAAAATGGCGAAGAGTTCTTTGGATTCGGAGCTTGCATTAGCAATTCTATCATTATAAGAGACTGATTTAGCTGTGATTATGGCTTTTTTGTATTGGGCAGTGATTTTTTTGTAGGAGGATAGGGTGGCTGGGGAAGGCGATTTCTGCCAGGAGTTTAGAGCTTTTCTTTTCTGTGAGCGGAGTTCTTTAAGTTCAGTGGAGAACCAGGTATTTGAGTGTTTGATAGTTTTGGCTTTTTTGGTCTGCAAGGGGGCAATGGCGTCAATGGCGGTGCTTATGGTGCTCTTGTAGATATCTGCTAATTCTGACGGGTCAGATGACTTGAGGTCTGTGGAGAGGATGTGAAGGTGGGGTGTAATTTTATCTTTAGTGAGATTTTTTACACATCTTGCCAGTGCTGGGGGGATGGGGTTAGGTTTGTTTGTGTTAGATACAGCGGGAATAAAGAAGTGAATGAGGTGGTGATCTGACCAAGGAGTCGGGGTGATGGAGCTAATGTCGACGTGACAGTTGTGGTCAGCTATCCAGTCCAGGATACGGCCTTTGTTGTGTGTGGGTGAGGTTATTTTTTGGTCGAAGCCTAGTTCTTTTAAGGCTAGTGCAAGAGATTTAGCAGGCTTGTCCTTTTTATCGTTATACCCCAGGTTAAGGTCACCTAGAAGGATGCTTTTGGAGGTGAGTTTTAGGTTTTCTGTTAGGCGGTGTACAAGGTTCTCATGGAACTCTGTTAGGGGGCCGGGCGGGCGGTAGACTAGGTTGAAGGTGATGGTGGAGTTAGGGGAGAGGGCAATTTTTATAGCTAGAGAGTCTATGTTGTCACCTAGATTGGAGGTGATTTGTCTGGCCTCGAGGTGGTCTTTCAGGATGAATGCTACCCCACCACCTACTGAGGAGAGGCGGTCTTGCCGGATAATGGCGTACCCCTGTGGGATAGTAAGGTTGAGGGCTGGCCCTGCAGCGCTGTGCAGCCATGTCTCGGTGATGGCTAAGATGTCGAGGTCCAAGCTAATTAGGAGTTCGTGAATTTCAATGGCATGGGCAGGGATGGATCTGGCGTTTATGAGGGCACACTGTAGGTTGTGTGTGTGTTGGGCCGAGGTAGGGGTGGTGTTGAGTGGTGTCGCCGGGATGGGGTGCGGCATGGTGGGTTTAGGTAAGGGTGTTTTGACTGTAAGGGATGGCGTGTTAGGCGTGTTAAGAGTGGTGGGAGGTGCTTGGTGGGTGAGTCTAGGGTATCTAGAACGGAGACCTAGGAGTTGGTTCCTGGTGTGGATGGGTCTGGTGTAGGAAGTTATGCTGGGTGGAGGATGACGTGCTGTGGGGATGCTTTCAGTGAAGAATGATGGTAGGAAGTAGGTGGGAGGAATGTTGGAGAGGAATGCCAGTGGGGCAGCTGGTGAGCTGGTGGATTGTTGAGGCATGGCGAGGGTATCGTTCAACATGGCACAACTAGAAACAGAATGCAATGTGGGCAGCAAAATCAGGGCACAGTATGCGACCATAAGGCACAACACAATAGTGTGGTCTAGATACGACCATAAGGCACAACACAATAGTGTGGTCTAGATATGACCATAAGGCACAACACAGTAGTGTGGTCACTATGCGACCATAAGGCACAACACAGTAGTGTGGTCTAGATACGACCATAAGGCACAACACAATAGTGTGGTCACTATGCGACCATAAGGCACAACACAGTAGTGTGGTCACTATGCGACCATAAGGCACAACACAGTAGTGTGGTCTAGATACGACCATAAGGCACAACACAATAGTGTGGTCTAGATACGACCATAAGGCACAACACAGTAGTGTGGTCACTATGCGACCATAAGGCACAACACAGTAGTGTGGTCTAGATACGACCATAAGGCACAACACAGTAGTGTGGTCACTATGCGACCATAAGGCACAACACAGTAGTGTGGTCACTATGCGACCATAAGGCACAACACAATAGTGTGGTCTAGATACGACCATAAGGCACAACACAGTAGTGTGGTCACTATGCGACCATAAGGCACAACACAGTAGTGTGGTCACTATGCGACCATAAGGCACAACACAGTAGTGTGGTCACTATGCGACCATAAGGCACAACACAGTAGTGTGGTCACTATGCGACCATAAGGCACAACACAGTAGTGTGGTCACTATGCGACCATAAGGCACAACACAATAGTGTGGTCTAGATATGACCATAAGGCACAACACAGTAGTGTGGTCTAGATACGACCATAAGGCACAACACAATAGTGTGGTCTAGATATGACCATAAGGCACAACACAGTAGTGTGGTCTGGATACGACCATAAGGCACAACACAATAGTGTGGTCTAGATATGACCATAAGGCACAACACAGTAGTGTGGTCTAGATACGACCATAAGGCACAACACAGTAGTGTGGTCTAGATACGACCATAAGGCACAACACAGTAGTGTGGTCACTATGCGACCATAAGGCACAACACAGTAGTGTGGTCTAGATACGACCATAAGGCACAACACAATAGTGTGGTCTAGATACGACCATAAGGCACAACACAGTAGTGTGGTCACTATGCGACCATAAGGCACAACACAATAGTGTGGTCTAGATACGACCATAAGGCACAACACAGTAGTGTGGTCTAGATACGACCATAAGGCACAACACAGTAGTGTGGTCACTATGCGACCATAAGGCACAACACAGTAGTGTGGTCACTATGCGACCATAAGGCACAACACAGTAGTGTGGTCTAGATATGACCATAAGGCACAACACAGTAGTGTGGTCTAGATACGACCATAAGGCACAACACAGTAGTGTGGTCACTATGCGACCATAAGGCACAACACAGTAGTGTGGTCACTATGCGACCATAAGGCACAACACAATAGTGTGGTCTAGATACGACCATAAGGCACAACACAGTAGTGTGGTCTAGATACGACCATAAGGCACAACACAGTAGTGTGGTCACTATGCGACCATAAGGCACAACACAGTAGTGTGGTCACTATGCGACCATAAGGCACAACACAGTAGTGTGGTCTAGATATGACCATAAGGCACAACACAGTAGTGTGGTCTAGATACGACCATAAGGCACAACACAGTAGTGTGGTCACTATGCGACCATAAGGCACAACACAGTAGTGTGGTCACTATGCGACCATAAGGCACAACACAATAGTGTGGTCTAGATACGACCATAAGGCACAACACAGTAGTGTGGTCTAGATACGACCATAAGGCACAACACAGTAGTGTGGTCACTATGCGACCATAAGGCACAACACAGTAGTGTGGTCACTATGCGACCATAAGGCACAACACAGTAGTGTGGTCTAGATACGACCATAAGGCACAACACAGTAGTGTGGTCTAGATACGACCATAAGGCACAACACAGTAGTGTGGTCACTATGCGACCATAAGGCACAACACAGTAGTGTGGTCTAGATACGACCATAAGGCACAACACAGTAGTGTGGTCACTATGCGACCATAAGGCACAACACAGTAGTGTGGTCTAGATACGACCATAAGGCACAACACAGAGACTACACAGTATTACAGTGGTCGCTGGGCGACCGTGGTAACGGTGCTATTGTCAGATGGCAGCATATTGCAGAGCAAGGCAAGAGCATGGTTGGTTGGCTATGGATTGTGCATTAAGTATTTTGTTGCAGTTCAGAAGCACAACGGTGCATGTGGGACCTTGGGCGTAGCAATGTTAGGAGGTGCTAGGTCAGGGCTCTAGCTCGAGGGTCGGGAGTGGATAGTGGAGGAGGGGGGCAGTATGCTTACCCTGTAGGTGGACGGCAAGGGGTCCTGGCTCTAAGCTCGACTATGCACTCCACCTGGAGCAGCACGGGCAGAGTTTGTGGCCCCTGGCTCCTGATGCTCCAAACAGGCCCTCAACAGGCCCTCAACAGGCCTTAGAGTGGCCTTTGCGCTGGCCGCCGGCGTGATCCGCCTGCCGGCGGTTACAGCTGATTTTAGCGAGGCTCAGCCTCGGTTTCAGGCCGCGCTGCGCCCGGCATGCGTGGGTCAGGCGGCGTGTGGGGACAGGGTCAGGCAGGCCCTGTCCGTGCTCCTCGTCGTCTCGTGGTTTCGCCGCTGGGCTGGGGGGGCTCCTGCCCTCGCCCCACGGTGTGGAAGAGTGAGTGAGGGGGTAAGCAGGCCTCAACAGGCCTTAGAGTGGCCTTTGCGCTGGCCGCCGGCGTGATCCGCCTGCCGGCGGTTACAGCTGATTTTAGCGAGGCTCAGCCTCGGTTTCAGGCCGCGCTGCGCCCGGCATGCGTGGGTCAGGCGGCGTGTGGGGACAGGGTCAGGCAGGCCCTGTCCGTGCTCCTCGTCGTCTCGTGGTTTCGCCGCTGGGGTGCTGGGGGGGCTCCTGCCCTCGCCCCACGGTGTGGAAGAGTGAGTGAGGGGGTAAGCAGGCCTCAACAGGCCTTAGAGTGGCCTTTGCGCTGGCCGCCGGCGTGATCCGCCTGCCGGCGGTTACAGCTGATTTTAGCGAGGCTCAGCCTCGGTTTCAGGCCGCGCTGCGCCCGGCATGCGTGGGTCAGGCGGCGTGTGGGGACAGGGACAGGCAGGCCCTGTCCGTGCTCCTCGTCGTCTCGTGGTTTCGCCGCTGGGCTGGGGTGCTGGGGGGGCTCCTGCCCTCGCCCCACGGTGTGGAAGAGTGAGTGAGGGGGTAAGCAGGCCTCAACAGGCCTTAGAGTGGCCTTTGCGCTGGCCGCCGTGTGTGCATGCCCATTATCACTGGGCATGCTTCCTGTCCTCTATTCATGGTGCGTGCATGCACATGACCACTGGGCATGCATCCTGTCCTCTATTCATGGTGCATGCATGCACATGACCACTGGGCATGCTTCCTGTCCTCTATTCATGGTGTGTGCATGCACATGACCACTGGGCATGCTTCTTGTCCTCTATTCATGCTGTGTGCATGCACAGTGCATGCACATGACCATTGGGAATGCTTCCTATCTGCTATTCATGGTGTGTGCATGCATATTATCACTGGGCATGCTTCCTGGCCTCTATTCATGGTGCGTGCATGCACATGATCATTGGACATGCTTTCTGTCCTCTATTGATGGTGTGAGCATACACATGACCACTGGGCATGCTTCCTGTCCTCTATTCTTGGTGTGTGCATGCACATGATCACTGTACATGCTTACTGTCCTCTATTTGTGGTGTGTGCATGCACATGATCACTGGGCATGCTTCCTGTCCTCTCTCCATGGTGTGGGCATGCACATGATCACTGGGCATGCTTCCTGTCCTCCGTTCATGGTGTGTGCATGCACATGACCACTGGGCATGCTTCCTGTCCTCTATTCATGGTGTGTGCATGCACATGACCACTGGGAATGCTTCCTGTCTTCGATTCATGGTGTGTGCATGCACATGATCACTGGGCATGCTTCCTGTCCTGTATTCATGGTGTGTGCATGCACATGATCACTGAACATTCTTATTGCCTTCTTTTCATGGCGTGTGCATGCACATGATCACTGGGCATGCTTCCTGTCCTCTATTCATGGTGAGTGCATGCACATGATCACTGGGCATGCTTCCTGTCCTCCGTTCATGGTGTGTACATGCACATGACCACTGGGCATGCTTCCTGTCCTCTATTCATGGTGTGTGCATGCACTTGATCACTGTACATTCTTACTGTCCTCTATTCGTGGTGTGTGCATGCACATGATCACTGTACATGGTTGCTGTCCTCTATTCATGGTGTGTGCATGCACATGATCACTGGGCATGCTTCCTGTCCTCTCTCCGTGGTGTGGGAATGCACATGATCACTGGGCATGCTTACTGTCTCCGTTCATGGTGTGTGCATGCACATGACCACTGGGAATGCTTCCTGTCCTCTATTCATGGTGTGTGCATGCACATGACCACTGGGAATGCTTCCTGTCCTCGATTCATGGTGTGTGCATGCACGTGATCACTGGGCATGCTTCCTGTACTCTATTCATGGTGTGTGCATGCACATGATCACTGAACATGCTTACTGCCTTCTTTTCATGGCGTGTGCATGCACATGATCACTGGGCATGCTTCCTGTCCTCTATTCATGGTGCGTACATGCACATGATCACTAGGCATGCTTCATGTCCTCCGTTCATGGTGCGTGCATGCACATGACCACTGGGCATGCTTCCTGTCCTCTGTTCATGGTGTGTGCATGCACATAAACACTGGCCATGCTTACTGTCCTCTATTCATAGTGTGTGCATGCACAGTGCATGCACATGATCACTGGGCATACTTCCTGTCCTCTGTTCATGGTGAGTGCATGCACATGACCACTGGGCATGCTTCCTGTCCTCTGTTCATGGTGAGTGCATGCACATGACCACTGGGCATGCTTCTTGTCCTCTATTCATGGTGCGTGCATGCACATGATCACTGAACATGCTTCCTGTCCTGAATTCATGGTGTGTGCATCCACATGATCACTGGACATGCTCATGGTGTGGCTTCCTGCCCTCTATTCATGGTGCATGCATGCACATGACCACTGGGCATGCTTCCTGTCCTCTATTCATGGTGCGTGCATGCACATGACCACTGGGCATGCTTCTTGTCCTATATTCATATTGTGTGCATGCACAGTGCATGCACACGACCATTGGGCATGCTTCCTATCTGCTATTCATGGTGTGTGCATGCACATTATCACTGGGCATGCTTCCTGTCCTCTATTCATGGTGCGTGCATGCACATGACCACTGGGCATGCATCCTGTCCTCTATTCATGGTGCGTGCATGCACATGACCACTGGGCATGCTTCCTGTCCTCTATTCATGGTGTGTGCATGCACATGACCACTGGGCATGCTTCTTGTCCTCTATTCATGCTGTGTGCATGCACAGTGCATGCACATGACCATTGGGCATGCTTCCTATCTGCTATTCATGGTGTGTGCATGCATACTATCACTGGGCATGCTTCCTGCCCTCTATTCATGGTGCGTGCATGCACATGATCATTGGACATGCTTTCTGTCCTCTATTGATGGTGTGTGCATGCACATGACCACTGGGCTTGCTTCCTGTCCTCTATTCATGGTGCGCGCATGCACATGACCACTGGGCATGCTTCGTGTCCTCTATTCATGGTGTGTGCATGCACATGACCACTGGGAATGCTTTCTGTCCTCTATTCATGGTGTGCATGCACATGACCACTGGGCATGCTTCCTGTCCTCTATTCATGGTGCGCGCATGCACATGACCACTGGGCATGCTTCGTGTCCTCTATTCATGATGTGTGCATGCACATGACCACTGGCCATGCTTTGTGTCCTCTATTCATGGTGTGTGCATGCACATGACCACTGGGCATGCTTTCTGTCCTCTATTCATGGTGTGTGCATGCACATGACCACTGGGCAAGCTTCCTGTCCTCTATTCATGGTGTGCACATGCACATGACCACTGGGCATGCTTTGTGTCCTCTATTCATGGTGTGCACATGCACATGACCACTGGCCATGCTTCCTGTCCTCTATTCATGGTGCGTGCATGCACATGATCACTGGACATGCTCATGGTGTGTGCATGAACATGATCACTGGACATGCTCATGGTGTGTGCATGCACATGATCACTGTACATGCTTACTGTCCTCTATTCATGGTGCGTGCATGCACATGACCACTGGGCATGCTTCTTGTCCTTTATTCATATTGTGTGCATGCACAGTGCATGCACACGACCATTGGGCATGCTTCCTATCTGCTATTCATGGTGTGTGCATGCACATTATCACTGGGCATGCTTCCTGTCCTCTATTCATGGTGCGTGCATGCACATGACCACTGGGCATGCATCCTGTCCTCTATTCATGGTGCGTGCATGCACATGACCACTGGGCATGCTTCCTGTCCTCTATTCATGGTGTGTGCATGCACATGACCACTGGGCATGCTTCGTGTCCTCTATTCATGCTGTGTGCATGCACAGTGCATGCACATGACCATTGGGCATGCTTCCTATCTGCTATTCATGGTGTGTGCATGCACATTATCACTGGGCATGCTTCCTGTCCTCTATTCATGGTGCGTGCATGCACATGACCACTGGGCATGCATCCTGTCCTCTATTCATGGTGTGTGCATGCACATGGCCACTGGACATGCTTCGTGTCCTCTATTCATGGTGTGTGCATGCACATGACCACTGGGCATGCTTTGTGTCCTCTATTCATGGTGTGTGCATGCACATGTCCACTGGGCATGCTTCCTGTCCTCTATTCATGGTGCGCGCATGCACATGACCACTGGGCATGCTTTGTGTCCTCTATTCATGGTGTGCACATGCACATGACCACTGGGCATGCTTCCTGTCCTCTATTCATGGTGCGTGCATGTACATGATCACTGGACATGCTCATGGTGTGTGCATGCACATGATCACTGGACATGCTCATGGTGTGTGCATGCACATGATCACTGTACATGCTTACTGTCCTCTATTCGTGGTGTGTGCATGCACATGACTACTGGGCATGCTTCCTGTCCTCTCTCCGTGGTGTGTGCTTTCACATGACCACTGGGCATGCTTCCTGTCCTCTATTCATTGTGTGTGCATGCACACGATCACTGGGCATGCTTACTGTCCTCTATTCATGGTGTGTGCATGCACATTATCTCTGGGCATGCTTCCTGTCCTCTATTCATGGTGTGTGCATGCACATGATCACTGGGCATGCTTCCTGTACTCTATTCATGGTGTGTGCATGCACATGATCACTGAACATGCTTACTGCCTTCTTTTCATGGTGTGTGCATGCACATGATCACTGGGCATGCTTCCTGTCCTCTATTCATGGTGTGTGCATGCACATGATCACTGGGCATGCTTCCTGTACTCTATTCATGGTGTGTGCATGCACATGATCACTGAACATGCTTACTGCCTTCTTTTCATGGCGTGTGCGTGCACATGATCACTGGGCATGCTTCCTGTCCTCTATTCATGGTGTGTGCATGCACATGATCACTGGGCATGCTTCCTGTACTCTATTCATGGTGTGTGCATGCACATGATCACTGAACATGCTTACTGCCTTCTTTTCATGGCGTGTGCATGCACATGATCACTGGGAATGCTTCCTGTCCTTTATTCATGGTGTGCATGCACATTATCACTGGACATGCGTCCTGTCCTCTACTCATGGTATGTGCATGCACATGATCACTGGGCATGCTTCCTGTCCTCTATTCATGGTGTGTGCATGCACATGATCACTGGGTATGCTTCCTGTCCTCTACTCATGGTGTGTGCATGCACATGACCACTGGTCATGCTTACTGTCCTCTACTCATGGTGTGTGCATGCACATGATCACTGGGCATGCTTCCTGCCCTCTATTCATGGTGTGTGCATGCACATGACCACTGGGCATGCTTCCTGTCCTCTATTCATGGTGCGTGCATGCACATGATCACTGGGCATGCTTCCTGCCCTCTATTCATGGTGCGTGCATGCACATGACCACTGGGCATGTTTCCTGTCCTCTATTCATGGTGCGTGCATGCACATGACCACTGAACATGCTTCCTGTCCAGTATTCATGGTGCGTGCATGCACATGATCACTGTACATGCTTACTGTCCTCTATTCGTGGTGCGTGCATGCACATGATCACTGTACATGGTTGCTGTCCTCTATTCATGGTGTGTGCATGCACATGACCACTGGGAATGCTTCCTTTCCTCTATTCATGGTGTGTGCATGCACATGACCACTGGGCATGCTTCCTGTCCTCTGTTCATGGTGAGTGCATGCACATGACCACTGGGCATGCTTCTTGTCCTCTATTCATGGTGCGTGCATGCACATGATCACTGAACATGCTTCCTGTCCTGAATTCATGGTGTGTGCATCCACATGATCACTGGACATGCTCATGGTGTGGCTTCCTGCCCTCTATTCATGGTGCATGCATGCACATGACCACTGGGCATGCTTCCTGTCCTCTATTCATGGTGCGTGCATGCACATGACCACTGGGCATGCTTCTTGTCCTATATTCATATTGTGTGCATGCACAGTGCATGCACACGACCATTGGGCATGCTTCCTATCTGCTATTCATGGTGTGTGCATGCACATTATCACTGGGCATGCTTCCTGTCCTCTATTCATGGTGCGTGCATGCACATGACCACTGGGCATGCATCCTGTCCTCTATTCATGGTGCGTGCATGCACATGACCACTGGGCATGCTTCCTGTCCTCTATTCATGGTGTGTGCATGCACATGACCACTGGGCATGCTTCTTGTCCTCTATTCATGCTGTGTGCATGCACAGTGCATGCACATGACCATTGGGCATGCTTCCTATCTGCTATTCATGGTGTGTGCATGCATACTATCACTGGGCATGCTTCCTGCCCTCTATTCATGGTGCGTGCATGCACATGATCATTGGACATGCTTTCTGTCCTCTATTGATGGTGTGTGCATGCACATGACCACTGGGCTTGCTTCCTGTCCTCTATTCATGGTGCGCGCATGCACATGACCACTGGGCATGCTTCGTGTCCTCTATTCATGGTGTGTGCATGCACATGACCACTGGGAATGCTTTCTGTCCTCTATTCATGGTGTGCATGCACATGACCACTGGGCATGCTTCCTGTCCTCTATTCATGGTGCGCGCATGCACATGACCACTGGGCATGCTTCGTGTCCTCTATTCATGATGTGTGCATGCACATGACCACTGGCCATGCTTTGTGTCCTCTATTCATGGTGTGTGCATGCACATGACCACTGGGCATGCTTTCTGTCCTCTTTTCATGGTGTGTGCATGCACATGACCACTGGGCAAGCTTCCTGTCCTCTATTCATGGTGTGCACATGCACATGACCACTGGGCATGCTTTGTGTCCTCTATTCATGGTGTGCACATGCACATGACCACTGGCCATGCTTCCTGTCCTCTATTCATGGTGCGTGCATGCACATGATCACTGGACATGCTCATGGTGTGTGCATGAACATGATCACTGGACATGCTCATGGTGTGTGCATGCACATGATCACTGTACATGCTTACTGTCCTCTATTCATGGTGCGTGCATGCACATGACCACTGGGCATGCTTCTTGTCCTTTATTCATATTGTGTGCATGCACAGTGCATGCACACGACCATTGGGCATGCTTCCTATCTGCTATTCATGGTGTGTGCATGCACATTATCACTGGGCATGCTTCCTGTCCTCTATTCATGGTGCGTGCATGCACATGACCACTGGGCATGCATCCTGTCCTCTATTCATGGTGCGTGCATGCACATGACCACTGGGCATGCTTCCTGTCCTCTATTCATGGTGTGTGCATGCACATGACCACTGGGCATGCTTCGTGTCCTCTATTCATGCTGTGTGCATGCACAGTGCATGCACATGACCATTGGGCATGCTTCCTATCTGCTATTCATGGTGTGTGCATGCACATTATCACTGGGCATGCTTCCTGTCCTCTATTCATGGTGCGTGCATGCACATGACCACTGGGCATGCATCCTGTCCTCTATTCATGGTGCGTGCATGCACATGACCACTGGGCATGCTTACTGTCCTCTATTCATGGTGTGTGCATGCACATGACCACTGGGCATGCTTCGTGTCCTCTATTCATGCTGTGTGCATGCACACTGCATGCACATGACCTTTGGGCATGCTTCCTATCTGCTATTCATGGTGTGTGCATGCATGTTATCACTGGGCATGCTTCCTGCCCTCTATTCATGGTGTGTGCATGCACATGATCATTGGACATGCTTTCTGTCCTCTATTGATGGTGTGTGCATGCACATGACCACTGGGCATGCTTCCTGTCCTCTATTCATGGTGCGCGCATGCACATGACCACTGGGCATGCTTCCTGTCCTCTATTCATGGTGTGTGCATGCACATGACCACTGGGCATGCTTCGTGTCCTCTATTCATGGTGTGTGCATGCACATGACCACTGGACATGCTTCGTGTCCTCTATTCATGGTGTGTGCATGCACATGACCACTGGGCATGCTTTGTGTCCTCTATTCATGGTGTGTGCATGCACATGTCCACTGGGCATGCTTCCTGTCCTCTATTCATGGTGCGCGCATGCACATGACCACTGGGCATGCTTTGTGTCCTCTATTCATGGTGTGCACATGCACATGACCACTGGGCATGCTTCCTGTCCTCTATTCATGGTGCGTGCATGTACATGATCACTGGACATGCTCATGGTGTGTGCATGCACATGATCACTGGACATGCTCATGGTGTGTGCATGCACATGATCACTGTACATGCTTACTGTCCTCTATTCGTGGTGTGTGCATGCACATGACTACTGGGCATGCTTCCTGTCCTCTCTCCGTGGTGTGTGCTTTCACATGACCACTGGGCATGCTTCCTGTCCTCTATTCATTGTGTGTGCATGCACACGATCACTGGGCATGCTTACTGTCCTCTATTCATGGTGTGTGCATGCACATTATCTCTGGGCATGCTTCCTGTCCTCTATTCATGGTGTGTGCATGCACATGATCACTGGGCATGCTTCCTGTACTCTATTCATGGTGTGTGCATGCACATGATCACTGAACATGCTTACTGCCTTCTTTTCATGGTGTGTGCATGCACATGATCACTGGGCATGCTTCCTGTCCTCTATTCATGGTGTGTGCATGCACATGATCACTGGGCATGCTTCCTGTACTCTATTCATGGTGTGTGCATGCACATGATCACTGAACATGCTTACTGCCTTCTTTTCATGGCGTGTGCGTGCACATTATCACTGGGCATGCTTCCTGTCCTCTATTCATGGTGCGTGCATGCACATGACCACTGGGCATGCATCCTGTCCTCTATTCATGGTGCGTGCATGCACATGACCACTGGGCATGCTTCCTGTCCTCTATTCATGGTGTGTGCATGCACATGACCACTGGGCATGCTTCGTGTCCTCTATTCATGCTGTGTGCATGCACAGTGCATGTACATGACCATTGGGCATGCTTCCTATCTGCTATTCATGGTGTGTGCATGCACATTATCACTGGGCATGCTTCCTGTCCTCTATTCATGGTGCGTGCATGCACATGACCACTGGGCATGCATCCTGTCCTCTATTCATGGTGCGTGCATGCACATGACCACTGGGCATGCTTACTGTCCTCTATTCATGGTGTGTGCATGCACATGACCACTGGGCATGCTTCGTGTCCTCTATTCATGCTGTGTGCATGCACACTGCATGCACATGACCTTTGGGCATGCTTCCTATCTGCTATTCATGGTGTGTGCATGCATATTATCACTGGGCATGCTTCCTGCCCTCTATTCATGGTGTGTGCATGCACATGATCATTGGACATGCTTTCTGTCCTCTATTGATGGTGTGTGCATGCACATGACCACTGGGCATGCTTCCTGTCCTCTATTCATGGTGCGCGCATGCACATGACCACTGGGCATGCTTCCTGTCCTCTATTCATGGTGTGTGCATGCACATGACCACTGGGCATGCTTCGTGTCCTCTATTCATGGTGTGTGCATGCACATGACCACTGGACATGCTTCGTGTCCTCTATTCATGGTGTGTGCATGCACATGACCACTGGGCATGCTTTGTGTCCTCTATTCATGGTGTGTGCATGCACATGTCCACTGGGCATGCTTCCTGTCCTCTATTCATGGTGCGCGCATGCACATGACCACTGGGCATGCTTTGTGTCCTCTATTCATGGTGTGCACATGCACATGACCACTGGGCATGCTTCCTGTCCTCTATTCATGGTGCGTGCATGTACATGATCACTGGACATGCTCATGGTGTGTGCATGCACATGATCACTGGACATGCTCATGGTGTGTGCATGCACATGATCACTGTACATGCTTACTGTCCTCTATTCGTGGTGTGTGCATGCACATGACTACTGGGCATGCTTCCTGTCCTCTCTCCGTGGTGTGTGCTTTCACATGACCACTGGGCATGCTTCCTGTCCTCTATTCATTGTGTGTGCATGCACACGATCACTGGGCATGCTTACTGTCCTCTATTCATGGTGTGTGCATGCACATTATCTCTGGGCATGCTTCCTGTCCTCTATTCATGGTGTGTGCATGCACATGATCACTGGGCATGCTTCCTGTACTCTATTCATGGTGTGTGCATGCACATGATCACTGAACATGCTTACTGCCTTCTTTTCATGGTGTGTGCATGCACATGATCACTGGGCATGCTTCCTGTCCTCTATTCATGGTGTGTGCATGCACATGATCACTGGGCATGCTTCCTGTACTCTATTCATGGTGTGTGCATGCACATGATCACTGAACATGCTTACTGCCTTCTTTTCATGGCGTGTGCGTGCACATGATCACTGGGCATGCTTCCTGTCCTCTATTCATGGTGTGTGCATGCACATGATCACTGGGCATGCTTCCTGTACTCTATTCATGGTGTGTGCATGCACATGATCACTGAACATGCTTACTGCCTTCTTTTCATGGCGTGTGCATGCACATGATCACTGGGAATGCTTCCTGTCCTTTATTCATGGTGTGCATGCACATTATCACTGGACATGCTTCCTGTCCTCTACTCATGGTATGTGCATGCACATGATCACTGGGCATGCTTCCTGTCCTCTATTCATGGTGTGTGCATGCACATGATCACTGGGTATGCTTCCTGTCCTCTACTCATGGTGTGTGCATGCACATGACCACTGGTCATGCTTACTGTCCTCTACTCATGGTGTGTGCATGCACATGATCACTGGGCATGCTTCCTGCCCTCTATTCATGGTGTGTGCATGCACATGACCACTGGGCATGCTTCCTGTCCTCTATTCATGGTGCGTGCATGCACATGATCACTGGGCATGCTTCCTGCCCTCTATTCATGGTGCGTGCATGCACATGACCACTGGGCATGTTTCCTGTCCTCTATTCATGGTGCGTGCATGCACATGACCACTGAACATGCTTCCTGTCCAGTATTCATGGTGCGTGCATGCACATGATCACTGTACATGCTTACTGTCCTCTATTCGTGGTGCGTGCATGCACATGATCACTGTACATGGTTGCTGTCCTCTATTCATGGTGTGTGCATGCACATGACCACTGGGAATGCTTCCTTTCCTCTATTCATGGTGTGTGCATGCACATGACCACTGGGCATGCTTCCTGTCCTCTGTTCATGGTGAGTGCATGCACATGACCACTGGGCATGCTTCTTGTCCTCTATTCATGGTGCGTGCATGCACATGATCACTGAACATGCTTCCTGTCCTGAATTCATGGTGTGTGCATGCACATGACCACTGGGCATGCTTCGTGTCCTCTATTCATGCTGTGTGCATGCACAGTGCATGCACATGACCATTGGGCATGCTTCCTATCTGCTATTCATGGTGTGTGCATGCACATTATCACTGGGCATGCTTCCTGTCCTCTATTCATGGTGCGTGCATGCACATGACCACTGGGCATGCATCCTGTCCTCTATTCATGGTGCGTGCATGCACATGACCACTGGGCATGCTTCCTGTCCTCTATTCATGGTGCGTGCATGCACATGACCACTGGGCATGCTTCTTGTCCTATATTCATATTGTGTGCATGCACAGTGCATGCACACGACCATTGGGCATGCTTCCTATCTGCTATTCATGGTGTGTGCATGCACATTATCACTGGGCATGCTTCCTGTCCTCTATTCATGGTGCGTGCATGCACATGACCACTGGGCATGCATCCTGTCCTCTATTCATGGTGCGTGCATGCACATGACCACTGGGCATGCTTCCTGTCCTCTATTCATGGTGTGTGCATGCACATGACCACTGGGCATGCTTCTTGTCCTCTATTCATGCTGTGTGCATGCACAGTGCATGCACATGACCATTGGGCATGCTTCCTATCTGCTATTCATGGTGTGTGCATGCATACTATCACTGGGCATGCTTCCTGCCCTCTATTCATGGTGCGTGCATGCACATGATCATTGGACATGCTTTCTGTCCTCTATTGATGGTGTGTGCATGCACATGACCACTGGGCTTGCTTCCTGTCCTCTATTCATGGTGCGCGCATGCACATGACCACTGGGCATGCTTCGTGTCCTCTATTCATGGTGTGTGCATGCACATGACCACTGGGAATGCTTTCTGTCCTCTATTCATGGTGTGCATGCACATGACCACTGGGCATGCTTCCTGTCCTCTATTCATGGTGCGCGCATGCACATGACCACTGGGCATGCTTCGTGTCCTCTATTCATGATGTGTGCATGCACATGACCACTGGCCATGCTTTGTGTCCTCTATTCATGGTGTGTGCATGCACATGACCACTGGGCATGCTTTCTGTCCTCTATTCATGGTGTGTGCATGCACATGACCACTGGGCAAGCTTCCTGTCCTCTATTCATGGTGTGCACATGCACATGACCACTGGGCATGCTTTGTGTCCTCTATTCATGGTGTGCACATGCACATGACCACTGGCCATGCTTCCTGTCCTCTATTCATGGTGCGTGCATGCACATGATCACTGGACATGCTCATGGTGTGTGCATGAACATGATCACTGGACATGCTCATGGTGTGTGCATGCACATGATCACTGTACATGCTTACTGTCCTCTATTCATGGTGCGTGCATGCACATGACCACTGGGCATGCTTCTTGTCCTTTATTCATATTGTGTGCATGCACAGTGCATGCACACGACCATTGGGCATGCTTCCTATCTGCTATTCATGGTGTGTGCATGCACATTATCACTGGGCATGCTTCCTGTCCTCTATTCATGGTGCGTGCATGCACATGACCACTGGGCATGCATCCTGTCCTCTATTCATGGTGCGTGCATGCACATGACCACTGGGCATGCTTCCTGTCCTCTATTCATGGTGTGTGCATGCACATGACCACTGGGCATGCTTCGTGTCCTCTATTCATGCTGTGTGCATGCACAGTGCATGCACATGACCATTGGGCATGCTTCCTATCTGCTATTCATGGTGTGTGCATGCACATTATCACTGGGCATGCTTCCTGTCCTCTATTCATGGTGCGTGCATGCACATGACCACTGGGCATGCATCCTGTCCTCTATTCATGGTGCGTGCATGCACATGACCACTGGGCATGCTTCCTGTCCTCTATTCATGGTGTGTGCATGCACATGACCACTGGGCATGCTTCGTGTCCTCTATTCATGCTGTGTGCATGCACACTGCATGCACATGACCATTGGGCATGCTTCCTATCTGCTATTCATAGTGTGTGCATGCATATTATCACTGGGCATGCTTCCTGCCCTCTATTCATGGTGTGTGCATGCACATGATCATTGGACATGCTTTCTGTCCTCTATTGATGGTGTGTGCATGCACATGACGACTGGGCATGCTTCCTGTCCTCTATTCATGGTGCGCGCATGCACATGACCACTGGGCATGCTTCCTGTCCTCTATTCATGGTGTGTGCATGCACATGACCACTGGGCATGCTTCGTGTCCTCTATTCATGGTGTGTGCATGCACATGACCACTGGACATGCTTCGTGTCCTCTATTCATGGTGTGTGCATGCACATGACCACTGGGCATGCTTTGTGTCCTCTATTCATGGTGTGTGCATGCACATGACCACTGGGCATGCTTCCTGTCCTCTATTCATGGTGCGCACATGCACATGACCACTGGGCATGCTTTGTGTCCTCTATTTATGGTGTGCACATGCACATGACCACTGGGCATGCTTCCTGTCCTCTATTCATGGTGCGTGCATGTACATGATCACTGGACATGCTCATGGTGTGTGCATGCACATGATCACTGGACATGCTCATGGTGTGTGCATGCACATGATCACTGTACATGCTTACTGTCCTCTATTCGTGGTGTGTGCATGCACATGACTACTGGGCATGCTTCCTGTCCTCTCTCCGTGGTGTGTGCTTTCACATGACCACTGGGCATGCTTCCTGTCCTCTATTCATTGTGTGTGCATGCACACGATCACTGGGCATGCTTACTGTCCTCTATTCATGGTGTGTGCATGCACATTATCTCTGGGCATGCTTCCTGTCCTCTATTCATGGTGTGTGCATGCACATGATCACTGGGCATGCTTCCTGTACTCTATTCATGGTGTGTGCATGCACATGATCACTGAACATGCTTACTGCCTTCTTTTCATGGTGTGTGCATGCACATGATCACTGGGCATGCTTCCTGTCCTCTATTCATGGTGTGTGCATGCACATGATCACTGGGCATGCTTCCTGTACTCTATTCATGGTGTGTGCATGCACATGATCACTGAACATGCTTACTGCCTTCTTTTCATGGCGTGTGCGTGCACATGATCACTGGGCATGCTTCCTGTCCTCTATTCATGGTGTGTGCATGCACATGATCACTGGGCATGCTTCCTGTACTCTATTCATGGTGTGTGCATGCACATGATCACTGAACATGCTTACTGCCTTCTTTTCATGGCGTGTGCATGCACATGATCACTGGGAATGCTTCCTGTCCTTTATTCATGGTGTGCATGCACATTATCACTGGACATGCTTCCTGTCCTCTACTCATGGTATGTGCATGCACATGATCACTGGGCATGCTTCCTGTCCTCTATTCATGGTGTGTGCATGCACATGATCACTGGGTATGCTTCCTGTCCTCTACTCATGGTGTGTGCATGCACATGACCACTGGTCATGCTTACTGTCCTCTACTCATGGTGTGTGCATGCACATGATCACTGGGCATGCTTCCTGCCCTCTATTCATGGTGTGTGCATGCACATGACCACTGGGCATGCTTCCTGTCCTCTATTCATGGTGCGTGCATGCACATGATCACTGGGCATGCTTCCTGCCCTCTATTCATGGTGCGTGCATGCACATGACCACTGGGCATGCTTCCTGTCCTCTATTCATGGTGCGTGCATGCACATGACCACTGAACATGCTTCCTGTCCAGTATTCATGGTGCGTGCATGCACATGATCACTGTACATGCTTACTGTCCTCTATTCGTGGTGCGTGCATGCACATGATCACTGTACATGGTTGCTGTCCTCTATTCATGGTGTGTGCATGCACATGACCACTGGGAATGCTTCCTTTCCTCTATTCATGGTGTGTGCATGCACATGACCACTGGGCATGCTTCCTGTCCTCTCTCCGTGGTGTGGGCATGCACATGATCACTGGGCATGCTTCCTGTCCTCCGTTCATGGTGTGTGCATGCACATGACCACTGGGAATGCTTCCTGTCCTCTATTCATGGTGTGTGCATGCACATGACCACTGGGAATGCTTCCTGTCCCCGATTCATGGTGTGTGCATGCACATGATCACTGGGCATGCTTCCTGTCCTCTATTCATGGTGTGTGCATGCACATGATCACTGAACATGCTTATTGCCTTCTTTTCATGGCGTGTGCATGCACATGATCACTGGGCATGCTTCCTGTCCTCTATTCATGGTAAGTGCATGCACATGATCACTGGGCATGCTTCTTGTCCTCCGTTCATGGTGCGTGCATGCACATGACCACTGGGCATGCTTCCTGTCCTCTATTCATGGTGTGTGCATGCACATGATCACTGTACATGCTTACTGTCCTCTATTCGTGGTGTGTGCATGCACATGATCACTGTACATGGTTGCTGTCCTCTATTCATGGTGTGTGCATGCACATGATCACTGGGCATGCTTCCTGTCCTCTCTCCGTGGTGTGGGCATGCACATGATCACTGGACATGCTTCCTGTCCTCCGTTCATGGTGCGTGCATGCACATGACCACTGGGAATGCTTCCTGTCCTCTATTCATGGTGTGTGCATGCACATGACCACTGGGAATGCTTCCTGTCCTCGATTCATGGTGTGTGCATGCACATGATCACTGGGCATGCTTCCTGTACGCTATTCATGGTGTGTGCATGCACATGATCACCGAACATGCTTACTGCCTTCTTTTCATGGCGTGTGCATGCACATGATCACTGGGCATGCTTCCTGTCCTCTATTCATGGTGCGTGCATGCACATGATCACTAGGCATGCTTCATGTCCTCCGTTCACGGTGCGTGCATGCACATGACCACTGGGCATGCTTCCTGTCCTCTACTCATGGTGTGTGCATGCACATGACCACTGGGCATGCTTCCTGTCCTCTATTCATGGTGTGTGCATGCACATGACCACTGGGCATGCTTCCTGTCCTCTGTTCATGGTGCGCGCATGCACATGACCGCTGGGCATGCTTCCTGTCCTCTACTCATGGTGTCTGCATGCACATAAACACTGGCCATGCTTACTGTCCTCTATTCATAGTGTGTGCATACACAGTGCATACACATGACCACTGGGCATGCTTCCTGTCCTCTGTTCATGGTGCGCACATGCACATGACCGCTGGGCATGCTTTCTGTCCTCTGTTCATTGTGTGTGCATGCACATAAACACTGGCTATGCTTACTGTCCTCTATTCATAGTGTGTGCATGCACAGTGCATGCACATGACCACTGGGCATGCTTCCTGTCCTCTGTTCATGGTGCGCGCATGCACATGACCACTGGGCATGTTTCCTGTCCTCTGTTCATGGTGAGCGCATGCACATGACAACTGGATATGCTTCCTGTCCTCTGTTCATGGTGTGTACATGCACATAAACACTCGCCATGCTTACTGTCCTCTATTCATAGTGTGTGCATGCACAGTGCATGCACATGACCACTGGGCATGCCTCCTGTCCTCTGTTCATGGTGCGCGCATGCACATGACCACTGGGCATGCTTCCTGTCCTCTGTTCATGGTGCGCGCATGCACATGACCGCTGGGCATGCTTAATGTCCTCTGTTCATGGTGTGTGCATGCACATAAACACTGGCCATGCTTACTGTCCTCTATTCATACTGTTTGCATGCACAGTGCATGCACATGACCACTGGGCATGCTTCCTGTCCTCTGTTCATGGTGCGCGCATGCACATGACCAATGGGCATGCTTCCTGTCCTCTGTTCATGGTGCGCGCATGCACATGACCACTGGGCATGCTTCCTGTCCTCTGTTCATGGTGCGCGCATGCACATGACCGCTGGGCATGCTTCCTGTCCTCTGTTCATGGTGTGTGCATGCACATAAACACTGGCCATGCTTACTGTCCTCTATTCATAGTGTGTGCATGCACAGTGCATGCACATGACCACTGGGCATGCTTCCTGTCCTCTGTTCATGGTGCGCGCATGCACATGACCAATGGGCATGCTTCCTGTCCTCTGTTCATGGTGCGTGCATGCACATGACCGCTGGGCATGCTTCCTGTCCTCTGTTCATAGTGTGTGCATGCACATAAACACTGGCCATGCTTACTGTCCTCTATTCATAGTGTGTGCATGCACAGTGCATGCACATGACCACTGGGCATGCTTCCTGTCCAATGTTCATGGTGCGCGCATGCACATGACCACTGGGCATGCTTCCTGTCCTCTGTTCATGGTGCGCGCATGCACATGACCGCTGCGCATGCTTCCTGTCCTCCGTTCATGGTGTGTGCATGCACATAAACACTGGCCATGCTTACTGTCCCCTATTCATAGTGTGCATGCACAGTGCATGCACATGACCACTGGGCATGCTTCCTGTCCAGTGTTCATGGTGCGCACATGCACATGACCGCTGGGCATGCTTCCTGTCCTCTGTTCATCGTGTGTGCATGCACATAAACACTGGCCATGCTTACTGTGCTCTATTCATAGTGTGTGCATGCACAGTGCATGCACATGACCACTGGGCATGCTTCCTGTCCTCTGTTCATGGTGCGCGCATGCACATGACCGCTGGGCATGCTTCCTGTCCTCTGTTCATCGTGTGTGCATGCACATAAACACTGGCCATGCTTACTGTCCTCTATTCATAGTGTGTGCATGCACAGTGCATGCACATGACCACTCGGCATGCTTCCTGTCCTCTGTTCATGGTGCGCGCATGCACATGACCACTAGGCATGCTTCATGTCCTCCGTTCATGGTGCGTGCATGCACATGACCACTGGGCATGCTTCCTGTCCTCCGTTCATGGTGCGTGCATGCACATGATCACTCGGCATGCTTCCTGTCCTCTGTTCATGGTGCGCGCATGCACATGACCACTAGGCATGCTTCATGTCCTCCGTTCATGGTGCGTGCATGCACATGACCACTGGGCATGCTCCCTGTCCTCTACTCATGGTGTGGGCATGCACATGACCACTGGGCATGCTTCCTGTCCTCTATTCATGGTGTGTGCATGCACATGATCACTTTACATGCTTACTGTCCTCTATTCGTGGTGTGTGCATGCACATGATCACTGTACATGGTTGCTGTCCTCTATTCATGGTGTGTGCATGCACATGATCACTGAGCATGCTTCCTGTCCTCTCTCCGTGGTGTGGGCATGCACATGATCACTGGGCATGCTTCCTGTCCTCCGTTCATGGTGTGTGCATGCACATGACCACTGGGAATGCTTCATGTCCTCTATTCATGGTGTGTGCATGCACATGACCACTGGGAATTCTTCCTGTCCTCGATTCATGGTGTGTGCATGCACATGATCACTGGGCATGCTTCCTGTCCTCTCTTCATGATGTGTGCATGCACATTATCTCTGGGCATGCTTCCTGTCCTCTATTCATGGTGTGTGCATGCACATGATCACTGGGCATGCTTCCTGTCCTCTCTCTGTGGTGTGTGCATGCACATGATCACTGGGCATGCTTCCTGTACTCTATTCATGGTGTGTGCATGCACATGATCACTGAACATGCTTACTGCCTTCTTTTCATGGCGTGTGCATGCACATGATCACTGAGCATGCTTCCTGTCCTCTATTCATGGTGTGTGCATGCACATGATCACTGGGCATGCTTCCTGTACTCTATTCATGGTGTGTGCATGCACATGATCACTGAACATGCTTACTGCCTTCTTTTCATGGCGTGTGCATGCACATGATCACTGGGCATGCTTCCTGTCCTCTATTCATGGTGTGTGCATGCACATGATCACTGGGCATGCTTCCTGTACTCTATTCATGGTGTGTGCATGCACATGATCACTGAACATGCTTACTGCCTTCTTTTCATGGCGTGTGCATGCACATGATCACTGGGCATGCTTCCTGTCCTTTATTCATGGTGTGCATGCACATTATCACTGGACATGCTTCCTGTCCTCTACTCATGGTGTGTGCATGCACATGACCGCTGGGCATGCTTCCTGTCCTCTGTTCATCGTGTGTGCATGCACATAAACACTGGCCATGCTTACTGTCCTCTATTCATAGTGTGTGCATGCGCAGTGCATGCACATGACCACTGGGCATGCTTCCTGTCCTCTGTTCATGGTGCGCGCATGCACATGACCGCTGGGCATGCTTCCTGTCCTCTGTTCATGGTGTGTGCATGCACATAAACACTGGCCATGCTTACTGTCCTCTATTCATAGTGTGTGCATGCACAGTGCATGCACATGACCACTGGGCATGCTTCCTGTCCTCTGTTCATGGTGCGCGCATGCACATGACCAATGGGCATGCTTCCTGTCCTCTGTTCATGGTGCGCGCATGCACATGACCGCTGGGCATGCTTCCTGTGCTCTGTTTATGGTGTGTGCATGCAAATAAACACTGGCCATGCTTACTGTCCTCTATTCATAGTGTGTGCATGCACAGTGCATGCACATGACCACTTTGCATGCTTCCTGTCCAATGTTCATGGTGCGCGCATGCACATGACCATTGGGCATGCTTCCTGTCCTGTGTTCATGGTGCGCGCATGCACATGACCGCTGGGCATGCTTCCTGTCCTCTGTTCATGGTGTGTGCATGCACATAAACACTGGCCATGCTTACTGTCCTCTATTCATAGTGTGTGCATGCACAGTGCATGCACATGATCACTGGGCATGCTTCTTGTCCTCTGTTCATGGTGAGTGCATGCGCATGACCACTGGGCATGCTTCCTGTCCTCTGTTCATGGTGAGTGCATGCACATGACCACTGGGCATGCTTCTTGTCCTCTATTCATGGTGCGTGCATGCACATGATCACTGAACATGCTTCCTGTCCTGAATTCATGGTGCGTACATGCACATGACCACTGAGCATGCTTCCTGTCCTCTATTCATGGTGTGTGCATGCACATGACCACTGGGCATGCTTCCTGTCCTCTATTCATGCTGTGTGCATGCACAGTGCATACACATGACCATTGGGCATGCTTCCTATCTGCTATTCATGATGTGTGCATGCATATTATCACTGGGCATGCTTCCTGCCCTCTATTCATGGTGCGTGCATGCACATGATCATTGGACATGCTTTCTGTCCTCTATTGATGGTGTGTGCATGCACATGACCACTGGGCATGCTTCCTGTCCTCTATTCATGGTGCGCGCATGCACATGACCACTGGGCATGCTTCCTGTCCTCTATTCATGGTGCGCGCATGCACATGACCACCGGGCATGCTTCGTGTCCTCTATTCATGGTGTGTGCATGCACATGACCACTGGGAATGCTTTCTGTCCTCTATTCATGGTGTGCATGCACATGACCACTGGGCATGCTTCCTGTCCTCTATTCATGGTGCGCGCATGCACATGACCACTGGGCATGCTTCCTGTCCTCTATTCATGATGGGTGCATGCACATGACCACTGGGAATGCTTCGTGTCCTCTATTCATGGTGTGTGCATGCACATGACCACTGGGCATGCTTTCTGTCCTCTATTCATGGTGTGTGCATGCACATGACCACTGGGCATGCTTCCTGTCCTCTATTCATGGTGCGCGCATGCACATGACCACTGGGCATGCTTTGTGTCCTCTTTTCATGGTGTGCACATGCACATGACCACTGGGCATGCTTCCTGTCCTCTATTCATGGTGCGTGCATGCACATGATCACTGGACATGCTCATGGTGTGTGCATGCACATGATCACTGGACATGCTCATGGTGTGTGCATGCACATGATCACTGTACATGCTTACTGTCCTCTATTCGTGGTGTGTGCATGCACATGACTACTGGGCATGCTTCCTGTCCTCTCTCCGTGGTGCGTGCTTTCACATGACCACTGGGCATGCTTCCTGTCCTCTATTCATTGTGTGTGCATGCACATGATCACTGGGCATGCTTCCTGTCCTCTATTCATGGTGTGTGCATGCACATTATCTCTGGGCATGCTTCCTGTCCTCTGTTCATGGTGAGTGCATGCACATGACCACTGGGCATGCTTCTTGTCCTCTATTCATGGTGCGTGCATGCACATGATCACTGAACATGCTTCCTGTCCTGAATTCATGGTGCGTACATGCACATGACCACTGGGCATGCTTCCTGTCCTCTATTCATGGTGTGTGCATGCACATGACCACTGGGCATGCTTCCTGTCCTCTATTCATGCTGTGTGCATGCACAGTGCATACACATGACCATTGGGCATGCTTCCTATCTGCTATTCATGATGTGTGCATGCATATTATCACTGGGCATGCTTCCTGCCCTCTATTCATGGTGCGTGCATGCACATGATCATTGGACATGCTTTCTGTCCTCTATTGATGGTGTGTGCATGCACATGACCACTGGGCATGCTTCCTGTCCTCTATTCATGGTGCGCGCATGCACATGACCACTGGGCATGCTTCCTGTCCTCTATTCATGGTGCGCGCATGCACATGACCACTGGGCATGCTTCGTGTCCTCTATTCATGGTGTGTGCATGCACATGACCACTGGGAATGCTTTCTGTCCTCTATTCATGGTGTGCATGCACATGACCACTGGGCATGCTTCCTGTCCTCTATTCATGGTGCGCGCATGCACATGACCACTGGGCATGCTTCCTGTCCTCTATTCATGATGGGTGCATGCACATGACCACTGGGAATGCTTCGTGTCCTCTATTCATGGTGTGTGCATGCACATGACCACTGGGCATGCTTTCTGTCCTCTATTCATGGTGTGTGCATGCACATGACCACTGGGCATGCTTCCTGTCCTCTATTCATGGTGCGCGCATGCCCATGACCACTGGGCATGCTTTGTGTCCTCTTTTCATGGTGTGCACATGCACATGACCACTGGGCATGCTTCCTGTCCTCTATTCATGGTGCGTGCATGCACATGATCACTGGACATGCTCATGGTGTGTGGATGCACATGATCACTGGACATGCTCATGGTGTGTGCATGCACATGATCACTGTACATGCTTACTGTCCTCTATTCGTGGTGTGTGCATGCACATGACTACTGGGCATGCTTCCTGTCCTCTCTCCGTGGTGCGTGCTTTCACATGACCACTGGGCATGCTTCCTGTCCTCTATTCATTGTGTGTGCATGCACATGATCACTGGGCATGCTTCCTGTCTTCTATTCATGGTGTGTGCATGCACATTATCTCTGGGCATGCTTCCTGTCCTCTATTCATGGTGTGTGCATGCACATGATCACTGGGCATGCTTCCTGTACTCTATTCATGGCGTGTGCATGCACATGATCACTGAACATGCTTACTGCCTTCTTTTCATGGCGTGTGCATGCACATGATCACTGGGCATGCTTCCTGTCCTCTATTCATGGTGTGTGCATGCACATGATCACTGAGCATGCTTCCTGTCCTCTATTCATGGTGTGTGCATGCACATGATCACTGGGCATGCTTCCTGTCCTCTACTCATGGTGTGTGCATGCACATGACCACTGGGCATGCTTACTGTCCTCTATTCATGGTGTGTGCATGCACATGATCACTGGGCATGCTTCCTGCCCTCTATTCATGGTGTGTGCATGCACATGACCACTGGGCATGCTTCCTGCCCTCTATTCATGGTGTGTGCATGCACATGATCACTGGGCATGCTTCCTGCTCTCTATTCATGGTGCGTGCATGCACATGACCACTGGGCATGCTTCCTGTCCTCTATTCGTGGTGCGTGCATGCACATGATCACTGAACATGCTTCCTGTCCAGTATTCATGGTGCGTGCATGCACATGATCACTGTACATGCTTACTTTCCTCTATTCGTGGTGCGTGCATGCACATGATCACTGTACATGGTTGCTGTCCTCTATTCATGGTGTGTGCATGCACATGATCACTGGGCATGCTTCCTGTCCTCTCTCCGTGGTGTGGGCATGCACATGATCACTGGGCATGCTTCCTGTCCTCCGTTCATGGTGTGTGCATGCACATGACCACTGGGAATGCTTCCTGTCCTCTATTCATGGTGTGTGCATGCACATGATCACTGAACATGCTTATTGCCTTCTTTTCATGGCGTGTGCATGCACATGATCACTGGGCATGCTTCCTGTCCTCTATTCATGGTAAGTGCATGCACATGATCACTGGGCATGATTCCTGTCCTCCGTTCATGGTGCGTGCATGCACATGACCACTGGGCATGCTTCCTGTCCTCTATTCATGGTGTGTGCATGCACATGATCACTGTACATGCTTACTGTCCTCTATTCGTGGTGTGTGCATGCACATGATCACTGTACATGGTTGCTGTCCTCTATTCATGGTGTGTGCATGCACATGATCACTGGGCATGCTTCCTGTCCTCTCTCTGTGGTGTGGGCATGCACATGATCACTGGACATGCTTCCTGTCCTCCGTTCATGGTGTGTGCATGCACATGACCACTGGGAATGCTTCCTGTCCTCTATTCATGGTGTGTGCATGCACATGACCACTGGGAATGCTTCCTGTCCTCGATTCATGGTGTGTGCATGCACATGATCACTGGGCATGCTTCCTGTAGGCTATTCATGGTGTGTGCATGCACATGATCACTGAACATGCTTTCTGCCTTCTTTTCATGGCGTGTGCATGCACATGATCACTGGGCATGCTTCCTGTCCTCTATTCATGGTGCGTGCATGCACATGATCACTAGGCATGCTTCCTGTCCTTCGTTAATGGTGCGTGCATGCACATGACCACTGGGCATGCATCCTGTCCTCTACTCATGGTGTGTGCATGCACATGACCACTGGGCATGCTTCCTGTCCTCTATTCATGGTGTGTGCATGCACATGACCACTGGGCATGCTTCCTGTCCTCTGTTCATGGTGCACGCATGCACATGACCGCTGGGCATGCTTCCTGTCCTCTACTCATGGTGTCTGCATGCACATAAACACTGGCCATGCTTACTGTCCTCTATTCATAGTGTGTGCATGCACAGTGCATACACATGACCACTGGGCATGCTTCCTGTCCTCTGTTCATGGTGCGCACATGCACATGACCGCTGGGCATGCTTCCTGTCCTCTGTTCATTGTGTGTGCATGCACATAAACACTGGCTATGCTTACTGTCCTCTATTCATAGTGTGTGCATGCACAGTGCATGCACATGACCACTGGGCATGCTTCCTGTCCTCTGTTCATGGTGCGCGCATGCACATGACCACTGGGCATGTTTCCTGTCCTCTGTTCATGGTGAGCGCATGCACATGACAACTGGATATGCTTCCTGTCCTCTGTTCATGGTGTGTGCATGCACATAAACACTGGCCACGCTTACTGTCCTCTATTCATAGTGTGTGCATGCACAGTGCATGCACATGACCACTGGGCATGCTTCCTGTCCTCTGTTCATGGTGCGCGCATGCACATGACCAATGGGCATGCTTCCTGTCCTCTGTTCATGGTGCGTGCATGCACATGACCACTGGGCATGCTTCCTGTCCTCTGTTCATGGTGTGTGCATGCACATAAACACTGGCCACGCTTACTGTCCTCTATTCATAGTGTGTGCATGCACAGTGCATGCACATGACCACTGGGCATGCTTCCTGTCCAATGTTCATGGTGCGCGCATGCACATGACCACTGGGCATGCTTCCTGTCCTCTGTTCATGGTGCGCGCATGCACATGACCGCTGGGCATGCTTCCTGTCCTCTGTTCATGGTGTGTGCATGCACATAAACACTGGCCATGCTTACTGTCCTCTATTCATAGTGTGTTCATGCACCGTGCATGCACATGATCACTGGGCATGATTCCTGTCCTCTATTCATGGTGTGTGCATGCACATAAACACTGGCCATGCTTACTGTCCTCTATTCATAGTGTGTGCATGCACAGTGCATGCACATGACTACTGGGCATGCTTCCTGTCCTCTGTTCATGGTGTGCGCATGCACATGACTGCTGGGCATGCTTCCTGTCCTCTGTTCATGGTGTGTGCATGCACATGATCACTGGGCATGCTTCCTGTCCTCTGTTCATGGTGCGCGCATGCACATGACCGCTGGGCATGCTTCCTGTCCTCTGTTCATGGTGTGTGCATGCACATAAACACTGGCCATGCTTACTGTCCTCTATTCATAGTGTGTGCATGCACAGTGCATGCACATGACCACTGGGCATGCTTCCTGTCCTCTGTTCATGGTGCGCGCATGCACATGACCAATGGGCATGCTTCCTGTCCTCTGTTCATGGTGCGTGCATGCACATGACCGCTGAGCATGCTTCCTGTCCTCTGTTCATGGTGTGTGCATGCACATAAACACTGGCCATGCTTACTGTCCTCTATTCATAGTGTGTTCATGCACCGTGCATGCACATGATCACTGGGCATGATTCCTGTCCTCTATTCATGGTGTGTGCATGCACATAAACACTGGCCATGCTTCCTGTCCTCTGTTCATGGTGCGCGCATGCACATGACCGCTGGGCATGCTTCCTGTCCTCTGTTCATGGTGTGTGCATGCACATAAACACTGGCCATGCTTACTGTCCTCTATTCATAGTGTGTGCATGCACAGTGCATGCACATGACCACTGGGCATGCTTCCTGTCCAATGTTCATGGTGCGCGCATGCACATGACCACTGGGCATGCTTCCTGTACTCTGTTCATGGTGCGCGCATGCACATGACCGCTGGGCATGCTTCCTGTCCTCTGTTCATGGTGTGTGCATGCACATAAACACTGGCCATGCTTACTGTCCTCTATTCATAGTGTGTTCATGCACCGTGCATGCACATGATCACTGGGCATGATTCCTGTCCTCTATTCATGGTGTGTGCATGCACATAAACACTGGCCATGCTTACTGTCCTCTATTCATAGTGTGTGCATGCACAGTGCATGCACATGACTACTGGGCATGCTTCCTGTCCTCTGTTCATGGTGTGCGCATGCACATGACCGCTGGGCATGCTTCCTGTCCTCTGTTCATGGTGTGTGCATGCACATGATCACTGGGCATGCATCCTGTCCTCTGTTCATGGTGCGCGCATGCACATGACCGCTGGGCATGCTTCCTGTCCTCTGTTCATGGTGTGTGCATGCACATAAACACTGGCCATGCTTACTGTCCTCTATTCATAGTGTGTGCATGCACAGTGCATGCACATGACCACTGGGCATGCTTCCTGTCCTCTGTTCATGGTGCGCGCATGCACATGACCAATGGGCATGCTTCCTGTCCTCTGTTCATGGTGCGTGCATGCACATGACCGCTGGGCATGCTTCCTGTCCTCTGCTCATGGTGTGTGCATGCACATAAACACTGGCCACGCTTACTGTCCTCTATTCATAGTGTGTGCATGCACAGTGCATGCACATGACCACTGGGCATGCTTCCTGTCCAATGTTCATGGTGCGCGCATGCACATAACCACTGGGCATGCTTCCTGTCCTCTGTTCATGGTGCGCGCATGCACATGACCGCTGGGCATGCTTCCTGTCCTCTGTTCATGGTGTGTGCATGCACATAAACACTGGCCATGCTTACTGTCCTCTATTCATAGTGTGTGCATGCACAGTGCATGCACATGACCACTCGGCATGCTTCCTGTCCTCTGTTCATGGTGTGCGCATGCACATGACCAATGGGCATGCTTCCTGTCCTCTGTTCATGGTGCGTGCATGCACATGACCGCTGGGCTTGCTTCCTGTCCTCTGTTCATGGTGTGTGCATGCACATAAACACTGGCCATGCTTACTGTCCTCTATTCATAGTGTGTGCATGCACAGTGCATGCACATGACCACTGGGCATGCTTCCTGTCCAATGTTCATGGTGCGCGCATGCACATGACCGCTGGGCATGCTTCCTGTCCTCTGTTCATGGTGTGTGCATGCACATAAACACTGGCCATGCTTACTGTCCTCTATTCATAGTGTGTGCATGCACAGTGCATGCACATGATCACTGGGCATGCTTCC
Source organism: Ambystoma mexicanum (assembly GCF_040938575.1). NCBI lineage: Eukaryota > Metazoa > Chordata > Amphibia > Caudata > Ambystomatidae > Ambystoma > Ambystoma mexicanum. The sequence continues at coordinate 1,244,367 of NC_090925.1, read as the reverse complement.
TGCCCTCTATTCATGGTGTGTGCATGCACATGGCCACTGGACATGCTTCCTGTCCTCTATTCATGGTGCGTGCATGCACATGATCACTGGGCATGCTTCCTGTCCGCTGTTCATGGTGTGTGCATGCACATGACCACTGGGCATGCTTCCTGTCCTCTGTTCATGGTGAGTGCATGCACATGACCACTGGGCATGCTTCCTGTCCTCTATTCATGGTGCGTGCATGCACATGATCACTGTACATGGTTGCTGTCCTCTATTCATGGTGCGTGCATGCACATGATCACTGGGCATGCTTCCTGTCCTCCGTTCATGGTGTGTGCATGCACATGATCACTGGGCATGCTTCCTGTCCTCTGTTCATAGTGCGTGCATGCACATGACCACTGGGAATGCTTCCTTTCCTCTATTCATGGTGTGTGCATGCACATGACCACTGGGCATGCTTCCTGTCCTCTATTCATGGTGTGTGCATGCAAATGATCACTGGGCATGCTTCCTGTCCTCTCTCCGTGGTGTGGGCATGCACATGATCACTGGGAATGCTTCCTGTCCTCTATTCATGGTGTGTGCATGCACATGACCACTGGGCATGCTTCCTGTCCTCTATTCATGGTATGTGCATGCACATGATCACTGGGCATGCTTCCTGTCCTCTATTCATGGTGTGTGCATGCACATGATCACTGGGCATGCTTCCTGTCTTCTCTCCGTGGTGTGTGCATGCACATGATCACTGGGCATGCTTCCTGTCCTCTCTCTGTGGTGTGTGCATGCACATGATCACTGGGCGTGCTTCCTGTACTCTATTCATGGTGTGTGCATGCACATGATCACTGAACATGCTTACTGCCTTCTTTTCATGGCGTGTGCACGCACATGATCACTGGGCATGCTTCCTGTCCTCTATTCATGGTGCTTGCATGCAAATGATCACTGGGCATGCTTCCTGTCCTCCGTTCATGGTGCGTGCATGCACATGACCACTGGGAATGCTTCCTGTACTCTATTCATGGTGTGTGCATACACATGACCACTGGGCATGCTTACTGTCCTCTAATCATAGTGTGTGCATGCATAGTGGATGCAAATGACCACTGGGCATGCTTCCTGCCCTCTATTCATGGTGCGTGCATGCACATCACCACTGGACATGCTTCCTGTCCTCTATTCATGGTGCGTGCATGCACATGATCATTGGGCATGCTTCTTGTCCTCTATTCATAGTGTGTGCATGCACAGTGCATGCACATGACCATTGGGCATGCTTCCTATCTGCTATTCATGGTGTGTGCATGCACATTATCACTGGGCATGCTTCCTGTCCTCTATTCATGGTGCGTGCATGCACATGACCACTGGGCATGCATCCTGTCCTCTATTCATGGTGCGTGCATGCACATGACCACTGGGCATGCTTCCTGTCCTCTATTCATGGTGTGTGCATGCACATGACCACTGGGCATGCTTCTTGTCCTCTATTCATGGTGTGTGCATGCACAGTGCATGCACATGACCATTGGGCATGCTTCCTATCTGCTATTCATGGTGTGTGCATGCATATTATCACTGGGCATGCTTCCTGCCCTCTATTCATGGTGCGTGCATGCACAGGATCATTGGACATGCTTTCTGTCCTCTATTGATGGTGTGTGCATGCACATGACCACTGGGCATGCTTCCTGTCCTCTATTCATCGTGCGTGCATGCACATGACCACTGGGCATGCTTCCTGTCCTCTATTCATGGTGCGCGCATGCACGTGACCACTGGGCATGCTTCGTGTCCTCTATTCATGGTGTGTGCATGCACATGACCACTGGGCATGCTTCGTGTCCTCTATTCATGGTGTGCATGCACATGACCACTTGGCATGCTTCCTGTCCTCTATTCATGGTGCGCGCATGCACATGACCACTGGGCATGCTTCGTGTCCTCTATTCATGGTGCGCGCATGCACATGACCACTGGGCATGCTTCGTTTCCTCTATTCATGGTGTGTGCATGCACATGACCACTGGGCATGCTTCCTGTCCTCTATTCATGGTGCGCGCATGCACATGACCACTGGGCATGTTTTGTGTCCTCTATTCATGGTGTGCACATGCACATGACCACTGGGCATGCTTCCTGTCCTCTATTCATGGTGCATGCATGCACATGATCACTGGACATGCTCATGGTGTGTGCATGCACATGATCACTGGACATGCTCATGGTGTGTGCATGCACATTATCACTGTACATGCTTACTGTCCTCTATTCGTGGTGTGTGCATGCACATGACTACTGGGCATGCTTCCTGTCCTCTCTCCGTGGTGCGTGCTTTCACATGACCACTGGGCATGCTTCCTGTCCTCTATTCATTGTGTGTGCATGCACATGATCACTGGGCATGCTTCCTGTCCTCTATTCATGGTGTGTGCATGCACATTATCTCTGGGCATGCTTCCTGTCCTCTATTCATGGTGTGTGCATGCACATGATCACTGGGCATGCTTCCTGTACTCTATTCATGGTGTGTGCATGCACATGATCACTGAACACACTTACTGCCTTCTTTTCATGGCGTGTGCATGCACATGATCACTGGGCATGCTTCCTGTCCTCTATTCATGGTGTGTGCATGCACATGATCACTGGGCAGGCTTCCTGTACTCTATTCATGGTGTGTACATGCACATGATCACTGAACATGCTTATTGCCTTCTTTTCATGGCGTGTGCATGAACATGATCACTGGGCATGCTTCCTGTCCTCTATTAATGGTGTGTGCATGCACATGATCACTGGGCATGCTTCCTGTACTCTATTCATGGTGTGTGCATGCACATGATCACTGAACATGCTTACTGCCTTCTTTTCATGGCGTGTGCATGCACATGATCACTGGGCATGCTTCCTGTCCTCTATTCATGGTGTGTGCATGAACATGATCACTGGGCATGCTTCCTGTACTCTATTCATGGTGTGTGCATGCACATGATCACTGAACATGCTTACTGCCTTCTTTTCATGGCGTGTGCATGCACATGATCACTGGGCATGCTTCCTGTCCTTTATTCATGGTGTGCATGCACATTATCATTGGACATGCTTCCTGTCCTCTACTCATGGTGTGTGCATGCACATGATCACTGGGCATGCTTCCTGTCCTCTGTTCATGGTGTGTGCATGTACATGACCACTGAACATGCTTACTGCCTTCTTTTCATGGCGTGTGCATGCACATGATCACTGGGCATTCTTCCTGTCCTCTATTCATGGTGTGTGCATGCACATGATCACTGGGCATGCTTCCTGTCCTCTATTCATGGTGTGTGCATGCACATGATCACTGGGCATGCTTCCTGTCCTCTACTCATGGTGTTTGCATGCACATGACCACTGGGCATGCTTCCTGTCCTCTATTCATGGTGTGTGCATGCACATGATCACTGGGCATGCTTCCTGCCCTCTATTCATGGTGTGTGCATGCACATGACCACTGGGCATGCTTCCTGTCCTCTATTCATGGTGCGTGCCTGCACATGATCACTGGGCATGCTTCCTGTCCTCTATTCATGGTGTGTGCATGCATATGACCACTGGGCATGCTTCCTGTCCTCTATTCATGGTGCGTGCATGCACATGATCACTGAACATGCTTCCTGTCCAGTATTCGTGGTGCGTGCATGCACATGATCACTGTACATGCTTACTGTCCTCTATTCGTGGTGTGTGCATGCACATGATCACTGTACATGGTTGCTGTCCTCTATTCATGGCGTGTGCATGCACATGATCACTGGGCATGATTCCTGTCCTCTATTCATGGTGCGTGCATGCACATGACCACTGGGCATGCTTCCTGTCCTCTATTCATGGTGTGTGCATGCACATGATCACTGTACATGCTTACTGTCCTCTATTCGTGGTGTGTGCATGCACATGATCACTGGGCATGCTTCCTGTCCTCTCTCCGTGGTGTGGGCATGCACATGATCACTGGGCATGCTTCCTGTCCTCTCTCCGTGGTGTGGGCATGCACATGATCACTGGGCATGCTTCCTGTCCTCCGTTCATGGTGCGTGCATGCACATGACCACTGGGCATGTTCCTGTCCAATTTTCATGGTGCGCGCATGCACATGACCACTGGGCATGCTTCTTGTCCTCCGTTCATGGTGCGTGCATGCACATGACCACTGGGCATGCTTCCTGTCCTCTATTCATGGTGTGTGCATGCACATGATCACTGTACATGCTTACTGTCCTCTATTCGTGGTGTGTGCATGCACATGATCACTGGGCATGCTTCCTGTCCTCTCTCCGTGGTGTGGGCATGCACATGATCACTGGGCATGCTTCCTGTCCTCCGTTCATGGTGCGTGCATGCACATGACCACTGGGCATGTTCCTGTCCAATTTTCATGGTGCGCGCATGCACATGACCACTGGGCATGCTTCTTGTCCTCTGTTCATGGTGCGCGCATGCACATGACCGCTGGGCATGCTTCCTGTCCTCTGTTCATGGTGTGTGCATGCACATAAACACTGGCCATGCTTACTGTCCTCTATTCATAGTGTGTGCATGCACAGTGCATGCACATGATCACTGGGCATGCTTCCTGCCCTCTATTCATGGTGTGTGCATGCACATGGCCACTGGACATGCTTCCTGTCCTCTATTCATGGTGCGTGCATGCACTTGATCACTGGGCATGCTTCCTGTCCGCTGTTCATGGTGTGTGCATGCACATGACCACTGGGCATGCTTCCTGTCCTCTGTTCATGGTGAGTGCATGCACATAACCACTGGGCATGCTTCCTGTCCTCTATTCATGGTGCGTGCATGCACATGATCACTGTACATGGTTGCTGTCCTCTATTCATGGTGCGTGCATGCACATGATCACTGGGCATGCTTCCTGTCCTCCGTTCATGGTGTGTGCATGCACATGATCACTGGGCATGCTTCCTGTCCTCTGTTCATAGTGCGTGCATGCACATGACCACTGGGAATGCTTCCTTTCCTCTATTCATGGTGTGTGCATGCACATGACCACTGGGCATGCTTCCTGTCCTCTATTCATGGTGTGTGCATGCAAATGATCACTGGGCATGCTTCCTGTCCTCTCTCCGTGGTGTGGGCATGCACATGATAACTGGGCATGCTTCCTGTCCTCCATTCATGGTGTGTGCATGCACATGATCACTGGGAATGCTTCCTGTCCTCTATTCATGGTGTGTGCATGCACATGACCACTGGGCATGCTTCCTGTCCTCTATTCATGGTGTGTGCATGCACATGATCACTGGGCATGCTTCCTGTCCTCTATTCATGGTGTGTGCATGCACATGATCACTGGGCATGCTTCCTGTCCTCTCTCCGTGGTGTGTGCATGCACATGATCACTGGGCATGCTTCCTGTCCTCTCTCTGTGGTGTGTGCATGCACATGATCACTGGGTGTGCTTCCTGTACTCTATTCATGGTGTGTGCATGCACATGATCACTGAACATGCTTACTGCCTTCTTTTCATGGCGTGTGCACGCACATGATTACTGGGCATGCTTCCTGTCCTCTATTCATGGTGCTTGCATGCAAATGATCACTGGGCATGCTTCCTGTCCTCCGTTCATGGTGCGTGCATGCACATGACCACTGGGAATGCTTCCTGTACTCTATTCATGGTGTGTGCATACACATGACCACTGGGCATGCTTACTGTCCTCTAATCATAGTGTGTGCATGCACAGTGCATGCACATGACCACTGGGCATGCTTCCTGCCCTCTATTCATGGTGCGTGCATGCACATCACCACTGGGCATGCTTCCTGTCCTCTATTCATGGTGCGTGCATGCACATGATCACTGGGCATGCTTCTTGTCCTCTATTCATAGTGTGTGCATGCACATGACCATTGGGCATGCTTCCTATCTGCTATTCATGGTGTGTGCATGCACATTATCACTGGGCATGCTTCCTGTCCTCTATTCATGGTGCGTGCATGCACATGACCACTGGGCATGCATCCTGTCCTCTATTCATGGTGCGTGCATGCACATGACCACTGGGCATGCTTCCTGTCCTCTATTCATGGTGTGTGCATGCACATGACCACTGGGCATGCTTCTTGTCCTCTATTCATGGTGTGTGCATGCACAGTGCATGCACATGACCATTGGGCATGCTTCCTATCTGCTATTCATGGTGTGTGCATGCATATTATCACTGGGCATGCTTCCTGCCCTCTATTCATGGTGCGTGCATGCACATGATCATTGGACATGCTTTCTGTCCTCTATTGATGGTGTGTGCATGCACAGTGCATGCACATGACCACTGGGCATGCTTCCTGTCCAATGTTCATGGTGCGCGCATGGACATGACCACTGGGCATGCTTCCTGTCCTCTGTTCATGGTGCGCGCATGCACATGACCGCTGGGCATGCTTCCTGTCCTCTGTTCATGGTGTGTGCATGCACATAAACACTGGCCATGCTTACTGTCCTCTATTCATAGTGTGTTCATGCACCGTGCATGCACATGATCACTGGGCACGATTCCTGTCCTCTATTCATGGTGTGTGCATGCACATAAACACTGGCCATGCTTACTGTCCTCTATTCATAGTGTGTGCATGCACAGTGCATGCACATGACTACTGGGCATGCTTCCTGTCCTCTGTTCATGGTGTGCGCATGCACATGACTGCTGGGCATGCTTCCTGTCCTCTGTTCATGGTGTGTGCATGCACATGATCACTGGGCATGCTTCCTGTCCTCTGTTCATGGTGCGCGCATGCACATGACCGCTGGGCATGCTTCCTGTCCTCTGTTCATGGTGTGTGCATGCACATAAACACTGGCCATGCTTACTGTCCTCTATTCATAGTGTGTGCATGCACAGTGCATGCACATGACCACTGGGCATGCTTCCTGTCCTCTGTTCATGGTGCGCGCATGCACATGACCAATGGGCATGCTTCCTGTCCTCTGTTCATGGTGCGTGCATGCACATGACCGCTGGGCATGCTTCCTGTCCTCTGTTCATGGTGTGTGCATGCACATAAACACTGGCCACGCTTACTGTCCTCTATTCATAGTGTGTGCATGCACAGTGCATGCACATGACCACTGGGCATGCTTCCTGTCCTCTGTTCATGGTGCGCGCATGCACATGACCAATGGGCATGCTTCCTGTCCTCTGTTCATGGTGCGTGCATGCACATGACCACTGGGCATGCTTCCTGTCCTCTGTTCATGGTGTGTGCATGCACATAAACACTGGCCACGCTTACTGTCCTCTATTCATAGTGTGTGCATGCACAGTGCATGCACATGACCACTGGGCATGCTTCCTGTCCAATGTTCATGGTGCGCGCATGCACATGACCACTGGGCATGCTTCCTGTACTCTGTTCATGGTGCGCGCATGCACATGACCGCTGGGCATGCTTCCTGTCCTCTGTTCATGGTGTGTGCATGCACATAAACACTGGCCATGCTTACTGTCCTCTATTCATAGTGTGTTCATGCACCGTGCATGCACATGATCACTGGGCATGATTCCTGTCCTCTATTCATGGTGTGTGCATGCACATAAACACTGGCCATGCTTACTGTCCTCTATTCATAGTGTGTGCATGCACAGTGCATGCACATGACTACTGGGCATGCTTCCTGTCCTCTGTTCATGGTGTGCGCATGCACATGACCGCTGGGCATGCTTCCTGTCCTCTGTTCATGGTGTGTGCATGCACATGATCACTGGGCATGCTTCCTGTCCTCTGTTCATGGTGCGCGCATGCACATGACCGCTGGGCATGCTTCCTGTCCTCTGTTCATGGTGTGTGCATGCACATAAACACTGGCCATGCTTACTGTCCTCTATTCATAGTGTGTGCATGCACAGTGCATGCACATGACCACTGGGCATGCTTCCTGTCCTCTGTTCATGGTGCGCGCATGCACATGACCAATGGGCATGCTTCCTGTCCTCTGTTCATGGTGCGTGCATGCACATGACCGCTGGGCATGCTTCCTGTCCTCTGCTCATGGTGTGTGCATGCACATAAACACTGGCCACGCTTACTGTCCTCTATTCATAGTGTGTGCATGCACAGTGCATGCACATGACCACTGGGCATGCTTCCTGTCCAATGTTCATGGTGCGCGCATGCACATGACCACTGGGCATGCTTCCTGTCCTCTGTTCATGGTGCGCGCATGCACATGACTGCTGGGCATGCTTCCTGTCCTCTGTTCATGGTGTGTGCATGCACATAAACACTGGCCATGCTTACTGTCCTCTATTCATAGTGTGTGCATGCACAGTGCATGCACATGACCACTCGGCATGCTTCCTGTCCTCTGTTCATGGTGTGCGCATGCACATGACCAATGGGCTTGCTTCCTGTCCTCTGTTCATGGTGTGTGCATGCACATAAACACTGGCCATGCTTACTGTCCTCTATTCATAGTGTGTGCATGCACAGTGCATGCACATGACCACTGGGCATGCTTCCTGTCCAATGTTCATGGTGCGCGCATGCACATGACCACTGGACATGCTTCTTGTCCTCTGTTCATGGTGCGTGCATGCACATGACCGCTGGGCTTGCTTCCTGTCCTCTGTTCATGGTGTGTGCATGCACATAAACACTGGCCATGCTTACTGTCCTCTATTCATAGTGTGTGCATGCACAGTGCATGCACATGACCACTGGGCATGCTTCCTGTCCAATGTTCATGGTGCGCGCATGCACATGACCACTGGACATGCTTCTTGTCCTCTGTTCATGGTGCGCGCATGCACATGACCGCTGGGCATGCTTCCTGTCCTCTGTTCATGGTGTGTGCATGCACATAAACACTGGCCATGCTTACTGTCCTCTATTCATAGTGTGTGCATGCACAGTGCATGCACATGATCACTGGGCATGCTTCCTGCCCTCTATTCATGGTGTGTGCATGCACATGGCCACTGGACATGCTTCCTGTCCTCTATTCATGGTGCGTGCATGCACATGATCACTGGGCATGCTTCCTGTCCGCTGTTCATGGTGTGTGCATGCACATGACCACTGGGCATGCTTCCTGTCCTCTGTTCATGGTGAGTGCATGCACATGACCACTGGGCATGCTTCCTGTCCTCTATTCATGGTGCGTGCATGCACATGATCACTGTACATGGTTGCTGTCCTCTATTCATGGTGCGTGCATGCACATGATCACTGGGCATGCTTCCTGTCCTCCGTTCATGGTGTGTGCATGCACATGATCACTGGGCATGCTTCCTGTCCTCTGTTCATAGTGCGTGCATGCACATGACCACTGGCAATGCTTCCTTTCCTCTATTCATGGTGTGTGCATGCACATGACCACTGGGCATGCTTCCTGTCCTCTATTCATGGTGTGTGCATGCAAATGATCACTGGGCATGCTTCCTGTCCTCTCTCCGTGGTGTGGGCATGCACATGATCACTGGGAATGCTTCCTGTCCTCTATTCATGGTGTGTGCATGCACATGACCACTGGGCATGCTTCCTGTCCTCTATTCATGGTATGTGCATGCACATGATCACTGGGCATGCTTCCTGTCCTCTATTCATGGTGTGTGCATGCACATGATCACTGGGCATGCTTCCTGTCTTCTCTCCGTGGTGTGTGCATGCACATGATCACTGGGCATGCTTCCTGTCCTCTCTCTGTGGTGTGTGCATGCACATGATCACTGGGCGTGCTTCCTGTACTCTATTCATGGTGTGTGCATGCACATGATCACTGAACATGCTTACTGCCTTCTTTTCATGGCGTGTGCACGCACATGATCACTGGGCATGCTTCCTGTCCTCTATTCATGGTGCTTGCATGCAAATGATCACTGGGCATGCTTCCTGTCCTCCGTTCATGGTGCGTGCATGCACATGACCACTGGGAATGCTTCCTGTACTCTATTCATGGTGTGTGCATACACATGACCACTGGGCATGCTTACTGTCCTCTAATCATAGTGTGTGCATGCATAGTGGATGCAAATGACCACTGGGCATGCTTCCTGCCCTCTATTCATGGTGCGTGCATGCACATCACCACTGGACATGCTTCCTGTCCTCTATTCATGGTGCGTGCATGCACATGATCATTGGGCATGCTTCTTGTCCTCTATTCATAGTGTGTGCATGCACAGTGCATGCACATGACCATTGGGCATGCTTCCTATCTGCTATTCATGGTGTGTGCATGCACATTATCACTGGGCATGCTTCCTGTCCTCTATTCATGGTGCGTGCATGCACATGACCACTGGGCATGCATCCTGTCCTCTATTCATGGTGCGTGCATGCACATGACCACTGGGCATGCTTCCTGTCCTCTATTCATGGTGTGTGCATGCACATGACCACTGGGCATGCTTCTTGTCCTCTATTCATGGTGTGTGCATGCACAGTGCATGCACATGACCATTGGGCATGCTTCCTATCTGCTATTCATGGTGTGTGCATGCATATTATCACTGGGCATGCTTCCTGCCCTCTATTCATGGTGCGTGCATGCACAGGATCATTGGACATGCTTTCTGTCCTCTATTGATGGTGTGTGCATGCACATGACCACTGGGCATGCTTCCTGTCCTCTATTCATGGTGCGTGCATGCACATGACCACTGGGCATGCTTCCTGTCCTCTATTCATGGTGCGCGCATGCACGTGACCACTGGGCATGCTTCGTGTCCTCTATTCATGGTGTGTGCATGCACATGACCACTGGGCATGCTTCGTGTCCTCTATTCATGGTGTGCATGCACATGACCACTTGGCATGCTTCCTGTCCTCTATTCATGGTGCGCGCATGCACATGACCACTGGGCATGCTTCGTGTCCTCTATTCATGGTGCGCGCATGCACATGACCACTGGGCATGCTTCGTTTCCTCTATTCATGGTGTGTGCATGCACATGACCACTGGGCATGCTTCCTGTCCTCTATTCATGGTGCGCGCATGCACATGACCACTGGGCATGTTTTGTGTCCTCTATTCATGGTGTGCACATGCACATGACCACTGGGCATGCTTCCTGTCCTCTATTCATGGTGCATGCATGCACATGATCACTGGACATGCTCATGGTGTGTGCATGCACATGATCACTGGACATGCTCATGGTGTGTGCATGCACATTATCACTGTACATGCTTACTGTCCTCTATTCGTGGTGTGTGCATGCACATGACTACTGGGCATGCTTCCTGTCCTCTCTCCGTGGTGCGTGCTTTCACATGACCACTGGGCATGCTTCCTGTCCTCTATTCATTGTGTGTGCATGCACATGATCACTGGGCATGCTTCCTGTCCTCTATTCATGGTGTGTGCATGCACATTATCTCTGGGCATGCTTCCTGTCCTCTATTCATGGTGTGTGCATGCACATGATCACTGGGCATGCTTCCTGTACTCTATTCATGGTGTGTGCATGCACATGATCACTGAACACACTTACTGCCTTCTTTTCATGGCGTGTGCATGCACATGATCACTGGGCATGCTTCCTGTCCTCTATTCATGGTGTGTGCATGCACATGATCACTGGGCAGGCTTCCTGTACTCTATTCATGGTGTGTACATGCACATGATCACTGAACATGCTTATTGTCTTCTTTTCATGGCGTGTGCATGAACATGATCACTGGGCATGCTTCCTGTCCTCTATTAATGGTGTGTGCATGCACATGATCACTGGGCATGCTTCCTGTACTCTATTCATGGTGTGTGCATGCACATGATCACTGAACATGCTTACTGCCTTCTTTTCATGGCGTGTGCATGCACATGATCACTGGGCATGCTTCCTGTCCTCTATTCATGGTGTGTGCATGCACATGATCACTGGGCATGCTTCCTGTACTCTATTCATGGTGTGTGCATGCACATGATCACTGAACATGCTTACTGCCTTCTTTTCATGGCGTGTGCATGCACATGATCACTGGGCATGCTTCCTGTCCTTTATTCATGGTGTGCATGCACATTATCATTGGACATGCTTCCTGTCCTCTACTCATGGTGTGTGCATGCACATGATCACTGGGCATGCTTCCTGTCCTCTGTTCATGGTGTGTGCATGTACATGACCACTGAACATGCTTACTGCCTTCTTTTCATGGCGTGTGCATGCACATGATCACTGGGCATTCTTCCTGTCCTCTATTCATGGTGTGTGCATGCACATGATCACTGGGCATGCTTCCTGTCCTCTACTCATGGTGTTTGCATGCACATGACCACTGGGCATGCTTCCTGTCCTCTATTCATGGTGTGTGCATGCACATGACCACTGGGCATGCTTCCTGCCCTCTATTCATGGTGTGTGCATGCACATGACCACTGGGCATGCTTCCTGTCCTCTATTCATGGTGCGTGCCTGCACATGATCACTGGGCATGCTTCCTGTCCTCTATTCATGGTGCGTGCATGCATATGACCACTGGGCATGCTTCCTGTCCTCTATTCATGGTGCGTGCATGCACATGATCACTGAACATGCTTCCTGTCCAGTATTCATGGTGCGTGCATGCACATGATCACTGTACATGCTTACTGTCCTCTATTCGTGGTGTGTGCATGCACATGATCACTGTACATGGTTGCTGTCCTCTATTCATGGCGTGTGCATGCACATGATCACTGGGCATGATTCCTGTCCTCTATTCATGGTGAGTGCATGCACATGATCACTGGGCATGCTTCCTGTCCTCCGTTCATGGTGTGTGCATGCACATGACCACTGGGCATGCTTCCTGTCCTCTATTCATGGTGTGTGCATGCACATGATCACTGTACATGCTTACTGTCCTCTATTCGTGGTGTGTGCATGCACATGATCACTGGGCATGCTTCCTGTCCTCTCTCCGTGGTGTGGGCATGCACATGATCACTGGGCATGCTTCCTGTCCTCTCTCCGTGGTGTGGGCATGCACATGATCACTGGGCATGCTTCCTGTCCTCCGTTCATGGTGCGTGCATGCACATGACCACTGGGCATGTTCCTGTCCAATTTTCATGGTGCGCGCATGCACATGACCACTGGGCATGCTTCTTGTCCTCCGTTCATGGTGCGTGCATGCACATGACCACTGGGCATGCTTCCTGTCCTCTATTCATGGTGTGTGCATGCACATGATCACTGTACATGCTTACTGTCCTCTATTCGTGGTGTGTGCATGCACATGATCACTGGGCATGCTTCCTGTCCTCTCTCCGTGGTGTGGGCATGCACATGATCACTGGGCATGCTTCCTGTCCTCCGTTCATGGTGCGTGCATGCACATGACCACTGGGCATGTTCCTGTCCTCTATTCATGGTGTGTGCATGCACATGATCACTGGGCATGCTTCCTGTCCTCTACTCATGGTGTTTGCATGCACATGACCACTGGGCATGCTTCCTGTCCTCTATTCATGGTGTGTGCATGCACATGACCACTGGGCATGCTTCCTGTCCTCTATTCATGGTGCGTGCATGCACATGATCACTGAACATGCTTCCTGTCCAGTATTCATGGTGCGTGCATGCACATGATCACTGTACATGCTTACTGTCCTCTATTCGTGGTGTGTGCATGCACATGATCACTGTACATGGTTGCTGTCCTCTATTCATGGCGTGTGCATGCACATGATCACTGGGCATGATTCCTGTCCTCTATTCATGGTGAGTGCATGCACATGATCACTGGGCATGCTTCCTGTCCTCCGTTCATGGTGTGTGCATGCACATGACCACTGGGCATGCTTCCTGTCCTCTATTCATGGTGTGTGCATGCACATGATCACTGTACATGCTTACTGTCCTCTATTCGTGGTGTGTGCATGCACATGATCACTGGGCATGCTTCCTGTCCTCTCTCCGTGGTGTGGGCATGCACATGATCACTGGGCATGCTTCCTGTCCTCTCTCCGTGGTGTGGGCATGCACATGATCACTGGGCATGCTTCCTGTCCTCCGTTCATGGTGTGTGCATGCACATGATCACTGGGCATGCTTCCTGTCCTCTGTTCATAGTGCGTGCATGCACATGACCACTGGGAATGCTTCCTTTCCTCTATTCATGGTGTGTGCATGCACATGACCACTGGGCATGCTTCCTGTCCTCTATTCATGGTGTGTGCATGCAAATGATCACTGGGCATGCTTCCTGTCCTCTCTCCGTGGTGTGGGCATGCACATGATAACTGGGCATGCTTCCTGTCCTCCATTCATGGTGTGTGCATGCACATGATCACTGGGAATGCTTCCTGTCCTCTATTCATGGTGTGTGCATGCACATGACCACTGGGCATGCTTCCTGTCCTCTATTCATGGTGTGTGCATGCACATGATCACTGGGCATGCTTCCTGTCCTCTATTCATGGTGTGTGCATGCACATGATCACTGGGCATGCTTCCTGTCCTCTCTCCGTGGTGTGTGCATGCACATGATCACTGGGCATGCTTCCTGTCCTCTCTCTGTGGTGTGTGCATGCACATGATCACTGGGTGTGCTTCCTGTACTCTATTCATGGTGTGTGCATGCACATGATCACTGAACATGCTTACTGCCTTCTTTTCATGGCGTGTGCACGCACATGATTACTGGGCATGCTTCCTGTCCTCTATTCATGGTGCTTGCATGCAAATGATCACTGGGCATGCTTCCTGTCCTCCGTTCATGGTGCGTGCATGCACATGACCACTGGGAATGCTTCCTGTACTCTATTCATGGTGTGTGCATACACATGACCACTGGGCATGCTTACTGTCCTCTAATCATAGTGTGTGCATGCACAGTGCATGCACATGACCACTGGGCATGCTTCCTGCCCTCTATTCATGGTGCGTGCATGCACATCACCAGTGGGCATGCTTCCTGTCCTCTATTCATGGTGCGTGCATGCACATGATCACTGGGCATGCTTCTTGTCCTCTATTCATAGTGTGTGCATGCACATGACCATTGGGCATGCTTCCTATCTGCTATTCATGGTGTGTGCATGCACATTATCACTGGGCATGCTTCCTGTCCTCTATTCATGGTGCGTGCATGCACATGACCACTGGGCATGCATCCTGTCCTCTATTCATGGTGCGTGCATGCACATGACCACTGGGCATGCTTCCTGTCCTCTATTCATGGTGTGTGCATGCACATGACCACTGGGCATGCTTCTTGTCCTCTATTCATGGTGTGTGCATGCACAGTGCATGCACATGACCATTGGGCATGCTTCCTATCTGCTATTCATGGTGTGTGCATGCATATTATCACTGGGCATGCTTCCTGCCCTCTATTCATGGTGCGTGCATGCACATGATCATTGGACATGCTTTCTGTCCTCTATTGATGGTGTGTGCATGCACATGACCACTGGGCATGCTTCCTGTCCTCTATTCATGGTGCGCGCATGCACATGACCACTGGGCATGCTTCCTGTCCTCTATTCATGGTGCGCGCATGCACGTGACCACTGGGCATGCTTCGTGTCCTCTTTTCATGGTGTGTGCATGCACATGACCACTGGGTATGCTTCGTGTCCTCTATTCATGGTGTACATGCACATGACCACTTGGCATGCTTCCTGTCCTCTATTCATGGTGCGCGCATGCACATGACCACTGGGCATGCTTCCTGTCCTCTATTCATGGTGCGCGCATGCACATGACCACTGGGCATGCTTCGTGTCCTCTATTCATGGTGTGTGCATGCACATGACCACTGGGCATGCTTCCTGTCCTCTATTCATGGTGCGCGCATGCACATGACCACTGGGCATGCTTTGTGTCCTCTATTCATGGTGTGCACATGCACATGACCACTGGGCATGCTTCCTGTCCTCTATTCATGGTGCGTGCATGCACATGATCACTGGACATGCTCATGGTGTGTGCATGCACATGATCACTGGACATGCTCATGGTGTGTGCATGCACATTATCACTGTACATGCTTACTGTCCTCTATTCGTGGTGTGTGCATGCACATGACTACTGGGCATGCTTCCTGTCCTCTCTCCGTGGTGCGTGCTTTCACATGACCACTGGGCATGCTTCCTGTCCTCTATTCATTGTGTGTGCATGCACATGATCACTGGGCATGCTTCCTGTCCTCTATTCATGGTGTGTGCATGCACATTATCTCTGGGCATGCTTCCTGTCCTCTATTCATGGTGTGTGCATGCACATGATCACTGGGCATGCTTCCTGTACTCTATTCATGGTGTGTGCATGCACATGATCACTGAACACACTTACTGCCTTCTTTTCATGGCGTGTGCATGCACATGATCACTGGGCAGGCTTCCTGTACTCTATTCATGGTGTGTACATGCACATGATCACTGAACATGCTTACTGCCTTCTTTTCATGGCGTGTGCATGAACATGATCACTGGGCATGCTTCCTGTCCTCTATTCATGGTGTGTGCATGCACATGATCACTGGGCATGCTTCCTGTACTCTATTCATGGTGTGTGCATGCACATGATCACTGAACATGCTTACTGCCTTCTTTTCATGGCTTGTCCATGCACATGATCACTGGGCATGCTTCCTGTCCTCTATTCATGGTGTGTGCATGCACATGATCACTGGGCATGCTTCCTGTACTCTATTCATGATGTGTGCATGCACATGATCACTGAACATGCTTACTGCCTTCTTTTCATGGCGTGTGCATGCACATGATCACTGGGCATGCTTCCTGTCCTTTATTCATGGTGTGCATGCACATTATCACTGGACATGCTTCCTGTCCTCTACTCATGGTGTGTGCATGCACATGATCACTGGGCATGCTTCCTGTCCTCTGTTCATGGTGTGTGCATGTACATGACCACTGAACATGCTTACTGCCTTCTTTTCATGGCGTGTGCATGCACATGATCACTGGGCTTTCTTCCTGTCCTCTATTCATGGTGTGTGCATGCACATGATCACTGGGCATGCTTCCTGTCCTCTATTCATGGTGTGTGCATGCACATGATCACTGGGCATGCTTCCTGTCCTCTACTCATGGTGTTTGCATGCACATGACCACTGGGCATGCTTCCTGTCCTCTATTCATGGTGTGTGCATGCACATGATCACTGGGCATGCGTCCTGCCCTCTATTCATGGTGTGTGCATGCACATGACCACTGGGCATGCTTCCTGTCCTCTATTCATGGTGCGTGCATGCACATGATCACTGGGCATGCTTCCTGTCCTCTATTCATGGTGCGTGCATGCACATGACCACTGGGCATGCTTCCTGTCCTCTATTCATGGTGCGTGCATGCACATGATCACTGAACATGCTTCCTGTCCAGTATTCATGGTGCGTGCATGCACATGATCACTGTACATGCTTACTGTCCTCTATTCGTGGTGTGTGCATGCACATGATCACTGTACATGGTTGCTGTCCTCTATTCATGGCGTGTGCATGCACATGATCACTGGGCATGCTTCCTGTCCTCTATTCATGGTGAGTGCATGCACATGATCACTGGGCATGCTTCCTGTCCTCCGTTCATGGTGCGTGCATGCACATGACCACTGGGCATGCTTCCTGTCCTCTATTCATGGTGTGTGCATGCACATGATCACTGTACATGCTTACTGTCCTCTATTCGTGGTGTGTGCATGCACATGATCACTGGGCATGCTTCCTGTCCTCTCTCCGTGGTGTGGGCATGCACATGATCACTGGGCATGCTTCCAGTCCTCCGTTCATGGTGCGTGCATGCACATGACCACTGGGCATGCTTCCTGTCCTCTATTCATGGTGTGTGCATGCACATGATCACTGTACATGCTTACTGTCCTCTATTTGTGGTGTGTGCATGCACATGATCACTGGGCATGCTTCCTGTCCTCTCTCCGTGGTGTGGGCATGCACATGATCACTGAACATGCTTACTGCCTTCTTTTCATGGCGTGTGCATGCACATGATCACTGGGCATGCTTCCTGTCCTCTATTCATGGTGAGTGCATGCACATGATCACTGGGCATGCTTCCTGTCCTCCGTTCATGGTGCGTGCATGTACATGACCACTGGGCATGCTTCCTGTCCTCTATTCATGGTGTGTGCATGCACATGATCACTGTACATGCTTACTGTCCTCTACTCGTGGTGTGTGCATGCACATGATCACTGTACATGGTTGCTGTCCTCTATTCATGGTGCGTGCATGCACATGACCACTGGGCATGCATCCTGTCCTCTATTCATGGTGCGTGCATGCACATGACCACTGGGCATGCTTCCTGTCCTCCGTTCATGGTGTGTGCATGCACATGACCACTGGGAATGCTTCCTGTCCTCTATTCATGGTGTGTGCATGCACATGACCACTGGGAATGCTTCCTGTCCTCGATTCATGGTGTGTGCATGCACATGATCACTGGGCATGCTTCCTGTCCTCTATTCATGGTGTGTGCATGTACATGATCACTGAACATGCTTACTGCCTTCTTTTCATGGCGTGTGCATGCACATGATCACTGGGCATGCTTCCTGTCCTCTATTCATGGTGAGTGCATGCACATGATCACTGGGCATGCTTCCTGTCCTCCGTTCATGGTGCGTGCATGCACATGACCACTGGGCATGCTTCCTGTCCTCTATTCATGGTGTGTGCATGCACATGATCACTGTACATGCTTACTGTCCTCTACTCGTGGTGTGTGCATGCACATGATCACTGTACATGGTTGCTGTCCTCTATTCATGGTGTGTGCATGCACATGATCACTGGGCATGCTTCCTGTCCTCTCTCCGTGGTGTGGACATGCACATGATCACTCGGCATGCTTCCTGTCCTCCGTTCATGGTGTGTGCATGCACATGATCACTGGGCATGCTTCCTGTCCTCTCTCCGTGGTGTGGACATGCACATGATCACTCGGCATGCTTCCTGTCCTCCGTTCATGGTGTGTGCATGCACATGACCACTGGGAATGCTTCCTGTCCTCTATTTATGGTGTGTGCATGCACATGACCACTGGGAATGCTTCCTGTCCTCGATTCATGGTGTGTGCATGCACATGACCACTGGGCATGCTTCCTGTCCTCTGTTCATGGTGCGTGCATGCACATGATCACTGGGCATGCTTCATGTCCTCCGTTCATGGTGCGTGCATGCACATGACCACTGGGCATGCTTCCTGTCCTCTACTCATGGTGCGTGCATGCACATGACCACTGGGCATGCTTCCTGACCTCTGTTCATGGTGCGTGCATGCACATGACCACTGGACATGCATCCTGTTCTCTATTCATGGTGCGTGCATGCACATGACCACTAGGCATGCATCCTGCCCTCTATTCATGGTGCGTGCATGCACATGACCACTGGGAATGCTTCCTGTCCTCTATTCATGGTGCGTGCATGCACATGACCACTGGGCATGCTTCCTGCCCTCTATTCATGGTGCGTGCATGCACATGACCACTGGGCATGCTTCCTGTCCTCTATTCATGGTGCGTGCATGCACATGACCACTGGGGATGCTTCTTGTCCTCTATTCATATTGTGTGCATGCACAGTGCATGCACATGACCATTGGGCATGCTTCCTATCTGCTATTCATGGTGTGTGCATGCACATTATCACTGGGCATGCTTCCTGTCCTCTATTCATGGTGCGTGCATGCACATGACCACTGGGCATGCATCCTGTCCTCTATTCATGGTGCGTGCATGCACATGACCACTGGGCATGCTTCCTGTCCTCTATTCATGGTGTGTGCATGGACATGACCACTGGGCATGCTTCTTGTCCTCTAATCATGGTGTGTGCATGCACAGTGCATGCACATGACCATTGGGCATGCTTCCTATCTGCTATTCATGGTGTGTGCATGCACATTATCACTGGGCATGCTTCCTGCCCTCTATTCATGGTGCGTGCATGCACATGATCATTGGACATGCTTTCTGTCCTCTATTGATGGTGTGTGCATGCACATGACCACTGGGCATGCCTCCTGTCCTCTATTCATGGTGCGCGCATGCACATGACCACTGGGCATGCTTCCTGTCCTCTATTCATGGTGCACGCATGCACATGACCACTGGGCATGCTTCGTGTCCTCTATTCATGGTGTGTGCATGCACATGACCAGTGGGCATGCTTTCTGTCCTCTATTCATGGTGTGCATGCACATGACCACTGGGCATGCTTCCTGTCCTCTATTCATGGTGTGTGCATGCACATGACCACTGGGCATGCTTTCTGTCCTCTATTCATGGTGTGCATGCACATGACCACTGGGCATGCTTCCTGTCCTCTATTCATGGTGTGTGCATGCACATGACCACTGGGCATGCTTCCTGTCCTCTATTCATGGTGCGCGCATGCACATGACCACTGGGCATGCTTTGTGTCCTCTATTAATGGTGTGCGCATGCACATGATCACTGGACATGCTCATGGTGTGTGCATACACATGACCACTGGGCATGCTTACTGTCCTCTGTTCATGGTGTGCGCATGCACATGACCGCTGGGCATGCTTCCTGTCCTCTGTTCATGGTGTGTGCATGCACATGATCACTGGGCATGCATCCTGTCCTCTGTTCATGGTGCGCGCATGCACATGACCGCTGGGCATGCTTCCTGTCCTCTGTTCATGGTGTGTGCATGCACATAAACACTGGCCATGCTTACTGTCCTCTATTCATAGTGTGTGCATGCACAGTGCATGCACATGACCACTGGGCATGCTTCCTGTCCTCTGTTCATGGTGCGCGCATGCACATGACCAATGGGCATGCTTCCTGTCCTCTGTTCATGGTGCGTGCATGCACATGACCGCTGGGCATGCTTCCTGTCCTCTGCTCATGGTGTGTGCATGCACATAAACACTGGCCACGCTTACTGTCCTCTATTCATAGTGTGTGCATGCACAGTGCATGCACATGACCACTGGGCATGCTTCCTGTCCAATGTTCATGGTGCGCGCATGCACATGACCACTGGGCATGCTTCCTGTCCTCTGTTCATGGTGCGCGCATGCACATGACCGCTGGGCATGCTTCCTGTCCTCTGTTCATGGTGTGTGCATGCACATAAACACTGGCCATGCTTACTGTCCTCTATTCATAGTGTGTGCATGCACAGTGCATGCACATGACCACTCGGCATGCTTCCTGTCCTCTGTTCATGGTGTGCGCATGCACATGACCAATGGGCATGCTTCCTGTCCTCTGTTCATGGTGCGTGCATGCACATGACCGCTGGGCTTGCTTCCTGTCCTCTGTTCATGGTGTGTGCATGCACATAAACACTGGCCATGCTTACTGTCCTCTATTCATAGTGTGTGCATGCACAGTGCATGCACATGACCACTGGGCATGCTTCCTGTCCAATGTTCATGGTGCGCGCATGCACATGACCGCTGGGCATGCTTCCTGTCCTCTGTTCATGGTGTGTGCATGCACATAAACACTGGCCATGCTTACTGTCCTCTATTCATAGTGTGTGCATGCACAGTGCATGCACATGATCACTGGGCATGCTTCCTGCCCTCTATTCATGGTGTGTGCATGCACATGGCCACTGGACATGCTTCCTGTCCTCTATTCATGGTGCGTGCATGCACATGATCACTGGGCATGCTTCCTGTCCGCTGTTCATGGTGTGTGCATGCACATGACCACTGGGCATGCTTCCTGTCCTCTGTTCATGGTGAGTGCATGCACATGACCACTGGGCATGCTTCCTGTCCTCTATTCATGGTGCGTGCATGCACATGATCACTGTACATGGTTGCTGTCCTCTATTCATGGTGCGTGCATGCACATGATCACTGGGCATGCTTCCTGTCCTCCGTTCATGGTGTGTGCATGCACATGATCACTGGGCATGCTTCCTGTCCTCTGTTCATAGTGCGTGCATGCACATGACCACTGGGAATGCTTCCTTTCCTCTATTCATGGTGTGTGCATGCACATGACCACTGGGCATGCTTCCTGTCCTCTATTCATGGTGTGTGCATGCAAATGATCACTGGGCATGCTTCCTGTCCTCTCTCCGTGGTGTGGGCATGCACATGATCACTGGGAATGCTTCCTGTCCTCTATTCATGGTGTGTGCATGCACATGACCACTGGGCATGCTTCCTGTCCTCTATTCATGGTATGTGCATGCACATGATCACTGGGCATGCTTCCTGTCCTCTATTCATGGTGTGTGCATGCACATGATCACTGGGCATGCTTCCTGTCTTCTCTCCGTGGTGTGTGCATGCACATGATCACTGGGCATGCTTCCTGTCCTCTCTCTGTGGTGTGTGCATGCACATGATCACTGGGCGTGCTTCCTGTACTCTATTCATGGTGTGTGCATGCACATGATCACTGAACATGCTTACTGCCTTCTTTTCATGGCGTGTGCACGCACATGATCACTGGGCATGCTTCCTGTCCTCTATTCATGGTGCTTGCATGCAAATGATCACTGGGCATGCTTCCTGTCCTCCGTTCATGGTGCGTGCATGCACATGACCACTGGGAATGCTTCCTGTACTCTATTCATGGTGTGTGCATACACATGACCACTGGGCATGCTTACTGTCCTCTAATCATAGTGTGTGCATGCATAGTGGATGCAAATGACCACTGGGCATGCTTCCTGCCCTCTATTCATGGTGCGTGCATGCACATCACCACTGGACATGCTTCCTGTCCTCTATTCATGGTGCGTGCATGCACATGATCATTGGGCATGCTTCTTGTCCTCTATTCATAGTGTGTGCATGCACAGTGCATGCACATGACCATTGGGCATGCTTCCTATCTGCTATTCATGGTGTGTGCATGCACATTATCACTGGGCATGCTTCCTGTCCTCTATTCATGGTGCGTGCATGCACATGACCACTGGGCATGCATCCTGTCCTCTATTCATGGTGCGTGCATGCACATGACCACTGGGCATGCTTCCTGTCCTCTATTCATGGTGTGTGCATGCACATGACCACTGGGCATGCTTCTTGTCCTCTATTCATGGTGTGTGCATGCACAGTGCATGCACATGACCATTGGGCATGCTTCCTATCTGCTATTCATGGTGTGTGCATGCATATTATCACTGGGCATGCTTCCTGCCCTCTATTCATGGTGCGTGCATGCACAGGATCATTGGACATGCTTTCTGTCCTCTATTGATGGTGTGTGCATGCACATGACCACTGGGCATGCTTCCTGTCCTCTATTCATCGTGCGTGCATGCACATGACCACTGGGCATGCTTCCTGTCCTCTATTCATGGTGCGCGCATGCACGTGACCACTGGGCATGCTTCGTGTCCTCTATTCATGGTGTGTGCATGCACATGACCACTGGGCATGCTTCGTGTCCTCTATTCATGGTGTGCATGCACATGACCACTTGGCATGCTTCCTGTCCTCTATTCATGGTGCGCGCATGCACATGACCACTGGGCATGCTTCGTGTCCTCTATTCATGGTGCGCGCATGCACATGACCACTGGGCATGCTTCGTTTCCTCTATTCATGGTGTGTGCATGCACATGACCACTGGGCATGCTTCCTGTCCTCTATTCATGGTGCGCGCATGCACATGACCACTGGGCATGTTTTGTGTCCTCTATTCATGGTGTGCACATGCACATGACCACTGGGCATGCTTCCTGTCCTCTATTCATGGTGCATGCATGCACATGATCACTGGACATGCTCATGGTGTGTGCATGCACATGATCACTGGACATGCTCATGGTGTGTGCATGCACATTATCACTGTACATGCTTACTGTCCTCTATTCGTGGTGTGTGCATGCACATGACTACTGGGCATGCTTCCTGTCCTCTCTCCGTGGTGCGTGCTTTCACATGACCACTGGGCATGCTTCCTGTCCTCTATTCATTGTGTGTGCATGCACATGATCACTGGGCATGCTTCCTGTCCTCTATTCATGGTGTGTGCATGCACATTATCTCTGGGCATGCTTCCTGTCCTCTATTCATGGTGTGTGCATGCACATGATCACTGGGCATGCTTCCTGTACTCTATTCATGGTGTGTGCATGCACATGATCACTGAACACACTTACTGCCTTCTTTTCATGGCGTGTGCATGCACATGATCACTGGGCATGCTTCCTGTCCTCTATTCATGGTGTGTGCATGCACATGATCACTGGGCAGGCTTCCTGTACTCTATTCATGGTGTGTACATGCACATGATCACTGAACATGCTTATTGCCTTCTTTTCATGGCGTGTGCATGAACATGATCACTGGGCATGCTTCCTGTCCTCTATTAATGGTGTGTGCATGCACATGATCACTGGGCATGCTTCCTGTACTCTATTCATGGTGTGTGCATGCACATGATCACTGAACATGCTTACTGCCTTCTTTTCATGGCGTGTGCATGCACATGATCACTGGGCATGCTTCCTGTCCTCTATTCATGGTGTGTGCATGAACATGATCACTGGGCATGCTTCCTGTACTCTATTCATGGTGTGTGCATGCACATGATCACTGAACATGCTTACTGCCTTCTTTTCATGGCGTGTGCATGCACATGATCACTGGGCATGCTTCCTGTCCTTTATTCATGGTGTGCATGCACATTATCATTGGACATGCTTCCTGTCCTCTACTCATGGTGTGTGCATGCACATGATCACTGGGCATGCTTCCTGTCCGCTGTTCATGGTGTGTGCATGTACATGACCACTGAACATGCTTACTGCCTTCTTTTCATGGCGTGTGCATGCACATGATCACTGGGCATTCTTCCTGTCCTCTATTCATGGTGTGTGCATGCACATGATCACTGGGCATGCTTCCTGTCCTCTATTCATGGTGTGTGCATGCCCATGATCACTGGGCATGCTTCCTGTCCTCTACTCATGGTGTTTGCATGCACATGACCACTGGGCATGCTTCCTGTCCTCTATTCATGGTGTGTGCATGCACATGATCACTGGGCATGCTTCCTGCCCTCTATTCATGGTGTGTGCATGCACATGACCACTGGGCATGCTTCCTGTCCTCTATTCATGGTGCGTGCCTGCACATGATCACTGGGCATGCTTCCTGTCCTCTATTCATGGTGTGTGCATGCATATGACCACTGGGCATGCTTCCTGTCCTCTATTCATGGTGCGTGCATGCACATGATCACTGAACATGCTTCCTGTCCAGTATTCGTGGTGCGTGCGTGCACATGATCACTGTACATGCTTACTGTCCTCTATTCGTGGTGTGTGCATGCACATGATCACTGTACATGGTTGCTGTCCTCTATTCATGGCGTGTGCATGCACATGATCACTGGGCATGATTCCTGTCCTCTATTCATGGTGCGTGCATGCACATGACCACTGGGCATGCTTCCTGTCCTCTATTCATGGTGTGTGCATGCACATGATCACTGTACATGCTTACTGTCCTCTATTCGTGGTGTGTGCATGCACATGATCACTGGGCATGCTTCCTGTCCTCTCTCCGTGGTGTGGGCATGCACATGATCACTGGGCATGCTTCCTGTCCTCTCTCCGTGGTGTGGGCATGCACATGATCACTGGGCATGCTTCCTGTCCTCCGTTCATGGTGCGTGCATGCACATGACCACTGGGCATGTTCCTGTCCAATTTTCATGGTGCGCGCATGCACATGACCACTGGGCATGCTTCTTGTCCTCCGTTCATGGTGCGTGCATGCACATGACCACTGGGCATGCTTCCTGTCCTCTATTCATGGTGTGTGCATGCACATGATCACTGTACATGCTTACTGTCCTCTATTCGTGGTGTGTGCATGCACATGATCACTGGGCATGCTTCCTGTCCTCTCTCCGTGGTGTGGGCATGCACATGATCACTGGGCATGCTTCCTGTCCTCCGTTCATGGTGCGTGCATGCACATGACCACTGGGCATGTTCCTGTCCAATTTTCATGGTGCGCGCATGCACATGACCACTGGGCATGCTTCTTGTCCTCTGTTCATGGTGCGCGCATGCACATGACCGCTGGGCATGCTTCCTGTCCTCTGTTCATGGTGTGTGCATGCACATAAACACTGGCCATGCTTACTGTCCTCTATTCATAGTGTGTGCATGCACAGTGCATGCACATGATCACTGGGCATGCTTCCTGCCCTCTATTCATGGTGTGTGCATGCACATGGCCACTGGACATGCTTCCTGTCCTCTATTCATGGTGCGTGCATGCACTTGATCACTGGGCATGCTTCCTGTCCGCTGTTCATGGTGTGTGCATGCACATGACCACTGGGCATGCTTCCTGTCCTCTGTTCATGGTGAGTGCATGCACATAACCACTGGGCATGCTTCCTGTCCTCTATTCATGGTGCGTGCATGCACATGATCACTGTACATGGTTGCTGTCCTCTATTCATGGTGCGTGCATGCACATGATCACTGGGCATGCTTCCTGTCCTCCGTTCATGGTGTGTGCATGCACATGATCACTGGGCATGCTTCCTGTCCTCTGTTCATAGTGCGTGCATGCACATGACCACTGGGAATGCTTCCTTTCCTCTATTCATGGTGTGTGCATGCACATGACCACTGGGCATGCTTCCTGTCCTCTATTCATGGTGTGTGCATGCAAATGATCACTGGGCATGCTTCCTGTCCTCTCTCCGTGGTGTGGGCATGCACATGATAACTGGGCATGCTTCCTGTCCTCCATTCATGGTGTGTGCATGCACATGATCACTGGGAATGCTTCCTGTCCTCTATTCATGGTGTGTGCATGCACATGACCACTGGGCATGCTTCCTGTCCTCTATTCATGGTGTGTGCATGCACATGATCACTGGGCATGCTTCCTGTCCTCTATTCATGGTGTGTGCATGCACATGATCACTGGGCATGCTTCCTGTCCTCTCTCCGTGGTGTGTGCATGCACATGATCACTGGGCATGCTTCCTGTCCTCTCTCTGTGGTGTGTGCATGCACATGATCACTGGGTGTGCTTCCTGTACTCTATTCATGGTGTGTGCATGCACATGATCACTGAACATGCTTACTGCCTTCTTTTCATGGCGTGTGCACGCACATGATTACTGGGCATGCTTCCTGTCCTCTATTCATGGTGCTTGCATGCAAATGATCACTGGGCATGCTTCCTGTCCTCCGTTCATGGTGCGTGCATGCACATGACCACTGGGAATGCTTCCTGTACTCTATTCATGGTGTGTGCATACACATGACCACTGGGCATGCTTACTGTCCTCTAATCATAGTGTGTGCATGCACAGTGCATGCACATGACCACTGGGCATGCTTCCTGCCCTCTATTCATGGTGCGTGCATGCACATCACCACTGGGCATGCTTCCTGTCCTCTATTCATGGTGCGTGCATGCACATGATCACTGGGCATGCTTCTTGTCCTCTATTCATAGTGTGTGCATGCACATGACCATTGGGCATGCTTCCTATCTGCTATTCATGGTGTGTGCATGCACATTATCACTGGGCATGCTTCCTGTCCTCTATTCATGGTGCGTGCATGCACATGACCACTGGGCATGCATCCTGTCCTCTATTCATGGTGCGTGCATGCACATGACCACTGGGCATGCTTCCTGTCCTCTATTCATGGTGTGTGCATGCACATGACCACTGGGCATGCTTCTTGTCCTCTATTCATGGTGTGTGCATGCACAGTGCATGCACATGACCATTGGGCATGCTTCCTATCTGCTATTCATGGTGTGTGCATGCATATTATCACTGGGCATGCTTCCTGCCCTCTATTCATGGTGCGTGCATGCACATGATCATTGGACATGCTTTCTGTCCTCTATTGATGGTGTGTGCATGCACAGTGCATGCACATGACCACTGGGCATGCTTCCTGTCCAATGTTCATGGTGCGCGCATGCACATGACCACTGGGCATGCTTCCTGTCCTCTGTTCATGGTGCGCGCATGCACATGACCGCTGGGCATGCTTCCTGTCCTCTGTTCATGGTGTGTGCATGCACATAAACACTGGCCATGCTTACTGTCCTCTATTCATAGTGTGTTCATGCACCGTGCATGCACATGATCACTGGGCATGATTCCTGTCCTCTATTCATGGTGTGTGCATGCACATAAACACTGGCCATGCTTACTGTCCTCTATTCATAGTGTGTGCATGCACAGTGCATGCACATGACTACTGGGCATGCTTCCTGTCCTCTGTTCATGGTGTGCGCATGCACATGACTGCTGGGCATGCTTCCTGTCCTCTGTTCATGGTGTGTGCATGCACATGATCACTGGGCATGCTTCCTGTCCTCTGTTCATGGTGCGCGCATGCACATGACCGCTGGGCATGCTTCCTGTCCTCTGTTCATGGTGTGTGCATGCACATAAACACTGGCCATGCTTACTGTCCTCTATTCATAGTGTGTGCATGCACAGTGCATGCACATGACCACTGGGCATGCTTCCTGTCCTCTGTTCATGGTGCGCGCATGCACATGACCAATGGGCATGCTTCCTGTCCTCTGTTCATGGTGCGTGCATGCACATGACCGCTGGGCATGCTTCCTGTCCTCTGTTCATGGTGTGTGCATGCACATAAACACTGGCCACGCTTACTGTCCTCTATTCATAGTGTGTGCATGCACAGTGCATGCACATGACCACTGGGCATGCTTCCTGTCCTCTGTTCATGGTGCGCGCATGCACATGACCAATGGGCATGCTTCCTGTCCTCTGTTCATGGTGCGTGCATGCACATGACCACTGGGCATGCTTCCTGTCCTCTGTTCATGGTGTGTGCATGCACATAAACACTGGCCACGCTTACTGTCCTCTATTCATAGTGTGTGCATGCACAGTGCATGCACATGACCACTGGGCATGCTTCCTGTCCAATGTTCATGGTGCGCGCATGCACATGACCACTGGGCATGCTTCCTGTACTCTGTTCATGGTGCGCGCATGCACATGACCGCTGGGCATGCTTCCTGTCCTCTGTTCATGGTGTGTGCATGCACATAAACACTGGCCATGCTTACTGTCCTCTATTCATAGTGTGTTCATGCACCGTGCATGCACATGATCACTGGGCATGATTCCTGTCCTCTATTCATGGTGTGTGCATGCACATAAACACTGGCCATGCTTACTGTCCTCTATTCATAGTGTGTGCATGCACAGTGCATGCACATGACTACTGGGCATGCTTCCTGTCCTCTGTTCATGGTGTGCGCATGCACATGACCGCTGGGCATGCTTCCTGTCCTCTGTTCATGGTGTGTGCATGCACATGATCACTGGGCATGCTTCCTGTCCTCTGTTCATGGTGCGCGCATGCACATGACCGCTGGGCATGCTTCCTGTCCTCTGTTCATGGTGTGTGCATGCACATAAACACTGGCCATGCTTACTGTCCTCTATTCATAGTGTGTGCATGCACAGTGCATGCACATGACCACTGGGCATGCTTCCTGTCCTCTGTTCATGGTGCGCGCATGCACATGACCAATGGGCATGCTTCCTGTCCTCTGTTCATGGTGCGTGCATGCACATGACCGCTGGGCATGCTTCCTGTCCTCTGCTCATGGTGTGTGCATGCACATAAACACTGGCCACGCTTACTGTCCTCTATTCATAGTGTGTGCATGCACAGTGCATGCACATGACCACTGGGCATGCTTCCTGTCCAATGTTCATGGTGCGCGCATGCACATGACCACTGGGCATGCTTCCTGTCCTCTGTTCATGGTGCGCGCATGCACATGACTGCTGGGCATGCTTCCTGTCCTCTGTTCATGGTGTGTGCATGCACATAAACACTGGCCATGCTTACTGTCCTCTATTCATAGTGTGTGCATGCACAGTGCATGCACATGACCACTCGGCATGCTTCCTGTCCTCTGTTCATGGTGTGCGCATGCACATGACCAATGGGCTTGCTTCCTGTCCTCTGTTCATGGTGTGTGCATGCACATAAACACTGGCCATGCTTACTGTCCTCTATTCATAGTGTGTGCATGCACAGTGCATGCACATGACCACTGGGCATGCTTCCTGTCCAATGTTCATGGTGCGCGCATGCACATGACCACTGGACATGCTTCTTGTCCTCTGTTCATGGTGCGTGCATGCACATGACCGCTGGGCTTGCTTCCTGTCCTCTGTTCATGGTGTGTGCATGCACATAAACACTGGCCATGCTTACTGTCCTCTATTCATAGTGTGTGCATGCACAGTGCATGCACATGACCACTGGGCATGCTTCCTGTCCAATGTTCATGGTGCGCGCATGCACATGACCACTGGACATGCTTCTTGTCCTCTGTTCATGGTGCGCGCATGCACATGACCGCTGGGCATGCTTCCTGTCCTCTGTTCATGGTGTGTGCATGCACATAAACACTGGCCATGCTTACTGTCCTCTATTCATAGTGTGTGCATGCACAGTGCATGCACATGATCACTGGGCATGCTTCCTGCCCTCTATTCATGGTGTGTGCATGCACATGGCCACTGGACATGCTTCCTGTCCTCTATTCATGGTGCGTGCATGCACATGATCACTGGGCATGCTTCCTGTCCGCTGTTCATGGTGTGTGCATGCACATGACCACTGGGCATGCTTCCTGTCCTCTGTTCATGGTGAGTGCATGCACATGACCACTGGGCATGCTTCCTGTCCTCTATTCATGGTGCGTGCATGCACATGATCACTGTACATGGTTGCTGTCCTCTATTCATGGTGCGTGCATGCACATGATCACTGGGCATGCTTCCTGTCCTCCGTTCATGGTGTGTGCATGCACATGATCACTGGGCATGCTTCCTGTCCTCTGTTCATAGTGCGTGCATGCACATGACCACTGGCAATGCTTCCTTTCCTCTATTCATGGTGTGTGCATGCACATGACCACTGGGCATGCTTCCTGTCCTCTATTCATGGTGTGTGCATGCAAATGATCACTGGGCATGCTTCCTGTCCTCTCTCCGTGGTGTGGGCATGCACATGATCACTGGGAATGCTTCCTGTCCTCTCATGGTGTGTGCATGCACATGACCACTGGGCATGCTTCCTGTCCTCTATTCATGGTATGTGCATGCACATGATCACTGGGCATGCTTCCTGTCCTCTATTCATGGTGTGTGCATGCACATGATCACTGGGCATGCTTCCTGTCTTCTCTCCGTGGTGTGTGCATGCACATGATCACTGGGCATGCTTCCTGTCCTCTCTCTGTGGTGTGTGCATGCACATGATCACTGGGCGTGCTTCCTGTACTCTATTCATGGTGTGTGCATGCACATGATCACTGAACATGCTTACTGCCTTCTTTTCATGGCGTGTGCACGCACATGATCACTGGGCATGCTTCCTGTCCTCTATTCATGGTGCTTGCATGCAAATGATCACTGGGCATGCTTCCTGTCCTCCGTTCATGGTGCGTGCATGCACATGACCACTGGGAATGCTTCCTGTACTCTATTCATGGTGTGTGCATACACATGACCACTGGGCATGCTTACTGTCCTCTAATCATAGTGTGTGCATGCATAGTGGATGCAAATGACCACTGGGCATGCTTCCTGTCCTCTCTCCGTGGTGTGGGCATGCACATGATCACTGGGCATGCTTCCTGTCCTCCGTTCATGGTGCGTGCATGCACATGACCACTGGGCATGTTCCTGTCCAATTTTCATGGTGCGCGCATGCACATGACCACTGGGCATGCTTCTTGTCCTCCGTTCATGGTGCGTGCATGCACATGACCACTGGGCATGCTTCCTGTCCTCTATTCATGGTGTGTGCATGCACATGATCACTGTACATGCTTACTGTCCTCTATTCGTGGTGTGTGCATGCACATGATCACTGGGCATGCTTCCTGTCCTCTCTCCGTGGTGTGGGCATGCACATGATCACTGGGCATGCTTCCTGTCCTCCGTTCATGGTGCGTGCATGCACATGACCACTGGGCATGTTCCTGTCCTCTATTCATGGTGTGTGCATGCACATGATCACTGGGCATGCTTCCTGTCCTCTACTCATGGTGTTTGCATGCACATGACCACTGGGCATGCTTCCTGTCCTCTATTCATGGTGTGTGCATGCACATGACCACTGGGCATGCTTCCTGTCCTCTATTCATGGTGCGTGCATGCACATGATCACTGAACATGCTTCCTGTCCAGTATTCATGGTGCGTGCATGCACATGATCACTGTACATGCTTACTGTCCTCTATTCGTGGTGTGTGCATGCACATGATCACTGTACATGGTTGCTGTCCTCTATTCATGGCGTGTGCATGCACATGATCACTGGGCATGATTCCTGTCCTCTATTCATGGTGAGTGCATGCACATGATCACTGGGCATGCTTCCTGTCCTCCGTTCATGGTGTGTGCATGCACATGACCACTGGGCATGCTTCCTGTCCTCTATTCATGGTGTGTGCATGCACATGATCACTGTACATGCTTACTGTCCTCTATTCGTGGTGTGTGCATGCACATGATCACTGGGCATGCTTCCTGTCCTCTCTCCGTGGTGTGGGCATGCACATGATCACTGGGCATGCTTCCTGTCCTCTCTCCGTGGTGTGGGCATGCACATGATCACTGGGCATGCTTCCTGTCCTCCGTTCATGGTGTGTGCATGCACATGATCACTGGGCATGCTTCCTGTCCTCTGTTCATAGTGCGTGCATGCACATGACCACTGGGAATGCTTCCTTTCCTCTATTCATGGTGTGTGCATGCACATGACCACTGGGCATGCTTCCTGTCCTCTATTCATGGTGTGTGCATGCAAATGATCACTGGGCATGCTTCCTGTCCTCTCTCCGTGGTGTGGGCATGCACATGATAACTGGGCATGCTTCCTGTCCTCCATTCATGGTGTGTGCATGCACATGATCACTGGGAATGCTTCCTGTCCTCTATTCATGGTGTGTGCATGCACATGACCACTGGGCATGCTTCCTGTCCTCTATTCATGGTGTGTGCATGCACATGATCACTGGGCATGCTTCCTGTCCTCTATTCATGGTGTGTGCATGCACATGATCACTGGGCATGCTTCCTGTCCTCTCTCCGTGGTGTGTGCATGCACATGATCACTGGGCATGCTTCCTGTCCTCTCTCTGTGGTGTGTGCATGCACATGATCACTGGGTGTGCTTCCTGTACTCTATTCATGGTGTGTGCATGCACATGATCACTGAACATGCTTACTGCCTTCTTTTCATGGCGTGTGCACGCACATGATTACTGGGCATGCTTCCTGTCCTCTATTCATGGTGCTTGCATGCAAATGATCACTGGGCATGCTTCCTGTCCTCCGTTCATGGTGCGTGCATGCACATGACCACTGGGAATGCTTCCTGTACTCTATTCATGGTGTGTGCATACACATGACCACTGGGCATGCTTACTGTCCTCTAATCATAGTGTGTGCATGCACAGTGCATGCACATGACCACTGGGCATGCTTCCTGCCCTCTATTCATGGTGCGTGCATGCACATCACCAGTGGGCATGCTTCCTGTCCTCTATTCATGGTGCGTGCATGCACATGATCACTGGGCATGCTTCTTGTCCTCTATTCATAGTGTGTGCATGCACATGACCATTGGGCATGCTTCCTATCTGCTATTCATGGTGTGTGCATGCACATTATCACTGGGCATGCTTCCTGTCCTCTATTCATGGTGCGTGCATGCACATGACCACTGGGCATGCATCCTGTCCTCTATTCATGGTGCGTGCATGCACATAACCACTGGGCATGCTTCCTGTCCTCTATTCATGGTGTGTGCATGCACATGACCACTGGGCATGCTTCTTGTCCTCTATTCATGGTGTGTGCATGCACAGTGCATGCACATGACCATTGGGCATGCTTCCTATCTGCTATTCATGGTGTGTGCATGCATATTATCACTGGGCATGCTTCCTGCCCTCTATTCATGGTGCGTGCATGCACATGATCATTGGACATGCTTTCTGTCCTCTATTGATGGTGTGTGCATGCACATGACCACTGGGCATGCTTCCTGTCCTCTATTCATGGTGCGCGCATGCACATGACCACTGGGCATGCTTCCTGTCCTCTATTCATGGTGCGCGCATGCACGTGACCACTGGGCATGCTTCGTGTCCTCTTTTCATGGTGTGTGCATGCACATGACCACTGGGTATGCTTCGTGTCCTCTATTCATGGTGTACATGCACATGACCACTTGGCATGCTTCCTGTCCTCTATTCATGGTGCGCGCATGCACATGACCACTGGGCATGCTTCCTGTCCTCTATTCATGGTGCGCGCATGCACATGACCACTGGGCATGCTTCGTGTCCTCTATTCATGGTGTGTGCATGCACATGACCACTGGGCATGCTTCCTGTCCTCTATTCATGGTGCGCGCATGCACATGACCACTGGGCATGCTTTGTGTCCTCTATTCATGGTGTGCACATGCACATGACCACTGGGCATGCTTCCTGTCCTCTATTCATGGTGCGTGCATGCACATGATCACTGGACATGCTCATGGTGTGTGCATGCACATGATCACTGGACATGCTCATGGTGTGTGCATGCACATTATCACTGTACATGCTTACTGTCCTCTATTCGTGGTGTGTGCATGCACATGACTACTGGGCATGCTTCCTGTCCTCTCTCCGTGGTGCGTGCTTTCACATGACCACTGGGCATGCTTCCTGTCCTCTATTCATTGTGTGTGCATGCACATGATCACTGGGCATGCTTCCTGTCCTCTATTCATGGTGTGTGCATGCACATTATCTCTGG
Source organism: Ambystoma mexicanum (assembly GCF_040938575.1). Lineage (NCBI taxonomy): Eukaryota > Metazoa > Chordata > Amphibia > Caudata > Ambystomatidae > Ambystoma > Ambystoma mexicanum. Next base: position 1,209,559 of record NC_090925.1, on the reverse strand, counting down.
GCATGCTTCCTGTCCTCTATTCATGGTGTGTGCATGCACATGATCACTGGGCATGCTTCCTGTACTCTATTCATGGTGTGTGCATGCACATGATCACTGAACACACTTACTGCCTTCTTTTCATGGCGTGTGCATGCACATGATCACTGGGCAGGCTTCCTGTACTCTATTCATGGTGTGTACATGCACATGATCACTGAACATGCTTACTGCCTTCTTTTCATGGCGTGTGCATGAACATGATCACTGGGCATGCTTCCTGTCCTCTATTCATGGTGTGTGCATGCACATGATCACTGGGCATGCTTCCTGTACTCTATTCATGGTGTGTGCATGCACATGATCACTGAACATGCTTACTGCCTTCTTTTCATGGCTTGTCCATGCACATGATCACTGGGCATGCTTCCTGTCCTCTATTCATGGTGTGTGCATGCACATGATCACTGGGCATGCTTCCTGTACTCTATTCATGATGTGTGCATGCACATGATCACTGAACATGCTTACTGCCTTCTTTTCATGGCGTGTGCATGCACATGATCACTGGGCATGCTTCCTGTCCTTTATTCATGGTGTGCATGCACATTATCACTGGACATGCTTCCTGTCCTCTACTCATGGTGTGTGCATGCACATGATCACTGGGCATGCTTCCTGTCCTCTGTTCATGGTGTGTGCATGTACATGACCACTGAACATGCTTACTGCCTTCTTTTCATGGCGTGTGCATGCACATGATCACTGGGCATTCTTCCTGTCCTCTATTCATGGTGTGTGCATGCACATGATCACTGGGCATGCTTCCTGTCCTCTATTCATGGTGTGTGCATGCACATGATCACTGGGCATGCTTCCTGTCCTCTACTCATGGTGTTTGCATGCACATGACCACTGGGCATGCTTCCTGTCCTCTATTCATGGTGTGTGCATGCACATGATCACTGGGCATGCGTCCTGCCCTCTATTCATGGTGTGTGCATGCACATGACCACTGGGCATGCTTCCTGTCCTCTATTCATGGTGCGTGCATGCACATGATCACTGGGCATGCTTCCTGTCCTCTATTCATGGTGCGTGCATGCACATGACCACTGGGCATGCTTCCTGTCCTCTATTCATGGTGCGTGCATGCACATGATCACTGAACATGCTTCCTGTCCAGTATTCATGGTGCGTGCATGCACATGATCACTGTACATGCTTACTGTCCTCTATTCGTGGTGTGTGCATGCACATGATCACTGTACATGGTTGCTGTCCTCTATTCATGGCGTGTGCATGCACATGATCACTGGGCATGCTTCCTGTCCTCTATTCATGGTGAGTGCATGCACATGATCACTGGGCATGCTTCCTGTCCTCCGTTCATGGTGCGTGCATGCACATGACCACTGGGCATGCTTCCTGTCCTCTATTCATGGTGTGTGCATGCACATGATCACTGTACATGCTTACTGTCCTCTATTCGTGGTGTGTGCATGCACATGATCACTGGGCATGCTTCCTGTCCTCTCTCCGTGGTGTGGGCATGCACATGATCACTGGGCATGCTTCCAGTCCTCCGTTCATGGTGCGTGCATGCACATGACCACTGGGCATGCTTCCTGTCCTCTATTCATGGTGTGTGCATGCACATGATCACTGTACATGCTTACTGTCCTCTATTTGTGGTGTGTGCATGCACATGATCACTGGGCATGCTTCCTGTCCTCTCTCCGTGGTGTGGGCATGCACATGATCACTGAACATGCTTACTGCCTTCTTTTCATGGCATGTGCATGCACATGATCACTGGGCATGCTTCCTGTCCTCTATTCATGGTGAGTGCATGCACATGATCACTGGGCATGCTTCCTGTCCTCCGTTCATGGTGCGTGCATGTACATGACCACTGGGCATGCTTCCTGTCCTCTATTCATGGTGTGTGCATGCACATGATCACTGTACATGCTTACTGTCCTCTACTCGTGGTGTGTGCATGCACATGATCACTGTACATGGTTGCTGTCCTCTATTCATGGTGCGTGCATGCACATGACCACTGGGCATGCATCCTGTCCTCTATTCATGGTGCGTGCATGCACATGACCACTGGGCATGCTTCCTGTCCTCCGTTCATGGTGTGTGCATGCACATGACCACTGGGAATGCTTCCTGTCCTCTATTCATGGTGTGTGCATGCACATGACCACTGGGAATGCTTCCTGTCCTCGATTCATGGTGTGTGCATGCACATGATCACTGGGCATGCTTCCTGTCCTCTATTCATGGTGTGTGCATGTACATGATCACTGAACATGCTTACTGCCTTCTTTTCATGGCGTGTGCATGCACATGATCACTGGGCATGCTTCCTGTCCTCTATTCATGGTGAGTGCATGCACATGATCACTGGGCATGCTTCCTGTCCTCCGTTCATGGTGCGTGCATGCACATGACCACTGGGCATGCTTCCTGTCCTCTATTCATGGTGTGTGCATGCACATGATCACTGTACATGCTTACTGTCCTCTACTCGTGGTGTGTGCATGCACATGATCACTGTACATGGTTGCTGTCCTCTATTCATGGTGTGTGCATGCACATGATCACTGGGCATGCTTCCTGTCCTCTCTCCGTGGTGTGGACATGCACATGATCACTCGGCATGCTTCCTGTCCTCCGTTCATGGTGTGTGCATGCACATGATCACTGGGCATGCTTCCTGTCCTCTCTCCGTGGTGTGGACATGCACATGATCACTCGGCATGCTTCCTGTCCTCCGTTCATGGTGTGTGCATGCACATGACCACTGGGAATGCTTCCTGTCCTCTATTTATGGTGTGTGCATGCACATGACCACTGGGAATGCTTCCTGTCCTCGATTCATGGTGTGTGCATGCACATGACCACTGGGCATGCTTCCTGTCCTCTGTTCATGGTGCGTGCATGCACATGATCACTGGGCATGCTTCATGTCCTCCGTTCATGGTGCGTGCATGCACATGACCACTGGGCATGCTTCCTGTCCTCTACTCATGGTGCGTGCATGCACATGACCACTGGGCATGCTTCCTGACCTCTGTTCATGGTGCGTGCATGCACATGACCACTGGACATGCATCCTGTTCTCTATTCATGGTGCGTGCATGCACATGACCACTAGGCATGCATCCTGCCCTCTATTCATGGTGCGTGCATGCACATGACCACTGGGAATGCTTCCTGTCCTCTATTCATGGTGCGTGCATGCACATGACCACTGGGCATGCTTCCTGCCCTCTATTCATGGTGCGTGCATGCACATGACCACTGGGCATGCTTCCTGTCCTCTATTCATGGTGCGTGCATGCACATGACCACTGGGGATGCTTCTTGTCCTCTATTCATATTGTGTGCATGCACAGTGCATGCACATGACCATTGGGCATGCTTCCTATCTGCTATTCATGGTGTGTGCATGCACATTATCACTGGGCATGCTTCCTGTCCTCTATTCATGGTGCGTGCATGCACATGACCACTGGGCATGCATCCTGTCCTCTATTCATGGTGCGTGCATGCACATGACCACTGGGCATGCTTCCTGTCCTCTATTCATGGTGTGTGCATGGACATGACCACTGGGCATGCTTCTTGTCCTCTAATCATGGTGTGTGCATGCACAGTGCATGCACATGACCATTGGGCATGCTTCCTATCTGCTATTCATGGTGTGTGCATGCACATTATCACTGGGCATGCTTCCTGCCCTCTATTCATGGTGCGTGCATGCACATGATCATTGGACATGCTTTCTGTCCTCTATTGATGGTGTGTGCATGCACATGACCACTGGGCATGCCTCCTGTCCTCTATTCATGGTGCGCGCATGCACATGACCACTGGGCATGCTTCCTGTCCTCTATTCATGGTGCACGCATGCACATGACCACTGGGCATGCTTCGTGTCCTCTATTCATGGTGTGTGCATGCACATGACCAGTGGGCATGCTTTCTGTCCTCTATTCATGGTGTGCATGCACATGACCACTGGGCATGCTTCCTGTCCTCTATTCATGGTGTGTGCATGCACATGACCACTGGGCATGCTTTCTGTCCTCTATTCATGGTGTGCATGCACATGACCACTGGGCATGCTTCCTGTCCTCTATTCATGGTGTGTGCATGCACATGACCACTGGGCATGCTTCCTGTCCTCTATTCATGGTGCGCGCATGCACATGACCACTGGGCATGCTTTGTGTCCTCTATTAATGGTGTGCGCATGCACATGATCACTGGACATGCTCATGGTGTGTGCATACACATGACCACTGGGCATGCTTACTGTCCTCTAATCATAGTTTGTGCATGCATAGTGGATGCAAATGACCACTGGGCATGCTTCCTGCCCTCTATTCATGGTGCGTGCATGCACATCACCACTGGACATGCTTCCTGTCCTCTATTCATGGTGCGTGCATGCACATGATCACTGGGCATGCTTCTTGTCCTCTATTCATAGTGTGTGCATGCACAGTGCATGCACATGACCATTGGGCATGCTTCCTATCTGCTATTCATGGTGTGTGCATGCACATTATCACTGGGCATGCTTCCTGTCCTCTATTCATGGTGCGTGCATGCACATGACCACTGGGCATGCATCCTGTCCTCTATTCATGGTGCGTGCATGCACATGACCACTGGGCATGCTTCCTGTCCTCTATTCATGGTGTGTGCTTGCACATGACCACTGGGCATGCTTCTTGTCCTCTATTCATGGTGTGTGCATGCACAGTGCATGCACATGACCATTGGGCATGCTTCCTATCTGCTATTCATGGTGTGTGCATGCATATTATCACTGGGCATGCTTCCTGCCCTCTATTCATGGTGCGTGCATGCACATGATCATTGGACATGCTTTCTGTCCTCTATTGATGGTGTGTGCATGCACATGACCACTGGGCATGCTTCCTGTCCTCTATTCATGGTGCGTGCATGCACATGACCACTGGGCATGCTTCCTGTCCTCTATTCATGGTGCGCGCATGCACGTGACCACTGGGCATGCTTCGTGTCCTCTATTCATGGTGTGTGCATGCACATGACCACTGGGCATGCTTCGTGTCCTCTATTCATGGTGTGCATGCACATGACCACTTGGCATGCTTCCTGTCCTCTATTCATGGTGCGCGCATGCACATGACCACTGGGCATGCTTCGTGTCCTCTATTCATGGTGCGCGCATGCACATGACCACTGGGCATGCTTCGTTTCCTCTATTCATGGTGTGTGCATGCACATGACCACTGGGCATGCTTCCTGTCCTCTATTCATGGTGCGCGCATGCACATGACCACTGGGCATGTTTTGTGTCCTCTATTCATGGTGTGCACATGCACATGACCACTGGGCATGCTTCCTGTCCTTTATTCATGGTGCGTGCATGCACATGATCACTGGACATGCTCATGGTGTGTGCATGCACATGATCACTGGACATGCTCATGGTGTGTGCATGCACATTATCACTGTACATGCTTACTGTCCTCTATTCGTGGTGTGTGCATGCACATGACTACTGGGCATGCTTCCTGTCCTCTCTCCGTGGTGCGTGCTTTCACATGACCACTGGGCATGCTTCCTGTCCTCTATTCATTGTGTGTGCATGCACATGATCACTGGGCATGCTTACTGTCCTCTATTCATGGTGTGTGCATGCACATTATCTCTGGGCATGCTTCCTGTCCTCTATTCATGGTGTGTGCATGCACATGATCACTGGGCATGCTTCCTGTACTCTATTCATGGTGTGTGCATGCACATGAACACTGAACACACTTACTGCCTTCTTTTCATGGCGTGTGCATGCACATGATCACTGGGCATGCTTCCTGTCCTCTATTCATGGTGTGTGCATGCACATGATCACTGGGCGGGCTTCCTGTACTCTATTCATGGTGTGTACATGCACATGATCACTGAACATGCTTACTGCCTTCTTTTCATGGCGTGTGCATGAACATGATCACTGGGCATGCTTCCTGTCCTCTATTAATGGTGTGTGCATGCACATGATCACTGGGCATGCTTCCTGTACTCTTTTCATGGTGTGTGCATGCACATGATCACTGAACATGCTTACTGCCTTCTTTTCATGGCGTGTGCATGCACATGATCACTGGGCATGCTTCCTGTCCTCTATTCATGGTGTGTGCATGCACATGATCACTGGGCATGCTTCCTGTACTCTATTCATGGTGTGTGCATGCACATGATCACTGAACATGCTTACTGCCTTCTTTTCATGGCGTGTGCATGCACATGATCACTGGGCATGCTTCCTGTCCTTTATTCATGGTGTGCATGCACATTATCATTGGACATGCTTCCTGTCCTCTACTCATGGTGTGTGCATGCACATGATCACTGGGCATGCTTCCTGTCCTCTGTTCATGGTGTGTGCATGTACATGACCACTGAACATGCTTACTGCCTTCTTTTCATGGCGTGTGCATGCACATGATCACTGGGCATTCTTCCTGTCCTCTATTCATGGTGTGTGCATGCACATGATCACTGGGCATGCTTCCTGTCCTGTATTCATGGTGTGTGCATGCACATGATCACTGGGCATGCTTCCTGTCCTCTACTCATGGTGTTTGCATGCACATGACTACTGGGCATGCTTCCTGTCCTCTATTCATGGTGTGTGCATGCACATGATCACTGGGCATGCTTCCTGCCCTCTATTCATGGTGTGTGCATGCACATGACCACTGGGCATGCTTCCTGTCCTCTATTCATGGTGCGTGCCTGCACATGATCACTGGGCATGCTTCCTGTCCTCTATTCATGGTGTGTGCATGCATATGACCACTGGGCATGCTTCCTGTCCTCTATTCATGGTGCGTGCATGCACATGATCACTGAACATGCTTCCTGTCCAGTATTCGTGGTGCGTGCATGCACATGATCACTGTACATGCTTACTGTCCTCTATTCGTGGTGCGCGCATGCACATGATCACTGTACATGCTTCCTGTCCTCCGTTCATGGTGCGTGCATGCACATGACCACTGGGCATGCTTCCTGTCCTCTATTCATGGTGTGTGCATGCACATGATCACTGTACATGCTTCCTGTCCTCTCTCCGTGGTGTGGGCATGCACATGATCACTGGGCATGCTTCCTGTCCCCCGTTCATGGTGCGTGCATGCACATGACCACTGGGCATGTTCCTGTCCAATTTTCATGGTGCGCGCATGCACATGACCACTGGGCATGCTTCTTGTCCTCTGTTCATGGTGCGCGCATGCACATGACCGCTGGGCATGCTTCCTGTCCTCTGTTCATGGTGTGTGCATGCACATAAACACTGGCCATGCTTACTGTCCTCTATTCATAGTGTGTGCATGCACAGTGCATGCACATGATCACTGGGCATGCTTCCTGCCCTCTATTCATGGTGTGTGCATGCACATGGCCACTGGACATGCTTCCTGTCCTCTATTCATGGTGCGTGCATGCACTTGATCACTGGGCATGCTTCCTGTCCGCTGTTCATGGTGTGTGCATGCACATGACCACTGGGCATGCTTCCTGTCCTCTGTTCATGGTGAGTGCATGCACATGACCACTGGGCATGCTTCCTGTCCTCTGTTCATGGTGAGTGCATGCACATGACCACTGGGCATGCTTCCTGTCCTCTGTTCATGGTGAGTGCATGCACATAACCACTGGGCATGCTTCCTGTCCTCTATTCATGGTGCGTGCATGCACATGATCACTGTACATGGTTGCTGTCCTCTATTCATGGTGCGTGCATGCACATGATCACTGGGCATGCTTCCTGTCCTCCGTTCATGGTGTGTGCATGCACATGATCACTGGGCATGCTTCCTGTCCTCTGTTCATAGTGCGTGCATGCACATGACCACTGGGAATGCTTCCTTTCCTCTATTCATGGTGTGTGCATGCACATGACCACTGGGCATGCTTCCTGTCCTCTATTCATGGTGTGTGCATGCAAATGATCACTGGGCATGCTTCCTGTCCTCTCTCCGTGGTGTGGGCATGCACATGATAACTGGGCATGCTTCCTGTCCTCCATTCATGGTGTGTGCATGCACATGATCACTGGGAATGCTTCCTGTCCTCTATTCATGGTGTGTGCATGCACATGACCACTGGGCATGCTTCCTGTCCTCTATTCATGGTGTGTGCATGCACATGATCACTGGGCATGCTTCCTGTCCTCTATTCATGGTGTGTGCATGCACATGATCACTGGGCATGCTTCCTGTCCTCTCTCCGTGGTGTGTGCATGCACATGATCACTGGGCATGCTTCCTGTCCTCTCTCTGTGGTGTGTGCATGCACATGATCACTGGGTGTGCTTCCTGTACTCTATTCATGGTGTGTGCATGCACATGATCACTGAACATGCTTACTGCCTTCTTTTCATGGCGTGTGCACGCACATGATCACTGGGCATGCTTCCTGTCCTCTATTCATGGTGCTTGAATGCAAATGATCACTGGGCATGCTTCCTGTCCTCCGTTCATGGTGCGTGCATGCACATGACCACTGGGAATGCTTCCTGTACTCTATTCATGGTGTGTGCATACACATGACCACTGGGCATGCTTACTGTCCTCTAATCATAGTGTGTGCATGCACATTGCATGCACATGACCACTGGGCATGCGTCCTGCCCTCTATTCATGGTGCGTGCATGCACATCTCCACTGGGCATGCTTCCTGTCCTCTATTCATGGTGCGTGCATGCACATGATCACTGGGCATGCTTCTTGTCCTCTATTCATAGTGTGTGCATGCACAGTGCATGCACATGACCATTGGGCATGCTTCCTATCTGCTATTCATGGTGTGTGCATGCACATTATCACTGGGCATGCTTCCTGTCCTCTATTCATGGTGCGTGCATGCACATGACCACTGGGCATGCATCCTGTCCTCTATTCATGGTGCGTGCATGCACATGACCACTGGGCATGCTTCCTGTCCTCTATTCATGTTGTGTGCATGCACATGACCACTGGGCATGCTTCTTGTCCTCTATTCATGGTGTGTGCATGCACAGTGCATGCACATGACCATTGGGCATGCTTCCTATCTGCTATTCATGGTGTGTGCATGCATATTATCACTGGGCATGCTTCCTGCCCTCTATTCATGGTGCGTGCATGCACATGATCATTGGACATGCTTTCTGTCCTCTATTGATGGTGTGTGCATGCACATGACCACTGGGCATGCTTCCTGTCCTCTATTCATGGTGCGCGCATGCACATGACCATTGGGCATGCTTCCTGTCCTCTATTCATGGTGCGCGCATGCACGTGACCACTGGGCATGCTTCGTGTCCTCTATTCATGGTGTGTGCATGCACATGACCACTGGGCATGCTTCGTGTCCTCTATTCATGGTGTACATGCACATGACCACTTGGCATGCTTCCTGTCCTCTATTCATGGTGCGCACATGCACATGACCACTGGGCATGCTTCCTGTCCTCTATTCATGGTGCGCGCATGCACATGACCACTGGGCATGCTTCGTGTCCTCTATTCATGGTGTGTGCATGCACATGACCACTGGGCATGCTTCCTGTCCTCTATTCATGGTGCGCGCATGCACATGACCACTGGGCATGCTTTGTGTCCTCTATTCATGGTGTGCACATGCACATGACCACTGGGCATGCTTCCTGTCCTCTATTCATGGTGCGTGCATGCACATGATCACTGGACATGCTCATGGTGTGTGCATGCACATGATCACTGGACATGCTCATGGTGTGTGCATGCACATTATCACTGTACATGCTTACTGTCCTCTATTCGTGGTGTGTGCATGCACATGACTACTGGGCATGCTTCCTGTCCTCTCTCCGTGGTGCGTGCTTTCACATGACCACTGGGCATGCTTCCTGTCCTCTATTCATTGTGTGTGCATGCACATGATCACTGGGCATGCTTCCTGTCCTCTATTCATGGTGTGTGCATGCACATTATCTCTGGGCATGCTTCCTGTCCTCTATTCATGGTGTGTGCATGCACATGATCACTGGGCATGCTTCCTGTACTCTATTCATGGTGTGTGCATGCACATGATCACTGAACACACTTACTGCCTTCTTTTCATGGCGTGTGCATGCACATGATCACTGGGCATGCTTCCTGTCCTCTATTCATGGTGTGTGCATGCACATGATCACTGGGCAGGCTTCCTGTACTCTATTCATGGTGTGTACATGCACATGATCACTGAACATGCTTACTGCCTTCTTTTCATGGCGTGTGCATGAACATGATCACTGGGCATGCTTCCTGTCCTCTATTCATGGTGTGTGCATGCACATGATCACTGGGCATGCTTCCTGTACTCTATTCATGGTGTGTGCATGCACATGATCACTGAACATGCTTACTGCCTTCTTTTCATGGCTTGTGCATGCACATGATCACTGGGCATGCTTCCTGTCCTCTATTCATGGTGTGTGCATGCACATGATCACTGGGCATGCTTCCTGTACTCTATTCATGGTGTGTGCATGCACATGATCACTGAACATGCTTACTGCCTTCTTTTCATGGCGTGTGCATGCACATGATCACTGGGCATGCTTCCTGTCCTTTATTCATGGTGTGCATGCACATTATCACTGGACATGCTTCCTGTCCTCTACTCATGGTGTGTGCATGCACATGATCACTGGGCATGCTTCCTGTCCTCTGTTCATGGTGTGTGCATGTACATGACCACTGAACATGCTTACTGCCTTCTTTTCATGGCGTGTGCATGCACATGATCACTGGGCATTCTTCCTGTCCTCTATTCATGGCGTGTGCATGCACATGATCACTGGGCATGCTTCCTGTCCTCTATTCATGGCGTGTGCATGCACATGATCACTGGGCATGCTTCCTGTCCTCTACTCATGGTGTTTGCATGCACATGACCACTGGGCATGCTTCCTGTCCTCTATTCATGGTGTGTGCATGCACATGATCACTGGGCATGCTTCCTGCCCTCTATTCATGGTGTGTGCATGCACATGACCACTGGGCATGCTTCCTGTCCTCTATTCATGGTGCGTGCATGCACATGATCACTGGGCATGCTTCCTGTCCTCTATTCATGGTGCGTGCATGCACATGACCACTGGGCATGCTTCCTGTCCTCTATTCATGGTGCGTGCATGCACATGATCACTGAACATGCTTCCTGTCCAGTATTCATGGTGCGTGCATGCACATGATCACTGTACATGCTTACTGTCCTCTATTCGTGGTGTGTGCATGCACATGATCACTGTGCATGGTTGCTGTCCTCTATTCATGGCGTGTGCATGCACATGATCACTGGGCATGCTTCCTGTCCTCTATTCATGGTGAGTGCATGCACATGATCACTGGGCATGCTTCCTGTCCTCCGTTCATGGTGCGTGCATGCACATGACCACTGGGCATGCTTCCTGTCCTCTATTCATGGTGTGTGCATGCACATGATCACTGTACATGCTTACTGTCCTCTATTCGTGGTGTGTGCATGCACATGATCACTGGGCATGCTTCCTGTCCTCTCTCCGTGGTGTGGGCGTGCACATGATCACTGGGCATGCCTCCAGTCCTCCGTTAATGGTGCGTGCATGCACATGACCACTGGGCATGCTTCCTGTCCTCTATTCATGGTGTGTGCATGCACATGATCACTGTACATGCTTACTGTCCTCTATTCGTGGTGTGTGCATGCACATGATCACTGGGAATGCTTCCTGTCCTCTCTCCGTGGTGTGGGCATGCACATGATCACTGAACATGCTTACTGCCTTCTTTTCATGGCGTGTGCATGCACATGATCACTGGGCATGCTTCCTGTCCTCTATTCATGGTGAGTGCATGCACATGATCACTGGGCATGCTTCCTGTCCTCCGTTCATGGTGCGTGCATGTACATGACCACTGGGCATGCTTCCTGTCCTCTATTCATGGTGTGTGCATGCACATGATCACTGTACATGCTTACTGTCCTCTACTCGTGGTGTGTGCATGCACATGATCACTGTACATGGTTGCTGTCCTCTATTCATGGTGCGTGCATGCACATGACCACTGGGCATGCATCCTGTCCTCTATTCATGGTGCGTGCATGCACATGACCACTGGGCATGCTTCCTGTCCTCCGTTCATGGTGTGTGCATGCACATGACCACTGGGAATGCTTCCTGTCCTCTATTCATGGTGTGTGCATGCACATGACCACTGGGAATGCTTCCTGTCCTCGATTCATGGTGTGTGCATGCACATGATCACTGGGCATGCTTCCTGTCCTCTATTCATGGTGTGTGCATGTACATGATCACTGAACATGCTTACTGCCTTCTTTTCATGGCGTGTGCATGCACATGATCACTGGGCATGCTTCCTGTCCTCTATTCATGGTGAGTGCATGCACATGATCACTGGGCATGCTTCCTGTCCTCCGTTCATGGTGCGTGCATGCACATGACCACTGGGCATGCTTCCTGTCCTCTATTCATGGTGTGTGCATGCACATGATCACTGTACATGCTTACTGTCCTCTACTCGTGGTGTGTGCATGCACATGATCACTGTACATGGTTGCTGTCCTCTATTCATGGTGTGTGCATGCACATGATCACTGGGCATGCTTCCTGTCCTCTCTCCGTGGTGTGGGCATGCACATGATCACTCGGCATGCTTCCTGTCCTCCGTTCATGGTGTGTGCATGCACATGACCACTGGGAATGCTTCCTGTCCTCTATTTATGGTGTGTGCATGCACATGACCACTGGGAATGCTTCCTGTCCTCGATTCATGGTGTGTGCATGCACATGATCACTGGGCATGCTTCCTGTACTCTGTTCATGGTGTGTGCATGCACATGACCACTGGGCATGCTTCCTGTCCTCTGTTCATGGTGCGTGCATGCACATGATCACTGGGCATGCTTCATGTCCTCCGTTCATGGTGCGTGCATGCACATGACCACTGGGCATGCTTCCTGTCCTCTACTCATGGTGCGTGCATGCACATGACCACTGGGCATGCTTCCTGACCTCTGTTCATGGTGTGTGCATGCACATGATCACTGGGCATGCTTCCTGTCCTCTCTCCGTGGTGTGTGCATGCACATGATCACTGGGCATGCTTCCTGTCCTCTCTCTGTGGTGTGTGCATGCACATGATCACTGGGTGTGCTTCCTGTACTCTATTCATGGTGTGTGCATGCACATGATCACTGAACATGCTTACTGCCTTCTTTTCATGGCGTGTGCACGCACATGATCACTGGGCATGCTTCCTGTCCTCTATTCATGGTGCTTGAATGCAAATGATCACTGGGCATGCTTCCTGTCCTCCGTTCATGGTGCGTGCATGCACATGACCACTGGGAATGCTTCCTGTACTCTATTCATGGTGTGTGCATACACATGACCACTGGGCATGCTTACTGTCCTCTAATCATAGTGTGTGCATGCACATTGCATGCACATGACCACTGGGCATGCGTCCTGCCCTCTATTCATGGTGCGTGCATGCACATCTCCACTGGGCATGCTTCCTGTCCTCTATTCATGGTGCGTGCATGCACATGATCACTGGGCATGCTTCTTGTCCTCTATTCATAGTGTGTGCATGCACAGTGCATGCACATGACCATTGGGCATGCTTCCTATCTGCTATTCATGGTGTGTGCATGCACATTATCACTGGGCATGCTTCCTGTCCTCTATTCATGGTGCGTGCATGCACATGACCACTGGGCATGCATCCTGTCCTCTATTCATGGTGCGTGCATGCACATGACCACTGGGCATGCTTCCTGTCCTCTATTCATGTTGTGTGCATGCACATGACCACTGGGCATGCTTCTTGTCCTCTATTCATGGTGTGTGCATGCACAGTGCATGCACATGACCATTGGGCATGCTTCCTATCTGCTATTCATGGTGTGTGCATGCATATTATCACTGGGCATGCTTCCTGCCCTCTATTCATGGTGCGTGCATGCACATGATCATTGGACATGCTTTCTGTCCTCTATTGATGGTGTGTGCATGCACATGACCACTGGGCATGCTTCCTGTCCTCTATTCATGGTGCGCGCATGCACATGACCATTGGGCATGCTTCCTGTCCTCTATTCATGGTGCGCGCATGCACGTGACCACTGGGCATGCTTCGTGTCCTCTATTCATGGTGTGTGCATGCACATGACCACTGGGCATGCTTCGTGTCCTCTATTCATGGTGTACATGCACATGACCACTTGGCATGCTTCCTGTCCTCTATTCATGGTGCGCACATGCACATGACCACTGGGCATGCTTCCTGTCCTCTATTCATGGTGCGCGCATGCACATGACCACTGGGCATGCTTCGTGTCCTCTATTCATGGTGTGTGCATGCACATGACCACTGGGCATGCTTCCTGTCCTCTATTCATGGTGCGCGCATGCACATGACCACTGGGCATGCTTTGTGTCCTCTATTCATGGTGTGCACATGCACATGACCACTGGGCATGCTTCCTGTCCTCTATTCATGGTGCGTGCATGCACATGATCACTGGACATGCTCATGGTGTGTGCATGCACATGATCACTGGACATGCTCATGGTGTGTGCATGCACATTATCACTGTACATGCTTACTGTCCTCTATTCGTGGTGTGTGCATGCACATGACTACTGGGCATGCTTCCTGTCCTCTCTCCGTGGTGCGTGCTTTCACATGACCACTGGGCATGCTTCCTGTCCTCTATTCATTGTGTGTGCATGCACATGATCACTGGGCATGCTTCCTGTCCTCTATTCATGGTGTGTGCATGCACATTATCTCTGGGCATGCTTCCTGTCCTCTATTCATGGTGTGTGCATGCACATGATCACTGGGCATGCTTCCTGTACTCTATTCATGGTGTGTGCATGCACATGATCACTGAACACACTTACTGCCTTCTTTTCATGGCGTGTGCATGCACATGATCACTGGGCATGCTTCCTGTCCTCTATTCATGGTGTGTGCATGCACATGATCACTGGGCAGGCTTCCTGTACTCTATTCATGGTGTGTACATGCACATGATCACTGAACATGCTTACTGCCTTCTTTTCATGGCGTGTGCATGAACATGATCACTGGGCATGCTTCCTGTCCTCTATTCATGGTGTGTGCATGCACATGATCACTGGGCATGCTTCCTGTACTCTATTCATGGTGTGTGCATGCACATGATCACTGAACATGCTTACTGCCTTCTTTTCATGGCTTGTGCATGCACATGATCACTGGGCATGCTTCCTGTCCTCTATTCATGGTGTGTGCATGCACATGATCACTGGGCATGCTTCCTGTACTCTATTCATGGTGTGTGCATGCACATGATCACTGAACATGCTTACTGCCTTCTTTTCATGGCGTGTGCATGCACATGATCACTGGGCATGCTTCCTGTCCTTTATTCATGGTGTGCATGCACATTATCACTGGACATGCTTCCTGTCCTCTACTCATGGTGTGTGCATGCACATGATCACTGGGCATGCTTCCTGTCCTCTGTTCATGGTGTGTGCATGTACATGACCACTGAACATGCTTACTGCCTTCTTTTCATGGCGTGTGCATGCACATGATCACTGGGCATTCTTCCTGTCCTCTATTCATGGCGTGTGCATGCACATGATCACTGGGCATGCTTCCTGTCCTCTATTCATGGCGTGTGCATGCACATGATCACTGGGCATGCTTCCTGTCCTCTACTCATGGTGTTTGCATGCACATGACCACTGGGCATGCTTCCTGTCCTCTATTCATGGTGTGTGCATGCACATGATCACTGGGCATGCTTCCTGCCCTCTATTCATGGTGTGTGCATGCACATGACCACTGGGCATGCTTCCTGTCCTCTATTCATGGTGCGTGCATGCACATGATCACTGGGCATGCTTCCTGTCCTCTATTCATGGTGCGTGCATGCACATGACCACTGGGCATGCTTCCTGTCCTCTATTCATGGTGCGTGCATGCACATGATCACTGAACATGCTTCCTGTCCAGTATTCATGGTGCGTGCATGCACATGAGCACTGTACATGCTTACTGTCCTCTATTCGTGGTGTGTGCATGCACATGATCACTGTGCATGGTTGCTGTCCTCTATTCATGGCGTGTGCATGCACATGATCACTGGGCATGCTTCCTGTCCTCTATTCATGGTGAGTGCATGCACATGATCACTGGGCATGCTTCCTGTCCTCCGTTCATGGTGCGTGCATGCACATGACCACTGGGCATGCTTCCTGTCCTCTATTCATGGTGTGTGCATGCACATGATCACTGTACATGCTTACTGTCCTCTATTCGTGGTGTGTGCATGCACATGATCACTGGGCATGCTTCCTGTCCTCTCTCCGTGGTGTGGGCGTGCACATGATCACTGGGCATGCCTCCAGTCCTCCGTTAATGGTGCGTGCATGCACATGACCACTGGGCATGCTTCCTGTCCTCTATTCATGGTGTGTGCATGCACATGATCACTGTACATGCTTACTGTCCTCTATTCGTGGTGTGTGCATGCACATGATCACTGGGAATGCTTCCTGTCCTCTCTCCGTGGTGTGGGCATGCACATGATCACTGAACATGCTTACTGCCTTCTTTTCATGGCGTGTGCATGCACATGATCACTGGGCATGCTTCCTGTCCTCTATTCATGGTGAGTGCATGCACATGATCACTGGGCATGCTTCCTGTCCTCCGTTCATGGTGCGTGCATGTACATGACCACTGGGCATGCTTCCTGTCCTCTATTCATGGTGTGTGCATGCACATGATCACTGTACATGCTTACTGTCCTCTACTCGTGGTGTGTGCATGCACATGATCACTGTACATGGTTGCTGTCCTCTATTCATGGTGCGTGCATGCACATGACCACTGGGCATGCATCCTGTCCTCTATTCATGGTGCGTGCATGCACATGACCACTGGGCATGCTTCCTGTCCTCCGTTCATGGTGTGTGCATGCACATGACCACTGGGAATGCTTCCTGTCCTCTATTCATGGTGTGTGCATGCACATGACCACTGGGAATGCTTCCTGTCCTCGATTCATGGTGTGTGCATGCACATGATCACTGGGCATGCTTCCTGTCCTCTATTCATGGTGTGTGCATGTACATGATCACTGAACATGCTTACTGCCTTCTTTTCATGGCGTGTGCATGCACATGATCACTGGGCATGCTTCCTGTCCTCTATTCATGGTGAGTGCATGCACATGATCACTGGGCATGCTTCCTGTCCTCCGTTCATGGTGCGTGCATGCACATGACCACTGGGCATGCTTCCTGTCCTCTATTCATGGTGTGTGCATGCACATGATCACTGTACATGCTTACTGTCCTCTACTCGTGGTGTGTGCATGCACATGATCACTGTACATGGTTGCTGTCCTCTATTCATGGTGTGTGCATGCACATGATCACTGGGCATGCTTCCTGTCCTCTCTCCGTGGTGTGGGCATGCACATGATCACTCGGCATGCTTCCTGTCCTCCGTTCATGGTGTGTGCATGCACATGACCACTGGGAATGCTTCCTGTCCTCTATTTATGGTGTGTGCATGCACATGACCACTGGGAATGCTTCCTGTCCTCGATTCATGGTGTGTGCATGCACATGATCACTGGGCATGCTTCCTGTACTCTGTTCATGGTGTGTGCATGCACATGACCACTGGGCATGCTTCCTGTCCTCTGTTCATGGTGCGTGCATGCACATGATCAC
Source organism: Ambystoma mexicanum (assembly GCF_040938575.1). NCBI lineage: Eukaryota > Metazoa > Chordata > Amphibia > Caudata > Ambystomatidae > Ambystoma > Ambystoma mexicanum. The sequence continues at coordinate 1,191,747 of NC_090925.1, read as the reverse complement.
TGGGCATGCTTCATGTCCTCCGTTCATGGTGCGTGCATGCACATGACCACTGGGCATGCTTCCTGTCCTCTACTCATGGTGCGTGCATGCACATGACCACTGGGCATGCTTCCTGACCTCTGTTCATGGTGCGTGCATGCACATGACCACTGGGCATGCATCCTGTTCTCTATTCATGGTGCGTGCATGCACATGACCACTAGGCATGCATCCTGCCCTCTATTCATGGTGTGTGCATGCACATGATCACTGGGCATGCTTCCTGCCCTCTATTCATGGTGTGTGCATGCACATGACCACTGGGCATGCTTCCTGTCCTCTATTCATGGTGCGTGCATGCACATGATCACTGGGCATGCTTCCTGTCCTCTATTCATGGTGCGTGCATGCACATGACCACTGGGCATGCTTCCTGTCCTCTATTCATGGTGCGTGCATGCACATGATCACTGAACATGCTTCCTGTCCAGTATTCATGGTGCGTGCATGCACATGATCACTGTACATGCTTACTGTCCTCTATTCGTGGTGTGTGCATGCACATGATCACTGTACATGGTTGCTGTCCTCTATTCATGGCGTGTGCATGCACATGATCACTGGGCATGCTTCCTGTCCTCTATTCATGGTGAGTGCATGCACATGATCACTGGGCATGCTTCCTGTCCTCCGTTCATGGTGCGTGCATGCACATGACCACTGGGCATGCTTCCTGTCCTCTATTCATGGTGTGTGCATGCACATGATCACTGTACATGCTTACTGTCCTCTATTCGTGGTGTGTGCATGCACATGATCACTGGGCATGCTTCCTGTCCTCTCTCCGTGGTGTGGGCATGCACATGATCACTGGGCATGCTTCCAGTCCTCCGTTCATGGTGCGTGCATGCACATGACCACTGGGCATGCTTCCTGTCCTCTATTCATGGTGTGTGCATGCACATGATCACTGTACATGCTTACTGTCCTCTATTCGTGGTGTGTGCATGCACATGATCACTGGGCATGCTTCCTGTCCTCTCTCCGTGGTGTGGGCATGCACATGATCACTGAACATGCTTACTGCCTTCTTTTCATGGCGTGTGCATGCACATGATCACTGGGCATGCTTCCTGTCCTCTATTCATGGTGAGTGCATGCACATGATCACTGGGCATGCTTCCTGTCCTCCGTTCATGGTGCGTGCATGTACATGACCACTGGGCATGCTTCCTGTCCTCTATTCATGGTGTGTGCATGCACATGATCACTGTACATGCTTACTGTCCTCTACTCGTGGTGTGTGCATGCACATGATCACTGTACATGGTTGCTGTCCTCTATTCATGGTGCGTGCATGCACATGACCACTGGGCATGCATCCTGTCCTCTATTCATGGTGCGTGCATGCACATGACCACTGGGCATGCTTCCTGTCCTCCGTTCATGGTGTGTGCATGCACATGACCACTGGGAATGCTTCCTGTCCTCTATTCATGGTGTGTGCATGCACATGACCACTGGGAATGCTTCCTGTCCTCGATTCATGGTGTGTGCATGCACATGATCACTGGGCATGCTTCCTGTCCTCTATTCATGGTGTGTGCATGTACATGATCACTGAACATGCTTACTGCCTTCTTTTCATGGCGTGTGCATGCACATGATCACTGGGCATGCTTCCTGTCCTCTACTCATGGTGAGTGCATGCACATGATCACTGGGCATGCTTCCTGTCCTCCGTTCATGGTGCGTGCATGCACATGACCACTGGGCATGCTTCCTGTCCTCTATTCATGTGTGTGCATGCACATGATCACTGTACATGCTTACTGTCCTCTACTCGTGGTGTGTGCATGCACATGATCACTGTACATGGTTGCTGTCCTCTATTCATGGTGTGTGCATGCACATGATCACTGGGCATGCTTCCTGTCCTCTCTCCGTGGTGTGGGCATGCACATGATCACTCGGCATGCTTCCTGTCCTCCGTTCATGGTGTGTGCATGCACATGACCACTGGGAATGCTTCCTGTCCTCGATTCATGGTGTGTGCATGCACATGACCACTGGGCATGCTTCCTGTCCTCTGTTCATGGTGCGTGCATGCACATGATCACTGGGCATGCTTCATGTCCTCCGTTCATGGTGCGTGCATGCACATGACCACTGGGCATGCTTCCTGTCCTCTACTCATGGTGCGTGCATGCACATGACCACTGGGCATGCTTCCTGACCTCTGTTCATGGTGCGTGCATGCACATGACCACTGGGCATGCATCCTGTTCTCTATTCATGGTGCGTGCATGCACATGACCACTAGGCATGCATCCTGCCCTCTATTCATGGTGTGTGCATGCACATGATCACTGGGCATGCTTCCTGCCCTCTATTCATGGTGTGTGCATGCACATGACCACTGGGCATGCTTCCTGTCCTCTATTCATGGTGCGTGCATGCACATGATCACTGGGCATGCTTCCTGTCCTCTATTCATGGTGCGTGCATGCACATGACCACTGGGCATGCTTCCTGTCCTCTATTCATGGTGCGTGCATGCACATGATCACTGAACATGCTTCCTGTCCAGTATTCATGGTGCGTGCATGCACATGATCACTGTACATGCTTACTGTCCTCTATTCGTGGTGTGTGCATGCACATGATCACTGTACATGGTTGCTGTCCTCTATTCATGGCGTGTGCATGCACATGATCACTGGGCATGCTTCCTGTCCTCTATTCATGGTGAGTGCATGCACATGATCACTGGGCATGCTTCCTGTCCTCCGTTCATGGTGCGTGCATGCACATGACCACTGGGCATGCTTCCTGTCCTCTATTCATGGTGTGTGCATGCACATGATCACTGTACATGCTTACTGTCCTCTATTCGTGGTGTGTGCATGCACATGATCACTGGGCATGCTTCCTGTCCTCTCTCCGTGGTGTGGGCATGCACATGATCACTGGGCATGCTTCCAGTCCTCCGTTCATGGTGCGTGCATGCACATGACCACTGGGCATGCTTCCTGTCCTCTATTCATGGTGTGTGCATGCACATGATCACTGTACATGCTTACTGTCCTCTATTCGTGGTGTGTGCATGCACATGATCACTGGGCATGCTTCCTGTCCTCTCTCCGTGGTGTGGGCATGCACATGATCACTGAACATGCTTACTGCCTTCTTTTCATGGCGTGTGCATGCACATGATCACTGGGCATGCTTCCTGTCCTCTATTCATGGTGAGTGCATGCACATGATCACTGGGCATGCTTCCTGTCCTCCGTTCATGGTGCGTGCATGTACATGACCACTGGGCATGCTTCCTGTCCTCTATTCATTGTGTGTGCATGCACATGATCACTGTACATGCTTACTGTCCTCTACTCGTGGTGTGTGCATGCACATGATCACTGTACATGGTTGCTGTCCTCTATTCATGGTGCGTGCATGCACATGACCACTGGGCATGCATCCTGTCCTCTATTCATGGTGCGTGCATGCACATGACCACTGGGCATGCTTCCTGTCCTCCGTTCATGGTGTGTGCATGCACATGACCACTGGGAATGCTTCCTGTCCTCTATTCATGGTGTGTGCATGCACATGACCACTGGGAATGCTTCCTGTCCTCGATTCATGGTGTGTGCATGCACATGATCACTGGGCATGCTTCCTGTCCTCTATTCATGGTGTGTGCATGTACATGATCACTGAACATGCTTACTGCCTTCTTTTCATGGCGTGTGCATGCACATGATCACTGGGCATGCTTCCTGTCCTCTATTCATGGTGAGTGCATGCACATGATCACTGGGCATGCTTCCTGTCCTCCGTTCATGGTGCGTGCATGCACATGACCACTGGGCATGCTTCCTGTCCTCTATTCATGGTGTGTGCATGCACATGATCACTGTACATGCTTACTGTCCTCTACTCGTGGTGTGTGCATGCACATGATCACTGTACATGGTTGCTGTCCTCTATTCATGGTGTGTGCATGCACATGATCACTGGGCATGCTTCCTGTCCTCTCTCCGTGGTGTGGGCATGCACATGATCACTCGGCATGCTTCCTGTCCTCCGTTCATGGTGTGTGCATGCACATGACCACTGGGAATGCTTCCTGTCCTCGATTCATGGTGTGTGCATGCACATGACCACTGGGCATGCTTCCTGTCCTCTGTTCATGGTGCGTACATGCACATGATCACTGGGCATGCTTCATGTCCTCCGTTCATGGTGCGTGCATGCACATGACCACTGGGCATGCTTCCTGACCTCTGTTCATGGTGCGTGCATGCACATGACCACTGGGCATGCATCCTGTTCTCTATTCATGGTGCGTGCATGCACATGACCACTAGGCATGCATCCTGCCCTCTATTCATGGTGCGTGCATGCACATGACCACTGGGAATGCTTCCTGTCCTCTATTCATGGTGCGTGCATGCACATGACCACTGGGCATGCTTCCTGCCCTCTATTCATGGTGCGTGCATGCACATGACCACTGGGCATGCTTCCTGTCCTCTATTCATGGTGCGTGCATGCACATGACCACTGGGGATGCTTCTTGTCCTCTATTCATATTGTGTGCATGCACAGTGCATGCACATGACCATTGGGCATGCTTCCTATCTGCTATTCATGGTGTGTGCATGCACATTATCACTGGGCATGCTTCCTGTCCTCTATTCATGGTGCGTGCATGCACATGACCACTGGGCATGCATCCTGTCCTCTATTCATGGTGCGTGCATGCACATGACCACTGGGCATGCTTCCTGTCCTCTATTCATGGTGTGTGCATGGACATGACCACTGGGCATGCTTCTTGTCCTCTAATCATGGTGTGTGCATGCACAGTGCATGCACATGACCATTGGGCATGCTTCCTATCTGCTATTCATGGTGTGTGCATGCACATTATCACTGGGCATGCTTCCTGCCCTCTATTCATGGTGCGTGCATGCACATGATCATTGGACATGCTTTCTGTCCTCTATTGATGGTGTGTGCATGCACATGACCACTGGGCATGCCTCCTGTCCTCTATTCATGGTGCGCGCATGCACATGACCACTGGGCATGCTTCCTGTCCTCTATTCATGGTGCACGCATGCACATGACCACTGGGCATGCTTCGTGTCCTCTATTCATGGTGTGTGCATGCACATGACCACTGGGCATGCTTTCTGTCCTCTATTCATGGTCTGCATGCACATGACCACTGGGCATGCTTCCTGTCCTCTATTCATGGTGTGTGCATGCACATGACCACTGGGCATGCTTTCTGTCCTCTATTCATGGTGTGCATGCACATGACCACTGGGCATGCTTCCTGTCCTCTATTCATGGTGTGTGCATGCACATGACCACTGGGCAAGCTTCCTGTCCTCTATTCATGGTGCGCGCATGCACATGACCACTGGGCATGCTTTGTGTCCTCTATTAATGGTGTGCGCATGCACATGACCACTGGGCTTGCTTCCTGTCCTCTATTCATGGTGCGTGCATGCACATGATCACTGGACATGCTCATGGTGTGTGCATGCACATGATCACTGGACATGCTCATGGTGTGTGCATGCACATGATCACTGTACATGCTTACTGTCCTCTATTTGTGGTGTGTGCATGCACATGACTACTGGGCATGCTTCATGTCCTCTCTCCGTGGTGCGGGCTTTCACATGACCACTGGGCATGCTTCCTGTCCTCTATTCATGGTGTGTGCATGCACATGATCACTGGGCATGCTTCCTTACCTCTATTCATGATGTGTGCATGCACATTATCTCTGGGCATGCTTCCTGTCCTCTATTCATGGTGTGTGCATGCACATGATCACTGGGCATGCTTCCTGTCCTCTCTCTGTGGTGTGTGCATGCACATGATCACTGGGCATGCTTCCTGTACTCTATTCATGGTGTGTGCATGCACATGATCACTGAACATGCTTACTGCCTTCTTTTCATGGCGTGTGCATGCACATGATCACTGGGCATGCTTCCTGTCCTCTATTCATGGTGTGTGCATGCACATGATCACTGGGCATGCTTCCTTTACTCTATTCATGGTGTGTGCAGGCACATGATCACTGAACATGCTTACTGCCTTCTTTTCATGTGTGGGTGCGATTTCTCGCCGTCACCATAATCAGTACAAAAGGGACCCTATAAAAACTCAAACAGAAAAGAGTTGAATAAACATTGCTTTATTAACACACAAGCATTCGCGAATGGGCCACAAGTTCAACCGTCTCGCAAAGCAAGTCGTCAAAGTGCCGCCCTTTCCCCTGCACATCGTGGTCCTTTTATACTCATCTGTTTTACATTGTCATACATTGCTGCACATAGATTATGTCCACCACAAGGCGGTTCCTCACAGTCATGACTTTGCATCAACGGTCAACAGTTCAACATCTGCTATTGTGGTTTCCTGTTATCTGTTATTCGCTCTCTCTCGTGCCCCTCTGTGTCCTTATCTCTGTGCACGAGGCTGTGCTTACTCATTCCTTCCCCACCCGTAATCTGCAGATAGTTTTAGCAGGCTCAGCATGCTTCGACATACAGTGACCAAACACAATTCTTCTGTTAAAAACAAGTTCTTGCCAGGTCAGCAGGTCTTAAACGCCGCTGTATAAAGAGAAGGCCTCTTCTTTTAACAAAAGGGTACATTCTTTTAACACATATGGTGATTAGTACAAACTCCAAGTGTGAGCACAACATTACATATGTATGCGTACCTTCAATCCACCCTTGCTCACACTTGAGCATCAATCTAAACAGTCCTAGCATAAGCAGATGGCAAGAAAGCAACATCATCACATACTGTATGTACCATAATCTTCTCCAGGCCTCCCATGTCAAAAAATTCCTGTTGTACATGGCTTTTATCCATTGGATTTAGGCGCGTTATGCTGGAAGAACACATGGAAACACAGCACGACACACATACCGGGAAGCATTGGATGCAGAGACAAATTCCTACAACTATTGCCGCTAGAACCAGTATAGGCGTAAGAAGTTGCCATCCAATTTCTTTCAGGAGCTTCATCCACCAGCTATCTCCTGACCCTTCCTCCTGGTGGATGCTATCTGCCACTTTATGCAGTTTGTTTACTCCATCCAGGATTCCTGTACTCCCTTCTGGTATGTAAACACAGCATTGGGATCCCACCAAAAAACAGACTCCGCCCCTTTCTGCAGTGAGTATGTCTAAGACATACCTATTTTGGAGAGCCACTAGCCGAATTGCTTTCATTTCATAAGTGATGTTTTCCATTAGGTCTGCAGATTCTTCGATTACGAACTCAAGGGCCCTGTTTAGCTTTTGGATTTCTTGACTGTTCATAAAGATGCCCGCTGGAGGAACCAGGACCCCCATCAGATCTATAAACGTTTCCCATCCTGTAGGTTGATACGTAGGAATTTTTGGGTTTACTGCTCGTTTATTTCTGCTGTGTATTTCTTTATGCAGAGTAGACGGGGCATATACCATCACAGCCGGCATTATTCTGGCTATGTAACATACCCCAACAAAATCTTTGGCTAACCACAAATAAGCCCTCTTGTTACAGACGTAGGCATGTCCTTCAATCTGTAACAATCCCTTCGTGTAGTTATTTAGATTCACCATTTGACTGCACCCCGAGATCATTCTTTGATTACCTCTTGCACTCCTCTTAAAACATATATTCTTTGGCCTAAACTCTTGTGTGATGGTGATAGGGGGAGGAGGTTCTCTTACTATCTGTACCATAGCTGGTGCAAGCCCGATTCCCTCAGTTTTGATTTTATAGCGTATCTTTTCCTTTAGAAGGGTTTTGTTCTCTCCTCTAACATAACAAGCGGTATTCGGTATCATGTATTGCTGTGCTGACACTATTCTCATGTAAATTAATGTACACCCGGCATCCTCAGTAACTGGCGATGCGTACACTGGGATGCCTTCACTGCTATGTCGGGGCATGTGGGTGCAGATCCAGCAATCAGTTTTATTCACTACCCCATATGTTGTGTTTATTATCTTCACGTATTCATTTTTAGCATAGTCTTCCGGGTCGTGTTGGTCATAGGCATCTCGATTCCTGCTCTTGACCCAATCTGTTCTCCCTGTTTCATTTGACTCGGGCAACAGGTTCTTTAATTCATATCTAGATGGATGTTCCAGATACCAGAATATTATGGCAAATGCTATTAGTACTACTATCGTGCATACAGAAAACAAAATGTTGCCTCTTGTGGTACAAACTGGTATTTTCCTCTTACCTTCTGTGTTTGAGGAGCATACACTTATCCGTTCAGGGACTAAACCAGCATACACGTGTGTAGACATAGTTCAGTATATGGCTCAGTATACAGCGTATATCAGTTGCAACCTAGCGATATAGCAATATCCCCTATTTAAAGCACCAGTGTCCTTATTACTCTAATAGTGGTAGGTCTCACTGAAAACCTTCATCCGATCTGTCCCACGTCTCGTAGTGCCTGTCCCAGGAGGGGAACGCCGAAGGCCCTTCAGGCTACAAGCCCGTCGTCTTCAGTAAGGCACAATTCTGCTAAAACCAACAAGAGAGTCCAAATGTTCATCTCCCTAATGATCAAAGTTCAAAACAGTGTCCTTACACGTTGCTTGGCACATACACGTCACGGGATCGGAGACGATGGGCACACCTACTAATGGCGTCTGGCAGTACTGTTGCAACCTGGGGTTGGTTGGTTCCCTTTTCCGGAGGAATCAGTAATGGAAGCGTCTTCTTGACGTGATTCACGTGGTACCAGTGCGGTTTGCCATCAACTTTTACCGCAGTTTGTGTCACGAGGAGCACCTGAAACGGGCCCCTCCATCTGGGTTGCAGTCCGCTGGTGCGATCGAAGGCTTTTATAACAACCCAGTCACCGGGCTGCACGTCGTGACCTTCTCCTATCAGAGGAGATGGAGCTACTGCGTTCACCTGTGCATTAATAGAAATCAGTCTATTAGTTAACCCAATACAGTACTGTTGTAATGCAGGCCATGCTTGCTCAGACAATCTCTTAGGTGATATGGGGGTCCCAATACTTGGTGGGCGCCCCATAACAATTTCGAAAGGAGATAAACCATGTGTACGCTTAGGCATAGTACGCATACTCAATAATGCAATAGGCAATGCATCCGGCCATTTCAGTCCCGTTTCAGCACAAGCCTTTGCCAGTTTGTTCTTCAGTACCTTATTTGTGCCCTCTATAATCCCAGCTGATTGAGGATGAAAAACTGCATGGAAACGTTGATCAATACCAAGGGCCTTGCAAACTTTGCTTACTACTTCACCAGTAAAATGAGTCCCATTGTCAGACCATAGATATCTGGGGACCGTATACAAGGGCACCCAGTGTTTCAATATGCATTGTGCTGTGGAGGTGGCACTATTGTCCCGCAGGGGATATACTTCCACCCATCCTGAGAACCCACATTTCATCACCAAACAGTAGGAATGTTTATTTACAGGCTCCAGCTGTATAAAGTCCATATACACCACCTCAAAAGGGCAGGTGGGTAACTTACTGTGGCCCGCCGGGGCCGGTACACCTTTCCCCACATTATATAAAACACATATTTCACATTGTTTTGCCCATTGGCGACAATACATTCCCAATCTTTTGTTGTACCACACAGTACTTAAAACTTCTTCCATAGTTCTTGCGTTAACGTGGGTTGGACCATGAGCCACGCTCACTATCACAGGTAAGTATGTGTCAGGTAGTACCCAGGTGTTCGTTTTGGTATGTGCCCATAGCCCATCTACCGTCTCCTCATATTGATCATCCTTGTGCCAAGATAGTCTTTCTTCAATGGTTGCATCTGCTTGGATTTCCTTTACGCGCTCCTTCGTCCCTTCCATAGTCACATCCCTCCCCACTATGAGCTGTCGGGCTTCCCACCGAGTGTCCCTTGTGGCAGCTAGTTTAGCCATCTGGTCAGCCAAAGAATTTCCCTGCGTGACATAATTCAGTGTTTTTTTATGCGCTGAGCACTTCACTACGGCCACCATTTTGGGCAGCGTAAGGGCTTGCAATAATTCAGCAATCAATCGGGCATGTTTAATAGTATCACCTTGGGAGGTTAAAAACCCACGCTCTCCCCAGAGTTTACCAAAACTGGAAACCACCCCATGAGCGTAGGCTGAATCAGTATAAATTGTCACTTTCATACCGCTGCTTAACACTAATGCTCTCGTTAGCGCAATCAATTCGGCTGCCTGGGCCGATTTTTCACACACTTTCCCACTCTCAATCAACCGTTCCCCTGTAGTTACTGCATACCCTGCTGTTGTCTGCCCATTTGGCAGTTTGAAACAGGAACCATCACAGAATAATATACCCTCATTATCAACCAGCGGGGTGTCTTGCAGGTCTGCTCTACCCTTAGTGTGTTCTTCCATTTGGATCACACAATCATGCCTAATGTCATCAGGTGAGGTGGGCAAAGGAAGCAGTGTCGCTGGATTCAAAGTGTTACACCGTTCAATTTTTACATTACTGGCAAACAGGATCATCTCATACTGTGTGAGTCTAGCTGTAGTCAAATGCTGTGTATGCACTCTATTCAGAACAACATCTACCGTATGTGGAACCTTTACTGTTACTTCACTCCCTAGGATGATACCTGCACTTTGTTTTAGGGCTGTCGCTGCTGCAGCTACTGCTCTCATGCATGGGGGTAGGCCTCGAGCTACTGAGTCCAGAGTGCTAGAAAAATATGCACATGGTCTCTGTTTACCCCCTTGTTCCTGTGTCAAGACTGACACAGCGCAACCTTCCTGTTCATCAACAAAAAGGCAAAATCTCTTAGTATAATCAGGTGTGCCTAAGGCCGGTGCGTGGCATAGAACATCTTTCATAGCTGTCAGGTCTTTTTCCATCTCAGGTGTCCATTCTAATGGGCCGTTTTCTTGTACTTCTTTTAAGGCTTTTAGCATGGGCTGGATCAATACAGAGAATTCAGGAATCCAGTGCCTACAGTAGGATAAAACACCAATTATCCTTCGGAGACCCTTTGCCGTGTCTGGACCTTTTATGGACTGTATCAAAGCAATGCGATCAGTAGACAGGGTTCGCCCCTCTTCAGACAGCTCAAAGCCTAAATAATGGACCTTTTGTTTTACATACTGCATTTTGGCTAGGGCTACCTTGTGCTTATTCTCTGCTAAGTGCATTAGCACCAATCTGGTCACATAATGGCATTCCTCTTCGGTGGCTGCACATAATAGCAAATCATCAACATATTGTATCAGAGCAGTGTTAGCGGGTAGGGCTAGGTTATCCATCTGTGTTTTTAGTGCTTGGCTGAATATGGCGGGACTTTCTGTATATCCCTGCGGGGCTCTAGTAAATCGATACTGTCTATCTCGAAGAGTGAAACTAAACAGGTACCTGCTTTCTTCGGCAATAGGAATGCTGAAGAAGGCATTTTTCAAATCAATTACTGTAAACCATTTCTCTGTTTTGGGAATTAAAGTGAGTACACTTGAAATATTAGGGACAACTGGATATCTGGGTTCTACTATTTTGTTTATCTCCCTCAAATCAATAATGAAACGATAGGGTACCGCTTCATCACCTTTCTTGTGTACTGGAAGGATCGGAGAGTTACAAGGGCTATCATTTGTTGGCTCTACCACCCCTAATCGTATCATGTCCTGTACTATTTGATATAGTGCCTGCTCTCCCTCGTGTGATATGCGATATTGTTTTATCCTGGGCAACCTGGCACCAGGCTTTAGTTTGATTACTACTGGGGAAACATCCAACACTCCTACATCATTCCCATGAGTGGCCCATAGTTCATTCGGGATGTCTTGGAGTTCCGGGGGCAGGGTTTGCATTACTCCTATCATACTCATAGGTTTGCTTATGGTCATTCTCACTCCCTGGGGGGAGCAATATATTGTGGCCCCTAGCATTTTTAATGCATCAATACCTAACAAGTTTTCTGGGCAGTGATTGGTCAACAGCCACCCATTCTCCCATTTTACCCCATGAAGTTCCGCTTCTACTATTTCACTTACAGGAGTCCTTATTGGATTTCCCCCAAATCCAACTGATACCTTGCTTTTATCCGATAATGGGACAGCGGGGACGGCTCTGATATTCACGGAACTGTTTCCAGCTCCCGTGTCTACCAGACATCTCAAGTTTCGGTGGGGGCCGATCCTAATAGAGGCATAAGGCCCCCTTTGGTCTATAGGAACCTGCACCACTCCCGCTATCTCATTCCGGCATCCTCAGGACATATCGCTTGTGTTATCCTGAAAATCATCGTTATAGTATACCCCTTCTCCACATTCTTCACCCTGGCATACACCTTGCACTTGTGTCGTTTGTCGTGGCTGATACAGTAGATTGGGGGGAGGCGGGGCCGGCCAGGGAACATCCCCTCTTGCTTGTCCGTCAAAGGCATTTAGTTGAGGGGGTTTAAACATTCTATTGTCTTGGTTGCCGTACCCACCAGTCGTATTTCCTGGGGCAAATGTTGTCTGTGAAGGGGGCCGTACGCCCCTTCCTCTCCCACCACTCTGGGGACACTGGGATTTCCAGTGTCCGGGTCTCTTGCAGAAGGCACATACATCTTGGGGTAGCCCATCCCTCCTCCCATATAGCGCACCTCCTTGCACTGTACCTCTTCCTGTACCTTGGCCCCCTATCATGTTGCTACTATAGCCCTGTGACGGGCCATTATAATTGTAGTTATACCTGCCTTGGGGCCCTTGATGCAACTGTTGCATCAACACTTTGGTTTTTAAATCCTTCTCTTGTCGTGCCTTTTGTTGTCCCTTCACTCTTCCCCTCTTTCGTAATACCTAGCCATTTCGAGGAGATCCCGGGGGTTCCTAGTCATCCATGTACTTTCTGCCCTCCTAATGTTCTCCTGAATTGGCCCGTGGAGCCCCTCTACAAAGTTTGTGGCAAAGTACCGTTGGCCCGTTTCAGACCCTATCTCTAGCCCACTGTGCGCTTTGAATGCTGCTTCATAACGCAGAAAGTACTGTGCTACTTCCTCACTTGCACCCTGTATCACAGCGGACAGTTTCTCCACATTCACATCAAATGGGGGTAACACCTTTTCTAGAGCCCTCAGGACTGCCATGCCATGCCCCCTTAGGGGTTCAGGATATTCCTCATGCAGTTTTCTATTTTTGCTCGCATCCATTACATCTTTCCATTTTATTGTTTCATTGTCTTTGGCACGAAAGGGGGTCCATATTTCTTCTGGGACAATGGCTAACAATATGTTATCTACATCCTCTATGGTAAATAACCCTGGTCTGAATAACTTTCCTACTTCTTTGTAGAATCCTGCCGGGTCTATACGGGGGTCGGGGATGGACTTGGTGATATGCATTAATTCAATTCGGGATAAAGGGACATACACATAGGTGCGCATCATGTTACCAGTGGCTGCCTCTATGGTGGGTTGGCACTCTCTCATTGGCATTAATAGTAACTTTTCCGTATTTGTTTGTTCACTCACAGGGGCCTGCGCTGGTGGCGAAACAGAGGATTGATGACTAAGAGCTTTCTCTTTTATTTTTTTATAATCTTTTAATAGTTTCTCCACCTTAGCCATCCTCCATTCTTCCGCCCCTGAATCATCCACTCTTATATTAGATAGCAGTTTCTTATCCAATTCCGTCCTAATCCTATTCCACTGGGACACATACCTAGGCTCCTTTTCCTCTTCTATATCATCCACCCTAATAAGAAGATATTTAATTACGTTTACTTGTATAGGCCAGCCAAGGCCCTCCATCAGACTCACCAGGGTGGACATGGACTGCGAGTGTATGGATGCTATCATACGATTAGCTACGTTTTGGCCCGCCTGGTCTGCATCTTTGAGTTTAGCCTCTCTTTCCCTCACCTCTCTTTCCCATGCCCTCTTTTCCTTCTCCCATTCAACACCGCCCCTTATGACTTCCGCTATTATGTCGGACATACATCCCCATAACTGAACACTGGACGCAGTCACTGGTAGTAACGCGACAGCGTCCTGATATGCTGAGGGCAGATCCGCAGTACTCTGTCCTCTCAATTTACAGTTACCCTCATGAAAGGTATATAGTTTAGTGGCCACTGTCCTAAATTCCAAAGGTGTCAAACGCCCCAATTGGTCCCGTAGGCTGTCATTGAGGGGTGTGCCATACAGCCCGGTCATAAGGATTTGCAAGTCTCCATCTCTATCCTTTTCTACAGTAGTCGTTCTCCTATGGTCTATCAACCTATCTGGGTCTCCATACTTCATTGGGAATTCCACCCTTTCACCCTCACTGTCTGCCGGTGGAGCTGTAGCTCCTGGAAACAATAATTCAGTCGTTGTTTGTTCTGCTTCTAGCCCTATCACATCTTCATATCGAGGCACCGGCACGGCAGGATACATACCCCCACTGTTCTTAATCATCATATGTCTATCCAACTGATCTAGCCTCTCACCCTTCTCTTTTATCTCTAGATCATGTAATTTTTGATTTACCGTTCTCTTCTGCTCCTTTGCTTTTTGTTTATTCTGAGCATTGCGCCTGCGCATTGCTTCTACCCTCCATAGTCGTATAGCCTCAAACTGTGCGGGTCTGACCCGTCTTTTTACTAATTCTATTTCTACTTTGGATATGCGGTCCACATCAAAGGACCCGGTGTCTGGCCATTTATGCTCAATCAAATCTTTTGTGTATTCGGACCATTCTTTTAAGAACAATGTTGAATTCAATCCATGTTTAATCAACATATCAAATGCAGGGGTTCCTTCAAGAGGGGCATAGTGTCTCTTGCCTATACCACTCTTGCTGGAAGCCGCTTGACCCATTTTGTTGGTATACCACAATTGCCTAAAACACTCACCTTTCCCAAATATGCACCTATTGGCTAACAATAATAATACATCCTCCTGGCGTATCTAACATATCATATCATCATTTCAACATTACTTCTTCATAGACGGACTGACCACCGTCCTCTTCACAAACCCTGAATCATTATTTCCTTATTCCATCATGCATCCGTCCATACCACTTATCTTAAGGGTCCCGCCAGAGTGTTCCGGACCCGAAGGGCGACAGCCTGCTGTTCCACCGCCAACGGAGCCGGAAAAACAAGGATGACGCGTTGGTTGCAATCAAAGGTGCGGATTCAGTTGTTGGGGCCCAGTGATCAATTCCTTCTCCGGTTCCGCCGCGGCGTTCCTCACCCAGTGACGGACTGTCGCTCCTTCGCGTCCCACTTCTGACACCAAAATTGTGGGTGCGATTTCTCGCCGTCACCATAATCAGTACAAAAGGGACCCTATAAAAACTCAAACAGAAAAGAGTTGAGTAAACATTGCTTTATTAACACACAAGCATTCGCGAATGGGCCACAAGTTCAACCGTCTCGCAAAGCAAGTCGTCAAAGTGCCGCCCTTTCCCCTGCACATCGTGGTCCTTTTATACTCATCTGTTTTACATTGTCATACATTGCTGCACATAGATTATGTCCACCACAAGGCGGTTCCTCACAGTCATGACTTTGCATCAACGGTCAACAGTTCAACATCTGCTATTGTGGTTTCCTGTTATCTGTTATTCGCTCTCTCTCGTGCCCCTCTGTGTCCTTATCTCTGTGCACGAGGCTGTGCTTACTCATTCCTTCCCCACCCGTAATCTGCAGATAGTTTTAGCAGGCTCAGCATGCTTCGACATACAGTGACCAAACACAATTCTTCTGTTAAAAACAAGTTCTTGCCAGGTCAGCAGGTCTTAAACGCCGCTGTATAAAGAGAAGGCCTCTTCTTTTAACAAAAGGGTACATTCTTTTAACACATATGGTGATTAGTACAAACTCCAAGTGTGAGCACAACATTACATATGTATGCGTACCTTCACATGGCGTGTGCATGCACATGATCACTGGGCATGCTTCCTGTCCTCTATTCATGGTGTGTGCATGCACATGATCACTGGGCATGCTTCCTGTACTCTATTCATGGTGTGTGCATGCACATGATCACTGAACATGCTTACTGCCTTCTTTTCATGGCGTGTGCATGCACATGATCACTGGGCATGCTTCCTGTCCTTTATTCATGGTGTGCATGCACATTATCACTGGACATGCTTCCTGTCCTCTACTCATGGTGTGTGCCTGCACATGATCACTGGGCATGCTTCCTGTCCGCTGTTCATGGTGTGTGCATGCACATGACCACTGAACATGCTTACTGCCTTCTTTTCATGGCGTGTGCATGCACATGATCACTGGGCATTCTTCCTGTCCTCTATTCATGGTTTGTGCATGCACATGATCACTGGGCATGCTTCCTGTCCTCTATTCATGGTGTGTGCATGCACATGATCACTGGGCACGCTTCCTGTCCTCTACTCATGGTGTGTGCATGCACATGACCACTGGGCATGCTTACTGTCCTCTATTCATGGTGTGTGCATGCACATGATCACTGGGCATGCTTCCTGCCCTCTATTCATGGTGTGTGCATGCACATGACCACTGGGCATGCTTCCTGTCCTCTATTCATGGTGCGTGCATGCACATGATCACTGAACATGCTTCCTGTCCAGTATTCATGGTGTGTGCATGCACATGATCACTGTACATGCTTACTGTCCTCTATTCGTGGTGTATGCATGCACATGATCACTGTACATGGTTGCTGTCCTCTATTCATGGTGTGTGCATGCACATGATCACTGGGCATGCTTCCTGTCCTCTCTCCATGGTGTGGGCATGCACATGATCACTGGGCATGCTTCCTGTCCTCCGTTCATGGTGTGTGCATGCACATGACCACTGGGAATGCTTCCTGTCCCCGATTCATGGTGTGTGCATGCACATGATCACTGGGCATGCTTCCTGTCCTCTATTCATGGTGTGTGCATGCACATGATCACTGAACATGCTTATTGCCTTCTTTTCATGTTGTGTGCATGCACATGATCACTGGGCATGCTTCCTGTCCTCTATTCATGGTGAGTGCCTGCACATGATCACTGGGCATGCTTCCTGTCCTCCGTTCATGGTGCATGCATGCACATGACCACTGGGTATGCTTCCTGTCCTCTATTCATGGTGTGTGCATGCACATGATCACTGTACATGCTTACTGTCCTCTATTCGTGGTGTGTGCATGCACATGATCACTGTACATGGTTGCTGTCCTCTATTCATGGTGTGTGCATGCACATGATCACTGGGCATGCTTCCTGTCCTCTCTCCGTGGTGTGGGCATGCACATGATCACTGGGCATGCTTCCTGTCCTCCGTTCATGGTGTGTGCATGCACATGACCACTGGGAATGCTTCCTGTCCTCTATTCATGGTGTGTGCATGCACATGACCACTGGGAATGCTTCCTGTCCTCGATTCATGGTGTGTGCATGCACATGATCACTGGGCATGCTTCCTGTACTCTATTCATGGTGTGTGCATGCACATGATCACTGAACATGCTTACTGCCTTCTTTTCATGGTGCGTGCATGCACATGATAACTGGGCATGCTTCCTGTCCTCTATTCATGGTGCGTGCATGCACATGATCACTGGGCATGCTTCCTGTCCTCTGTTCATGGTGCGTGCATGCACATGACCATTGGGCATGCTTTCTGTCCTCTATTCATGGTGCGTGCATGCACATGATCACTGGGCATGCTTCCTGTCCTCTCTCCGTGGTGCGTGCATGCACATGATCACTGGGCATGCTTCCTGTCCTGCATTCATGGTGTGTGCATGCACATGATCACTGGGCATGCTTCCTGTCCTCTATTCATGATGTGTGCATGCACATGATCACTGGACATGCTTCCTGTCCTCTCTCAGTGGTGCGTGCATGCACATGATCACTGGGCATGCTTCCTGTCCTCCGTTCATGGTGTGTGCATGCACATGACCACTGGGAATGCTTCCTGTCCCCGATTCATGGTGTGTGCATGCACATGATCACTGGGCATGCTTCCTGTCCTCTCTCTGTGGTGCGTTCATGCACATGATCACTGGGCATGCTTCCTGTCCTCTATTCATGGTGTGTGCATGCACATGATCACTGGGCATGCTTCCTGTCCTCTGTTCATGGTGCGCTCATGCACATGACCACTGGGCATGCTTCCTGTCCTCTATTCATGGTGTGTGCATGCACATGACCGCTGGGCATGCTTCTTGTCCTCTATTCATGGTGCGTGCATGCACATGATCACTGAACATGCTTCCTGTCCAGTATTCATGGTGTGTGCATGCACATGATCACTGTACATGCTTACTGTCCTCTATTCGTAGTGTGTGCATGCACATGATCACTGTACATGGTTGCTGTCCTCTATTCATGGTGTGTGCATGCACATGATCACTGGGCATGCTTCCTGTCCTCTCTCCGTGGTGTGGGCATGCACATGATCACTGGGCATGCTTCCTGTCCTCCGTTCATGGTGTGTGCATGCACATGACCACTGGGAATGTTTCCTGTCCCCGATTCTTGGTGTGTGCATGCACATGATCACTGGGCATGCTTCCTGTCCTCTATTCATGGTGTGTGCATGCACATGATCACTGAACATGCTTATTGCCTTCTTTTCATGTTGTGTGCATGCACATGATCACTGGGCATTCTTCCTGTCCTCTATTCATGGTTTGTGCATGCACATGATCACTAGGCATGCTTCCTGTCCTCTATTCATGGTGTGTGCATGCACATGATCACTGGGCATGCTTCCTGTCCTCTACTCATGGTGTGTGCATGCACATGACCACTGGGCATGCTTACTGTCCTCTATTCATGGTGTGTGCATGCACATGATCACTGGGCATGCTTCCTGCCCTCTATTCATGGTGTGTGCATGCACATGACCACTGGGCATGCTTCCTGTCCTCTATTCATGGTGCGTGCATGCACATGATCACTGAACATGCTTCCTGTCCAGTATTCATGGTGTGTGCATGCACATGATCACTGTACATGCTTACTGTCCTCTATTCGTGGTGTGTGCATGCACATGATCACTGTACATGGTTGCTGTCCTCTATTCATGGTGTGTGCATGGACATGATCACTGGGCATGCTTCCTGTCCTCTCTCCATGGTGTGGGCATGCACATGATCACTGGGCATGCTTCCTGTCCTCCGTTCATGGTGTGTGCATGCACATGACCACTGGGAATGCTTCCTGTCCCCGATTCATGGTGTGTGCATGCACATGATCACTGGGCATGCTTCCTGTCCTCTATTCATGGTGTGTGCATGCACATGATCACTGAACATGCTTATTGCCTTCTTTTCATGTTGTGTGCATGCACATGATCACTGGGCATGCTTCCTGTCCTCTATTCATGGTGAGTGCCTGCACATGATCACTGGGCATGCTTCCTGTCCTCCGTTCATGGTGCATGCATGCACATGACCACTGGGTATGCTTCCTGTCCTCTATTCATGGTGTGTGCATGCACATGATCACTGTACATGCTTACTGTCCTCTATTCGTGGTGTGTGCATGCACATGATCACTGTACATGGTTGCTGTCCTCTATTCATGGTGTGTGCATGCACATGATCACTGGGCATGCTTCCTGTCCTCTCTCCGTGGTGTGGGCATGCACATGATCACTGGGCATGCTTCCTGTCCTCCGTTCATGGTGTGTGCATGCACATGACCACTGGGAATGCTTCCTGTCCTCTATTCATGGTGTGTGCATGCACATGACCACTGGGAATGCTTCCTGTCCTCGATTCATGGTGTGTGCATGCACATGATCACTGGGCATGCTTCCTGTACTCTATTCATGGTGTGTGCATGCACATGATCACTGAACATGCTTACTGCCTTCTTTTCATGGTGCGTGCATGCACATGATCACTGGGCATGCTTCCTGTCCTCTATTCATGGTGCGTGCATGCACATGATCACTGGGCATGCTTCCTGTCCTCTGTTCATGGTGCGTGCATGCACATGACCATTGGGCATGCTTTCTGTCCTCTATTCATGGTGCGTGCATGCACATGATCACTGGGCATGCTTCCTGTCCTCTCTCCGTGGTGCGTGCATGCACATGATCACTGGGCATGCTTCCTGTCCTGCATTCATGGTGTGTGCATGCACATGATCACTGGGCATGCTTCCTGTCCTCTATTCATGATGTGTGCATGCACATGATCACTGGGCATGCTTCCTGTCCTCTCTCCGTGGTGCGTGCATGCACATGATCACTGGGCATGCTTTCTGTCCTCTATTCATGGTGCGTGCATGCACATGATCACTGGGCATGCTTCCTGTCCTCTCTCCGTGGTGCGTGCATGCACATGATCACTGGGCATGCTTCCTGTCCTGCATTCATGGTGTGTGCATGCACATGATCACTGGGCATGCTTCCTGTCCTCTATTCATGATGTGTGCATGCACATGATCACTGGGCATGCTTCCTGTCCTCTCTCCGTGGTGCGTGCATGCACATGATCACTGGGCATGCTTCCTGTCCTCCGTTCATGGTGTGTGCATGCACATGACCACTGGGAATGCTTCCTGTCCCCGATTCATGGTGTGTGCATGCACATGATCACTGGGCATGCTTCCTGTCCTCTCTCTGTGGTGCGTTCATGCACATGATCACTGGGCATGCTTCCTGTCCTCTATTCATGGTGTGTGCATGCACATGATCACTGGGCATGCTTCCTGTCCTCTGTTCATGGTGCGCTCATGCTCATGACCACTGGGCATGCTTCCTGTCCTCTATTCATGGTGTGTGCATGCACATGACCGCTGGGCATGCTTCCTGTCCTCTATTCATGGTGCCTGCATGCACATGATCACTGAACATGCTTCCTGTCCAGTATTCATGGTGTGTGCATGCACATGATCACTGTACATGCTTACTGTCCTCTATTCGTGGTGTGTGCATGCACATGATCACTGTACATGGTTGCTGTCCTCTATTCATGGTGTGTGCATGCACATGATCACTGGGCATGCTTCCTGTCCTCTCTCCGTGGTGTGGGCATGCACATGATCACTGGGCATGCTTCCTGTCCTCCGTTCATGGTGTGTGCATGCACATGACCACTGGGAATGTTTCCTGTCCCCGATTCTTGGTGTGTGCATGCACATGATCACTGGGCATGCTTCCTGTCCTCTATTCATGGTGTGTGCATGCACATGATCACTGAACATGCTTATTGCCTTCTTTTCATGTTGTGTGCATGCACATGATCACTGGGCATGCTTCCTGTCCTCCGTTCATGGTGCGTGCATGCACATGACCACTGGGTATGCTTCCTGTCCTCTATTCATGGTGTGTGCATGCACATGATCACTGTACATGCTTACTGTCCTCTATTCATGGTGTGTGCATGCACATGATCACTGTACATGGTTGCTGTCCTCTATTCATGGTGTGTGCATGCACATGATCACTGGGCATGCTTCCTGTCATCTCTCCGTGGTGTGGGCATGCACATGATCACTGGGCATGCTTCCTGTCCTCCGTTCATGGTGTGTGCATGCACATGACCACTGGGAATGCTTCCTGTCCTCTATTCATGGTGTGTGCATGCACATGACCACTGGGAATGCTTCCTGTCCTCGATTCATGGTGTGTGCATGCACATGATCACTGGGCATGCTTCCTGTACTCTATTCATGGTGTGTGCATGCACATGATCACTGAACATGCTTACTGCCTTCTTTTCATGGTGCGTGCATGCACATGATCACTGGGCATGCTTCCTGTCCTCTATTCATGGTGCGTGCATGCACATGATCACTGGGCATGCTTCCTGTCCTCTGTTCATGGTGCGTGCATGCACATGACCATTGGGCATGCTTTCTGTCCTCTATTCATGGTGCGTGCATGCACATGATCACTGGGCATGCTTCCTGTCCTCTCTCCGTGGTGCGTGCATGCACATGATCACTGGGAATGCTTCCTGTCCTGTATTCATGGTGTGTGCATGCACATGATCACTGGGCATGCTTCCTGTCCTCTATTCATGATGTGTGCATGCACATGATCACTGGGCATGCTTCCTGTCCTCTCTCCGTGGTGCGTGCATGCACATGATCACTGGGCATGCTTCCTGTCCTCCGTTCATGGTGTGTGCATGCACATGACCACTGGGAATGCTTCCTGTCCCCGATTCATGGTGTGTGCATGCACATGATCTCTGGGCATGCTTCCTGTCCTCTCTCTGTGGTGCGTTCATGCACATGATCACTGGGCATGCTTCCTGTCCTCTATTCATGGTGTGTGCATGCACATGATCACTGGGCATGCTTCCTGTCCTCTCTCCGTGGTGTGGGCATGCACATGATCACTGGGAATGCTTCCTGTCCTCCGTTCATGGTGTGTGCATGCACATGACCACTGGGAATGCTTCCTGTCCTCTATTCATGGTGTGTGCATGCACATGACCACTGGGAATGCTTCCTGTCCTCGATTCATGGTGTGTGCATGCACATGATCACTGGGCATGCTTCCTGTACTCTATTCATGGTGTGTGCATGCACATGATCACTGAACATGCTTACTGCCTTCTTTTCATGGTGCGTGCATGCACATGATAACTGGGCATGCTTCCTGTCCTCTATTCATGGTGCGTGCATGCACATGATCACTGGGCATGCTTCCTGTCCTCTGTTCATGGTGCGTGCATGCACATGACCATTGGGCATGCTTTCTGTCCTCTATTCATGGTGCGTGCATGCACATGATCACTGGGCATGCTTCCTGTCCTCTCTCCGTGGTGCGTGCATGCACATGATCACTGGGCATGCTTCCTGTCCTGCATTCATGGTGTGTGCATGCACATGATCACTGGGCATGCTTCCTGTCCTCTATTCATGATGTGTGCATGCACATGATCACTGGACATGCTTCCTGTCCTCTCTCAGTGGTGCGTGCATGCACATGATCACTGGGCATGCTTCCTGTCCTCCGTTCATGGTGTGTGCATGCACATGACCACTGGGAATGCTTCCTGTCCCCGATTCATGGTGTGTGCATGCACATGATCACTGGGCATGCTTCCTGTCCTCTCTCTGTGGTGCGTTCATGCACATGATCACTGGGCATGCTTCCTGTCCTCTATTCATGGTGTGTGCATGCACATGATCACTGGGCATGCTTCCTGTCCTCTGTTCATGGTGCGCTCATGCACATGACCACTGGGCATGCTTCCTGTCCTCTATTCATGGTGTGTGCATGCACATGACCGCTGGGCATGCTTCTTGTCCTCTATTCATGGTGCGTGCATGCACATGATCACTGAACATGCTTCCTGTCCAGTATTCATGGTGTGTGCATGCACATGATCACTGTACATGCTTACTGTCCTCTATTCGTAGTGTGTGCATGCACATGATCACTGTACATGGTTGCTGTCCTCTATTCATGGTGTGTGCATGCACATGATCACTGGGCATGCTTCCTGTCCTCTCTCCGTGGTGTGGGCATGCACATGATCACTGGGCATGCTTCCTGTCCTCCGTTCATGGTGTGTGCATGCACATGACCACTGGGAATGTTTCCTGTCCCCGATTCTTGGTGTGTGCATGCACATGATCACTGGGCATGCTTCCTGTCCTCTATTCATGGTGTGTGCATGCACATGATCACTGAACATGCTTATTGCCTTCTTTTCATGTTGTGTGCATGCACATGATCACTGGGCATTCTTCCTGTCCTCTATTCATGGTTTGTGCATGCACATGATCACTAGGCATGCTTCCTGTCCTCTATTCATGGTGTGTGCATGCACATGATCACTGGGCATGCTTCCTGTCCTCTACTCATGGTGTGTGCATGCACATGACCACTGGGCATGCTTACTGTCCTCTATTCATGGTGTGTGCATGCACATGATCACTGGGCATGCTTCCTGCCCTCTATTCATGGTGTGTGCATGCACATGACCACTGGGCATGCTTCCTGTCCTCTATTCATGGTGCGTGCATGCACATGATCACTGAACATGCTTCCTGTCCAGTATTCATGGTGTGTGCATGCACATGATCACTGTACATGCTTACTGTCCTCTATTCGTGGTGTGTGCATGCACATGATCACTGTACATGGTTGCTGTCCTCTATTCATGGTGTGTGCATGCACATGATCACTGGGCATGCTTCCTGTCCTCTCTCCATGGTGTGGGCATGCACATGATCACTGGGCATGCTTCCTGTCCTCCGTTCATGGTGTGTGCATGCACATGACCACTGGGAATGCTTCCTGTCCCCGATTCATGGTGTGTGCATGCACATGATCACTGGGCATGCTTCCTGTCCTCTATTCATGGTGTGTGCATGCACATGATCACTGAACATGCTTATTGCCTTCTTTTCATGTTGTGTGCATGCACATGATCACTGGGCATGCTTCCTGTCCTCTATTCATGGTGAGTGCCTGCACATGATCACTGGGCATGCTTCCTGTCCTCCGTTCATGGTGCATGCATGCACATGACCACTGGGTATGCTTCCTGTCCTCTATTCATGGTGTGTGCATGCACATGATCACTGTACATGCTTACTGTCCTCTATTCGTGGTGTGTGCATGCACATGATCACTGTACATGGTTGCTGTCCTCTATTCATGGTGTGTGCATGCACATGATCACTGGGCATGCTTCCTGTCCTCTCTCCGTGGTGTGGGCATGCACATGATCACTGGGCATGCTTCCTGTCCTCCGTTCATGGTGTGTGCATGCACATGACCACTGGGAATGCTTCCTGTCCTCTATTCATGGTGTGTGCATGCACATGACCACTGGGAATGCTTCCTGTCCTCGATTCATGGTGTGTGCATGCACATGATCACTGGGCATGCTTCCTGGACTCTATTCATGGTGTGTGCATGCACATGATCACTGAACATGCTTACTGCCTTCTTTTCATGGTGCGTGCATGCACATGATCACTGGGCATGCTTCCTGTCCTCTATTCATGGTGCGTGCATGCACATGATCACTGGGCATGCTTCCTGTCCTCTGTTCATGGTGCGTGCATGCACATGACCATTGGGCATGCTTTCTGTCCTCTATTCATGGTGCGTGCATGCACATGATCACTGGGCATGCTTCCTGTCCTCTCTCCGTGGTGCGTGCATGCACATGATCACTGGGCATGCTTCCTGTCCTGCATTCATGGTGTGTGCATGCACATGATCACTGGGCATGCTTCCTGTCCTCTATTCATGATGTGTGCATGCACATGATCACTGGGCATGCTTCCTGTCCTCTCTCCGTGGTGCGTGCATGCACATGATCACTGGGCATGCTTTCTGTCCTCTATTCATGGTGCGTGCATGCACATGATCACTGGGCATGCTTCCTGTCCTCTCTCCGTGGTGCGTGCATGCACATGATCACTGGGCATGCTTCCTGTCCTGCATTCATGGTGTGTGCATGCACATGATCACTGGGCATGCTTCCTGTCCTCTATTCATGATGCGTGCATGCACATGATCACTGGGCATGCTTCCTGTCCTTTCTCCGTGGTGCGTGCATGCACATGATCACTGGGCATGCTTCCTGTCCTCCGTTCATGGTGTGTGCATGCACATGACCACTGGGAATGCTTCCTGTCCCCGATTCATGGTGTGTGCATGCACATGATCACTGGGCATGCTTCCTGTCCTCTCTCTGTGGTGCGTTCATGCACATGATCACTGGGCATGCTTCCTGTCCTCTATTCATGGTGTGTGCATGCACATGATCACTGGGCATGCTTCCTGTCCTCTGTTCATGGTGCGCTCATGCACATGACCACTGGGCATGCTTCCTGTCCTCTATTCATGGTGTGTGCATGCTTCCTGTCCTCTATTCATGGTGTGTGCATGCACATGACCGCTGGGCATGCTTCCTGTCCTCTATTCATGGTGCCTGCATGCACATGATCACTGAACATGCTTCCTGTCCAGTATTCATGGTGTGTGCATGCACATGATCACTGTACATGCTTACTGTCCTCTATTCGTGGTGTGTGCATGCACATGATCACTGTACATGGTTGCTGTCCTCTATTCATGGTGTGTGCATGCACATGATCACTGGGCATGCTTCCTGTCCTCTCTCCGTGGTGTGGGCATGCACATGATCACTGGGCATGCTTCCTGTCCTCCGTTCATGGTGTGTGCATGCACATGACCACTGGGAATGTTTCCTGTCCCCGATTCTTGGTGTGTGCATGCACATGATCACTGGGCATGCTTCCTGTCCTCTATTCATGGTGTGTGCATGCACATGATCACTGAACATGCTTATTGCCTTCTTTTCATGTTGTGTGCATGCACATGATCACTGGGCATGCTTCCTGTCCTCCGTTCATGGTGCGTGCATGCACATGACCACTGGGTATGCTTCCTGTCCTCTATTCATGGTGTGTGCATGCACATGATCACTGTACATGCTTACTGTCCTCTATTCATGGTGTGTGCATGCACATGATCACTGTACATGGTTGCTGTCCTCTATTCATGGTGTGTGCATGCACATGATCACTGGGCATGCTTCCTGTCATCTCTCCGTGGTGTGGGCATGCACATGATCACTGGGCATGCTTCCTGTCCTCCGTTCATGGTGTGTGCATGCACATGACCACTGGGAATGCTTCCTGTCCTCTATTCATGGTGTGTGCATGCACATGACCACTGGGAATGCTTCCTGTCCTCGATTCATGGTGTGTGCATGCACATGATCACTGGGCATGCTTCCTGTACTCTATTCATGGTGTGTGCATGCACATGATCACTGAACATGCTTACTGCCTTCTTTTCATGGTGCGTGCATGCACATGATCACTGGGCATGCTTCCTGTCCTCTATTCATGGTGCGTGCATGCACATGATCACTGGGCATGCTTCCTGTCCTCTGTTCATGGTGCGTGCATGCACATGACCATTGGGCATGCTTTCTGTCCTCTATTCATGGTGCGTGCATGCACATGATCACTGGGCATGCTTCCTGTCCTCTCTCCGTGGTGCGTGCATGCACATGATCACTGGGAATGCTTCCTGTCCTGTATTCATGGTGTGTGCATGCACATGATCACTGGGCATGCTTCCTGTCCTCTATTCATGATGTGTGCATGCACATGATCACTGGGCATGCTTCCTGTCCTCTCTCCGTGGTGCGTGCATGCACATGATCACTGGGCATGCTTCCTGTCCTCCGTTCATGGTGTGTGCATGCACATGACCACTGGGAATGCTTCCTGTCCCCGATTCATGGTGTGTGCATGCACATGATCTCTGGGCATGCTTCCTGTCCTCTCTCTGTGGTGCGTTCATGCACATGATCACTGGGCATGCTTCCTGTCCTCTATTCATGGTGTGTGCATGCACATGATCACTGGGCATGCTTCCTGTCCTCTGTTCATGGTGCGCTCATGCACATGACCACTGGGCATGCTTCCTGTCCTCTGTTCATGGTGCGCGCATGCACATGACCGCTGGGCATGCTTCCTGTCCTCTGTTCATGGTGTGTACATGCACATAAACACTCGCCATGCTTACTGTCCTCTATTCATAGTGTGTGCATGCACGCACCATGAACAGAGGACAGGAAGCATGCCCATTGGTCATGTGCATGCGCGCACCATGAACAGAGGACAGGAAGCATGCCCAGTCAAAGGAATTATTCCGTAATTGAGCGAGAACTGTTGGCTATGAAGCTTGCCTGTGAAGAGTGGAGGCATCTCTTACAAGGAGGAGGAAGTGCCTTTCTCATCAGAACAGATCACAAGAATCTTAAAACCTTGAAGAACATGGAATGCGCTAACTCTCGTCAGGCTAGATGGGCACACTTCTTTGTCCAGTATGACTTTGAAATCACTTACGTACCAGGCAGCCAGAACGTGATCGCAGATGCACTCTCCCATCGGTATATCTCTGAAGATCCTTCTCCGTACCTTAAGGAGAGACTTTTTCCCAACAGAGTGTTTATCGGCTCCACCTCGTCCTTTCTCACTCAAGTCAAGACAGCCACCACTCGAGTACCATTTCCGGTTCCTTCTTCACCCTGTATCCAGGTAGAAATGAGGGAAGGTTTGTGCTTTGTGGACAAGAAATAGTTTGTGCATCAGTCTGATTTACAGCATAAGGTTATGCCTTGGTGTTATGATCACCACACTGCAGGACATTGGGGAAGGAAGAACACAGAAGAACTAGTTTGAAGATCTTTCTTTTGGCCTGGAATGTCCTCTGACATAAAGAAATACGTCCAAGCATGTGCTCAATGTGCCAGAAGTAAACATTGTTTCAAGAAACCCATTGGATTACTGGAACAGATTCCCTTGCCTGGAGCCCCATGGGACCATATTTTCACCGACTTTGTGGCGGATCTTCCAGTTTCTCGTGGTCACACATGTATCATGGTCACTGTGGATTCGCTTACAACGTTGGCTCATTTTTCCCCCTTCCCGGGTTTGCCATCTGCCTCACAAATGTCAGAGGTATTCGTGCGGGACATATTTCGCTTGCACGGATTACCCACTAAGATAATTTCTGACCGGGGAAGCCAATTTACCTCCAAATTTTGGACTGCTCTGTGTCAGAAGCTGCAGATAGAACAAGCGTTGTCCTCTGGGTTCCACCCTCAAACCAACGGACAGCCGGAAAGATTGAACGGGACCTTGGAGCAATATCTTCGGTGTTATACAAATCACACACAAGACAACTGGTATGAACTGTTGCCCACCGCAGAGTTTGCATATAATAACTGTACACATTCTGCCACGGGCCTCAGCCCTTTTTATAGTACCTTTGGCAGACATCTGAGGAGTATCTAACTTATTTTGGCCTCCGCCTCTGTATGTCCCGCGATCGATGACCGATTGCAACAGATTACAGAGGCACACAGAACTGCCAAGGTAGCCCTGATCCAAGCTCGCAACCGATATAAGCGTCTGGCAGATCAGAAACGCACTGACGCACCCATCATCGAGACGGGTTCGCGGGTATGGTTATCAACCAAATATCTGCTCAGGTGGATCCACCTGTCTAAGTTGTCACCCAGGTACGTGGGTCCCTACACTGTGCTCTCCCGTATAAATCCTGTTGCTTTTCGACTTCAGCTGCCGAATTGCATGAAGAAGATCCATCCTGTGTTCCACGCATCCCAGTTACGTCTGACCTTGGCCGGCATTCCCGACAGACCTCTGGTTCGCTCTGCGGAGGAGCAGGGGCCTGAGGAAGAAGAATATGAGGTGGCTGATATCAAGGATTCTCGTTATCACCGAAGACGATTGTAATTTTTGATTTCCTGGAAGGGCTACCCATCGTCAGAAGATTCATGGGAGCCCAGCTCCAATGTACATGCCCCCCGACTGGTGAGGAAGTTCTATTGGGCTCACCCTGGCAAGCCGGGTTTCTCCCGCTCGGGTGGGGGGCATGCTGTCATGCGCCCCTTTTTTGTCAAACATTGGGACCGATGGAAACTCAGACGCCATAAATAGTCCCACCACGTTGAGACCGCTATTCCAGGCTGCGGTCTAGTCTTTTTTCAAGATGGCCGCCTCCAGCAATATTAGTGTTCTGATGCAGCCGGCTCTCCGCGTTGCAACTGTGTTCTCGCTATCCTGCTGTTGTTGTGCTCCCTATCATTTCCCTTGGCTCTGATGAGCCCCTCCTTTATTGTGCTGGGCACCCTTCACCCCCCACTAGTGTTTCTTTCTCTGTTTCCTCCTCCCTTGTTCGGTTTCCCGGACTCCCGCTCGGGTTGTCCTCCCTGCTTTGCTCGCTCTCTCTCTCTCCGTTTGTTCCACTTTCCTTCCCTTCTGCCTAGTTTTTCCCCTGGCTCCCTGCCGGCACTTGGCTTCTCCCTCTCAACGGCGCTACTTTCATGCCCTTCTCCAGTGTCTCCGAGCTTTGTTCAGAAACGCTCGCCTCCTGTCCAATTCCACCTATTGACACTGGTACTTACCTGGTTTACTGGAGCTTCTTGGATGCTCACCCGATCTCCCGTGACTTCTGGATTCCCTCTCTTCGGCAAGATGTTCTGTTTTTTTTTGCCTACTTTGCTTTTTCCCCGCTGGCTATCGCAGATTCGGGGCTACTGGTTTCCGGAAACCTTCCGTCAACCATTCTGGCGTTGTTCTGTGGTAGATCGTATCTTCTGAAAAAGAAATCCTCCATTAAAGAAAGAATAAAGAAGCTACCCAAGGATCTTTCATCAGGTGAGGAGGAGGGGGAGGAGACAGAAGTGGGAAGTGACTTGGACATTACAGAAAAGGCTAAAATCTGTGACACATGCTAAAAAAACATGCACAAACACAATATTGCTTGAAATACAGAGGTATAGACTTAGTGCACGCATATAATGAGGTGCGATTTTTGTAGATACAGACAGTCCCGCATGGCCGCAAGTTAACAGAGCCCTGATGAAGAAACCTGAACAGGCCCAGATGCTGATGGTAGAAGGACCTGTGCTGCTAATTCCCATAGACACTTCTCCTTGTTCCTGAACTGTTGCTATTACTTGTTATCCCATAAAAGAATGCGCCCTGCAAGGCCACAAGACAGCACTAGGCTCCTTGCTGCTCCCCATTCATCACAGCAATGCCACCAGCAGACCTCCAACCCCCACCCAGCCCACCAGGAGTTATGACACCCACAACTGACCCAATCCAAGAATCCTGAATTCCACGATAATAGGTGACCTCAGACCACCAACCTTAAAATCAGTGGTCATAAAAGATCTGAAAGAACATGGCCATTTGATGGCCATTATTGGCCATCCAATAATGACAAACTTAGTAACACCAGGTACAGTTAGGAATAAATTACAGTCCAAAGTGAGGGTGGAAGCCTTGGGTGCGATATGAACTGAGGGTCAGTATGATAATGATCCTGCCCGTCCCACTGCCCGAGTTTCCCTACTCTATCATCATCGCCATGATGATAGAGTAGCATTGTCTTGCAATAATAACTTATGTGGAACATGACCTTCATTCCGTGGAGAGATGAGCCCAGCTGACCGCACGTGATGGAAGATTGATAGATGTGGCTGGGGCCAATTGCAGCCTGGCATCCCCTGTGAAGCAGGCCCATGTATAGGGTCTCACCAAACCAGCCACATAGGTTTTCAGTGTATGTATGACAGAGTTATGATGATGTGTTGCCTTACAACCTTCTGCTTGTACCTTTTTTCGGCAGAACGTTCTCGGGCAGCAGAGTTCTTTGCTGGCATCCTTATTTTTGTGCAATTAAAACTTGTTATCCTTGGAAGAAATCTCTTAGCCTTTTTTCCCTAGCAGGTTGTATCTTTTCTGGCATGAGCATTCAGGGGCGTGCCTTCAACACCCCTTTAGGTAAATGTCGATGTCCTGGCCCAAATGTGGCCAATGTGCAACCTCACGCAAGATTTACAATGTCGAATGAAACCCCCTATGACCTGCAGTGTTCGCCACATCGGTGTGGTTTACCATCATGCTTAGGAATGAGGTAGTACAACCAATTGGTCACAGCCAGATACGGCTGTCCTGACCAACAAACCGTCTTGTCTCTGGAACATCTTAGAAAACTTCATCAACACTCGGAGATCCTCTTTACCAGTATAATCCGACTCTGTTAAAGGAAAGCTCATGTGGTCTTCAATGTGACGATAACATTTCCCAGTGATCGGGTCCTCTTTCTGTGCAGTGATCAAATCTGTATCTGGGGTCCCTTTACTCCACTGGACTGTCGAGAGACTCTGTTAGCATGAGTTTGTAACCTGGTGCCAGCTGTCATTTTGATTACAACCGGCATGGATTCCGTTTCTATGAAATTGGCTGCAGAGCTCCGGTTTTATCCTGCTGCTCAGCCAGGTCATTCCCAATCTTATCTGGCCCCTCTATTTTGGAATGACCTCTTATCTTTTTCCAATAGATGGTCATATCATTGGAGGTCACCAGGTCGTTCAATGATTGGATCAGTTTGGCATGATTTAGGGGTTTGTTGTTAGAACAAAGCATGCCTCTATTCTTCCAGTTAATCAGATACTCCACGAAGCCATTCCTGACATAATCAGTCAGTGATTATGACCAGTTCATTCAGTTGGTTGTGCGCTGCAGTGAGGGTGGCTTGATGAACGGCCATCAACTATGCAACCTGACTACTTAGGGGTCCTATTTTATAACCAGCAGAGGGTTCTGGGGTATCATTCACCCAGGAATTCCCAATGTCTTCCACCAGTCCCTTTTCCCCGTTGTTATCAACATTGTATGAGCACCGATCCACATAAACTGTGGGTATCCCCTGACACGTGTCTTTTTCATAGACCTTGTGTGGGAAAGTTAAGTACACACCCATTGTGTTGTTGGTCATTAGACTTTCGTCCTCGAGACAATTTTCTTGAGCACAATCATGTAAGTCCGCCAACCATTGCCCTATGGACTCTTCTTGATTTGGCCATATATGAGCTTCACAGGAAAGCCTTGCATGGACATAATCCAGGAAGTAATTCTGGAATTACTAACATTCCCTACCCAGTTTTTGACACTTTGGAGATATTGCAAGGGTTGGTGAAGAGTCTCGACAATAATATGCTTCCCCTGGATGAATGGGCGGAAATTCTTCAATACCCACACCATTGAACAGTCATTGAATTGATTTTTTACTCCACAGAGGACAAAGTCTTACTCACGTACGAGATGACTTTGTTGACCTTTTCATGCTTTTGGTACAACACCGCTGGTTGGCAAGTATCTGAGAACCCTATCTGCAAGAAGAACTCCTTGTTCCTTATGGGGTAAACCAAACAAGGAGCCTGGGAAAGACTTCTTTTCAGTTGTTTCATGGCCTCTGATTTTTCCGGACCCTGCTCCCACTTGACTCCAGCCTTTAATAAATAGACCATGGGTTGAGTGACCTCTGCGTAGTCTTCAATAAACTTCTATCTATAACTATTGAGTCCAAGAAGGCTTCTTAATTCTGGCAGAGTGGTAGGGTCTTTTAATTTCAAAAAGGTCTCCACCTTCTTTGTCTGGGGTTAAGACCCTCAGGGGGCACTCAGGTCTGAAACCAATGTGCCTTCTGAAAGGACAGTTTTTCTCTGGCTTTTTTCAACTGGGTTAGAACATAACATATTTCTGCTAAATGTTCCTCCACAGTTGAGCTCTTGATCAAAACATCATTCACATAGGCCAGATTTCCCTTTTGCCCAAATCAAGCATGGCCTTATGTAGGAAGATGTTGAACTCATTGCCATAATTTATATATCCAAAGGGGGTTCGGGTCCAGATGTACTGCTGCCCCCCAAGGTAAAGGCAAGCTTGTACTGGTCTTCACTACTCGCAGGTACTGTCCAGTAACGGTTGGTCAGGCCAGTGGCGGTGTACACATTTGACCCTTGGATCTGGGCCAGTCCTTGATTGATATAGGGAAAGGACCATCTTGACATGTGGACCCATTTGTACAACTCCCTCAGGTCTGCACATAGTCTGCAATGGCCGTTTGGTTTGAGTATCCCCAGAACCGGGTTGTTTAAGGTACTGTGGATTGGATGCATAATCCCATGGGATTCGAAGTTCTTAATCTCTGTGTGTGACTCCATGAACGCGAGAGGTAAAAAGGTATTGTTTCACAAATACTGGACCCATCTCTGGGTCTGTGGGAATGGTCATTGAATGAATGGATGTGTGTCCACAGTTGTGTGAGTCCACTGAAAAGATATCTTGGAATTCCAGGAAGATGTGTTTCAGCTTTTGACTTTGCTCCTCGGTCTCACAGGCATCAGCAAGATCGACCCTTTCCTCGATCATCTGCTTGAAACCTGCAAAGACCTTTCGGCGGTATCATCCAGTTGTGTGGAGGGATCTCTTTTGATGGTGTTGACCTGGACAGGGGATTCGACATAGTGTTCCTTGATTCTGAACACTACTTCCTTCCTCCTAATGTCACAGGTCAACTCTTCCACACCATAGGGGCAGGAAGAGTACACCAGGAAATTCCCCCCATGCCTAGTAAGAATCGTCATTGGCAGAATACCATCTCTGATGTTGCAACAGTCATTTGGAATTGGTCCCATGATTTAATTACCTAAATCAATAGAATAATTTTGGGCATCAACCAACATTCCATTAAAGGTGTCTGCACCCAAAGTGATACTTCTAGGGTCGCTGTTATCCACCAATATTCAAATGGTGTCATGTTGTAGGTCTACTGGAGGTGCCGGACTTAAATACAAACCTTGTTGTTGGAGGTGGGACATGAGATTTATATAGGCGTCCTGATGTTTGATGTTCTGTCCTTGCTTAATTTTGAGGGGAGAGTAAATTGTCGCCCCTGTCCTGGGATGGTAACCTCTTCTTGCACTTGAACTTCAACCACATAAAGCAGCATTTGAGCTGACCAGAATGCTTTTTCAGTGTTGTAAAAGCTCATGGGGCTATACCCCAGTCAGCACCAGGCTTTATTATTAATTAGGTCAAAATTGATTGCAAATCAGTTGAGAATGTCACTTCCCAGATAAAAGGCGGAAGTGATATCTCTCACGACCCAACGATTATGGTCTATGCTTTTTTTGCCAATGGACATTTTTAGAATACACCTGCTAGGCAAGAGATGTTTGGAGTTTGGGGTTTCCAGACCTTCTTCCCATTTGTCAAACAATTTAAAGGTGGGAATGGTCTATGGTCTTATCTTTTGGGAGTTTCCTCAATAATTATTTGCTGATGAAGCTCCTTCCATTATTCAGGCATACTCTGGCAAGCACCAGCTCCTCCTCCTCATTTAACTGAATGGGGAAAAACAACTGCTCACCCTTTTTCTGAATGTCCATCAGACATTGAGCGGGCTCTTCCTTGTCTGGTTTCACAGGACTCAAGATTTCTTCTGATTTTGGACTGGTGTAAAATGTTAGTGTGTTCCCTTCTAGGGTGGCTTGCCAATTAAAACTGGGAGAAAGGTTGATTTTCAAAAATGGAGAAGAGTTCCCATCACGAGTTTGTTCTCCTACAGAGATAACAGGTCTGGTACTTGGTTATTTTTGAAATGGATCTCTACATTCTCAGAAGATTGATCAAATACGTGACAGGTAACATTCAGGCTTACCTAATTGGTACTCATTTTTAATTTTATGGGGCAGTTAGTCTGAGTTCAGAGGACCTTGTTTACACAGTTGATCAGAGGTGATACCCTCCTCAGGAGATCGTTCCCCAGTAAACAAGGTGTACCCTCGGGAGTCACAACTATCACTGGATGTTTTAGCCTTTACCATCCAATTTTTATTTCCAGATCCGCAGTCCCTTTGACAGAAATATCATTCCCGTCGAAATTTTGAGTGGTATGGGAAGTGGTGTGAGTGGAATTTGGTGACCCCCCGTCCTGAGTCTAGTTGGTCAAAGATCTCTTTGACAGGAGGGTGGCTTGGGATCCAGTATCCACCAGAGCTGATAATTCACACTGACCGTGCACCTTGACCGGTGTATAAAATCAGCCTTCTTTGTCCTCCAAGGTGCAAAGAAAGTGTGAGTTATTTGACAACCCGGTGGTCATTTTCTTAATATTGAACTCCAACACTGTGTGATCTTGGGCAATTTTTGGTGTCAGAGTTCAGGAATCTGTAAAACAAAATGTTGCAACTCCTAATTGGAGTTGTTGGGGAATCCTCCTTTTCTCTGGCTCTTTGTCTGTCCACCATTACCTGGCGACAGTTCTCAGAACCCGGTTGGAGAAAAAAAAAACTCTGTTTCTATTTTGTCTGGCTCACAAGTTTGGGGTTGAATAGTTTCTTGTTCTCTTGTTCTGGGTCGGTCTCCATACGTAGGGCATGTCCCACTCAGGGTCTTTTGGGACCCATTTTTCTTTGGCAAGAATCCCCCTCATTTTATAAAGAGGTCTGCTTACCTGAATCCTCCAGGGATTCTTCTCTTTGAAAGGGGATAATCGAGTCTTCTTTCTCAAAGTCGGTTCTTCTTTGACCTCTTCTACTTACCCTTTGCACTTTGGGCTCTAACATTTCAGGGATAGAAGAGACACTGGACCCACTCTTCACGAACCTGCGGTGTGTCAGAGGTTTCCTCCCGTTATTATCCCCCTTGGGGCATCAGATGTGGGTGTTGAGGAATTCTGGGATGCAGGGTTATGTTGAGAGTTGGACTGAGCCATCAGAATGTGCCCCAGGGGAATCCAGACGTGGACCCCTTGCTCACTATTCTTAGAGAGGCACAGCTACACCCTACTGATTAGGTTCAACCAGACCGATACATGTGTCTGAGGTTGGTTGCTGTTGGTACTCTTGTTCAGAGGAGAATTGCCTAGCATTTCGGTGCTGGACTGCCCCAGGGCAGGACAAAGACTGATATGTTTAGGATATTTCTCCTCTGTGAAAGATAGTGAGCTAAAGACTCTGGGTAAGGCTCTTGTAACCAGGACTCATGTCTGGCAGAGAGTCTCACAGGACCCCCCTTATTTGCATTTTTCAAGTAGCTTTGGGTCTCACCCTAAATTACTAGGAGAATCCAGACGTGGACCCCTTGCTCACTATTTTTAGAGAGGCACAGCTACACCCTACTGATTAGGTTCAACCAGACCGAAACACGTGTCTGGGGTTGGTTGCTGTTGGTACTCTTGTTCAGAGGAGAATTGCCTAGCATTTCGGTGCTGGACTGCCCCAGGGCAGGACAAAGACTGATATGTTTAGGATATTTCTCCTCTGTGAAAGATAGTGAGCTAAAGACTCTGGGTAAGGCTCTTGTAACCAGAACTCATGTTTGGCAGAGGGACTCCCAGGACCCCCCTTGTTATTTGCATTTTTCAAGTAGCTTTGGGTCTCACCCTAAATTACTAGGAGAATCCAGACGTGGACCCCTTGCTCACTATTTTTAGAGAGGCACAGCTACACCCTACTGATTAGGTTCAACCAGACCGATACATGTGTCTGAGGTTGGTTGCTGTTGGTACTCTTGTTCAGAGGAGAATTGCCTAGCATTTCGGTGCTGGACTGCCCGAGGGCAGGACAAAGACTGAGATGTTTAGGATATTTCTCCTCTGTGAAAGATAGTGAGCTAAAGACTCTGGATAAGGCTCTTGTAACCAGGACTCATGTCTGGCAGAGAGTCTCCCAGGACCCACCTTGTTATTTGCATGGTCTGAAGTACTTACAGTATTATTCCTTTATTCCCAGGAAACACTGGTCCAGCCACTTTCCCTTCTGTGGGGTAGAGATGAAAACCCATCAATATCAGACAGGGACTGGCTTTCTTGGTCAGTTGGGCTAGGCCTGGGTAAGTCTAACTGCCTCATGTCTCCCAGTTCTGAATAGGTAGCATGCATGTGGTTGGTTCCCATTTGAACATGGGAGGTTATAAATGATTGGCATGAGGCCCCTGTTGGGAAGGGTGCCTCATCTTGATCAGTGGGTCTTGTCAAATACCGTGATGGGTTGGGGTGCCTCAGGTCCTGTTTATAATTTTTGATTTCCTTGGTGAGGCTCTCACACCTGTGTCTCTCTTTATTTATTAGCTGTTGGTAGTCAGAGAGCTGGCCTTTTAATGGTTCCATGTGTAAATATCCCTGCAAAAATATTGCGATACAAAAATATCGCCATATTTTTGCAGCGATATTGACCCATGGATCCTGCGGGGGACACCCCCGCAACCCCCACATTATTTTAAAATGTGCGGGGTACACTCCCGCAACCCCCGCTTCCACAAAACATTCCCCCCAAAAATATTGCCTATGGCGAGACAAACGACCATATGTACGCGATATATTTGGTGGGGATATTTTGTAGGGTTACCCTTTTAATACTGACACTAAAGTCTGATTAATACACCCTGCTCTGAGCTACCAATCGATCCTTTGTTTGCTGCACCTCATGCTGAGTGTGATTCATTCTCCCTCTGTGAGCCTTGTATGCTGCATGCATACACATAATGCATTTGAGTATTATGTTGCATCTGTGTTGAACAATACTCCCGGTCTAAGGAAATCAAACATGGTTAGTGGGAATCATACACACTCTTTCTATGAAGAAATGGGAGACATGAAGAAAGGAAGGAATAGGTAACTTAGAGCTACATGTAAAACTTCCCTCCCTGGGGAGGCTCACTTAGCTTTAGCTAAAACCATCAAAAACAAATGGAAAAGCAGAGGAAAAAACCTTTGTGCAAAATTATTCCAGAGAGATGCTGAAGAAATGCTCTGATCTTTATCAGACTTCAGCACACGGAAGTTTTGGGCCTTGATAAATAAGGGAGGGGACTTCAGAACGAGAGCCCGAACAGTGTCTATCAGACCGGAGGTATGGGAGGGACATTTTGGAAAACTCTACTCTCACCCGGAATTAGAATGGTTAGTACCTATACATATACGCGGCTGCCCTTGGAACATTACACTTAGGCAGGCAGATATTAAAAATCTGATTATTCATAGTTCTCCTTCCCGTGCACCGGGCCCAAATAAGCTTTCTAATATGGTATTGAAAGAAAATTCCGATCTATGGACAAACATTCTCTTTGTACTTTTTAAAGATATACTCTTCATGAGATCCATTCCTGAGAGTTGTCATCTGTCCTATATTGTGCCTATTTACAAGTAGGGCGATAGAGGCCCTCCTTCCAACTACAGAGCCATCGCCCTTCTGGACACTGAGTCAAAGATCTTTGCTGCCATTATTCTGGAACATATTCAGGATTAGATGAATTTACATTGTATACTGTCCCTTTTCCAGTTTGGATTTAGGCGGAAGGTAGGGACAGATGTGGGAGGCCTCTTGATTCACATCATGCAAGAGAATGCCTGGAAACATGGGAGTCTACCTACGTATGTAGCATCTATTGACCTCAAGTCAGTGTTCAACCTGTGCTCCAAACTACTCCGCTTAGGAATGCCAGCCCCTTTACTCTCTATTTTATATCATCTGCATGAGGGTACAAGAATTAAAATACGTCTAAACACTGATGGCGTGCTATCTAAAGACATCAGAGTATGTAATGGATTGAGACAAGGGTGCATTTTTGCGCCCACAATCTTCAACTTTTACATCTCTGATTTTGGACTTCCTCTAGAAAAAAATGGCCTTTGCTTCTCCTAAAGTGGAAGGCATGAGGGTGTGTTGGACCACATATGCGGATGATGTTATACTGTATGATCACACTGCCCGGGGTCTTCAAAGTCTTCTAAGTGCTGTTAAGGAATATATATTGGTGAACTCATTAAAAATCTACAACAAAAAAAATGTCATCCTGCGATTAACTCACAGGAAAAGTCCCATTAAATATTCTTGGTTCTTAAATCACGAGAAGTTAGCTGTGAGTTCTGTAATCAGATACTTAGGTTACCTGATTTTTGGGGATAAAAAAGGCCAATTTTCGTGAATTTCTCAAGAGGAAAGTAGATCCACTTCTATCTCAGCTGAGGCAAATTGACTCTAAGTTTGAGGAAATGTCTATTCTCCCTTGTCTGAGCCTATATAAAAGCAAAACTGTTGCTCAACTGTGTTATGGACTGGAGTTGGCTCCTCTATAGTGTAGAGATGAACTTCACAGATACGAGTCCAGCATTTTTAAATCTATTCTTAGATGTCTGCCGAAATGTGTCCCCCTCCCTGCCATTCGTTATGAGCTCAGGCTTTTCTCTATTAGAAATATAGTAGAATGGCGTCGACTTTCCTTGTATAGAAAGCTGATCACTTGCAATAAAACTACTTTATACAAAACTATGGGTAATGGCCTCCGTAATGGTCCTCCGGTCTCAATGTATCTGGGTAGTATGGAGGCTGAAGCGCATGAAGTCCTAGACAAGTTGGGAGCTCCTCATGAACTCCTCATTTCCAATCCTACGAAAGTAAAGAATCTGCTGCAAGATAAAGATTGGAGCACGACGGTGGGAGATGTTCTTAAATCCAAATTGAATGGACACCTTGTTTCAAATTATAAGAAAATTGGGATAACTGAAACTTACCTTCTTAAATTTCCAGACAGGTTATGGAGACAGGACTTCATGCGGTTCAGGTTTAGGGGGTAATTCATAGAAATCGGCACACAAGTGGCGCACGCGGCTGGCGAACAGACTGCGCGTGCGGCGTTCTTCGCCAGCCGCGTGCGCCAAAACCCATTTAGGCGCACAGCGTATTCATGGATTTATACATCCATAAACAGCCGTGGCGCAGCGACCCTGCAGCAGCGCCAGTTATGCCCCCAACCCCACCCCGTGTGCCAAAAACATCGCACAAATCCAGTACATGGTGCAAAGGCCAGTGGACCAGCATACAGCCCCCCAACTATGAAAACGCATGTAAAACTCCCTGCGCACCCCTCGGAATATTCTCGCGCCAGCCCCATCGCATGTAAAACTCCCTGCACACCCCTCGGAATACACGTACCCCACTCGCGCCAGCCCTATCACGTGTAAAACTTCACACGCACCCCTCGGAATACACGTACCCCACTCATGCCAGGCCTATCTTGTGTAAAACTCCCTGTACACCCCTCAGAATACACGTACCCTGCTCGCGCTAGGCCAATAGCATGTAAAACTTCACATGCACCCCTCGGAATACACTTACCCCGCTCGTGCCAGGCCTATCGCGTGTAAAACTCCCTGCGTACCCCTCGGAATACACATACCCCGTACGTGCTAGGCCAGTAGCGTGTAAAACTTCACACGCACCCCTCAGAATACACGTACCCCGCTTGTGCCAGCCCTATCGCGTGTAAAACTTCACACGCACCCCTCCGAATACACGTACCCCGCTCGTGCCAGTCCAATAGCGTGTAAAATGTGGAAAAAGTCCCCCCTGTGGAGTGGGCTGCCTGCAGGGCATGGCCAGGGTGGATGGGCTGCCTGCAGGGCATGGACTGGGCTGAAGGGCTGCCTGCACGTATTCCAGGGGTGCGTGTGAAGTTCTACACGCTATTGGCCTAGCGCGAGCGGGGTACATGTATTCTGAGGGGTGCGTGTGAAGTCTTACACGCTATTGGCCTAGCGCGAGCGGGGTACTTATATTCCGGGGGTGCGTGTGAAGTATCACACGTGATTTGGCAGTATGTTCCCTCCCAGTGTGCCCACCCACCCCCAATGCCCCTCAGGCAGCTAAACCCACAGGGGACCACCCCACACCCCTGGGCATGCCCCGCAGGCAGCCCATCACCCCTGGCCATGCCCCGCAGGCAGCCCTTCACCCCAGTCCATAGCCCGCAGGCAGCCCATCCACCCTGGACATGCCCCACAGGCAGGCCACATGGCACCATGCACTTGGGAACCCCGACTTATGTCCCCCCATCCCCAGTGACGGGCACCTGCCAGCAGGCCCCGACTTATGTCCCCCACTGAACACGTCATCACAATCCAGATCCATG
Source organism: Ambystoma mexicanum (assembly GCF_040938575.1). Classification (NCBI taxonomy): domain Eukaryota; kingdom Metazoa; phylum Chordata; class Amphibia; order Caudata; family Ambystomatidae; genus Ambystoma; species Ambystoma mexicanum. The sequence goes on along the minus strand of NC_090925.1, from coordinate 1,150,475 downwards.
GCCCTTCTGGCAACCCAAATCCCACCCCACGCCACCCAAGTCCAAACACCCAACCAAGCATTCCATCCAATCCAAATTAAAATCCCCATGTCATGATAGATGCCAAATACCAGTATGCGCATGAGTACAGGTCCGTCAGACCCACACAATGGCGACACATGATTGAGAAAACTGACATTGTGACATGCACGAAACAAATGAGAGAAGACCACACAAATGAATAAAAAAAAAATGTATTACATATAAAAAAGAATGAATGAAACGAATTTACACAAGAATAAAATGATAAATAAAAGGATGTCTGAAATCAAGGAAAAATTATTAATGGTGAATAGAAAAAAAAAAAGAAAAAAAAATGCCTCCAAAGTGTCCGTCCATAGCACCAAATCCAAAGTAAAAAAAATACAAAACCATTCCTCCATAGTAACAAAAATATGTGAAATCAGGTCCGTAACTATATACAATGTAAAATTCAAGGGTCCATGTGCCCAACAATCCAAAGGAAACCTAAGAAAAAACCTACCTAATGAATAACTATTAACAAAAAGGTGGGTCATAGTCCATGCGCCCCAAAGGAAAAAAATAATAAAGGAAACCTACAACTACATAACTATTTACAAAGGCGGCGGCTAGTCCCACGGCTCACTGTTCGATGTTCTGGGACAGGGCATCATCGAACTCCATGTCGATGTTCCGGAGGCGGGCCTGTTCCCTGGACTCGAGGTCTCGAAGGGATGCAGCCATGGAATCCCACAAATCCCTGCAAGTTTCCTCAAGGCCCTCCGCCTCCCTCAAAGCCCGGTGCATGGAGTTCTCCGCCCTGACCATCCTGAGCCATGCCCTCTCCGTCCGCCGCCTTTCCGCATCTATTTGCCGGCCCAACCGCTGCCACACGGAAGACACTCCCAGTCCGGGGTCCTCCTGCCCCCGGGGTGTTGATGGCCCCGAGCCATGATGCCTCCCACGCTGAGCCTGCTGCTGCCTCCTACGCAACTTCCTCAGCCACCACGACGGCATCCGGGCTGATGGAATTCCCTGGCGCCGTCATGCACGTGCCCTGCCCGATGATGCCAGCACATCCTCCATCCGCTGGGGTCCAGTTGGTAGGGTGGCCACCCTTGCTGGACCTCCGACTCCCGACTGCGGCAGGGATGGGATCTCCACCTGGCTGGCTGCGTTGGTTGGGGCAGATCCACAGGGGGCCCTGGTGGCATCTGGGCTGGAAGACAGCACTTAGAACGACTTGCGTATAGTGTGCACAGAGGAGGAGAGGGCCACAAGGCTGGCCGACACATGGAGGAAACCCCCGACCATGGCCCCTCCCAACTGGGTCACGTTGGCACAAAGCTCTTCGTGATGATGTGCGTGGTCCCCTCAGGAACCACGCACGTCATCACGAATGTCACGTGTGCGCAACGCAACGCCAATCAGGATGGACTCCATCCGGTCATGGGTCCCCTCGTCCGCAGGTAGAGGAGTGCCAGATGACATGGACCTTCTCCCTACCTGCGGACGGGCCTGGGATGGGGCATCCCTGCTGGTGCATGCTGATGCAATCACAGTGTCAGGGACAGGGACATGCACAGGCACCTCTGCAACAACCTGTGCTGCCTCCTGCCCCTGGACTGCACCACTTGCACCAGTGGTACCACCCCTACTAGGCCCCATTTATGGCTCTGTAGCGACCTCCTCCTCCTCTATACACACCACCAACCTGGATGGCTCCACATCGTCTTCCGCCATAGCAAGCCCCTGTGGGGGCTCATCCGCCCCTTCCGCTGCAGCCGTAGTGGCAGATGCGGCACCAGTCCCCTCGCTCCCGGATGATGGAATTTCCTGGGAGGGTGACTCGGCCTTGCATCGCCAGCCGGTGGAGGCATCCTTGCCGCTTTCCTCCACAGCGCCGTCTCTGCCCTCATCTTCACTCGCCGCTGTGTAAAGGGAGACATTGAACACAAGCATCAGGGTACTGTAAAAAAGTCCCCTAGACAGAAAGCAACAGCACATGAGTGGCACTGTCAAACGTCACTTCCATCATGTCTCCCAACAACACATGGGTCAGTGCAGGCAACACACATGCAGGAACCGGCATGGCACATACAACAAAAACTTGCATCCATGTCCACCGCACCATAGATACATCCAATGGTGGGCTGAAACTCACATGCATCATGGGACATGCTGATCAAATGCACACGCATCACCGGAGGGTCATGCATCTGGCCCCGTATGCCCACAGACACAGTGGATACAAGGATGAGTAGGCTGTATCAGTGATTCAACACATCATCACGGACATGTGTCATACATCCATGGTGCACACACTACTCTGACACACGGACATGTACATCATGCATGTCCATGACAGCAGCACACATCTATCACACCACAAACATGCCAAGGTACAGACACAGGCATGCATACATGTGTGCATTCCGCATGCTGCTCAGCATGATGCATTGTAACACACACTCCATCCATGTGGTTCACGCCTGACTAGACTCACATGCAGCACCGTCATTTCCCTGCACACACACATCCATACATGACCCATGTCACACATGCAGCCGAGTAGCTAACTACCACCACGCTTCAACATGCACTGTTTCAAACGTAAATGCATGGGCACTTACCGCTCGACTCCAGATGGGCCTGCATCCTGAGGTTCTGGTGATGAAGCACTGGGCAAATGCGCTCCAGGACCCTCATCTGCTGGGTGGTAAGGTGGACCCGGCGCCCCACTACATCCGCTGCCTCCAAGAGACACCGGGACTTCTTGAGGGTCATGGATTTGTAGTCCTCCCAGCACCTCCAGACGTGTTTGATGTCGCAGGGTGCCACCCCCTCCGCATTGATGGCACCCACTATGTCCTCCCAGATCTTCTCCCATCCTTCCTTGTTGGTGTGCGATGGTGTGAAGAGGGCATCATAATGCCCCAGAACTTGCTCCACCAGGATACCAACTCCCTTGTCACTGAAGCTGGTAGCCCTCTGCCTCTCTGGCTGGGGGGTCGCCAGTGGTCTCTGATGGTGTTTGCCCCGACATGGCGACCCCCGAGGCAGGTGTGGGTGGGCAACTGGGTCCTGGGATTGGGCTGTGGAGTGATGGAACACCAGTCGGCAGTCTTCTGTTCCAGCAGGGGTGGTCACAGCAACTGGACCCCTGCAGATGGCAGATCTTCAGGCACCAAATGGCAGGGCACGCAGCAGGCAGGCAGGCAGCAGCAGTTGGCTGGTGGGAGGCTGCTCGGGGCACTGGGGGGCAGTGTTCGGATTCTGGGCAGGAGCGTGGTCTTCTGTGTGTTGTCGCGTGGCCAGCTTGATACTGAGTGATTTGGCACGTGAAAAAACTGCACGTCAGCGTGTAATTCGAGGAAAGGCCCTTAGCACGTAAGCGTGTATGTGACGTAACACGTACAGGCGTTTCCCTGCATGTACGTGCTTTTCGTGGAAAGCGGTGCATGTGTTTTCCAGGCGTTGGGGTTCACACGTGATTACTTCACAGTGGGTGGGTGTTGGCTTTGTGTACTTCTTCTACACGCAAGGCAGACGTTGAGTCGCACATGCTATTTTTCCCACGGCGGGTATCCCTGTTTGTCGCGTACCCTTTTTTGTCCACCATACTAGCCTGCGTGTTGATCACGTACATATTTTTGGGGTTCCTGGCTGCCAGAGCGTACTGCATGTGTTTTTTTACACGCACGTGGGCTACAGGGGTCGCTTATCTCTTTTTCTTGCTTTTATTGGATGCCTGTGCATTGTGTGACACGTCATTTTTCGTATGGGGCCACAGATTGGGACATTCATCATAGCTGTATATACGTGTTTGTTGTTTGCACAAACTTTTGTAATGTGCAGGGACGCTACCGCCTGCCTTTGTGTGGCAGACGTGTTTAGGCCTGTGCATGTCTTTGCCCATGAGTGGGTTTCCCCTATACGATTCCATGAATATGTGTGATTCGCATGCGTGTGGGCGTTCTGTGTACTTCCCAGCAGTACATCCCCAGTTACGCCCTTATTTTCATGCGTTGTTCCCCATTCCGTGTGTTCTGCCCCGTGTTCCGCCCCCTTTTTTGTGTGTGCGCTAACGGTGTGCGCTTTCACTGTGCACGTCGCGCACGGCGTTCTGGATGTTGCAATGACGTATGTGCCTGTGGGCTCCACGCACGGATTTGGCGCACAGCACGGGGAAAACACGCGCAGGCACTTCCATGAATTGCAAGCGTGCGTTTGCTTTTTCACGCTTGCGCCACCTTGCGCCACGATTTTCGGCGCACATTTGTTCCATGAATCGGCCCCTAAATGCATTGAGAACTTGAGAAATAAATGACATTAGAGAAGAAAATAGCGGTATAACCACCTCGTTATGCAGATTTTGTCATCAGTAGGGCTTCTCGGAAACATTGAGGCATCTCTTAATGGAATGCGATTGTTCAATATGTCCCCAATACAGAATGTGTTGATCTGACTCTTCTGTGGCTGGACATGTGCCATGGCAAGAGAATCAAACTGCAGCTGGCGGTGGTGAGATTTTTTACTGTCATCTGTAGATTTTGAGAATAGTTGGGATCAACACAATTAGGAAAGGGAGATATCCTACTGTATTTTAGCCTATAGATGCCTATAGCTTTGGAACATCGTGTGAATATATGAACATTAATTAATATTTAAGATTTTTTAACTCCTGACTATTTGCCATTCTTTGGAAACAATTTTAGCTTGTTTAGTGGTTGTGATGATGGATTGTGAGTTTATATTTATACTTTGTGTGTGTTTTGTGTTTTTCGTTCTCCTGTGTAATAGTACATGATGATTTCTTGATTGTGAAATGAATTGTGTATATCTTGATGTTATGGTAATTGTACAGAGATGAAAAAGTGTAGTATTGTATGGAAAATATCTTAAGTGCTTTGTACTTTTAATTAACTTTTTGTAAAGGTTACTGCATAACCATAAACAAATAAAAACAAAAAAAGATAAATGTTCCCTCTGTGAGCCTTGTATGCTGTATGCATATTCATGGCGTGTTTCCTTCAGGAGACTAATCTCTTTCTCTTGCTCATCCCTGAACTTCTAATAGTTCAGCTTCTATTTGTCTCACACACCTTTATAGCTCATTCCCTTCTTCCCTAATTCTGGTCAGTTCCTGAGAACCTGACTGTTCCTTTTCTTCCTCCATTGTAAACTGATTTATCCTCTGTAATAGGACGCAGTTATCCTGATTCAATAGATCTTTTTCCTGAATCAGCTGTGTCCTCTGTTGTTTCAGAGTACATATACCTTGGTGAATGTCATCAAACTTCTTTTGTGAGTCCTTTTCATTTATGATGAACTGACTATTTTCCCTTTCTACGGTCTTGATTTGTTGCTTGAGTGCCACAATGTCATCTAAGAACCCTCTATTATAAATATTCATATCATTAAACGCATGTTGCAGTGTGCTCACATTTTCCACACACTCTTTATGTGCATTTGTCAGTGCAGAAAACTGTGTTTCACAATCTGCACTCCTTTGCTGTTGAGTTTTTAATTATTTGTTCAATGAGATCCTGGGCCTGTGACAGGTCTCCAGCCTGAGTCATCCTACTAGCCTCACTATTTTGCCAACGCTCTTCCACTAACAGCAAATGAAAATACAACTGAGCAGTTAGGTGAGCCATTTTTATCTGTACATCACGAGCAGTTGTGGTCATATAAAATGCTGCAAGTGCTTTGTGCAATATTCCACCTTCAAGCCAAATATCATTGCTTACTGAGGTAACCTCCCGCACAATTCGTGTTTGCAAGTTTCCAGCATCTCCATCAACCCATTCTCTTTGAAGAATTAATTTAACTAGGGGATGCTACCTGGCTTCACAGTTTGTACAGTAGTAATTTTCACAATGGCTTTTTGCACCTTAGTAAAACTTTCTTTATGCCCAGAAAAAAATCACCTAATTCCTGCTTGATTTCCTCACACAAACACATTCTTACCACATCTTACTTTTTCACCTATAGACCTACCTGGAGCTCATAGGTTAAGTGTTAGGCAGAATCATATGCAGTACCCTTTGCGAACACCGCACACAATTAAGACTACACGTGTAAGTACAATTTCACCTTTGGTACAAGCCTGTACTACACAGTAAAGTGGTAGCGATGGCTGAGCAGCCAGACTTATCTCAAGTGAGCCTTATCAGAAGTTACACAAAGGAAAGCAATTACTATGGTTTAAACAAACACTGACTCAAGGTTTCTGAGTAAATGAATATACATTTAATTACACCATCAGTAATAAAACAGTTCACTATTATAAAGCAGCAGAAAATCACAATCTTAATACACTACAATAACCCCCATGTAAATATGGACAAGTTAGGCTCAAAATGAAGTGTGAGCAAAATGGCACTCCAGTGATTTAAAAGGGAGAAAGGACAAGGTTATCTCAAATCAATCAGCACTAATAAGTTAATAGGAAAGCAATCTAGAAAAGGGTTAGGGTTAGGGTCAGGGTTAGGGTTAGATTGATATTGTTGCAATCAAGGCTTAAGCTCTCAGGAGGTGATGCAGGCTGGTTCTTAAGTACAGTGTAGTCACCAAGCCCCCACAGAGCAATGTCCACACATTAGTTATGTACTAACACAGTTCTTTCTATAAAGAAGGTTCAATACATATACACAATCAATAACACACTTTGTGCTTTGGCAAATCTTATACGTTAAACATGTACAATGTCTATGTGGTACCACAGTGAACTCTTGACTCCTTTAAAATGCACCAACTGCTGACAGTCAATGGCATACAAATCAAATAGCAACGTGACTCAACATCAGACATAGGAAGGACGACAAGTTGTGTTAAACTGAATTGAATTGAATTGTTTATTTGTATTGCGCACCAGACCCTCAAGTGACAAGGTGCATTGCTTAGTGTACAAGACATAGTTGCAGATATATAGACACGGTGATAAACACAGTATACATATGGCAGAATAGTACCTTAGCTACTAAGTCACAGTTTTGTGTGAGGATCCCCCACCTGGGCAACCTGTAAATATAGGGTATGAACAAGCCCAGTCCATATATATTTAAATAGTCTTGCTTCCTGGTTAAAAAGGTTCCATTACCCCAATGTATCTGGTTTAGCAGAGTTTCATCAACAGCTCATCGGCAAGATTCCTCGTGAGCAAACTCCCTTTAAAGCAGTAGCCACTGTCGGCGAGATGGCGTGAAGAAAATTTGAACCCTGTCGTCGAGACCGCAGCTTTCGAATTCCACGATACTCGTCGATGATCGGTCATGGACGTCCTGCGTAGACGAGGTGTGCGATGTACCTTGATGACAGAGTTCAGTGCTGCGAATGTGACTCAATGACGAGCGCAGGCCCGGCAGCGGGTGTCAACTTTGGTGACGACGGTCAGGTCACTGGCGCTTCACTCAGTGTCTTTGTGGACTTCAGGTGGCGGGAAACCGACCGGCGGATTCTCCTCGGTCATCGGCAACCTAGATTTTCTCTGGCAGGAAAAAGCGGTCGACGGTGATGGCAAGGGAGTTCTTGGCTTAAATGTTCTTAGGCAATGGTGGAGCATTGCGGCTCCAGTCGACGAGGTTATATCGGTCCTCCGAACCTCTGTCGACAGTGATGGTCGTCGATGGCCTCAACGTCCTGGTACTTTACTTTAGTGTTTCTCGGCGGACCCCATCTCTGGTAGACCGCTGTTTAGGACTGACTTCCAGGGTGCCTTGATGAAGAGCAGCTTCAGCACGATGTTCCCTCGTAGATCGGGGAGAGGTCTCTTAGCAAGGTCCTCTCTTGGATCAGTCCTTGACAGACACAGCAGTTTTTGGATTCCGTCGACGGTGACCAGCAGCAAACCTTTTTCTTCAGCTGGGCTTCAAGGATAAGCAGCTTCAAGTATCAACTTCAGCTTCTGAACAATTGTGGTAAGTGAGAGGTCCCCAGATATACTGTTCTGTCTCTCATTCACACTGCTGAGCCAAGCTCAGGCAGCCAATCACACAGAAGGGCATTCATGCAGGCAGGCAGCCAATCAGGCTCACAGACATTCAGGCTATTCACTTCCTCTCTTGGATCAGTCCTTGACAGACACAGCAGCTTTTGGATTCCGTCGACGGTGACCAGCAGCAAACCTTTTTCTTCAGCTGGGCTTCAAGGATAAGCAGCTTCAAGTTTCAACTTCAGCTTCTGAACAATTGTGGTAAGTGAGAGGTCCCCAGATATACTGTTCTGTCTCTCATTCACACTGCTGAGCCAAGCTCAGGCAGCCAATCACACAGAAGGGCATTCATGCAGGCAGGCAGCCAATCAGGCTCACAGACATTCAGGCTATTCACTTCCTCTCTTGGATCAGTCCTTGACAGACACAGCAGCTTTTGGATTCCGTCGACGGTGACCAGCAGCAAACCTTTTTCTTCAGCTGGGCTTCAAGGATAAGCAGCTTCAAGTTTCAACTTCAGCTTCTGAACAATTCTGGTAAGTGAGAGGTCCCCAGATATACTGTTCTGTCTCTCATTCACACTGCGGAGCCAAGCTCAGGCAGCCAATCACACAGAAGGGCATTCATGCAGGCAGGCAGCCAATCAGGCTCACAGACATTCAGGCTATTCACTTCCACCCAGACACTCATAACAAGGAATGTGGATTGGGGCAAGCAGCCAGCCTTTCAGCACACCAGACTGCATTCATGTCAGTTTCTGGCAGGGCTGTCTCATTCATTGTGTCACACACACAGAAACCAGACACTCATATCATAGAATGCATATGGGCCACACACTCTGTTCACAAAGGTCCCTCCCCAAGGGTGTACCCACAACATACAGTCATTGGTTAGGCTCCAGCCAGTCTGGCCTGGACTTCACCACGATACCATATATGGTTCTTCAAGCCAACAGCCAGTCAGGGAAGGGACAGAGTCAAGTCTTCCCAGGACTTTGGGAAAACAAGGTAACAAGCAATGGAAACCAAAGGCCCCAGGGGCCATCTTACCTTCTATCCGGAATCCACTGATTCCTATGGCAGGGCCTGAATATCCCAAAATGAAGGATACTCATGAAGCTGCCTCTAGCCCATACCCTGCTATTTGGGCAACACACAGGTGCCCAAAAACATACACTAGGGGTACAGAGTTATACCCCCACCCCTGGGTGCCATAAGGGTATCCCAATGGTCGCTGTTCACCACAAACAAAAAGAGGAAGAGCTGCACTGCCAGGGGTCCCAGCTGGTCTCCTGTGCAGATAATAACACAGAACACCCATGATGAGGGAGTACAGGACAAGGACCTCGAGGCCCTGTCCATACAATGCGTTTCCAGCATCACAGTCTCATTTCTGCAGACATAGCAAACAAAGAAGAGAGGAGCTACTGCTCAGCCGTCAACACTTGTTATACAGGGCTAAACAAGCTGCTCATTGCATTTTTATTACAAAGTATTGTACGAAAAAGGTAAGTGTGGCAGAAGGGTCTTCGCTGGTGAAAGGCAAGTACTTTATTTGTATTTATTTATGGGATATTTTTAGGATTATATAGGATTACCCAATTAAATTATAGGCTATAGTTTTCAGCACACACTGAGAAGTGAGCTTTGTTAATTTTGAATTTTAACAAAATTCACTCTGCAGTGTTCTGCCAAATGGGGAATTCATTAAAATAATATCATTGGTTACATAGACTAAGGATCCACACAGTTTTGCCCCTCTCCCCACCACCCATTATAAAGGGAAAGGATTCAAGGCAAGCGGACTCCCCCAATGTTTGGTTTCACAGGGCTCAGTTCTACTTACATAGCAAGCATCTGGTTAAGGTTCAGGAAAGCCAGCTGCATCTCAGGACCCTCTGGAAAGATAGGGAAGGTGGCTGGTCACTACACTCTCAAAGATGGCCTCTCGCTCTCCACCATAGGACTCAGTCATCATTGAGGCCTTCCTAGAGATAGACAGCTCCACCCAGATGTGCTCTCAGCAGTCTCCTCTGGTGTCTCCTTAAAGCTGTCAGATGGTAGGTTTCAGCAGCATCCCTAATGGTCTGTCTCTTCTCTCTGTCCTCCTGTCTTTCTCCTTTTTCTGTGTCTTAGAGCAGTCTCCCTTATATAGCAGCGATGACACCACCAATTTTACAATCTTGGGAAGGTACCCTGCAATAATTCCTGCCACTAGGATTGGACAGTTACCCTTCTCTCTCCTCCCAAACCCAGCAACCAAGTCAGGACTGGTTTAGGATTTGGGAGCAACATATGGCAATTCACATTTGTCATCATCCTTTGTTCTCCTTTAAACTTTTCGGAGAAAACTATTTATGTATCACAACTTCATAATTTTACTAGCAATTGCCAGACTAAACATATTTTCTGTGTTGGCTAATCATGGGGAATTAGATAAGCCGACCCCAAATCTGTATCATGTATCATGGCCCTGTAGCACCTTTCTGCCGTTTCCATAAAAAACACAACAGTTATGAACAAGTAAGTTATTAAGCATATCCCTAATTTCATTTCCCACCTGCTCACCAAGTCTCACATTTGAAACATGTTCAGATCAGCCAGAAACCTAGTTTAACTGGGCATTACAGTTCCCAGAGTCACAGGAAGAGGAATTTCATGTCCCCAAAATTGCCTGGAAATTACATTAAAAATGGTACATAGATGAAATTCATCCGCCTTATGATGGCTGAGAAAAAGGCCTAATTGATAATAGTCCTTTTAAATAAATTGTGAGTATTCCTGTGCGACAAATGGTCCTGCTCCTGCTTCCGGCCATTTGTTTCCACTGGGTCAGCCTGTGCCCACAGTTTTTATTTTCAATCTCCTTTGTGTTGGAAGCTTGCTCGTTGAAGTGAGTGCCCCCATTTTTACACATATTAGTCATGCTGCAGCCAAGGGTATCTTTTGCTTTCAGAGCCAGCAGGTCTGCAGAACACTGAATTTCGACGACTTTAGCAAGACATTTGATGGGAAATGTGATATCCAGGCTGGAAGTAGGAGATGTCCTTGTGAAGTTTTGCCACACCCAGCAAAATGGACTGCCTTGGGGGGGAAATTTTCCATGAAGACAAAGTGACTCTTCAAATGTCAGTGGAGGTTTGTAGATGGAACATAATATACATTGCTTTTGTCAACCAGCATATCATGTTTTGATTTCCTGACATTTTTCTGTGAGCAGTGATATATGTTTCACTTTTACTTTTTCAACCCATTTTTATTTACACACGCATGTGCATGCCGTTTTTGTTTTTGATTTGTAAAAATCCTGTTCTCCATGTGACAGGGATCTTTGATTCCTCCTGCTTTGTAAATTAAAATGCTGCTTATCCATTGGTAATGACAGATAGGCCCCTTTCCACATGGCTCTTTGACTTTACTTGAAAAAAAAAACTAATGGCAGGCTATTTTTGTTTCAGTGTTTAAAATCTTGTTATTCATGTGAAAGGGACTTCTGTTTGGGGCCTTTAAATGCACCCCACATGCTGACCCGACTTCATTAAGGAAGAGGGGTGTCGTTGTTCTTAAATCAGACCAACCTTTTTATCCAGCTTCCCCAATGCCAGCCTTTCACTGGAGGGGGGTCTGAAATCCCAAATTCCCCAAATCTTCCAATCTTTTTGTCCGACTTCCCCAACACAGACCAAAGTCTGAAAAACAAACCGCTAAATCACCCTGTGCTTATTTTAAACCAAAAGTGTGGGCGGAATCATAATTGCCATAGGTATTTGTACCAATCTTGAAATCTGACTGCTAGCCTTTGAAGCCCGCAGGAAAATGAAAATCGCACAACACTACATGATGAATGGTTTCGTTATTGATCAGTGAAATTTGCATAAAGTGAAGAATTGTTATTGTGTTCTTTTCAATTCACCTTTGTGATTTATTCATGCTGAGAGAATTTGATTGTATTGTGCCACCGATAAAGTGGTGTTTCACTTTTTCCTGCTAATTTCTATTACTTTGAATTTAAATAAATACCAATATATTTCCCGTACACCGGCCTGGTTCTTGGCTCATTGTTATCTCAGGAGAGAGGGATCCAAGGGGCATGATATGGGTCTGAGATAGGGCTGAAGAGAATAATATGATAAACAGTTTGTTGCATCACACTTTAAGTGGGGAAAGAAGGAAACCCCCGGGTTGAGGGTGGCTTCTCAATAAACTGTTACAGAGGGTCAGGGTAGCAAGGGGGAGGGGATTCGGGGGTGAACCCCTCCAATTTAAAAAAAAGAGAAGCCTCAGCCATGTGCTATTTTGTGCTATTTTGGCGCTTTTAGAGCTGCACAAATTCAACCAAAAGAAATCATTTTTCAAACTTTGGAGCTCAAAAAGCAGAAAAGTCACCTAGAACCCTTCTTCCTGGTGAACAGTGCGGCAGTTACTTGTTATAGCTGTCGAGACTGGTATATATGTCCTCGTATAGGGGAGATAAATGTGACCAATTAAAACATTATTTGTTCTTACTGAACCATAATACATGTTTCAAAATTAAGACTCTGGACATACTAATGTTTCCATAAAGCTCTTTGCTTTTATGCAGTTCAGCAGGATTGGGTTCCAGGAAGAGATACTGGGCCTCAGTACGAGGAGGGCGGTAAGGGGTTAACAGCGCCGGTAAAGGTGCCGGAGCCGTTAAGCCCTTACTGCCCTATTACAAGGTCCCCTTGCGGGACCCGCTTAGGATGCCTGGTTTTACCAGATGTCCTTATTGGGTCCCGCGAGCGGCCCAACATGCTAGCAACAGGCCTGTCATTAATGGGCCCGTTGTTAGCATGCTCCCCATTGGGCTCAAATGGGAATGGGGCTGGACCTGGTCCGGGTTCCCTGAATGGGGAAATACCAGGCCCTCCAAGGTCGGAATGGCCCGGTATTTCCCCATTCAGTGAACCCGGACCCGGACCCGAGTTTGGAGGCAGCCTCCAAACTCGTGATGAGGCCCACTGTATTGATAACCGGGTCTGGGACCATACCCCTCGGCCCTGCTCCCTCCTCCACACGGCCATGCCCCTCCAAGGAAGTGCAGGTTTCTCCAGTAAAGGTTTTCCATTTCCAGCCCTGGCTGTGGGGCTATCATCTGCTTAATACATTGGCAGTGAAGCTGAATAATGAGTTGAGCCATTTGGCGTTCGGTCAGGGGCACTTTCAGGAGATTTTCGCAGAATCCTGAGAGCTCCCGACATTTGTCTCCCTGATAGTGTCCATGTGTCGTGTAAAGGTTCTCTGTTACGGGCATGGAATGGGGCATGGACGAAGGGCGAGTGCCCCGGACTGGTATGGACCGCTGAGAATGGACTGGTGGGACAGGTCCAGGTGCCCAGGGTTTGGCCGATAGGGTCATCAAGCTGTCACACATCGGAGGGGTTTGGGGCTTGTAGGGGTCCATGGGGGCTGGGGGAGAGGGATCGGGGGATAAGCAGAGGAACCCCTAACCCTAGGTACATTTCATCTGTTTGCACTTATCCTATAGCGGTAAATACATAAAGCATAGCTCAGAAACGTGTTCTGTGTTGGCAATAAAATGTCTGTGACTTTTTATTATACATAATACTAATAAACATAACTGAATATGATGGATATTCGCAAACAAACAGGTGTGCAGTGTCTTCATAGTTCTGTACATTTGGGCACTTGGCCCAGGAACTTGAATTTTCCCTCCCTTGCTCACAGGATGCCCCCAGCGTGGGCTCCAAGGTCTGTGTGTTTGGGACCCGTAACTTGGCTGGTGCAGCACTCCTGTGCCTGGTGGTAGTTTCCTTCCAGGCCCATGCCACCTTCTCTGTTCCAGGCCCATGCCGCCATCTCTGTTCCACGACTTTCAGACCACGCCCGTTGCCCTGTGCTTGCCTAAATGTGCCTATTCTGAGGGTGGTGGGCAGGATCTGGGCAGAATAATTATGTTCGCGGAACTGAGTGTTATTTCTGCAGGGCAGTTCTAGCAGCCCTGCCTATATAGCAATAACCTGTGGGCCCAAGAGGTTGGGGACTGTCCCCCATCTTTCCCCCAGATACCACAAAACATTGTGTAAGTGTTGGCAATAAAAGGCTGTGGTTTTTATTGCACATTACGTAATAATATACAATCATCATAATAATACATAATGTACACTTTTGGGCGTGAGGTCCAGGGTTGCACCCTCTGGCCTGTGCCGCCTTCCTCTCCCCACGACGACGTGGACCCCGTTTGTTGCCCTGTATCCTTTTTCTTCTCTCTTCTCCCTTTTGCTTAGGTGGGAGGGTTCCTGTGTAAAGAAAAAGTATTCCGGTAATGCAGACTACTTGTTTGGTGCTCGGTGCCGAGTACAAAACTAATTGTACGTCTTTGCTGCTTGGGCAGCTCCTTGTATTGCCCAGGAACTAGCCCTGGGCTCTGTCTGCCTGTGTGGGGGCTTGTCCAGCAGTGGCCGGTTTGTACTGAGCTCCCTATATTGCCAGGGACTAGCCCTGGGCTCTGTCTGCCTGTGTGGGGGCTTGTTCAGCCCCTGGCCAGCTTGCATTGAGCACCTTGTATTGCCCAGGGACTAGCCCTGGTCTCTGTCTGCCTGTGTGAGGGCTTGTCCAGCCCCCAGCCGGCTTGCACTGAGCTCCTTGTATTGCCCAGGGACTAGCCCTGGGCTCTGTCTGCCAGTGTGGGGGCTTGTCCAGCCCCTGGTCGGCTTGCACTGAGCTCCATGTATTGCCAAGGGATTAGCCCTGGGCTCTGTATGCCTGTGTGAGGGCTTGTCCAGCCCCCGGCCGGCTTGCAATGAGTTCCTTGTATTGCCCAGGGACTAGCCCTGGGGTCTGTCTGCCTGTGTGGGGGCTTGTCCAGCCCCCGGCCAGCTTGCACTGAGCTCCTTGTATTGCCCAGGGACTAGCTCTGGGCTCTGTCGCCTGTGTGGGGGCTTGTCCAGCCCCCGGCCGGCTTGCACTGAGCTCCTTGTATTGCCCAGGGACTAGCCCTGGGCTCTGTCTGCTTGTGTGGGGGCTGGTCCAGCCTCTGGAAGGCTTGCACAGAGCTCCTTGTATTGAACATGGACTAGCCCTGGGCTCTGTCTGCCTGTGTGGGGGCTTGTCCAGCCCACGGCCGGCTTGCACTGAGCTCCATGTATTGCCCAGGGACTAGCCCTGGGCTCTGTCTGCCTGTGTGGGGGCTTGTCCAGCACCCGGCCGGCTTGCATTGAGCTCCTTGTATTGCCCATGGACTAGCCCTGGGCTCGGTCTGCCTGTGTGGGGGCTTGGCCAGCCCCCCGTCGGCTTGCACTGAGCTCATTGTATTGCCCATGGACTAGCCCTGGGCTCTGTCTGCCTGTGTGGGGACTTATCCAGCCCCCAGCCGGCTTGCACTGAGCTCCTTGTATTGCCCATTGAGTTGCCCTGGGCTCTGTCTGCCTGTGTGGGGGTTTGTCCAGCCCCCGGCGGGCTTGCACTGAGCTCCTTGTATAGCGCATGGACTAGCCCTGGGCTCTGTCTGCCTGTGTGGGGGCTTGTCCAGCTCCTGGCCGGCTTCCACTGAGCTCCCTATATTGGCAGGGACTAGCCCTGGGCTCTGCCTGCATGTGCGAGGGCTTGCCCAGCCCCTGGCTAGCTTGCACTGAGCTCCTTGTATTGCCCAGGGACTAGACCTGGGCTCTGTCTGCCTGTGTGGGGGCTTGTCCAGCCTCCGGACGGCTTGCACTGAGCTCCTTGTATTGCCCATGGACTAGCCCTGGGCTCAGTCTGCCTGTGTGGGGGCTTGGCCAGCCCCCGGCTGGCTTGCACTGAGCTCCTTGTATTGCCCATGGACTAGCCCTGGCCTCTGTCTGCCTGTGTGGGGGCTTGTCCAGCCCCGGCCGGCTTACACTGAGCTCCTTGTATAGCCCGGGGACTAGCCCTGGGCTCTGTCTGTCTGTGTGGGGTCTTGTCCAGCCCTGGCCGGCTTGCACTGAGCTCCTTGTATTGCCAGGGGACTAGCCCTGGGCTCTGTCTGCCTGTGTGGGGGCTTGTCCAGCCCCTGGCCGGCTTGCACTGAGCTTCTTCTATTGCTCGGGGAATAGCCCTGGGCTCTGTCTGCCTGTGTGGGGGCTTGTCCAGCTCCAGGCCGCTTTGCACTGAGCTCCTTGTATTGCCCAGGGACTAGCCCTGTGCTCTGTCTGCCTGTGTGGGGGCTTGTCCAGCCCCCGGCCAGCTTGCACTGAGCTCCATGTATTGCCCAGGGACTAGCCCTGGGTTCTGTCTGCCTGTGTGGGGGCTTGTCCAGCACCTGGCCGGCTTGCACTGAGCTCCTTGTATTGCCCAGGGACTAGCCCTGATCTCTGTCTGCATGTGTGAGGGCTTGTCCAGCCCCTGGCTGGCTTGCACTGAGCTCCTTGTATTGCCCATGGATTAGCCCTGAGCTCTGTCTGCCTGCGTGAGGGCTTGTCCAGCCCCCGGACGGCTTGCACTGATGGCATTTTGCACCTTGGGGTGCTCCTTGTATTGCCCAGGGACTAGCCCTGAGCTCTGTCTGCCTCTGTGGGGGCTTGTCCAGCCCCTGGCTGGCTTGCACTGAGCTCCTTGTATTGCCCAGGAACTAGCCCTGGGCTCTGTCTGCCTGTGTGGGGGCTTGTCCAGCCCCCGGCTGGCTTACACTGAGCTCCTTGTATTGCCCAGGGACTAGCTCTGGGCTCTGTCTGCCTGTGTGAGGGCTTGTCCAGCCCCTGGCCGGCTTGCACTGAGCTTCTTGTATTGCGCAGGGACTAGCCCTGGGCTCTTTCTGCCTGTGTGAGGGCTTGTCCAGCCCCTGGCCGGCTTGCACTGAGCTCCTTGTATTGCCAGGGACTAGCCCTGAACTCTGTCTGCCTGTGTGAGGGCTTGTCCAGCCCCTGGCCGGTTTGCACTGAGCATCTTGTATTGCCCAGGGACTAGCCCTGAGCTCTGTCTGCCTGTGTGAGGGCTTGTCCAGCCCCTGGCCGGCTTGCACTGAGCTCCTTGTATTGCCCAGGGACTAGCCCTAAGCTCTGTCTGCATGTGTGAGGGCTTGTCCAGCTCCGGGCCGGCTTGCACTGAGCTCCTTCTATTGATCGGGGACTAGCCCATGGCTGTCTCTGCCTGTGTGGGGGCTTGACCAGCTCCCAGCCGGCTTGCACTGAGCTCCTTCTATTGCTCAAGGACTAGCCCTGGACTCTGTCTGCCTATGTGGGGGCTTGTCCAGCCCCTGGCCGGCTTGCACTGAGCTCTGTGTATTGCCCGGGGACTAGCCCTGGGCTATGTCTGCCTGTGTGGGGGCTTGTCCAGCCCTCGGCTGGCTTGCACTGAGATCCTTGTATTGCCCGGGGACTAGCCCTGGGCTCTGTCTGCCTGTGTGGGGGCTTGTCCAGCCCCCAGCCGGCTTGCACTGAGCTCCTTGTATTGCCCAGGGACTAGCCCTGGGGTCTGTTTGCCTGTGTGGGGGCTTGTCCAGCCCCAGGCCGGCTTGCACTGAGCTCCTTGTATTGCCCATGGAGTAGCCCTGGGCTCTGTCTGCCCGTGAGGGGGCTTGTCCAGCCCCTGGCTGGCTTGCAATGAGTTCCTTGAATTGCCCAGGGACTAGCCCTGGGCTCTGTCTGCCCTTGTGGGGGTTTGTCCAGCCCCTGGCCGGTTTGCACTGAGTTCGTTGTATTGCCCAGGGACTAGCCCTGGGCTCTGTCTGCCTGTGTGGGGGCTTGTCCAGCCCCCTGCCGGTTAGCACTGAACTCCTTGTATTGCCCAGAGATTAGCCCTGGGCTCTGTCTGCCTGTGTGGGGGCTTGCACTACCAGGGAAGAAACCAGCCGCGGAGTTTTCCGGTTATTGGTGGTACCTTGGTTTTGCGGTCGTGGTAAAACGTGGTATCGCGGTTACTGGGGTGCTTGGCACAGGCAAGGCGGCCACGAGGTACGTCGGGAAAGCGAAAGGTTATCCCCACCAGTCAAAGGAAGAAGACTCTCGGCGGGAGATCTCCTCTGTCGTTGGGAAAAGTGGTGAGGTAGTCCAGCAGGGCTCCACCGGTGGTGGTGTCGTGGCAGGTCGGCTCAGCTTCTACCTCGTCGGATTCTTATGTCCTGTGGCGACTTCTGAAGTTCCAGTCCCCAAAGCCCTGCTTTTATGCAGCAAACCCCCATTCACTCAGCCTAGCTGTCACTCAAACATGCTAAGTGGTGAGCCGGCCGGCTCACCACTTGGGCCAATCAGGATGGAGTGCGACATGAGTTGCCTAGGTAACTCAGTCCAGGGTGCCTAAATTCCCCTCCACCCCTCCTAAGTACCCCAGACATAGTGGCACCACTTTGGAGGGCTTCTGTGGAGAAGCCTGCCAAAAAGTGGGACAAAGGGCTTGACTTGGGTTGGAGTCACAGAAGAGAACACAAACGCCATTTTAGAATCAAGTTTTGGTGAAAAATACCAACCGGAGAATTAATATTAATTAAATAAACCGGCGGTATGTTCGAGGCTACCGTAAATAATTAAATAAAGATAGTAGCCTAAAACAATGGGAAATCCCAAAAGTAGTATCCACTGCCACCAGCCAAAACTCGATCAGGGGGGACGGAGACGTGCCCCTCTACTAACAGACCCTGGGGCAATCGAATTTCCCCAGCCAGTACGTCCACAATATGATGGTTTGTACTACTTCTGTTCAGAATTAAAGACTAGTAAAGTCAATGGTGACTTTACATGCCCTGGGAGACAGTAGTCAGTCCCAGGGTATGGAGTCTATACTGGGGGGTCACTAAGACACCCCTGTGTCACTGCACTGAGGGTGCTGTGTAACACATATCACAAAAACACATGAAACCCTATGGAGTAAAAGACCCCATAGCCCATTAAACACTTCTAGATCCAAAGAAACACACTCAAATCATGTCCAAGAGTGAGGGTAAAAGAGTCTCACTCTTGGCAGGAGAAAGAAATAAACCCCAAAAATCCAGCAAAGCTGCTGGGGGACTCACTAGGTTAGGAAATTCAGCCTAAACAGAGAATTCTCCCTAACACTCGCCCCCCCCCAGACTAAGGGACAGGAGGATTTAATCCACTCCTAGATGAACCTCATACCTCTAGTCGATGACATACATCCTAGAGAGTCCATCAGCATTTTGATGGTGACACCCTGACCTGTGCTCAATGGTGAAATCAAACCCTTGCAGGCAGATTGATCATCTCAATAGTTTTGGATTTTCTCCCTTCATTTGCATTAACCATCTCAAGGGTTGGTGGTCAGTCTGAATGACAAAAGTAGAACCATACAAGTATGGCCTAAACTTCTTCAGTGCCCACACAATAGCAAAGCATTCTCTTTCTATTGTTGCCCACCTTGTTTCAAGATCCTTCAGTTTACAGCTGATGAAACAAATGGGGTGTTCCCTACCCTTCTCATCCAGTTGGCTTAGAACTGCACCTATACCTACATTGGAAGCATCCGTTTGTACAATGAAAGTTTGGTGGTAGTCAGGAGCTCTCAATACTAGAGCTTGGCAAAGAGCTTTCTTCAGTTTTTCAAAGGCCTGATCGCACTCCTAATTCCATTTCACCTTTTTAGGGAATTTTGGATAGGAGATTACATTCAGTGGAGAAGCGATGGTCCCATAGTTCTCAATGAAATTCCTGTAATACCCAGTGAGGCCTAGGAAGGCTCTCACTTGGGTTTGAGTAGTAGGTGTTGTACAACTTTGCACAGCTTCAATCTTGCTGAGCAAAGGCCTTATTTCTCCACCTCCTACCTCATGCCCAAGGTAGACCACCTTACTTT
This sequence comes from Ambystoma mexicanum, assembly GCF_040938575.1. NCBI lineage: Eukaryota > Metazoa > Chordata > Amphibia > Caudata > Ambystomatidae > Ambystoma > Ambystoma mexicanum. The sequence goes on along the minus strand of NC_090925.1, from coordinate 1,130,798 downwards.
GACCTATCTGGCATTTATTTGCCTTGATAGTCAGATTGGCCTGTCAAAGAGCCTGCAAAACATGTCCTAGGTGGTTCACATGATCCTCCCAGGAGTGGCTGTAGACTGCAATGTCATCCAAGTATGCCATGCAGAAGTCCTCCATCCCAGCTAGAACTTGGTTCACCATCCTTTGGAATGTAGCAGGTGCATTTTTTAATACAAAAGGCATGCCTTAAATTGGTACAAGCCAACTGGGGTGGAAAATGCAGTTTTCTCCTTGGCATGGTCTGTGAAGGCTATTTGCCAATAGCCTGAGTAAGGTCAAATGTGCTGAGGTACTTGGCTGCACCAAGTTTATCCACCAACACATCTGTCCTGGGTAAAGGGTGGGCATCATTCTTGGTGACTGCATTAAGAGCTCTATAGTCCACACAAAATCTCAAGTCTTTGGATCCTGCCTTTGGTACTAACACCACTGGGCTAGACCTTGGACTAGTAGAGGGTTCTATTACCCCCGAGATCAAGCATCTTCTTGACCTCCCCCTTAATATGGGTTCTCACATTTTCTGACATTCGGTATCCTCTGCTTTTGACTGGCAGACAGTCACCAGTGAGTATCTCGTGCTGTCCCCAAGGGGTCAAGCCTGGTGAGAGTGAGAACAGGGAGGCAAACTGATTTAACATAGATCTGCACTCCTCTTGTTGCTCAGGTGTCAGATCTGAAGAGGGATTGACTCCTTCAATTTTTTCATCTAAAGGTACACCTCTGAGGAGATCAGGGAGAGACTCACTCTCTTCTTCCTCTGCTGCTGAAGCTAGAAGCAAGGCTCCTACTTCAGGTCTGGAGATGTACGCTTTCAGTTGGATGGTGTGGAAGACTCTAGGAGCTTCCCTGGGTCTGCCCAGATCCACCAGATAGTTGACCTCTCCAAGTTTTCCCACAACTTTGAAGGGTCCCATCCATTTGTCTTGCAAGGCCCTCTGCCTTGTTGGGAGCATAACGAGAACTAGCTGGTCTTGAGTGAACTCAACCATGTTAGCCTTTTGATCATGCCAATGCTTGACCAAAGTTTGTCCAGCGTTCAGGTTATTACTAACTTCTGCCACCATGTGTGACATTCTCCTTCGGAGACCTATCACATAGTCAGTCACTCTGACTGGCTTGAGGGGAGGGGCGCCTTCCAACCCCTCCTTAATCAGGGCCAATGGAACTCTGACCGGATGGCCATAGAGAAGTTCAAAGGGAGAATAACCTACTCCCTCCTGAGGGACTTCTCTATAAGCAAAGAGAAGGCATGGCAGTAGAAGGTCCCAGTTTCTTTTCAGAGGTTCCTCTAAAGCACCTATCATGCTCTTCATGGTTCTGTTAAATCTTTCCACCACACCATTGGTTTGGGGGTGGTAGGCGGTTGAGAACTTGTAAGTAACTCCACAGGTTTTCCACATGGCTTTCATGTAGTGGGACATAAAGTTTGACCCCCTGTCGGATATCACTTCCTTAGGAAACCCAACCCTGGTAAAAATACCAAGGAGGGCCTTAGCCACAGCCGGAGCTGTAACAGTTCTCATAGGTATCACCTCAGGGTATCTAGTAGCATGGTCTACTACAACAAGGATACACCTGTTCCCTGAGGAAGTAGGGGGATCAAGGGAACCAACAATGTCAATCCCTACCCTCTCAAATGGGACTCCCACAACTGGGAGAGGCACTAATGGTGCCACATTCTTGGCGCCAACCTTACCAGAAGTTTGGCAGGTATGGCAGCTCTTGCAAAACTTATCTACTTCGGACCCCATTTTTGGCCAGTAGAAGTAGAGTGAGAGCCTTTCCTTGGTATTCTTGAAACTCAAGTGACCAGCCAAAGGAATCTCGTGGGCTAAGTTCAAGAACTGTTGTCTGTTTTCTTGAGGTACTACAAGGCGTTTGTAGTCTCCAGGTTCAGACTCAGTTGGTTCACTGTAGAAGAGGCCATCTTCCCAGCGCAACCTATACTTCCCAGGCTCTTGCCCATCAGCCTGAGCAGCTGCCTGTAGGCGGAGACCCTCCAGAGTTGGACATTCTCTTTGTCCCTTACGGAAAGCTGCCCTGCTGGGTCCACCTTCTGTCAGTAAAGACTGCAGCTCAGGATGGTCCTCAGTGTCTAGATCTCCAATAAATTCTTGACCTCCCACTAGCTCTTCTTCAGAGTCTAGTTCAACCATACAGGGTTGTACCTCCCTCTCAGCCTCAGCTGGAGGTGGAGTTACAGGTGTAACTGTTGGAAGCACTGGAGTGCTTGCTGCTGACTTCTTCCTAGGAGTCCTGGGTTGCCCCTTTGCTCCTGATCTGGTAGTTACTGCAGTGAGTTGCTCCAGTGGTAAAGGAGTGATCTCTGTCATCATCTCCTGAGATAACCCTCTCAGGGTTTTCTCTCTTGCAGGTTTTGTGAGCTCCTGTAACCTTTTACTAGGTGGTCTGGGTGTATGTGACACGACTCCAAGAGCTTTTAGGTCATTACCCAACAGAACCCTACCTGGCACTTCACATTGTACACTGACAGGTATTTTTACAGCCATGTCATTACACTGGATGGGAACTGGTAACTGGGGACACATCTGCACAGGCCCTCCAGCTAACTTGGTGAGGCATTTGGGTGCCTTAGCAACATCCTCTGCCTTGAAAAATGATTCATCCACCACAGTTATGCTGGCCCCAGTGTCTCTAATGGCAGGAGTCTCCTGGCCATTCACCTGGACACTCTCTTTATAATACTATTTAGTATTATCTGGGATAGAATTATACACATCTAAAAATTATGTTGTTCCCACAACCCCAGAGAGACTAAAGAAACACTGGCTGAGACTACAATGGGTTCATCAGTCAGCAGTAGAAAGTTTCCACTTGCCATAAGGACTTCCTCTTCTGGAGCGAGGGCTAAGGAGGCAAGTTGGATCCCTGAAGGTTTACCCTTGCATCTGGGATCTCCTTTCACATGGTCAGTAGAGCCACAAACAAAGCATTTACCAAATGCTTTCTGGAATGGAGGCTTGTTCTGACCTCCCTCTGGTTTGGCACCAGAGGAGACACTATTCTGCTGTGGTTTCCCTGGTGGCTTACCCTTCTGGTTTTGTTTGGGGCCCTCTTTGGAATTTGCAGTATTAGAATTCTCTTTGGAGTCCTTCTTAGGCTGTTTCCCCTCGTCCTTTTTCTGAGTTACCCCATAATCCTTGTGAGTGGCCCTGTTGCAACCCACAAGTCAGCAGCCTTAGCTAGCTTTCAGGAATCTAATTCCTTTGAATCAGCCAAGTGCTGTTTGAGCTCAGGAGAGCAGGCATCATAAATTGACTCCAACATAAAAAGATTCTTCATACCTTCATAAGTGTTCACTTTGTAACCCTTAATCCATCCCTATAAGATTTTCAACCCTTCACTCACCCAGGTAGCCCAATGGGTACCATCATGCTTTTTGAGGGTCCTAAACCTCTTAAGATACTGGGAAGGGGTCTTCCCAAACCTAGCTATCAAAGCTAGTTTTACACATTCATACTCTTTCTTATCCTCCTCCCCCAACTCCATTACCACATCAGTTGCAACAGGGGGAACCCTAGAGAACAACCAGGTGAGCAAGTCATTTCCTGTGATGTTCTGGAGCCCATGATTATATTCAAACAGAGACAACCAATCCAACACATCCAACCTAGGCTCATACATACCAACCAGTTCTTTAGGCATCCGGGGTCTTTTAGGACTGGAACTTCTAGAGGAGCCAGAGAGAGAAGCATTTTCGACAGATAATTTCTTCATTTCTAGCTCATGCTTGAGCTCTATTTCCCTTAGCCTTAGTTCTTGATTCATTTCCTGATGTCTCTGTTCAACCAGAGTATTCAGCCTCTTGAACTCTAGTTCAAGTTTCATTTTCTCTAATTCCAGATATTGAGGACTTAGTGTGGGACTTGGTAAAGGCCCAGTAGGTACAGCAGGTAGAGCAGACAGAGGCCTAGCCGGGACAGTCACAGCAGTCTCACCCTCCTCTTCTGACTCTTCCTCAAGATTATCAACATTTGGATCAATATCAATTTCTATACTGTTATCTACATTTTCTGGCATGTTAGGTTCCTCAGACCCATCATCCAGACTTTGGTTAGCTAACAACCTTTCTATTAACTCAATTTTTTTGCCTTTAGTCAGGAGGTTCTTATGCTTACACAATACTCTTAAACAATCAGCAGTTTTTGTAGCAAGGGACTCTTGACTATACGTTTCCATAGTTGACATGTTAGAAAGATTACTTTTTCAGTGGTAAGCTTTGTGGTTAGTTGCACTAAGGTATCCTAAAGCACTCTAAAGTGTATACTCAATACAAATCCCACCGCTGTACATCAGTGTTAGGCAGAAACCTGTGCAGTTCCCTTAGGGAACACTGCAAAAGATTTAAGACTACAGGTGTTGGCAGTAAACCCACTTGGTAGCAGTCTGTACCACCCAGATTTACCTGGTAGCTGTGGCCGAGCAGTCAGACTTCCCTCAAGAAGAGTTAGGCAGCATGCAAAGTATACACAATAAGCACTCAGATACAATAATACAAGCAAACACTGACCAGAGCTTTGGTATCAAAGTATATAATTATTTATTTAAAAACACACAGTTGAAACACTCCAGCACTCTTATTGTAAACTTATCCTAAACACAGTTACTATTATGATATATACACCCTTTTTTCCCTATTAGATAAATCACAGTAAAACACCACTTATTTTCATACAGAGGTGAGCGCTTAACTAGATTGCACTCTAATAAATTTGCGAGAAAGGGGGGGAATACAGAATATGAAGAGGTACACCACTCTATGATTCAGGAACACTGTTAGCAAGGCAGAGAGCAAAAAGTCACTGATGAGCCAAAGTCCAAAGGCTGGGCCCACTCTTAGAGAGAGCAGAGCACAAATGCGCCGAAGATCACACAGTTACACTAGGCTTAGAAAGTCTTGCAGAGGGTTCAAGAAGAGTTTAGAGAGGCTTAGAAAAGTTTAGCCAAGGTATCCCAGGCTAACCCAGGTTCGAAAGCCGGGGGCTAAATCTACCCCGTACAGTCGGTAGCAAGGGAAGCCAGGCGGGACACGGTACCTTAAGTGGGAAGGATCCTCCAGCGGTGGCAGTTGTTCCTGGTAGTGGGTGCAAGTTGCGTCGTCGTCCAGGGGAATAGAAGATCTCGAATTGGAGGAAAGATGAAGATCGTTGCACTACCAGGGAAGAAACCAGCCGCAGAGTTTTCCGGTTAAAGGTGGGACCTTGGTTTCGCGGTCGTGGTAAAACGTGGTATCCCGGTTGCCGGGGTGCTCGGCACAGGCAAGGCGGCCACGAGGTACGTCGGGAAAGCGAAAAGACGGTGAAACTGGTTATCCCCACCAGTCAAAGGAAGAAGACTCTCCGGCGGGAGATCTCCTCTGTCGTTGGGAAAAGTGGTGAGACAGTCCAGCAGGGCTCCACCGGTGGTGGTGTCGTGGCAGGTCGGCTCAGCTTCTCCCTTGTCGGATTCTTAGGTCCTGTGGCGACTTCTGAAGTTCCAGTCCCCAAAGCCCTGCTTTTATGCAGCAAACCCTCATTCACTCAGACTAGCTGTCACTCAAACATGCTAAGTGGTGAGCCGGCCGGCTCACCACTTGTGCCAATCAGGATGGAGTGCGACATGAGTTTCCTAGGCAACTCAGTCCAGGGTGCCTAAATTCCCCTCCACCCCTCCTAAGTACCCCAGACATAGTGGCACCACTTTGGAGGGCTTCTATGGAGAAGCAAGCCAAAAAGTGGAACAAAGAGCTCGACTTGGGTTGGAGTCACAGAAGAGAACACAAACGCCATTTTAGAATCAAATTTTGGCGAAAAATACCAACCGGAGAATTAATATTAATTAAATAAACCGGCGGTATGTTCGAGGCTACCGTAAATAATTAAATAAAGATAGTAGCCTAAAACAATGGGAAATCCCGTAGGAAAATATTTGCGTTTGAATATAAAAAGTAGTATCCACTGCCACCAGCCAAAACTCGATCAGGGGGGACAGAGACGTGCCCCCTCGACTAACAGACCCTGGGGCAATCGAATTGCCCCAGCCAGTACGTGCACAATATGATGTTTGTACTGGTTTTGTTCAGAATTTAAGACTAGTAAAGTCAATGGTGACTTTACATGCCCTGGGAGACAGTAGTCAGTCCCAGAGTATGGAGGCTATACTGGGGGGTCACTAAAACACCCCTGTGTCACTGCACTGAGGGTGCTGTGTAACACATATCACAAAAACACATGTGACCCTATGGAGTAAAAGACCCCATAGCCCATTAAACACTTCTAGATCCAAAGAAACACACTCAAATCATGTCCAAGAGTGAGGGTAAAAGCGTCTCGCTCTTGGCAGGAGAAAAAAAGAAACTCCAAAAATCCAGCAAAGCTGCTGGGGGACTCACTAGGTTAGGAAATTCAGCCTAAAAAGATAATTCTCCCTAACACTAGCCCTGGGCTCTGTCTGCCTGTGTGGGGGCTTGTCCAGCCCCCGGCCGGTTTGCACTGAGCTCCTTGTATTGCCCAGGGACTAGCCCTGGGCTCTGTCTGCCTGTGTGGGGGCTTGTCCAGCTCCCGGCTGGCTTGCACTGAGCTCCTTGAATTGCCGAGGGACTAGCCCTGGGCTCTGTCTGCCTGTGTGAGAGCTTGTCCAGACTCTGGCCGGCTTGCACTCAGTTCCTTGTATTGCTCAGGGACTAGCCCGGGCTCTGTCTGCCTGTGTGGGGGCTTGTCCAGCCCCCGGCCAGCTTGTACTGAGCTCCTTTTATTGTCTGGGAACTCGCCCTGGGCTATGTCTTCCAGTGTGGGGGATTGTCCAGCCCCCGGCCCGCTTGCACTGAGCTCCTTCTATTGCCGGGGACTAGCCCTGGGCTATGTCTGCCTGTGTGGGGGCTTGTCCAGCTCCCGGCCGGCTTGCACTGAGCTCCTTGAATTGCCAAGGGAATAGCCCTGGGCTCTGTCTGCCTGTGTGAGGGCTTGTCCAGCCCCTGGCCGGCTTGCACTGAGCTCCTTGTATTGTCAAGGGATGAGCCCTTGGCTCTGCCTGCCTGTGTGAGGGCTTGTCCAGCCCCCAGCTGTTTTGCACTGAGCTCCTTGTATTGCCCAGGGACTACCCCTGGGATCTGTCTGCCTGTGTGCGGGCTTTTCCAGCCCCCGACCTGCTTGCACTGAGCTCCTTGTATTGCCCAGGGAATAGCCCTGGGCTCTGTCTGCCTGTGTGGGGGCTTGTCCAGTCCCCGGATGGCTTGCACTGAACTCCTCCTATTGCCCATGGACTAGCCCTGGGCTTTGTCTGCCTGTGTGGGGGCTTGTCCAGCCCCTGGCCGGTTTGCACTGAGTTCCTTGTATTGCCCAGGGACTAGCTTTTAGGCAGAAACCTGTGCAGTTCCCTTAGTGAACACTGCAAACGATTTAAGACTACAGGTGTTGGCAGTAAACCCACTTGGTAGCAGTCTGTACCACCCAGATTTACCTGGTAGCTGTGGCTGAGCAGTCAGACTTCCCTCAAGAAGAGTTAGGCAGTATGCAAAGTATACTCAATAGGCACTCAGATACAATAATACAAGCAAACACTGACCAGAGCTTTGGTATCAAAGTATATAATTATTTATTTAAAAACACACAGTTGAAACACTCCAGCACTCTTATTGTAAACTTATCCTAAACACAGTTACTATTATGATATATACACCCCTTTTTCCCTATTAGATAAATCACAGTAAAACACCACTTATTTTCATAAAGAGGTGAGCGCTTAACTAGATTGCACTCTAATAAGTTTACGAGAAAGGGGGGGAAAAAGACAGAATATGGAAAGGTACACCACTCTATGATTCAGGAACACTGTTAGCAAGGCAGAGAGCAAAAAGTCACTGATGAGCCAAAGTCCAAAGGCTGGGCCCACTCTTAGAGATACCAGAGCACAAATGCGCCCAAGATCACACAGTTACACTAGGCTTAGAGAGTCTTGCAGAGGGTTCAAGAAGAGTTTAGAAAGGCTTAGAAAAGTTTAGTCAAGGTATCCCAGGCTAACCCAGGTTCGAAAGCCGGGGGCTAAATCTACCCCGTACAGTCGGTAGCAAGGGAAACCAGGCGGGACACAGTACCTTAAGTGGGAAGGATCCTCCAGCGGTGGCAGTTGTTCCTGGTAGTGGGTGCAAGTTGCGTCATCGTCCAGGGGAAGAGAAGATCTCGAATTGGAGGAAAGATGAAGGTCGTTGCACTACCAGGGAAGAAACCAGCCGAAGCGTTTTCCGGTTAAAGGTGGTACCTTGGTTTTGCGGTCGTGGTAAAACGTGGTATCCCGGTTTCTGGGGTGCTTGGCACGGGCAAGGCGGTCACGAGGTATGTCGGGAAAGCGAAAAGACGGTGAAACTGGTTATCCCCACCAGTCAAAGGAAGAAAACTCTCCGGCGGGAGATCTCCTCTGTCGTTGGGAAAAGTGGTGAGGTAGTCCAGCAGGGTTCCACCGGTGGTGGTGTCGTGGCAGGACGGCTCAGCTTCTACCTCGTCGGATTCTTATGTCCTGTGGCGACTTATGAAGTTCCAGTCCCCAAAGCCCTGCTTTTATGCAGCAAACCCCCATTCACTCAGCCTAGCTGTCACTCAAACATGCTAAGTGGTGAGCCGGCCGGCTCACCACTTGGGCCAATCAGGATGGAGTGCGACATGAGTTGCCTGGGCAACTCAGTCCAGGGTGCCTAAATTCCCCTCCGCCCCTCCTAAGTAACCCAGACATAGTGGCACCACTTTGGAGGGCTTCTGTGGAGAAGCCCGCCAAAAAGTGGAACAAAGGGCTTGACTTGGGTTGGAGTCAAAGAAGAGAACACAAACGCCATTTTAGAATCAAGTTTTGGCGAAAAATACCAACCGGAGAATTAATATTAATTAAATAAACCGGCGGTATGTTCGAGGCTAAAGGTAAATAATTAAATAAAGATAGTAGCCTAAAACAATGGGAAATCCCATAGGAAAATATTTGCGTTTGAATATAAAAAGTAGTATCCACTGCCACCAGCCAAAACTCGATCAGGGGGGACGGAGACGTGCCCCCTCGACTAACAGACCCTGGGGCAATCGAATTGCCCCAGACAGTACGTCCACAATAAGATCGTTTGTACTGCTTCTGTTCAGAATTTAAGACTAGTAAAGTCAATGGTGACTTTACATGCCCTGGGAGACAGTAGTCAGTCCCAGGGTATGGAGTCTATACTGGGGGGTCACTAAGACACCCCTGTGTCACTGCACTGAGGGTGCTGTGTAACACATATCACAAAAACACATGAAACCCTATGGAGTAAAAGACCCCATAGCCCATTAAACACTTCTAGATCCAAAGAAACACACTCAAATCATGTCCAAGAGTGAGGGTAAAAGAGTCTCACTCTTGGCAGGAGAAAAAAATAAACCCCAAAAATCCAGCAAAGCTGCTGGGGGACTCACTAGGTTAGGAAATTCAGCCTAAACAGAGAATTCTCCCTAACACTCGCCCCCCCAGACTAAGGGACAGGAGGATTTAATCCACTCCTAGATGAACCTCATACCTCTAGTCGATGACATACATCCTAGAGAGTCCATCAGCATTTTGATGGTGGCACCCTGACCTGTGCTCAATGGTGAAATCAAACCCTTGCAGGCAGATTGACCATCTCAATAGTTTTGGATTTTCTCCCTTCATTTGCATTAACCATCTCAAGGGTTGGTGGTCAGTCTGAATGACAAAAGTAGAACCATACAAGTATGGCCTAAACTTCTTCAGTGCCCACATAATAGCATAGCATTCTCTTTCTAGTGTTGCCCACCTTGTTTCAGGATCCTTCAGCTTACGGCTGATGAAGCAAATGGAGTGCTCCCTACCCTTCTCATCCAGTTGGCTTAGTACTGTACCTATACCTACATTGGAAGCATCAGTTTGTAGAGTGAAAGTTTGGTGGTAGTCAGGACCTCTCAATACTAGAGCTTGGCAAAGAGCTTTCTTCAGTTTTTCAAAAGCCTGATTGCACTCCTCATTCCGTTTGACCTTTTTAGGGAATTTTGGATAGGAGATTACATTCAGTGGAGAAGCTATAGTCCCATAGTTCTCAATGAAATTCCTGTAATACCCAGTGAGGCCTAGGAAGGCTCTCACTTGGGTTTGAGTAGTAGGTGTTGTCCAACTTTGCACAGCTTCAATCTTGCTGAGCAAAGGCCTTATTTCTCCACCTCCTACCTCATGCCCAAGGGAGACCACCTTACTTTGACCTATCTGGCATTTACTTGCCTTGATAGTCAAATTGGCCTGTCAAAGAGCCTGCAAACCATGTCCTAGGTGGTTCACATGATCCTCCCAGGAGTGGCTGAAGACTGCAATGTCATCCAAGTATGCCATGCAGAAGTCCTCCATCCCAGCTAGAACTTGGTTCACCATCCTTTGGAATGTAGCAGGTGCATTTTTTAATCCAAAAGGCATGACCTTAAATTGGTACAAGCCAACTGGGGTGGAAAATGCAGTTTTCTCTTTGGCATGGTCTGTCAAGGCTATTTGCCAATAGCCTGACGTAAGGTCAAATATGCTGAGGTACTTGGCTGCACCAAGTTTAACCACCAACACATCTGTCCTGGGTAAAGGGTGGGCATCAGTCTTGGTGACTGCATTAAGAGCTCTATAGTCCACACAGAATCTCAAGTCTTTGGATCCTGCCTTTGGTACTAACACCACTGGGCTAGACCATGGACTAGTAGAGGGTTCTATTACTCCGAGATCAAGCATCTTCTTGACCTCCCCCTTAATATGGGTTCTCACATTTTCCGACATTCAGTATCCTCTGATTTTGACTGGCAGACAGTCACCAGTGAGTATCTCATGCTGTCCCCAAGTGGTCAAGCCTGGTGAGAGTGAGAACAGGGAGGCAAACTGATTTAACATAGATTTGCACTCCTCTTGTTGCTCAGGTGTCAGATCTGAAGAGAGAATGACTCCTTCAATTTTTTCATCTAAAGGTACACCTCTGAGGAGATCAGGGAGAGACTCACTCTCTTCTTCCTCTGCTGCTGAAGCTAGAAGCAAGGCTCCTACTTCAGGTCTGGAGATGTACGCTTTCAGTCGGTTGGTGTGGAAGACTCTAGGAGCTTCCCTGGGTCTGCCCAGATCCACCAGATAGTTGACCTCTCCAAGTTTTCCCACAACTTTGAAGGGTCCCATCCATTTGTCTTGCAAGGCCATCTGACTTATTGGGAGCATAACGAGAACTAGCTGGTCTTGAGTGAACTCAACCATGTTAGCCTTTTGATCATGCCAATGCTTGACCAAAGCTTGTCCAGCTTTCAGGTTATCACTAGCTTCTGCCACCATGTGTGACATTCTCCTTTGGAGACCTATCACATAGTCAGTCACTCTGACTGGCTTGAGGGGAGGAGCGCCTTCCAACCCCTCCTTAATCAGGGCCAATGGACCTCTGACCGGATGGCCATAGAGAAGTTCAAAGGGAGAATAACCTACTCCCTCCTGAGGGACTTCTCTATAAGCAAAGAGAAGGCATGGCAGTAGAAGGTCCCACTTTCTTTTCAGAGGTTCCTGTAAAGCACCTATCATGCTCTGCATGGTTCTGTTAAATCTTTCCACCACACCATTGGTTTGGGGGTGGTAGGCGGTTGAGAACTTGTAAGTAACTCTACAGGTTTTCCACATGGCTTTCATGTAGTGGGACATAAAATTTGACCCCCTGTCGGATATCACTTCCTTAGGAAACCCAACCCTGGTAAAAATATCAAGGAGGGCCTTAGCCACAGCCGGAGCTGTAACAGTTCTCATAGGTATCGCTTCAGGGTATCTAGTAGCATGGTCTACTACAACAAGGATACACCTGTTGCCTGAGGAAGTAGGGGGATCAACGGAACCAACAATGTCAATCCCTACCCTCTCAAATGGGACTCCCACAACTGGGAGAGGCACTAATGGTGCCACATTCTTGGCGCCAACCTTACCAGAAGTTTGGCAGGTATGGCAGCTCTTGCAAAACGTATCTACTTCGGCCCCCATTTTTGGCCAGTAGAAGTAGAGTGAGAACCTTTCCTTGGTCTTCTTGAAACTCAAGTGACCAGCCAAAGGAATCTCGTGGGCTAAGTGCAAGAACTGTTGTCTGTTTTCTTTAGGTACTACAAGGCGTTTGTAGTCTCCAGGTTCAGACTCAGTTGGTTCACTGTAGAAGAGGCCATCTTCCCAGTGCAACCTATACTTCCCAGGCTCTTGCCCATCAGCCTGAGCAGCTGCCTGTAGGCGGGGACCCTCCAGAGTTGGACATTCTCTTTGTCCCTTACGGAAAGCTGCCCTGCTGGGTCCACCTTCTGCCAGTAAAGAGTGCAGCTCAGGATGGTCCTCAGGGTCTAGATCTCCAATAAGTTCTTGGCCTCCCGCTAGCTCTTCTTCAGAGTCTAGTTCAACCATACAGGGTTGTACCTCCCTCTCAGCCTCAGCTGGAGGTGGAGTTACAGGTGTAACTGTTGGAAGTACTGGAGTGCTTGCTGCTGACTTCTTCCTAAGAGTCTTGGGTTGCCCCTTTGCTCCTGATCTGGTAGTTACTGCAGTGAGTTGCTCCAGTGGTAAAGGAGTGATCTCTGTCATCATCTCCTGAGATAACCCTCTCAGGGTTTTCTCTCTTGCAGGTTTTGCGAGCTCCTGTAACCTTTTACTAGGTGGTCTGGGGGTATGTGGCACAACTCCAAGAGCTTTTAGGTCATTACCCAACAGAACCCTACCTGGCACGTCACATTGTACACTGACAGGTATTTTTACGGCCATGTAATTACACTGGATGAGAACTGGTAACTGGGGACACATCTGCACAGGCCCTCCAGCTAACTTGATGAGGCATTTGGGTGCCTTAGCAAAATCCTCTGCCTTGAAAAATGATTCATCCACCACAGTTATGCTGGCCCCAAAGTTTCTAATGGCAGGAGTCTCCTGACCATTCATCTGGACACTGTCTTTATAATACTCTTTAGTATTATCTGGGATAGAATTATACACATCTAAAAATTCTGTTGTTCCCACAACCCCAGAGAGACTAATGAAACACTGGCTGAGACTACAATGGGTTCATCAGTCAGCAGTAGAAAGTTTCCACTTGCCATAGGGACTTCCTCTTATGGAGCGAAGGCTAAGGAGGCAAGTTGGATCCCTGAAGGTTTACCCTTGCATCTGGGATCTCCTTTCACATGGTCAGTAGAGCCACAAACAAAGCATTTACCAAATGCTTTCTGGAATGGAGGCTTGTTCTGACCTCCCTCTGGTTTGGCACCAGAGGAGACACTATTCTGCTGCGGTTTCCCTGGTGGCTTACCCTTCTGGTTTTGTTTGGGGCCCTCTTTGGAATTTGCAGTATTAGAATTCTCTTTGGAGTCCTTTTTAGGCTGTTTCCCCTCATCTTTTTTCTGAGTTACCCCAGAATCCTTGTGAGTGGCCCTGTTGGCAACCCATAAGTCAGCAGCCTTAGCTAGCTTTCAGGAATCTAATCCTTTGAATCAGCCTAGTGCTGTCTGAACACAGGAGAGCAGGCATCATAAATTGACTCCAACATAAAAAGATTCTTCATACCTTCATAAGTGTTCACTTTGTAACCCTTAATCCATCCCTCTAAGTTTTTCAATCCTTCACTCACCCAAGTAGATCAAGGGATACCATCATGCTTTTTGAGGGTCCTAAACCTCTTAAAATACTGGGAAGGGGTCTTCCCAAACCTAGCTATCAAAGCTAGTTTTACACATTCATACTCTTCCCTATTCTCCTCCCCCAACTCCATTACCACATCAGTTGCAACAGGGGGAAGCCTAGAGAACAACCAGGTGAGCAAGTCATTTCCTGTGATATTCTGGAGCCCATGATTATATTCAAACAGAGACAACCAATCCAACACATCCAATTTAGGCTCATACATACCAACCAATTCTTTAGGCATCTGGGGTCTTTTAGGACTGGAACTACTAGAGGAGCCAGAGAGAGAAGCATTTTCGACAGATACTTTCTTCATTTCTAGCTCATGCTTGAGCTCCATTTCCCTTAGCCTTAGTTCTTGATTAATTTCCTGATGTCTCTGTTCAGCCAGAGTATTCAGCCTCTTGAACTCTAGTTCAAGTTTCATTTTCTCTAATTCGAGATATTGAGGACTTAGTGTGGGACTTGTTAAAGGCCCAGTAGGTACAGCAGGTAGAGCAGACAGAGGCCTAGCGGGGACAGTCACAGCAGCCTCACCCTCCTCTTCTGACTCTTCCTCAAGATTATCAACATTTGGATCAATATCAATTTCTATACTGTTATCTACATTTTCTGGCATGTTAGGTTCCTCAGACCCATCATCCAGACTTTGGTTAGCTAACAAACTTTCTATTAACTCCATTTTTTGCCTTTAGTCAGGAGGTTCTTATGCATACACAATACTCTTAAACAATCAGCAGTTTTTGTAGCAAGGGACTCTTGACTATAAGTTTCCATAGTTGACATGTTAGAAAGATTACTTTTTCAGTGCTAAGCTTTGTGGTTAGTTGCACTAAGGTATCCTAAAGCACTCTAAAGTGTATACTCAATACACATCCCACCGCTGTACACCAGTGTTAGGCAGAAACCTCTGCAGTTCCCTTAGGGAACAATGCACAAGATTTAAGACTACAGGTGTTGGCAGTAAACCCACTTGGTAACAGTCTGTACCACCCAGATTTACCTGGTAGCTGTGGCTGAGCAGTCAGACTTCCCTCAAGAAGAGTTAGGCAGTATGCAAAGTATACTCAATAGGCACTCAGATACAATAATACAAGCAAACACTGACCAGAGCTTTGGTATCAAAGTATATAATTATTTATTTAAAAACACACAGTTGAAACACTCCAGCACTCTTATTGTAAACTTATCCTAAACACAGTTACTATTATGATATATACACCCCTTTTTCCCTATTAGATAAATCACAGTAAAACACCACTTATTTTCATAAAGAGGTGAGCGCTTAACTAGATTGCACTCTAATAAGTTTACGAGAAAGGGGGGGAAAAAGACAGAATATGGAAAGGTACACCACTCTATGATTCAGGAACACTGTTAGCAAGGCAGAGAGCAAAAAGTCACTGATGAGCCAAAGTCCAAAGGCTGGGCCCACTCTTAGAGAGACCAGAGCACAAATGCGCCCAAGATCACACAGTTACACTAGGCTTAGAGAGTCTTGCAGAGGGTTCAAGAAGAGTTTAGAAAGGCTTAGAAAAGTTTAGCCAAGGTATCCCAGGCTAACCCAGGTTCGAAAGCCGGGGGCTAAATCTACCCCGTACAGTCGGTAGCAAGGGAAGCCAGGCGGGACACGGAACCTTAAGTTGGAAGGATCCTCCAGCGGTGGAAGTTGTTCCTGGTAGTGGGTGCAAGTTGCATCGTCGTCCAGGGGAAGAGAAGATCTCGACTTGGAGGAAATATGAAGGTCATTGCACTACCAGGGAAGAAACCAGCCGCAGAGTTTTCCGGTTAAAGGTGGGACCTTGGTTTCGCGGTCGTGGTAAAACGTGGTATCCCGGTTGCCGGGGTGCTTGGCACAGGCAAGGCGGCCACGAGGTATATCGGGAAAGCGAAAAGACGGTGAAACTGGTTATCCCCACCAGTTAAAGGAAGAAGACTGTCCGGCGAGAGATCTCCTCTGTCGTTGGGAAAGTGGTGAGGCAATCCAGCAGGGTTCCACCGTTGGTGGTGTCATGGCAGGTTGGCTCGGCTTCTCCCTCATCGGATTCTTAGGTCCTGTGGTGACTTCTGAAGTTCCAGTCCCCAAAGCCCTGCTTTTATGCAGCTTAAATTCCCCTCCACCCCCCCCTAAGTACCCCAGACATAGTGGCACCACTTTGGAGGGCTTCTGTGGAGAAGCCCGCCAAAAAGTGGCACAAAGGGCTCGACTTGGGTTGGAGTCACAGAAGAGAACACAAACGCTATTTTAGAATCAAGTTTTGGTGAAAAATACCAACCGGAGAATTAATATTAATTAATTAAACCGGCGGTATGTTCGAGTCTACCGTAAATAATTAAATAAAGATAGTAGCCTAAAACAATGGTAAATCCCATAGGAAAATATTTGCGGTTGAATATAAAAAGTAGTATCCACTGCCACCAGCCAAAACTCGATCAGGGGGGACAGAGACGTGCCCCTCGACTAACAGACCCTGGGGCAATCGAATTGCCCCAGCCAGTACGTGCACAATATGATGGTTTGTACTGGTTCTGTTCAGAATGTAAGACTAGTAAAGTCAATGGTGACTTTACATGCCATGGGAGACTGTAGTCAGTCCCAGGTTATGGAGTCTATACTGGGGGGTCACTAAGACACCCCTGTGTCACTGCACTGAGGGTGCTGTGTAACACATATCACAACAACACATGAAACCCTATGGAGTAAAAGAACCCTATAGCCCATTAAACACTTCTAGATCCAAAGAAACACACTCAAATCATGTCCAAGTGTGAGGGTAAAAGAGTCTCACTCTTGGCAGGAGAAAAAAATAAACCCCAAAAATCCAACAAAGTTGCTGGGGGACTCACTAGGTTAGGAAATTCAGCCTAAACAGATAATTCTCCCTAACACTAGCCCTGCGCTCTGTCTGCCTGTGTGGGGGCTTGTCCAGCCCCCGGCCGGTTTGCACTGAGCTCCTTGTATTGCCCAGGGACTAGCCCTGTGCTCTGTCTGCCTGTGTGGGGGCTTGTCCAGCCCCCGGCCGGTTTGCACTGAGCTCCATGTATTGCCCAGGGACTAGCCCTGGGCTCTGTCTGCCTGTGTGGGGGCTTGTCCAGCCCCCGGCCGGCTTGCACTGAGCTCCTTGTATTGCCCGGGGACGAGCCCTGGGCTCTGTTTGCTGTGTGGTGGCTTGTTCAGCCCCTGGCCGGCTTGCACTGAGCTCCTTGTATTGCCAGGGGACTAGCCCTGGGTTCTGTCTGCCTGTGTGGGGGCTTGTCCAGCCCCTGGCCGGCTTGCACTGAGCTCTTTATATTGCTCAGGGACTAGCCCTGGGCTCGGTATGCCTGTGTGGGGGCTTGTCCAGCCCCCGGCATGCTTGCAGTGAGGTCCTTGTATTGCCATGGAGTAGCCCTGGGCAGTGTCTACCTGTGTGGGGGCTTGTCCAGCTCCTGGCCTTCTTGCACTGAGCTCCTTGTATTGCCCGGGGACTAGCCCTTGCCTCTGCCTGTGTGGGGGCCTGTCCAGCTCCTGGCCGGCTTGCACTGAGCTCCTTGTATTGCCCGGGGACTAGCCCTGGGCTCGGTCTGCCTGTGTGGGGGCTTGTCCAGCCCCCGACAGGCTTGCAGTGAGCTCCTTGTATTGCCATGGAGTAGCCCTGCGCAGTGTCTGCCTGTGTGGGGGCTTGTCCAGCTCCTGGCCGGCTTGCACTAGCTCCTTGTATTGCCCGGGGACTAGCCCTTGCCTCTGCCTGTGTGGGGGCTTGTCCAGCTTCCGGCCGGCTTGCACTGAGCTCCTTGTATTGCCCGGGGACTAGCCCTGGGCTCTGTTTGCCTGTGTGGGGGCTTGTCCACCCCCTGGCCGGCTTGCACTGAGCGCCTTGTATTGCCCGGGGACTAGCACTGAGCTCTGTCTGCCTGTGTGGGGGATTGTTCAGCCCCTGGTCTGCTTGCACTGAGCTCCTTGTATGATATGATATGATATGATATGATATGATATGATATGATATGATATGGCATTTGTAACGCGCCTATACACAGGTGTTTCAAGGCGCGACGAGGCAGGGAGGGGAGGAAACAAGGGGAAACAGACAACGATCCTACTAGGCCAGGTGTCATTCAGATCGCGCAAGTGCAAGGGTGGGGGAGGGGGAAAAGTACAAGGGGAAGGGGAGGGGGGAAGTGCAGTAAAGGTAAGTGGCGTAAAGTAATAAATAAATAGGGCCAACTGGTGGCAAGTGCAAGCTAAGTGCAGAACAAGTGCTGGAAAAGGCGGGGGCTGTAGGGATACATAGACAGTCCCGCAGTGCAGAGGGGTTCCAGGGCATCAGTGCAAGTGGAGAGTGGCTGGGCCCAGGACCGAGGCCGTTAAGAGTGGTCCAGTTGCAGAATCAGTGCAGTATCAGTGAGGAATAATTGGCTGTTCAGCAGGGGAGAGGGAGAGAGAAAGCAGAGGCAAAGAGGAAGGTTTTGAGGTGCTTCCGGAACCGGAGATGGTTCTCCTCAAGTTTCAGGGAGGCAGGAAGGCTGTTCCAGAGGGAGGCCCCTGCCGCGGAGAGAGATCTACCCCCAGCTCGTTGCTTCGAGAAGCAGCTGACCCTGAGGGAGTTGGAGGCGGATGAGCGAAGGGCTCGGGAAGGAAGATATTTGGGAAGAGAGAGTTGAAGGTATATAGGACCAAGGCCCCAGGAGGCCTTGTGGACAATGCAGATTGCTCGGGGGCTAACCCTGGGCTCTGTCTGCCTGTGTGGGGGCTTGTCCAGCTCCCAAACGGCTTGCACTGAGCTCCTTGTATTGCCCGGGGACTAGCCCTGGGCTCTGTCTGCTTGTGTGGGGGCTTGTCCAGCCCCCGCCAGCTTGCACTGATCTCTCTGTGTTGCCTGGGGACTAGCCCTGGGCTCTGTGTGCCTGAGTAAGGGCTTGTCCAGCCCCCGGCAGGCTTGCACTGAGCTCCTTGTAGTGCCCCGGGACTAGACCTGGGCTATGTCTACCTGTGTGGGGGCTTGTCCAGCCCCCGGTCGGCTTGCACTGAGCTCCTTGTATTGCCCGGAGACTAGCCCTGGGCTCTGTTTGCCTGTGTGGGGGCTTGTCCAGCCCTTGGCCGGCTTGCACTGAGCTCCTTGTATTGACGGGGACCAGCCCTGGGCTCTCTCTGCCTCTGTGGGGTCTTGTCCAGTCCCTGGCCGGCTTGCACTGAGCTCCTTGTATTGCTTGGTGACTAGCCCTGGGCTCTGTCTGCCTGTATGGGGGCTCGTCCAGCCCCCGGCCGGATTTCACTGAGCTCCTTCTATTTATTGGGGACTAGCCCTTGGCTTTCTCTGCCTGTGTGGGGGCTTGTCCAGCTCCCGGCTGGCTTGCACTGAGCTCCTTGTATTGCTTGGGGACTAGCCCTGGGCTCTATCTGCCTGTGTGGGGGCTTGTCCAGCCCCTGGCCGGCTTGCACTGAGCTCCTTCTATTGTTCGGGGACCAGCCCTGGGCTCTGTCTGCCTGTGTGGGGGCTTGTCCAGCCCCCGGCTGGCTTGCACTGAGCTCCTTGTATTGCCCGGGGACTGGCCCTGGGCTATGTCTGCCTGTGTGGGGGCTTGTCCAGCCCTCGGCCGGCTTGCACTGATCTCCTTGTATTGCCTGGGGACTGGCCCTGGGCTCTGCCTTCCTGTGTGGTGGCTTGTCCAGCCCCCAGACGGCTTTCACTGAGCTCCTTGTATTGCCCGGGGACTAGCCCCGGGCTCTGTCTGTCTGTGTGAGGGGTTGTCCAGCCCCCGGCCGGCTTGCATTGACCTACTTGTATTGCCCGCGGACTAGCCCAGGGCTCTGTCTGCCTGTGTGAGGGGTTGTCCAGCCCCCGGCCGGCTTGCACTGAACTCCTTGTATTGCCTGGGGACTAGCCCTGGGCTCTCTCTGCCTGTGTGGGGGCTTGTCCAGCCCCCGGCCGGCTTGCACTGAGCTCCTTGTATTGCCCAGGGACTAGCCCTGGACTCTGTCTGCCTGTGTGGGGGCTTGTCCAGCCCCCGACCGGCTTGCACTGAGCTCCTTGTATTTCCCGGGGACTAGCCCTGGGCCAAGTCTGCCTGTGTGGGGGCTTTTCCAGCCCCCGGCCGGCTTGCACTGAGCTCCTTGTATTTCCCGGGGACTAGCCCTGGGCCAAGTCTGCCTGTGTGAGGGCTTGTCCAGCTCCCGGCTGGCTTGCACTGAGCTCTTTGTATTGCCCGGGGACTAGCCCTGGGCTCTGTCTGCCTGTGTAAGGGCTTGTCCAACCCCCCGGCCGGCTTGCACTGAGCTCCTTGTATTGCCCGGGGACTAGCCATGGGCTCTGTCTGCCTGTGTGAGGGCTTGTAAAGCCCCCGGCTGGCTTGCACTGAGCTCCTTGAATATCCCGGGGATTAGCCCAGGGCTCTGTTTGCCTGTGTGGGGGCTTGTCCAGCCCCCGGCCGGTTTACACTGAGCTCCATGTATTGCCCGGGGACTAGACCTGGGCTCTGTCCAGCCCCCGGCCGGCTTGCACTGAGCTCCTTGTATTGCCCGGGGACTAGCCCTGGGCTCTGTTTGCCTGTGTGGGGGCGTGTCCAGCCCCCGCAGGCTTGCAGTGAGCTCCTTGTATTGCCATGGAGTAGCCCTGGGCAGTGTTTGCCTGTGTGGGGGCTTGTCCAGCTCCTGGCCGGCTTGCACTGAGCTCCTTGTATTGCCCGGGGACTAGCCCTGGGCTCTGTCTCCCTGTGTGGGGGCTTGTCGAGATCCCGGCCGGCTTGCACTGAGCTCCTTGTATTGCCCGGGGACGAGCCCTGGGCTCTGTTTGCTGTGTGGTGGCTTGTCCAGCCCCTGGCCGGCTTGCACTGAGCTCCTTGTATTGCCCGGGGACTAGCCCTGGGTTCTGTCTGCCTGTGTGGGGGCTTGTCCAGCCCCCATCAGGCTTGCAGTGAGCTTCTTGTATTGCCATGGAGTAGCCCTCGGCAGTGTCTGCCTGTGTGGGGGCTTGTCCAGCTCCTGGCCGGTTTGCACTGAGCTCCTTGTATTGCCCGGGGACTAGCCCTTGCCTCTGCCGGTGTGGGGGCTTGTCCAGCTCCCGGCCGGCTTGCACTGAGCTCCTTGTATTGCCCGGGGACTAGCCCTGGGCTCTGTTTGCCTGTGTGGGGGCTTGTCCAGCCCCTGGCCGGCTTGCACCGAGTTCCTTGTATTGCCCAGGGACTAGCACTGGGCTCTGTCTGCCTGTGTGGGGGATTGTTCAGCCCCTGGTCGGCTTGGACTGAGCTCCTTGTATTGCTCGGGGACTAGCCCTGGGCTCTGTCTGCCTGTGTGGGGGCTTGTCCAGCTCCAGGCCGGCTTGCACTGAGCTCCTTGTATTTTTCAGGGACTAGCCCTGGGCTCTGTCTGCCTTTGTATTGCTCGGGGACTAGCCCTGGGCTCTGAATGCCTGTGTGGGGGCTTGTCCAGCTCCCAAACGGCTTGCACTGAGCTCCTTGTATTGCCTGGGGACTAGCCCTGGGCTCTGTCTGCCTGTGTGGGGGCTTGTCCAGCCCCCGGCCAGCTTGCACTGATCTCTCTGTATTGCCCGGGGACTAGCCCTGGGCTCTGTGTGCCTGAGTAGGGGCTTGTCCAGCCCCCGGCCAGCTTGCACTGAGCTCATTGTATTGTCCGGGGACCAGCCCTGGGCTCTCTCTGCCTGTGTGGGGGCTTGTCCAGCCCCTGGCTGGCTTGCACTGAGCTCCTTGTATTGCTCAGTGACTAGCCTTGGGCTCTGTCTGCCTGTATGGGGGCTTGTCCAGCCCCCGGCTGGATTTTACTGAGCTCCTTCTATTGATCGGAGACTAGCCCTTGGCTCTCTCTGCCTGTGTGGGGGCTTTTCCAGCTCCCGGCCGGCTTGCACTGAGCTCCTTGTATTGCTTGGGGACTAGCCCTGGGCTCAGTCTGCCTGTGTGGGGGCTTGTCCAGCCCCTGGCCGGCTTGCACTGAGCTCCTTCTATTACTCGGGGACTAGCCCTGGGCCCTCTCTGGCTGTGTGGGGGCTTGTCCAGCTCCCGGAGGGTTGCACTGAGCTCCTTGTATTGCTCGGGGACTAGCCATGGGCTCTGTCTGCCTGTGTGGGGGCTTGTCCAGTCGCTGGCTGGCTTGCACTGAGCTCCTTCTATTGCTCGGGGACTTGCACTGGGCTCTGTCTGCCTGTGTGGGGGCTTGTCCAGCTCCGGACCGGCTTGCACTGAGCTCCTTCTTTTGCTCCGGGACTAGCCCTGGGCTCTGTCTGCCTGTGTGGGGGCATGGCCAGCCCCTGGCTGGCTTGCACTAAGCTCCTTCTATTGCTCAGGGACTAGCCCTGGGCTCTATCTGCCTGTGTGGGGGCTTGTCCAGCTCCGGGCCAGCTTGCACTGAGCTCCTTGTATTGCTCGGGGACTAGCACTGGGCTCTGTCTTCCTGTGTGGGGGCTTATCCAGCCCCTGGCCGGCTTGCACTGAGTTCCTTGTATTGCCCAGGGACTAGCACTGGCTCTGTCTGCCTGTGTGGGGGATTGTTCAGCCCTTGGTCGGCTTGGACTGAGCTCCTTGTATTGCTCGGGGACTAGCCCTGGGCTCTGTCTGCCTGTGTGGGGGCTTGTCCAGCTCCAGGCCGGCTTGCACTGAGCTCCTTGTATTTTTCAGGGACTAGCCCTGGGCTCTGTCTGTCTTTGTATTGCTCGTTGACTAGCCCTGGGCTCTGACTGCCTGTGTGGGGGCTTGTCCAGCTCCCAAACGGCTTGCACTGAGCTCCTTGTATTGCCCGGGGACTAGCCCTGGGCTCTGTCTGCCTGTGTGGGGGCTTGTCCAGCCCCTGGCCGGCTTGCACTGAGCTCCTTGTATTGCCCGGGGACTAGCACTGGGCTCTGTCTGCCTGTGTGTGGGATTGTTCAGCTCCCGGCTGGCTTGTACTGAGCTCTTTGTATTGCCCCGGGACTAGCCCTGGGCTCTGTCTGCCTGTGTAAGGGCTTGTCCAGCCCCCGGCCGGCTTGCACTGAGCTCCTTGTATTGCCCGGAGACTAGCCCTGGGCTCTGTCTGCCTGTGTGAGGGCTTGTCCAGCCCCCGGCCGGTTTGCACTGAACTCCATGTATTGCCCAGGGACTAGCCCTGGGCTCTGTCTGCCTGTGTGGGGGCTTGTCCAGCCCCCGGCCGGCTTGCACTGAGCTCCTTCTATTGCTCGGGGAATAGCCCTGGGCTCTGTCTGCCTGTGTGGGGATTTGTCGAGCTCCCGGCTGGCTTGCACTGAGCTCCTTGTATTGCCCGGGGACGAGCCCTGGGCTCTGTTTGTTGTGTGGTGGCTTGTCCAGGACCTGCCCGGCTTGCAATGAGCTCTTTATATTGCTCGGGGACTAGCCCTGGGCTCGGTCTGCCTGTGTGGGGGCTTGTCCAGCCCCCGACAGGCTTGCAGTGAGCTCCTTGTATTGCCATGGAGTAGCCCTGCGCAGTGTCTGCCTGTGTGGGGGCTTGTCCAGCTCCTGGCCGGCTTGCACTAGCTCCTTGTATTGCCCGGGGACTAGCCCTTGCCTCTGCCTGTGTGGGGGCTTGTCCAGCTTCCGGCCGGCTTGCACTGAGCTCCTTGTATTGCCCGGGGACTAGCCCTGGGCTCTGTTTGCCTGTGTGGGGGCTTGTCCACCCCCTGGCCGGCTTGCACTGAGCGCCTTGTATTGCCCGGGGACTAGCACTGAGCTCTGTCTGCCTGTGTGGGGGATTGTTCAGCCCCTGGTCTGCTTGCACTGAGCTCCTTGTATGATATGATATGATATGATATGATATGATATGGCATTTGTAACGCGCCTATACACAGGTGTTTCAAGGCGCGACGAGGCAGGGAGGGGAGGAAACAAGGGGAAACAGACAACGATCCTACTAGGCCAGGTGTCATTCAGATCGCGCAAGTGCAAGGGTGGGGGAGGGGGAAAAGTACAAGGGGAAGGGGAGGGGGGAAGTGCAGTAAAGGTAAGTGGCGTAAAGTAATAAATAAATAGGGCCAACTGGTGGCAAGTGCAAGCTAAGTGCAGAACAAGTGCTGGAAAAGGCGGGGGCTGTAGGGATACATAGACAGTCCCGCAGTGCAGAGGGGTTCCAGGGCATCAGTGCAAGTGGAGAGTGGCTGGGCCCAGGACCGAGGCCGTTAAGAGTGGTCCAGTTGCAGAATCAGTGCAGTATCAGTGAGGAATAATTGGCTGTTCAGCAGGGGAGAGGGAGAGAGAAAGCAGAGGCAAAGAGGAAGGTTTTGAGGTGCTTCCGGAACCGGAGATGGTTCTCCTCAAGTTTCAGGGAGGCAGGAAGGCTGTTCCAGAGGGAGGCCCCTGCCGCGGAGAGAGATCTACCCCCAGCTCGTTGCTTCGAGAAGCAGCTGACCCTGAGGGAGTTGGAGGCGGATGAGCGAAGGGCTCGGGAAGGAAGATATTTGGGAAGAGAGAGTTGAAGGTATATAGGACCAAGGCCCCAGGAGGCCTTGTGGACAATGCAGATTGCTCGGGGGCTAGCCCTGGGCTCTGTCTGCCTGTGTGGGGGCTTGTCCAGCTCCCAAACGGCTTGCACTGAGCTCCTTGTATTGCCCGGGGACTAGCCCTGGGCTCTGTCTGCTTGTGTGGGGGCTTGTCCAGCCCCCGCCAGCTTGCACTGATCTCTCTGTGTTGCCTGGGGACTAGCCCTGGGCTCTGTGTGCCTGAGTAAGGGCTTGTCCAGCCCCCGGCAGGCTTGCACTGAGCTCCTTGTAGTGCCCCGGGACTAGACCTGGGCTATGTCTACCTGTGTGGGGGCTTGTCCAGCCCCCGGTCGGCTTGCACTGAGCTCCTTGTATTGCCCGGAGACTAGCCCTGGGCTCTGTTTGCCTGTGTGGGGGCTTGTCCAGCCCTTGGCCGGCTTGCACTGAGCTCCTTGTATTGACGGGGACCAGCCCTGGGCTCTCTCTGCCTCTGTGGGGTCTTGTCCAGTCCCTGGCCGGCTTGCACTGAGCTCCTTGTATTGCTTGGTGACTAGCCCTGGGCTCTGTCTGCCTGTATGGGGGCTCGTCCAGCCCCCGGCCGGATTTCACTGAGCTCCTTCTATTTATTGGGGACTAGCCCTTGGCTTTCTCTGCCTGTGTGGGGGCTTGTCCAGCTCCCGGCTGGCTTGCACTGAGCTCCTTGTATTGCTTGGGGACTAGCCCTGGGCTCTATCTGCCTGTGTGGGGGCTTGTCCAGCCCCTGGCCGGCTTGCACTGAGCTCCTTCTATTGTTCGGGGACCAGCCCTGGGCTCTGTCTGCCTGTGTGGGGGCTTGTCCAGCCCCCGGCTGGCTTGCACTGAGCTCCTTGTATTGCCCGGGGACTGGCCCTGGGCTATGTCTGCCTGTGTGGGGGCTTGTCCAGCCCTCGGCCGGCTTGCACTGATCTCCTTGTATTGCCTGGGGACTGGCCCTGGGCTCTGCCTTCCTGTGTGGTGGCTTGTCCAGCCCCCAGACGGCTTTCACTGAGCTCCTTGTATTGCCCGGGGACTAGCCCCGGGCTCTGTCTGTCTGTGTGAGGGGTTGTCCAGCCCCCGGCCGGCTTGCATTGACCTACTTGTATTGCCCGCGGACTAGCCCAGGGCTCTGTCTGCCTGTGTGAGGGGTTGTCCAGCCCCCGGCCGGCTTGCACTGAACTCCTTGTATTGCCTGGGGACTAGCCCTGGGCTCTCTCTGCCTGTGTGGGGGCTTGTCCAGCCCCCGGCCGGCTTGCACTGAGCTCCTTGTATTGCCCAGGGACTAGCCCTGGACTCTGTCTGCCTGTGTGGGGGCTTGTCCAGCCCCCGACCGGCTTGCACTGAGCTCCTTGTATTTCCCGGGGACTAGCCCTGGGCCAAGTCTGCCTGTGTGGGGGCTTTTCCAGCCCCCGGCCGGCTTGCACTGAGCTCCTTGTATTTCCCGGGGACTAGCCCTGGGCCAAGTCTGCCTGTGTGAGGGCTTGTCCAGCTCCCGGCTGGCTTGCACTGAGCTCTTTGTATTGCCCGGGGACTAGCCCTGGGCTCTGTCTGCCTGTGTAAGGGCTTGTCCAACCCCCCGGCCGGCTTGCACTGAGCTCCTTGTATTGCCCGGGGACTAGCCATGGGCTCTGTCTGCCTGTGTGAGGGCTTGTAAAGCCCCCGGCTGGCTTGCACTGAGCTCCTTGAATATCCCGGGGATTAGCCCAGGGCTCTGTTTGCCTGTGTGGGGGCTTGTCCAGCCCCCGGCCGGTTTACACTGAGCTCCATGTATTGCCCGGGGACTAGACCTGGGCTCTGTCCAGCCCCCGGCCGGCTTGCACTGAGCTCCTTCTATTGCTAGGGGAATAGCCCTGGGCTCTGTCTGCCTGTGTGGGGGCTTGTCGAGATCCCGGCCAGCTTGCACTGAGCTCCTTGTATTGCCCGGGGACTAGCCCTGGGTTCTGTTTGCTGTGTGGTGGCTTGTCCAGCCCCTGGCCGGCTTGCACTGAGCTCCTTGTATTGCCCGGGGACTAGCGCCAGGCTCTGTCTGCCTGTGTGGGGGCTTGTCCAGCCCCCGCAGGCTTGCAGTGAGCTCCTTGTATTGCCATGGAGTAGCCCTGGGCAGTGTTTGCCTGTGTGGGGGCTTGTCCAGCTCCTGGCCGGCTTGCACTGAGCTCCTTGTATTGCCCGGGGACTAGCCCTGGGCTCTGTTTGCCTGTGTGGGGGCGTGTCCAGCCCCCGCAGGCTTGCAGTGAGCTCCTTGTATTGCCATGGAGTAGCCCTGGGCAGTGTTTGCCTGTGTGGGGGCTTGTCCAGCTCCTGGCCGGCTTGCACTGAGCTCCTTGTATTGCCCGGGGACTAGCCCTGGGCTCTGTCTCCCTGTGTGGGGGCTTGTCGAGATCCCGGCCGGCTTGCACTGAGCTCCTTGTATTGCCCGGGGACGAGCCCTGGGCTCTGTTTGCTGTGTGGTGGCTTGTCCAGCCCCTGGCCGGCTTGCACTGAGCTCCTTGTATTGCCCGGGGACTAGCCCTGGGTTCTGTCTGCCTGTGTGGGGGCTTGTCCAGCCCCCATCAGGCTTGCAGTGAGCTTCTTGTATTGCCATGGAGTAGCCCTCGGCAGTGTCTGCCTGTGTGGGGGCTTGTCCAGCTCCTGGCCGGTTTGCACTGAGCTCCTTGTATTGCCCGGGGACTAGCCCTTGCCTCTGCCGGTGTGGGGGCTTGTCCAGCTCCCGGCCGGCTTGCACTGAGCTCCTTGTATTGCCCGGGGACTAGCCCTGGGCTCTGTTTGCCTGTGTGGGGGCTTGTCCAGCCCCTGGCCGGCTTGCACCGAGTTCCTTGTATTGCCCAGGGACTAGCACTGGGCTCTGTCTGCCTGTGTGGGGGATTGTTCAGCCCCTGGTCGGCTTGGACTGAGCTCCTTGTATTGCTCGGGGACTAGCCCTGGGCTCTGTCTGCCTGTGTGGGGGCTTGTCCAGCTCCAGGCCGGCTTGCACTGAGCTCCTTGTATTTTTCAGGGACTAGCCCTGGGCTCTGTCTGCCTTTGTATTGCTCGGGGACTAGCCCTGGGCTCTGAATGCCTGTGTGGGGGCTTGTCCAGCTCCCAAACGGCTTGCACTGAGCTCCTTGTATTGCCTGGGGACTAGCCCTGGGCTCTGTCTGCCTGTGTGGGGGCTTGTCCAGCCCCCGGCCAGCTTGCACTGATCTCTCTGTATTGCCCGGGGACTAGCCCTGGGCTCTGTGTGCCTGAGTAGGGGCTTGTCCAGCCCCCGGCCAGCTTGCACTGAGCTCATTGTATTGTCCGGGGACCAGCCCTGGGCTCTCTCTGCCTGTGTGGGGGCTTGTCCAGCCCCTGGCTGGCTTGCACTGAGCTCCTTGTATTGCTCAGTGACTAGCCTTGGGCTCTGTCTGCCTGTATGGGGGCTTGTCCAGCCCCCGGCTGGATTTTACTGAGCTCCTTCTATTGATCGGAGACTAGCCCTTGGCTCTCTCTGCCTGTGTGGGGGCTTTTCCAGCTCCCGGCCGGCTTGCACTGAGCTCCTTGTATTGCTTGGGGACTAGCCCTGGGCTCAGTCTGCCTGTGTGGGGGCTTGTCCAGCCCCTGGCCGGCTTGCACTGAGCTCCTTCTATTACTCGGGGACTAGCCCTGGGCCCTCTCTGCCTGTGTGGGGGCTTGTCCAGCTCCCGGAGGGTTGCACTGAGCTCCTTGTATTGCTCGGGGACTAGCCATGGGCTCTGTCTGCCTGTGTGGGGGCTTGTCCAGTCGCTGGCTGGCTTGCACTGAGCTCCTTCTATTGCTCGGGGACTTGCACTGGGCTCTGTCTGCCTGTGTGGGGGCTTGTCCAGCTCCGGACCGGCTTGCACTGAGCTCCTTCTTTTGCTCCGGGACTAGCCCTGGGCTCTGTCTGCCTGTGTGGGGGCATGGCCAGCCCCTGGCTGGCTTGCACTAAGCTCCTTCTATTGCTCAGGGACTAGCCCTGGGCTCTATCTGCCTGTGTGGGGGCTTGTCCAGCTCCGGGCCAGCTTGCACTGAGCTCCTTGTATTGCTCGGGGACTAGCACTGGGCTCTGTCTTCCTGTGTGGGGGCTTATCCAGCCCCTGGCCGGCTTGCACTGAGTTCCTTGTATTGCCCAGGGACTAGCACTGGCTCTGTCTGCCTGTGTGGGGGATTGTTCAGCCCTTGGTCGGCTTGGACTGAGCTCCTTGTATTGCTCGGGGACTAGCCCTGGGCTCTGTCTGCCTGTGTGGGGGCTTGTCCAGCTCCAGGCCGGCTTGCACTGAGCTCCTTGTATTTTTCAGGGACTAGCCCTGGGCTCTGTCTGTCTTTGTATTGCTCGTTGACTAGCCCTGGGCTCTGACTGCCTGTGTGGGGGCTTGTCCAGCTCCCAAACGGCTTGCACTGAGCTCCTTGTATTGCCCGGGGACTAGCCCTGGGCTCTGTCTGCCTGTGTGGGGGCTTGTCCAGCCCCCGGCCAGATTGCACTGATCTCTCTGTATTGCCCGGGGACTAGCCCTGGGCTCTGTGTGCCTGAGTAGGGGCTTGTCCAGCCCCCGGCCGGCTGCACTGAGCTCCTTGTATTGCCCGGGGACTAGACCTGGGCTATGTCTGCCTGTGTGGGGGCTTGTCCAGCCCCCGGCCGGCTTGCACTGAGCTCCTTGTATTGCCCGGGGACTAGCCCTGGGCTCTGTTTGCCTGTGTGGGGGCTTGTCCAGCCCTTGGCCGGCTTGCACTGAGCTCCTTGTATTGCCGGGGACCAGCCCTGGGCTCTCTCTGCAGTGTGGGGGCTTGTCCAGCCCCTGGCCGGCTTGCATTGAGCTCCTTGTATTGCTCGGTGACTAGCCCTGGGCTCTGTCTGCCTGTATGGGGGCTTGTCCAGCCCCCGGCCGGATTTTACTGAGCTCCTTCTATTGATCGGAGACTAGCCCTTGGCTCTCTCTGCCTGTGTGGGGATTTGTCCAGCTCCCGGCCGGCTTGCACTGAGCTCCTTGTATTGCTTGGGGACTAGCCCTGGGCTCAGTCTGCCTGTGTGGGGGCTTGTGCAGCCCCTGGCCGGCTTGCACTGAGCTCCTTCTATTGCTCGGGGACTAGCCCTGGGCTCTCTCTGCCTGTGTGGGGGCTTGTCCAGCTCCCGGCCGGCTTGCACTGAGCTCCTTGTATTGCTCGGGGACTAGCCATGGGCTCTGTCTGCCTGTGTGGGGGCTTGTCCAGCCGCTGGCTGGCTTGCACTGAGCTCCTTCTATTGCTCGGGGACTTGCACTGGGCTCTGTCTGCCTGTGTGAGGGCTTGTCCAGCCCCTGGCCGGCTTGCACTGAGCTCCTTGTATTGTCAAGGGATGAGCCCTTGGCTCTGCCTGCCTGTGTGAGGGCTTGTCCAGCCCCCAGCTGTTTTGCACTGAGCTCCTTGTATTGCCCAGGGACTACCCCTGGGATCTGTCTGCCTAAGTGCGGGCTTTTCCAGCCCCCGACCTGCTTGCACTGAGCTCCTTGTATTGCCCAGGGAATAGCCCTGGGCTCTGTCTGCCTGTGTGGGGGCTTGTCCAGTCCCCGGATGGCTTGCACTGAACTCCTCCTATTGCCCATGGACTAGCCCTGGGCTTTGTCTGCCTGTGTGGGGGCTTGTCCAGCCCCTGGCCGGTTTGCACTGAGTTCCTTGTATTGCCCAGGGACTAGCTGTTAGGCAGAAACCTGTGCAGTTCCCTTAGGGAACACTGCAAACGATTTAAGACTACAGGTGTTGGCAGTAAACCCACTTGGTAGCAGTCTGTACCACCCAGATTTACCTGGTAGCTGTGGCTGAGCAGTCAGACTTCCCTCAAGAAGAGTTAGGCAGTATGCAAAGTATACTCAATAGGCACTCAGATACAATAATACAAGCAAACACTGACCAGAGCTTTGGTATCAAAGTATATAATTATTTATTTAAAAACACACAGTTGAAACACTCCAGCACTCTTATTGTAAACTTATCCTAAACACAGTTACTATTATGATATATACACCCCTTTTTCCCTATTAGATAAATCACAGTAAAACACCACTTATTTTCATAAAGAGGTGAGCGCTTAACTAGATTGCACTCTAATAAGTTTACGAGAAAGGGGGGGAAAAAGACAGAATATGGAAAGGTACACCACTCTATGATTCAGGAACACTGTTAGCAAGGCAGAGAGCAAAAAGTCACTGATGAGCCAAAGTCCAAAGGCTGGGCCCACTCTTAGAGATACCAGAGCACAAATGCGCCCAAGATCACACAGTTACACTAGGCTTAGAGAGTCTTGCAGAGGGTTCAAGAAGAGTTTAGAAAGGCTTAGAAAAGTTTAGCCAAGGTATCCCAGGCTAACCCAGGTTCGAAAGCCGGGGGCTAAATCTACCCCGTACAGTCGGTAGCAAGGGAAACCAGGCGGGACACAGTACCTTAAGTGGGAAGGATCCTCCAGCGGTGGCAGTTGTTCCTGGTAGTGGGTGCAAGTTGCGTCATCGTCCAGGGGAAGAGAAGATCTCGAATTGGAGGAAAGATGAAGGTCGTTGCACTACCAGGGAAGAAACCAGCCGAAGCGTTTTCCGGTTAAAGGTGGTACCTTGGTTTTGCGGTCGTGGTAAAACGTGGTATCCCGGTTTCTGGGGTGCTTGGCACGGGCAAGGCGGTCACGAGGTATGTCGGGAAAGCGAAAAGACGGTGAAACTGGTTATCCCCACCAGTCAAAGGAAGAAAACTCTCCGGCGGGAGATCTCCTCTGTCGTTGGGAAAAGTGGTGAGGTAGTCCAGCAGGGTTCCACCGGTGGTGGTGTCGTGGCAGGACGGCTCAGCTTCTACCTCGTCGGATTCTTATGTCCTGTGGCGACTTATGAAGTTCCAGTCCCCAAAGCCCTGCTTTTATGCAGCAAACCCCCATTCACTCAGCCTAGCTGTCACTCAAACATGCTAAGTGGTGAGCCGGCCGGCTCACCACTTGGGCCAATCAGGATGGAGTGCGACATGAGTTGCCTGGGCAACTCAGTCCAGGGTGCCTAAATTCCCCTCCGCCCCTCCTAAGTAACCCAGACATAGTGGCACCACTTTGGAGGGCTTCTGTGGAGAAGCCCGCCAAAAAGTGGAACAAAGGGCTTGACTTGGGTTGGAGTCAAAGAAGAGAACACAAACGCCATTTTAGAATCAAGTTTTGGCGAAAAATACCAACCGGAGAATTAATATTAATTAAATAAACCGGCGGTATGTTCGAGGCTAAAGGTAAATAATTAAATAAAGATAGTAGCCTAAAACAATGGGAAATCCCATAGGAAAATATTTGCGTTTGAATATAAAAAGTAGTATCCACTGCCACCAGCCAAAACTCGATCAGGGGGGACGGAGACGTGCCCCCTCGACTAACAGACCCTGGGGCAATCGAATTGCCCCAGACAGTACGTCCACAATAAGATCGTTTGTACTGCTTCTGTTCAGAATTTAAGACTAGTAAAGTCAATGGTGACTTTACATGCCCTGGGAGACAGTAGTCAGTCCCAGGGTATGGAGTCTATACTGGGGGGTCACTAAGACACCCCTGTGTCACTGCACTGAGGGTGCTGTGTAACACATATCACAAAAACACATGAAACCCTATGGAGTAAAAGACCCCATAGCCCATTAAACACTTCTAGATCCAAAGAAACACACTCAAATCATGTCCAAGAGTGAGGGTAAAAGAGTCTCACTCTTGGCAGGAGAAAAAAATAAACCCCAAAAATCCAGCAAAGCTGCTGGGGGACTCACTAGGTTAGGAAATTCAGCCTAAACAGAGAATTCTCCCTAACACTCGCCCCCCCAGACTAAGGGACAGGAGGATTTAATCCACTCCTAGATGAACCTCATACCTCTAGTCGATGACATACATCCTAGAGAGTCCATCAGCATTTTGATGGTGGCACCCTGACCTGTGCTCAATGGTGAAATCAAACCCTTGCAGGCAGATTGACCATCTCAATAGTTTTGGATTTTCTCCCTTCATTTGCATTAACCATCTCAAGGGTTGGTGGTCAGTCTGAATGACAAAAGTAGAACCATACAAGTATGGCCTAAACTTCTTCAGTGCCCACATAATAGCATAGCATTCTCTTTCTAGTGTTGCCCACCTTGTTTCAGGATCCTTCAGCTTACGGCTGATGAAGCAAATGGAGTGCTCCCTACCCTTCTCATCCAGTTGGCTTAGTACTGTACCTATACCTACATTGGAAGCATCAGTTTGTAGAGTGAAAGTTTGGTGGTAGTCAGGACCTCTCAATACTAGAGCTTGGCAAAGAGCTTTCTTCAGTTTTTCAAAAGCCTGATTGCACTCCTCATTCCGTTTGACCTTTTTAGGGAATTTTGGATAGGAGATTACATTCAGTGGAGAAGCTATAGTCCCATAGTTCTCAATGAAATTCCTGTAATACCCAGTGAGGCCTAGGAAGGCTCTCACTTGGGTTTGAGTAGTAGGTGTTGTCCAACTTTGCACAGCTTCAATCTTGCTGAGCAAAGGCCTTATTTCTCCACCTCCTACCTCATGCCCAAGGGAGACCACCTTACTTTGACCTATCTGGCATTTACTTGCCTTGATAGTCAAATTGGCCTGTCAAAGAGCCTGCAAACCATGTCCTAGGTGGTTCACATGATCCTCCCAGGAGTGGCTGAAGACTGCAATGTCATCCAAGTATGCCATGCAGAAGTCCTCCATCCCAGCTAGAACTTGGTTCACCATCCTTTGGAATGTAGCAGGTGCATTTTTTAATCCAAAAGGCATGACCTTAAATTGGTACAAGCCAACTGGGGTGGAAAATGCAGTTTTCTCTTTGGCATGGTCTGTCAAGGCTATTTGCCAATAGCCTGACGTAAGGTCAAATATGCTGAGGTACTTGGCTGCACCAAGTTTAACCACCAACACATCTGTCCTGGGTAAAGGGTGGGCATCAGTCTTGGTGACTGCATTAAGAGCTCTATAGTCCACACAGAATCTCAAGTCTTTGGATCCTGCCTTTGGTACTAACACCACTGGGCTAGACCATGGACTAGTAGAGGGTTCTATTACTCCGAGATCAAGCATCTTCTTGACCTCCCCCTTAATATGGGTTCTCACATTTTCCGACATTCAGTATCCTCTGATTTTGACTGGCAGACAGTCACCAGTGAGTATCTCATGCTGTCCCCAAGTGGTCAAGCCTGGTGAGAGTGAGAACAGGGAGGCAAACTGATTTAACATAGATTTGCACTCCTCTTGTTGCTCAGGTGTCAGATCTGAAGAGAGAATGACTCCTTCAATTTTTTCATCTAAAGGTACACCTCTGAGGAGATCAGGGAGAGACTCACTCTCTTCTTCCTCTGCTGCTGAAGCTAGAAGCAAGGCTCCTACTTCAGGTCTGGAGATGTACGCTTTCAGTCGGTTGGTGTGGAAGACTCTAGGAGCTTCCCTGGGTCTGCCCAGATCCACCAGATAGTTGACCTCTCCAAGTTTTCCCACAACTTTGAAGGGTCCCATCCATTTGTCTTGCAAGGCCATCTGACTTATTGGGAGCATAACGAGAACTAGCTGGTCTTGAGTGAACTCAACCATGTTAGCCTTTTGATCATGCCAATGCTTGACCAAAGCTTGTCCAGCTTTCAGGTTATCACTAGCTTCTGCCACCATGTGTGACATTCTCCTTTGGAGACCTATCACATAGTCAGTCACTCTGACTGGCTTGAGGGGAGGAGCGCCTTCCAACCCCTCCTTAATCAGGGCCAATGGACCTCTGACCGGATGGCCATAGAGAAGTTCAAAGGGAGAATAACCTACTCCCTCCTGAGGGACTTCTCTATAAGCAAAGAGAAGGCATGGCAGTAGAAGGTCCCACTTTCTTTTCAGAGGTTCCTGTAAAGCACCTATCATGCTCTGCATGGTTCTGTTAAATCTTTCCACCACACCATTGGTTTGGGGGTGGTAGGCGGTTGAGAACTTGTAAGTAACTCCACAGGTTTTCCACATGGCTTTCATGTAGTGGGACATAAAATTTGACCCCCTGTCGGATATCACTTCCTTAGGAAACCCAACCCTGGTAAAAATATCAAGGAGGGCCTTAGCCACAGCCGGAGCTGTAACAGTTCTCATAGGTATCGCTTCAGGGTATCTAGTAGCATGGTCTACTACAACAAGGATACACCTGTTGCCTGAGGAAGTAGGGGGATCAACGGAACCAACAATGTCAATCCCTACCCTCTCAAATGGGACTCCCACAACTGGGAGAGGCACTAATGGTGCCACATTCTTGGCGCCAACCTTACCAGAAGTTTGGCAGGTATGGCAGCTCTTGCAAAACGTATCTACTTCGGCCCCCATTTTTGGCCAGTAGAAGTAGAGTGAGAACCTTTCCTTGGTCTTCTTGAAACTCAAGTGACCAGCCAAAGGAATCTCGTGGGCTAAGTGCAAGAACTGTTGTCTGTTTTCTTTAGGTACTACAAGGCGTTTGTAGTCTCCAGGTTCAGACTCAGTTGGTTCACTGTAGAAGAGGCCATCTTCCCAGTGCAACCTATACTTCCCAGGCTCTTGCCCATCAGCCTGAGCAGCTGCCTGTAGGCGGGGACCCTCCAGAGTTGGACATTCTCTTTGTCCCTTACGGAAAGCTGCCCTGCTGGGTCCACCTTCTGCCAGTAAAGAGTGCAGCTCAGGATGGTCCTCAGGGTCTAGATCTCCAATAAGTTCTTGGCCTCCCGCTAGCTCTTCTTCAGAGTCTAGTTCAACCATACAGGGTTGTACCTCCCTCTCAGCCTCAGCTGGAGGTGGAGTTACAGGTGTAACTGTTGGAAGTACTGGAGTGCTTGCTGCTGACTTCTTCCTAAGAGTCTTGGGTTGCCCCTTTGCTCCTGATCTGGTAGTTACTGCAGTGAGTTGCTCCAGTGGTAAAGGAGTGATCTCTGTCATCATCTCCTGAGATAACCCTCTCAGGGTTTTCTCTCTTGCAGGTTTTGCGAGCTCCTGTAACCTTTTACTAGGTGGTCTGGGGGTATGTGGCACAACTCCAAGAGCTTTTAGGTCATTACCCAACAGAACCCTACCTGGCACGTCACATTGTACACTGACAGGTATTTTTACGGCCATGTAATTACACTGGATGAGAACTGGTAACTGGGGACACATCTGCACAGGCCCTCCAGCTAACTTGATGAGGCATTTGGGTGCCTTAGCAAAATCCTCTGCCTTGAAAAATGATTCATCCACCACAGTTATGCTGGCCCCAAAGTTTCTAATGGCAGGAGTCTCCTGACCATTCATCTGGACACTGTCTTTATAATACTCTTTAGTATTATCTGGGATAGAATTATACACATCTAAAAATTCTGTTGTTCCCACAACCCCAGAGAGACTAATGAAACACTGGCTGAGACTACAATGGGTTCATCAGTCAGCAGTAGAAAGTTTCCACTTGCCATAGGGACTTCCTCTTATGGAGCGAAGGCTAAGGAGGCAAGTTGGATCCCTGAAGGTTTACCCTTGCATCTGGGATCTCCTTTCACATGGTCAGTAGAGCCACAAACAAAGCATTTACCAAATGCTTTCTGGAATGGAGGCTTGTTCTGACCTCCCTCTGGTTTGGCACCAGAGGAGACACTATTCTGCTGCGGTTTCCCTGGTGGCTTACCCTTCTGGTTTTGTTTGGGGCCCTCTTTGGAATTTGCAGTATTAGAATTCTCTTTGGAGTCCTTTTTAGGCTGTTTCCCCTCATCTTTTTTCTGAGTTACCCCAGAATCCTTGTGAGTGGCCCTGTTGGCAACCCATAAGTCAGCAGCCTTAGCTAGCTTTCAGGAATCTAATCCTTTGAATCAGCCTAGTGCTGTCTGAACACAGGAGAGCAGGCATCATAAATTGACTCCAACATAAAAAGATTCTTCATACCTTCATAAGTGTTCACTTTGTAACCCTTAATCCATCCCTCTAAGTTTTTCAATCCTTCACTCACCCAAGTAGATCAAGGGATACCATCATGCTTTTTGAGGGTCCTAAACCTCTTAAAATACTGGGAAGGGGTCTTCCCAAACCTAGCTATCAAAGCTAGTTTTACACATTCATACTCTTCCCTATTCTCCTCCCCCAACTCCATTACCACATCAGTTGCAACAGGGGGAAGCCTAGAGAACAACCAGGTGAGCAAGTCATTTCCTGTGATATTCTGGAGCCCATGATTATATTCAAACAGAGACAACCAATCCAACACATCCAATTTAGGCTCATACATACCAACCAATTCTTTAGGCATCTGGGGTCTTTTAGGACTGGAACTACTAGAGGAGCCAGAGAATGAAGCATTTTCGACAGATACTTTCTTCATTTCTAGCTCATGCTTGAGCTCCATTTCCCTTAGCCTTAGTTCTTGATTAATTTCCTGATGTCTCTGTTCAGCCAGAGTATTCAGCCTCTTGAACTCTAGTTCAAGTTTCATTTTCTCTAATTCGAGATATTGAGGACTTAGTGTGGGACTTGTTAAAGGCCCAGTAGGTACAGCAGGTAGAGCAGACAGAGGCCTAGCGGGGACAGTCACAGCAGCCTCACCCTCCTCTTCTGACTCTTCCTCAAGATTATCAACATTTGGATCAATATCAATTTCTATACTGTTATCTACATTTTCTGGCATGTTAGGTTCCTCAGACCCATCATCCAGACTTTGGTTAGCTAACAAACTTTCTATTAACTCCATTTTTTGCCTTTAGTCAGGAGGTTCTTATGCATACACAATACTCTTAAACAATCAGCAGTTTTTGTAGCAAGGGACTCTTGACTATAAGTTTCCATAGTTGACATGTTAGAAAGATTACTTTTTCAGTGCTAAGCTTTGTGGTTAGTTGCACTAAGGTATCCTAAAGCACTCTAAAGTGTATACTCAATACACATCCCACCGCTGTACACCAGTGTTAGGCAGAAACCTCTGCAGTTCCCTTAGGGAACACTGCACAAGATTTAAGACTACAGGTGTTGGCAGTAAACCCACTTGGTAACAGTCTGTACCACCCAGATTTACCTGGTAGCTGTGGCTGAGCAGTCAGACTTCCCTCAAGAAGAGTTAGGCAGTATGCAAAGTATACTCAATAGGCACTCAGATACAATAATACAAGCAAACACTGACCAGAGCTTTGGTATCAAAGTATATAATTATTTATTTAAAAACACACAGTTGAAACACTCCAGCACTCTTATTGTAAACTTATCCTAAACACAGTTACTATTATGATATATACACCCCTTTTTCCCTATTAGAT
The DNA here is from genome assembly GCF_040938575.1 of Ambystoma mexicanum. Lineage (NCBI taxonomy): Eukaryota > Metazoa > Chordata > Amphibia > Caudata > Ambystomatidae > Ambystoma > Ambystoma mexicanum. Next base: position 1,093,478 of record NC_090925.1, on the reverse strand, counting down.
AAATCACAGTAAAACACCACTTATTTTCATACAGAGGTGAGCGCTTAACTAGATTGCACTCTAATAAGTTTACGAGAAAGGGGGGGAAAAAGACAGAATATGAAGAGGTACACCACTCTATGATTCAGGAACACTGTTAGCAAGGCATAGAGCAAAAAGTCACTGATGAGCCAAAGTCCAAAGGCTGGGCCCACTCTTAGAGAGAGCAGAGCACAAATGTGCCCAAGATCACACAGTTACACTAGGCTTAGAAAGTCTTGCAGAGGGTTCAAGAAGAGTTTAGAGAGGCTAAGAAAAGTTTAGCCAAGGTATCCCAGGCTAACCCAGGTTCGAAAGCCGGGGGCTAAATCTACCCCGTACAGTCGGTAGCAAGGGAAGCCAGGCGGGACACGGAACCTTAAGTTGGAAGGATCCTCCAGCGGTGGAAGTTGTTCCTGGTAGTGGGTGCAAGTTGCATCGTCGTCCAGGGGAAGAGAAGATCTCGACTTGGAGGAAATATGAAGGTCATTGCACTACCAGGGAAGAAACCAGCCGCAGAGTTTTCCGGTTAAAGGTGGGACCTTGGTTTCGCGGTCGTGGTAAAACGTGGTATCCCGGTTGCCGGGGTGCTTGGCACAGGCAAGGCGGCCACGAGGTATATCGGGAAAGCGAAAAGACGGTGAAACTGGTTATCCCCACCAGTTAAAGGAAGAAGACTGTCCGGCGAGAGATCTCCTCTGTCGTTGGGAAAGTGGTGAGGCAATCCAGCAGGGTTCCACCGTTGGTGGTGTCATGGCAGGTTGGCTCGGCTTCTCCCTCATCGGATTCTTAGGTCCTGTGGTGACTTCTGAAGTTCCAGTCCCCAAAGCCCTGCTTTTATGCAGCTTAAATTCCCCTCCACCCCCCCCTAAGTACCCCAGACATAGTGGCACCACTTTGGAGGGCTTCTGTGGAGAAGCCCGCCAAAAAGTGGCACAAAGGGCTCGACTTGGGTTGGAGTCACAGAAGAGAACACAAACGCTATTTTAGAATCAAGTTTTGGTGAAAAATACCAACCGGAGAATTAATATTAATTAATTAAACCGGCGGTATGTTCGAGTCTACCGTAAATAATTAAATAAAGATAGTAGCCTAAAACAATGGTAAATCCCATAGGAAAATATTCGCGGTTGAATATAAAAAGTAGTATCCACTGCCACCAGCCAAAACTCGATCAGGGGGGACAGAGACGTGCCCCTCGACTAACAGACCCTGGGGCAATCGAATTGCCCCAGCCAGTACGTGCACAATATGATGGTTTGTACTGGTTCTGTTCAGAATGTAAGACTAGTAAAGTCAATGGTGACTTTACATGCCATGGGAGACTGTAGTCAGTCCCAGGTTATGGAGTCTATACTGGGGGGTCACTAAGACACCCCTGTGTCACTGCACTGAGGGTGCTGTGTAACACATATCACAACAACACATGAAACCCTATGGAGTAAAAGAACCCTATAGCCCATTAAACACTTCTAGATCCAAAGAAACACACTCAAATCATGTCCAAGTGTGAGGGTAAAAGAGTCTCACTCTTGGCAGGAGAAAAAAATAAACCCCAAAAATCCAACAAAGTTGCTGGGGGACTCACTAGTTTAGGAAATTCAGCCTAAACAGATAATTCTCCCTAACACTAGCCCTGCGCTCTGTCTGCCTGTGTGGGGGCTTGTCCAGCCCCCGGCCGGTTTGCACTGAGCTCCTTGTATTGCCCAGGGACTAGCCCTGTGCTCTGTCTGCCTGTGTGGGGGCTTGTCCAGCCCCCGGCCGGTTTGCACTGAGCTCCATGTATTGCCCAGGGACTAGCCCTGGGCTCTGTCTGCCTGTGTGGGGGCTTGTCCAGCCCCCGGCCGGCTTGCACTGAGCTCCTTGTATTGCCCGGGGACGAGCCCTGGGCTCTGTTTGCTGTGTGGTGGCTTGTTCAGCCCCTGGCCGGCTTGCACTGAGCTCCTTGTATTGCCAGGGGACTAGCCCTGGGTTCTGTCTGCCTGTGTGGGGGCTTGTCCAGCCCCTGGCCGGCTTGCACTGAGCTCTTTATATTGCTCAGGGACTAGCCCTGGGCTCGGTATGCCTGTGTGGGGGCTTGTCCAGCCCCCGGCATGCTTGCAGTGAGGTCCTTGTATTGCCATGGAGTAGCCCTGGGCAGTGTCTACCTGTGTGGGGGCTTGTCCAGCTCCTGGCCTTCTTGCACTGAGCTCCTTGTATTGCCTGGGGACTAGCCCTGGGCTCTGTTTGCCTGTGTGGGGGCTTGTCCAGCCCCTGGCCGGCTTGCACTGAGCTCCTTGTATTGCCCGGGGACTAGCACTGGGCTCTGTCTGCCTGTGTGGGGGATTGTTCAGCCCCTGGTCGGCTTGCACTGAGCTCCTTGTATTGCTCGGGGACTAGCCCTGGGCTCTGTCTGCCTGTGTGGGGGCTTGTCCAGCTCCAGGCCGGCTTGCAGTGAGCTCCTTGTATTGCTCGGGAACTAGCCCTGGGCACTGTCTGCCTGTGTGGGGGATTGTTCAGCCCCTGGTCGGCTTGCACTGAGCTCTTTGTATTGCCCGGGGAATAGCCCTGGGCTCTTACTGCCTGTGTGGGGGCTTGTCCAGCTCCCAAACGGCTTTCACTGAGCTCCTTGTATTGCCCGGGGACTAGCCCTGGGCTCGGTCTGCCTGTGTGGGGGCTTGTCTAGCCCCCGGCAGGCTTGCAGTGAGCTCCTTGTACTGCCATGGAGTAGCCCTGGGCAGTGTCTGCCTGTGCGGGGGATTGTCCAGCTCCTGGCCGACTTGCACTGAGCTCCTTGTATTGCCCGGGGACTAGCCCTTGCCTCTGCCTGTGTGGGGGCTTGTCCAGCTCGCGGCCGGCTTGCACTGAGCTCCTTGTATTGCCCGGGGACTAGCCCTGGGCTCTGTTTACCTGTGTGGGGGCTTGTCCAGCCCCTGGCCGGCTTGCACTGAGCTCCTTGTATTGCCCGGGGACTAGCACTGGGCTCTGTCTGCCTGTGTGTGGGATTGTTCAGCTCCCGGCTGGCTTGTACTGAGCTCTTTGTATTGCCCCGGGACTAGCCCTGGGCTCTGTCTGCCTGTGTAAGGGCTTGTCCAGCCCCCGGCCGGCTTGCACTGAGCTCCTTGTATTGCCCGGAGACTAGCCCTGGGCTCTGTCTGCCTGTGTGAGGGCTTGTCCAGCCCCCGGCCGGTTTGCACTGAACTCCATGTATTGCCCAGGGACTAGCCCTGGGCTCTGTCTGCCTGTGTGGGGGCTTGTCCAGCCCCCGGCCGGCTTGCACTGAGCTCCTTCTATTGCTCGGGGAATAGCCCTGGGCTCTGTCTGCCTGTGTGGGGATTTGTCGAGCTCCCGGCTGGCTTGCACTGAGCTCCTTGTATTGCCCGGGGACGAGCCCTGGGCTCTGTTTGTTGTGTGGAGGCTTGTCCAGCCCCTGCCCGGCTTGCAATGAGCTCTTTATATTGCTCGGGGACTAGCCCTGGGCTCGGTCTGCCTGTGTGGGGGCTTGTCCAGCCCCCGACAGGCTTGCAGTGAGCTCCTTGTATTGCCATGGAGTAGCCCTGCGCAGTGTCTGCCTGTGTGGGGGCTTGTCCAGCTCCTGGCCGGCTTGCACTAGCTCCTTGTATTGCCCGGGGACTAGCCCTTGCCTCTGCCTGTGTGGGGGCTTGTCCAGCTTCCGGCCGGCTTGCACTGAGCTCCTTGTATTGCCCGGGGACTAGCCCTGGGCTCTGTTTGCCTGTGTGGGGGCTTGTCCACCCCCTGGCCGGCTTGCACTGAGCGCCTTGTATTGCCCGGGGACTAGCACTGAGCTCTGTCTGCCTGTGTGGGGGATTGTTCAGCCCCTGGTCTGCTTGCACTGAGCTCCTTGTATGATATGATATGATATGATATGATATGATATGATATGATATGATATGATATGATATGGCATTTGTAACGCGCCTATACACAGGTGTTTCAAGGCGCGACGAGGCAGGGAGGGGAGGAAACAAGGGGAAACAGACAACGATCCTACTAGGCCAGGTGTCATTCAGATCGCGCATGTGCAAGGGTGGGGGAGGGGGGAAAGTACAAGGGGAAGGGGAGGGGGGAAGTGCAGTAAAGGTAAGTGGCGTAAAGTAATAAATAAATAGGGCCAACTGGTGGCAAGTGCAAGCTAAGTGCAGAACAAGTGCTGGAAAAGGCGGGGGCTGTAGGGATCCATAGACAGTCCCGCAGTGCAGAGGGGTTCCAGGGCATCAGTGCAAGTGGAGAGTGGCTGGGCCCAGGACCGAGGCCGTTAAGAGTGGTCCAGTTGCAGAATCAGTGCAGTATCAGTGAGGAATAATTGGCTGTTCAGCAGGGGAGAGGGAGAGAGAAAGCAGAGGCAAAGAGGAAGGTTTTGAGGTGCTTCCGGAACCGGAGATGGTTCTCCTCAAGTTTCAGGGAGGCAGGAAGGCTGTTCCAGAGGGAGGCCCCTGCCGCGGAGAGAGATCTACCCCCAGCTCGTTGCTTCGAGAAGCAGCTGACCCTGAGGGAGTTGGAGGCGGATGAGCGAAGGGCTCGGGAAGGAAGATATTTGGGAAGAGAGAGTTGAAGGTATATAGGACCAAGGCCCCAGGAGGCCTTGTGGACAATGCAGATTGCTCGGGGGCTAGCCCTGGGCTCTGTCTGCCTGTGTGGGGGCTTGTCCAGCTCCCAAACGGCTTGCACTGAGCTCCTTGTATTGCCCGGGGACTAGCCCTGGGCTCTGTCTGCTTGTGTGGGGGCTTGTCCAGCCCCCGCCAGCTTGCACTGATCTCTCTGTGTTGCCTGGGGACTAGCCCTGGGCTCTGTGTGCCTGAGTAAGGGCTTGTCCAGCCCCCGGCAGGCTTGCACTGAGCTCCTTGTAGTGCCCCGGGACTAGACCTGGGCTATGTCTACCTGTGTGGGGGCTTGTCCAGCCCCCGGTCGGCTTGCACTGAGCTCCTTGTATTGCCCGGAGACTAGCCCTGGGCTCTGTTTGCCTGTGTGGGGGCTTGTCCAGCCCTTGGCCGGCTTGCACTGAGCTCCTTGTATTGACGGGGACCAGCCCTGGGCTCTCTCTGCCTCTGTGGGGTCTTGTCCAGTCCCTGGCCGGCTTGCACTGAGCTCCTTGTATTGCTTGGTGACTAGCCCTGGGCTCTGTCTGCCTGTATGGGGGCTCGTCCAGCCCCCGGCCGGATTTCACTGAGCTCCTTCTATTTATTGGGGACTAGCCCTTGGCTTTCTCTGCCTGTGTGGGGGCTTGTCCAGCTCCCGGCTGGCTTGCACTGAGCTCCTTGTATTGCTTGGGGACTAGCCCTGGGCTCTATCTGCCTGTGTGGGGGCTTGTCCAGCCCCTGGCCGGCTTGCACTGAGCTCCTTCTATTGTTCGGGGACCAGCCCTGGGCTCTGTCTGCCTGTGTGGGGGCTTGTCCAGCCCCCGGCTGGCTTGCACTGAGCTCCTTGTATTGCCCGGGGACTGGCCCTGGGCTATGTCTGCCTGTGTGGGGGCTTGTCCAGCCCTCGGCCGGCTTGCACTGATCTCCTTGTATTGCCTGGGGACTGGCCCTGGGCTCTGCCTTCCTGTGTGGTGGCTTGTCCAGCCCCCAGACGGCTTTCACTGAGCTCCTTGTATTGCCCGGGGACTAGCCCCGGGCTCTGTCTGTCTGTGTGAGGGGTTGTCCAGCCCCCGGCCGGCTTGCATTGACCTACTTGTATTGCCCGCGGACTAGCCCAGGGCTCTGTCTGCCTGTGTGAGGGGTTGTCCAGCCCCCGGCCGGCTTGCACTGAACTCCTTGTATTGCCTGGGGACTAGCCCTGGGCTCTCTCTGCCTGTGTGGGGGCTTGTCCAGCCCCCGGCCGGCTTGCACTGAGCTCCTTGTATTGCCCAGGGACTAGCCCTGGACTCTGTCTGCCTGTGTGGGGGCTTGTCCAGCCCCCGACCGGCTTGCACTGAGCTCCTTGTATTTCCCGGGGACTAGCCCTGGGCCAAGTCTGCCTGTGTGGGGGCTTTTCCAGCCCCCGGCCGGCTTGCACTGAGCTCCTTGTATTTCCCGGGGACTAGCCCTGGGCCAAGTCTGCCTGTGTGAGGGCTTGTCCAGCTCCCGGCTGGCTTGCACTGAGCTCTTTGTATTGCCCGGGGACTAGCCCTGGGCTCTGTCTGCCTGTGTAAGGGCTTGTCCAACCCCCCGGCCGGCTTGCACTGAGCTCCTTGTATTGCCCGGGGACTAGCCATGGGCTCTGTCTGCCTGTGTGAGGGCTTGTAAAGCCCCCGGCTGGCTTGCACTGAGCTCCTTGAATATCCCGGGGATTAGCCCAGGGCTCTGTTTGCCTGTGTGGGGGCTTGTCCAGCCCCCGGCCGGTTTACACTGAGCTCCATGTATTGCCCGGGGACTAGACCTGGGCTCTGTCCAGCCCCCGGCCGGCTTGCACTGAGCTCCTTCTATTGCTAGGGGAATAGCCCTGGGCTCTGTCTGCCTGTGTGGGGGCTTGTCGAGATCCCGGCCAGCTTGCACTGAGCTCCTTGTATTGCCCGGGGACTAGCCCTGGGTTCTGTTTGCTGTGTGGTGGCTTGTCCAGCCCCTGGCCGGCTTGCACTGAGCTCCTTGTATTGCCCGGGGACTAGCGCTGGGTTCTGTCTGCCTGTGTGAGGGCTTGTCCAGCCCCTGGCCTGCTTGCACTGAGCTCTTTATATTGCTCGGGGACTAGCCCTGGGCTCGGTCTGCCTGTGTGGGGGCTTGTCCAGCCCCCGCAGGCTTGCAGTGAGCTCCTTGTATTGCCATGGAGTAGCCCTGGGCAGTGTTTGCCTGTGTGGGGGCTTGTCCAGCTCCTGGCCGGCTTGCACTGAGCTCCTTGTATTGCCCGGGGACTAGCCCTGGGCTCTGTTTGCCTGTGTGGGGGCGTGTCCAGCCCCTGGCCGGCTTGCACTGAGCTCCTTGTATTGCCCGGGGACTAGCACTGGGCTCTGTCTGCCTGTGTGGGGGATTGTTCAGCCCCTGGTCGGCTTGCACTGAGCTCCTTGTATTGCTCGGGGACTAGCCCTGGGCTCTGTCTCCCTGTGTGGGGGCTTGTCGAGATCCCGGCCGGCTTGCACTGAGCTCCTTGTATTGCCCGGGGACGAGCCCTGGGCTCTGTTTGCTGTGTGGTGGCTTGTCCAGCCCCTGGCCGGCTTGCACTGAGCTCCTTGTATTGCCCGGGGACTAGCCCTGGGTTCTGTCTGCCTGTGTGGGGGCTTGTCCAGCCCCCATCAGGCTTGCAGTGAGCTTCTTGTATTGCCATGGAGTAGCCCTCGGCAGTGTCTGCCTGTGTGGGGGCTTGTCCAGCTCCTGGCCGGTTTGCACTGAGCTCCTTGTATTGCCCGGGGACTAGCCCTTGCCTCTGCCGGTGTGGGGGCTTGTCCAGCTCCCGGCCGGCTTGCACTGAGCTCCTTGTATTGCCCGGGGACTAGCCCTGGGCTCTGTTTGCCTGTGTGGGGGCTTGTCCAGCCCCTGGCCGGCTTGCACCGAGTTCCTTGTATTGCCCAGGGACTAGCACTGGGCTCTGTCTGCCTGTGTGGGGGATTGTTCAGCCCCTGGTCGGCTTGGACTGAGCTCCTTGTATTGCTCGGGGACTAGCCCTGGGCTCTGTCTGCCTGTGTGGGGGCTTGTCCAGCTCCAGGCCGGCTTGCACTGAGCTCCTTGTATTTTTCAGGGACTAGCCCTGGGCTCTGTCTGCCTTTGTATTGCTCGGGGACTAGCCCTGGGCTCTGAATGCCTGTGTGGGGGCTTGTCCAGCTCCCAAACGGCTTGCACTGAGCTCCTTGTATTGCCTGGGGACTAGCCCTGGGCTCTGTCTGCCTGTGTGGGGGCTTGTCCAGCCCCCGGCCAGCTTGCACTGATCTCTCTGTATTGCCCGGGGACTAGCCCTGGGCTCTGTGTGCCTGAGTAGGGGCTTGTCCAGCCCCCGGCCAGCTTGCACTGAGCTCATTGTATTGTCCGGGGACCAGCCCTGGGCTCTCTCTGCCTGTGTGGGGGCTTGTCCAGCCCCTGGCTGGCTTGCACTGAGCTCCTTGTATTGCTCAGTGACTAGCCTTGGGCTCTGTCTGCCTGTATGGGGGCTTGTCCAGCCCCCGGCTGGATTTTACTGAGCTCCTTCTATTGATCGGAGACTAGCCCTTGGCTCTCTCTGCCTGTGTGGGGGCTTTTCCAGCTCCCGGCCGGCTTGCACTGAGCTCCTTGTATTGCTTGGGGACTAGCCCTGGGCTCAGTCTGCCTGTGTGGGGGCTTGTCCAGCCCCTGGCCGGCTTGCACTGAGCTCCTTCTATTACTCGGGGACTAGCCCTGGGCCCTCTCTGCCTGTGTGGGGGCTTGTCCAGCTCCCGGAGGGTTGCACTGAGCTCCTTGTATTGCTCGGGGACTAGCCATGGGCTCTGTCTGCCTGTGTGGGGGCTTGTCCAGTCGCTGGCTGGCTTGCACTGAGCTCCTTCTATTGCTCGGGGACTTGCACTGGGCTCTGTCTGCCTGTGTGGGGGCTTGTCCAGCTCCGGACCGGCTTGCACTGAGCTCCTTCTTTTGCTCCGGGACTAGCCCTGGGCTCTGTCTGCCTGTGTGGGGGCATGGCCAGCCCCTGGCTGGCTTGCACTAAGCTCCTTCTATTGCTCAGGGACTAGCCCTGGGCTCTATCTGCCTGTGTGGGGGCTTGTCCAGCTCCGGGCCAGCTTGCACTGAGCTCCTTGTATTGCTCGGGGACTAGCACTGGGCTCTGTCTTCCTGTGTGGGGGCTTATCCAGCCCCTGGCCGGCTTGCACTGAGTTCCTTGTATTGCCCAGGGACTAGCACTGGCTCTGTCTGCCTGTGTGGGGGATTGTTCAGCCCTTGGTCGGCTTGGACTGAGCTCCTTGTATTGCTCATGGACTAGCCCTGGGCTCTGTCTGCCTGTGTGGGGGCTTGTCCAGCTCCAGGCCGGCTTGCACTGAGCTCCTTGTATTTTTCAGGGACTAGCCCTGGGCTCTGTCTGTCTTTGTATAGCCCGGGGACTAGCCCTGGGCTCTGTCTGCCTGTGTGGGGGCTTGTCCAGCCCCTGGCAGGCTTGCACTGAGCTCCTTGTATTGCTCGGGGACTAGTCCTGGGCTCTGTCTGCCTGTGTAGGGGCTTGTCCAGCCCCCGGCCGGCTTGCACTGAGCTCCTTGTATTGCCCGGGGACTAGCCCTGGGCTCTGTCTGCCTGTGTGGGGGCTTGTCCAGCCCGCGGCCGGCTTGCACTGAGCTCCTTCTATTGCTCGGGGACTAGCCCTGGGCACTCTCTGCTTGTGTGGGGGCTTGTCAAGCTCCCAGCCGGCTTGCATTGAGCTCTTTGTATTGCTCGGGGACTATCCCTGGGCTCTGTCGGCCTGTGTGGGGGCTTGTCCAGCCCCGGTCAGCTTGATTGAGCTCCTTGTATTGCCCGGGAACTAGCCCTGGGCTCTGTTTGCCTGTGTGGGGGCTTGTCCAGCCCCCGGCCGGCTTGCACTGAGCTCCGTGTATTGCCCGGGACTATCCCTGGGCTCTGTGTGCCTGTGTCGGGGCTTGTCCAGCCCCCGGCCGGCTTGCACTGAGCTCCTTGCATTGCCCGGGGACTAGCCCTGGGCTCTCTCTGCCTGTGTGGGGGCTTGTCCAGCCCCGGCCGGCTTGCACTGAGCTCCTTGTATTGCTCGGGGTCTAGCCCTGAGCTCTGTCTGCCTATGTGGGGGCTTGTCCAGCTCCCGGCCGGCTTGCACGGATCTCCTTGTATTGCCCGGTTACTAGCCCGGGGCTCTGTTTGCCTATGTGGGGGCTTGTCCAGCTCCCGGTCGGCTTGCACTGAGCTCCTTGTATTGCCCTGGGACTAGCCCTGGGCTATGTCTTCCTGTGTAGGGGCTTGTCCAGCCCCTGGCCGGATTGCACTGAGCTCCTTGTATAGCCCTGAGACTAGCCCTGGGCTCTGTCTGCCTGTGTGGGGGCTTGTCCAGCCCCTGGCAGGCTTGCACTGAGCTCCTTGTATTGCTCGGGGACTAGCCCTGGGATCTGTCTGCCTGTGTGGGGGCTTGTCCAGCCCCTGGACGGGTTGCACTGAGCTCCTTGTATTGCCTGCGGACTGGCCCTGGGCTCTGTCTGCCTGTGTGGGGGCTTGTCCAGCTCCCAGCCGGCTTGCATTGAGCTCCTTGTATTGCTCGGGGACTAGCCCTGGGCTCTCTCTGCCTGTGTGGGGGCTTGTCCAGCCCCTGGCTGCCTTGCACTGAGCTCCTTCTATTGCTCGGGGACTAGCCCTGGGATCTGTCTGCCTGTGTGGGCTCTTGTTCAGCTCCCAGCCGGCTTGCATTGAGCTCCTTGTATTGCTCGGGGACTAGCCCTGGGCTCTGTCTGCCTGGGTGGGGGCTTGTGATGCCCCTGGCCGGCTTGCACTGAGCTCCTTCTATTGCTCGGGGACTAGCCCTGGGCTCTGTCTGTCTGTGTGTAGGCTTGGCCAGCCCCTGGCCGGCCTGCACTGAGCTCCTTCTATTGCTCGGGGACTAGCCCTGGGCTCTCTCTGCCTGTGTGGGGGCTTGTCCAGCCGCTGCCCGGCTTTCACTGAGCTCCTTCTATTGCTTGATGACTAGCCCTGGGCTCTCTCTGCCTGTGTGGGGGCTTGTCCAGCCCCTGGCTGCCTTGCACTGAGCTCCTTCTATTGCTCGGGGACTAGCCCTGGGATCTGTCTGCCTGTGTGGGCACTTGTCCAGCTCTGGGCCGGCTTGCACTGAGCTCCTTGTATTGCCCGGGGACTAGCCCCGGGCTCTGTCTGTCTGTGTGAGGGGTTGTCCAGCCCCCGGCCGGCTTGCATTGACCTACTTGTATTGCCCGCGGACTAGCCCCGGGCTCTGTCTGCCTGTGTGAGGGGTTGTCCAGCCCCCGGCCGGCTTGCACTGAACTCCTTGTATTGCCTGGGGACTAGCCCTGGGCTCTCTCTGCCTGTGTGGGGGCTTGTCCAGCCCCCGGCCGGCTTGCACTGAGCTCCTTGTATTGCCCAGGGACTAGCCCTGGGCTCTGTCTGCCTGTGTGGGGGCTTGTCCAGCCCCCGACCGGCTTGCACTGAGCTCCTTGTATTTCCCGGGGACTAGCCCTGGGCCAAGTCTGCCTGTGTGGGGGCTTTTCCAGCCCCCGGCCGGCTTGCACTGAGCTCCTTGTATTTCCCGGGGACTAGCCCTGGGCCAAGTCTGCCTGTGTGAGGGCTTGTCCAGCTCCCGGCTGGCTTGCACTGAGCTCTTTGTATTGCCCGGGGACTAGCCCTGGGCTCTGTCTGCCTGTGTAAGGGCTTGTCCAACCCCCCGGCCGGCTTGCACTGAGCTCCTTGTATTGCCCGGGGACTAGCCATGGGCTCTGTCTGCCTGTGTGAGGGCTTGTAAAGCCCCCGGCTGGCTTGCACTGAGCTCCTTGAATATCCCGGGGATTAGCCCAGGGCTCTGTTTGCCTGTGTGGGGGCTTGTCCAGCCCCCGGCCGGTTTACACTGAGCTCCATGTATTGCCCGGGGACTAGACCTGGGCTCTGTCCAGCCCCCGGCCGGCTTGCACTGAGCTCCTTCTATTGCTAGGGGAATAGCCCTGGGCTCTGTCTGCCTGTGTGGGGGCTTGTCGAGATCCCGGCCAGCTTGCACTGAGCTCCTTGTATTGCCCGGGGACTAGCCCTGGGTTCTGTTTGCTGTGTGGTGGCTTGTCCAGCCCCTGGCCGGCTTGCACTGAGCTCCTTGTATTGCCCGGGGACTAGCGCTGGGTTCTGTCTGCCTGTGTGAGGGCTTGTCCAGCCCCTGGCCGGCTTGCACTGAGCTCTTTATATTGCTCGGGGACTAGCCCTGGGCTCGGTCTGCCTGTGTGGGGGCTTGTCCAGCCCCCGCAGGCTTGCAGTGAGCTCCTTGTATTGCCATGGAGTAGCCCTGGGCAGTGTTTGCCTGTGTGGGGGCTTGTCCAGCTCCTGGCCGGCTTGCACTGAGCTCCTTGTATTGCCCGGGGACTAGCCCTGGGCTCTGTTTGCCTGTGTGGGGGCGTGTCCAGCCCCTGGCCGGCTTGCACTGAGCTCCTTGTATTGCCCGGGGACTAGCACTGGGCTCTGTCTGCCTGTGTGGGGGATTGTTCAGCCCCTGGTCGGCTTGCACTGAGCTCCTTGTATTGCTTGGGGACTAGCCCTGGGCTCTGTCTCCCTGTGTGGGGGCTTGTCGAGATCCCGGCCGGCTTGCACTGAGCTCCTTGTATTGCCCGGGGACGAGCCCTGGGCTCTGTTTGCTGTGTGGTGGCTTGTCCAGCCCCTGGCCGGCTTGCACTGAGCTCCTTGTATTGCCCGGGGACTAGCCCTGGGTTCTGTCTGCCTGTGTGGGGGCTTGTCCAGCCCCCGTCAGGCTTGCAGTGAGCTTCTTGTATTGCCATGGAGTAGCCCTCGGCAGTGTCTGCTTGTGTGGGGGCTTGTCCAGCTCCTGGCCGGTTTGCACTGAGCTCCTTGTATTGCCCGGGGACTAGCCCTTGCCTCTGCCGGTGTGGGGGCTTGTCCAGCTCCCGGCCGGCTTGCACTGAGCTCCTTGTATTGCCCGGGGACTAGCCATGGGCTCTGTTTGCCTGTGTGGGGGCTTGTCCAGCCCCTGGCCGGCTTGCACCGAGTTCCTTGTATTGCCCAGGGACTAGCACTGGGCTCTGTCTGCCTGTGTGGGGGATTGTTCAGCCCCTGGTCGGCTTGGACTGAGCTCCTTGTATTGCTCGGGGACTAGCCCTGGGCTCTGTCTGCCTGTGTGGGGGCTTGTCCAGCTCCAGGCCGGCTTGCACTGAGCTCCTTGTATTTTTCAGGGACTAGCCCTGGGCTCTGTCTGCCTTTGTATTGCTCGGGGACTAGCCCTGGGCTCTGAATGCCTGTGTGGGGGCTTGTCCAGCTCCCAAACGGCTTGCACTGAGCTCCTTGTATTGCCTGGGGACTAGCCCTGGGCTCTGTCTGCCTGTGTGGGGGCTTGTCCAGCCCCCGGCCAGCTTGCACTGATCTCTCTGTATTGCCCGGGGACTAGCCCTGGGCTCTGTGTGCCTGAGTAGGGGCTTGTCCAGCCCCCGGCCAGCTTGCACTGAGCTCATTGTATTGTCCGGGGACCAGCCCTGGGCTCTCTCTGCCTGTGTGGGGGCTTGTCCAGCCCCTGGCTGGCTTGCACTGAGCTCCTTGTATTGCTCAGTGACTAGCCCTGGGCTCTGTCTGCCTGTATGGGGGCTTGTCCATCCCCCGGCTGGATTTTACTGAGCTCCTTCTATTGATCGGAGACTAGCCCTTGGCTCTCTCTGCCTGTGTGGGGGCTTTTCCAGCTCCCGGCCGGCTTGCACTGAGCTCCTTGTATTGCTTGGGGAATAGCCCTGGGCTCAGTCTGCCTGTGTGGGGGCTTGTCCAGCCCCTGGCCGGCTTGCACTGAGCTCCTTCTATTGCTCGGGGACTAGCCCTGGGCTCTCTCTGCCTGTGTGGGGGCTTGTCCAGCTCCCGGAGGGTTGCACTGAGCTCCTTGTATTGCTCGGGGACTAGCCATGGGCTCTGTCTGCCTGTGTGGGGGCTTGTCCAGTCGCTGGCTGGCTTGCACTGAGCTCCTTCTATTGCTCGGGGACTTGCACTGGGCTCTGTCTGCCTGTGTGGGGGCTTGTCCAGCTCCGGACCGGCTTGCACTGAGCTCCTTCTTTTGCTCCGGGACTAGCCCTGGGCTCTGTCTGCCTGTGTGGGGGCATGGCCAGCCCCTGGCTGGCTTGCACTAAGCTCCTTCTATTGCTCAGGGACTAGCCCTGGGCTCTATCTGCCTGTGTGGGGGCTTGTCCAGCTCCGGGCCAGCTTGCACTGAGCTCCTTGTATTGCTCGGGGACTAGCACTGGGCTCTGTCTTCCTGTGTGGGGGCTTATCCAGCCCCTGGCCGGCTTGCACTGAGTTCCTTGTATTGCCCAGGGACTAGCACTGGCTCTGTCTGCCTGTGTGGGGGATTGTTCAGCCCTTGGTCGGCTTGGACTGAGCTCCTTGTATTGCTCGGGGACTAGCCCTGGGCTCTGTCTGCCTGTGTGGGGGCTTGTCCAGCTCCAGGCCGGCTTGCACTGAGCTCCTTGTATTTTTCAGGGACTAGCCCTGGGCTCTGTCTGTCTTTGTATTGCTCGGGGACTAGCCCTGGGCTCTGACTGCCTGTGTGGGGGCTTGCCCAGCTCCCAAACGGCTTGCACTGAGCTCCTTGTATTGCCCGGGGACTAGCCCTGGGCTCTGTCTGCCTGTGTGGGGGCTTGTCCAGCCCCCGGCCAGATTGCACTGATCTCTCTGTATTGCCCGGGGACTAGCCCTGGGCTCTGTGTGCCTGAGTAGGGGCTTGTCCAGCCCCCGGCCGGCTGCACTGAGCTCCTTGTATTGCCCGGGGACTAGACCTGGGCTATGTCTGCCTGTGTGGGGGCTTGTCCAGCCCCCGGCCGGCTTGCACTGAGCTCCTTGTATTGCCCGGGGACTAGCCCTGGGCTCTGTTTGCCTGTGTGGGGGCTTGTCCAGCCCTTGGCCGGCTTGCACTGAGCTCCTTGTATTGCCGGGGACCAGACCTGGGCTCTCTCTGCCTGTGTGGGGGCTTGTCCAGCCCCTGGCCGGCTTGCATTGAGCTCCTTGTATTGCTCGGCGACTAGCCCTGGGCTCTGTCTGCCTGTATGGGGGCTTGTCCAGCCCCCGGCCGGATTTTACTGAGCTCCTTCTATTGATCGGAGACTAGCCCTTGGCTCTCTCTGCCTGTGTGGGGATTTGTCCAGCTCCCGGCCGGCTTGCACTGAGCTCCTTGTATTGCTTGGGGACTAGCCCTGGGCTCAGTCTGCCTGTGTGGGGGCTTGTCCAGCCCCTGGCCGGCTTGCACTGAGCTCCTTCTATTGCTCGGGGACTAGCCCTGGGCTCTCTCTGCCTGTGTGGGGGCTTGTCCAGCTCCCGGCCGGCTTGCACTGAGCTCCTTGTATTGCTCGGGGACTAGCCATGGGCTCTGTCTGCCTGTGTGGGGGCTTGTCCAGCCGCTGGCTGGCTTGCACTGAGCTCCTTCTATTGCTCGGGGACTTGCACTGGGCTCTGTCTGTCTGTGTGGGGGCTTGTCCAGCTCCGGACCGGCTTGCACTGAGCTCCTTCTGTTGCTCCAGGACTAGCCCCGGGCTCTGTCTGCCTGTGTGGGGGCATGGCCAGCCCCTGGCTGGCTTGCACTGAGCTCCTTCTATTGCTCGGGGACTAGCCCTGGGCTCTGTCTGCCTGTGTGGGGGCTTGTCCAGCTCTGGGCCGGCTTGCACTGAGCTCCTTGTATTGCTCGGGGACTAGCACTGGGCTCTGTCTTCCTGTGTGGGGGCTTATCCAGCTCCCAAACGGCTTGCACTGAGCTCCTTGTATTGCACAGGGACTATCCCTGGGCTCTGTCTGCCTGTGTGGGGGCTTGTCCAGCCCCGGCCGGCTTGATTTAGCTCCTTGTATTGCACGGGAACTAGCCCTGGGCTCTGTTTGCCTGTGTGGGGGCATGTCCAGCCCCTGACCGGATTGCACTGAGCTCCTTGTATAGCCCGGGGACTAGCCCTGGGCTCTGTCTGCCTGTGTGGGGGCTTGTCCAGCCCCTGGCAGGCTTGCACTGAGCTCCTTGTATTGCTCGGGGACTAGTCCTGGGCTCTGTCTGCCTGTGTGGGGGCTTGTCCAGCCCCCGGCCGGCTTGCACTGAGCTCCTTGTATTGCCCGGGGACTAGCCCTGGGCTCTGTCTGCCTGTGTGGGGGCTTGTCCAGCCCGCGGCCGGCTTGCACTGAGCTCCTTCTATTGCTCGGGGACTAGCCCTGGGCACTCTCTGCTTGTGTGGGGGCTTGTCAAGCTCCCAGCCGGCTTGCATTGAGCTCTTTGTATTGCTCGGGGACTATCCCTGGGCTCTGTCGGCCTGTGTGGGGGCTTGTCCAGCCCCGGTCAGCTTGATTGAGCTCCTTGTATTGCCCGGGAACTAGCCCTGGGCTCTGTTTGCCTGTGTGGGGGCTTGTCCAGCCCCCGGCGGCTTGCACTGAGCTCCGTGTATTGCCCGGGACTATCCCTGGGCTCTGTGTGCCTGTGTCGGGGCTTGTCCAGCCCCCGGCCGGCTTGCACTGAGCTCCTTGCATTGCCCGGGGACTAGCCCTGGGCTCTCTCTGCCTGTGTGGGGGCTTGTCCAGCCCCGGCCGGCTTGCACTGAGCTCCTTGTATTGCTCGGGGTCTAGCCCTGGGCTCTGTCTGCCTATGTGGGGGCTTGTCCAGCTCCCGGCCGGCTTGCACGGATCTCCTTGTATTGCCCGGTTACTAGCCCGGGGCTCTGTTTGCCTATGTGGGGGCTTGTCCAGCTCCCGGCCGGCTTGCACTGAGCTCCTTGTATTGCCCTGGGACTAGCCCTGGGCTATGTCTTCCTGTGTAGGGGCTTGTCCAGCCCCTGGCCGGATTGCACTGAGCTCCTTGTATAGCCCTGAGACTAGCCCTGGGCTCTGTCTGCCTGTGTGGGGGCTTGTCCAGCCCCTGGCAGGCTTGCACTGAGCTCCTTGTATTGCTCGGGGACTAGCCCTGGGATCTGTCTGCCTGTGTGGGGGCTTGTCCAGCCCCTGGACGGGTTGCACTGAGCTCCTTGTATTGCCTGCGGACTGGCCCTGGGCTCTGTCTGCCTGTGTGGGGGCTTGTCCAGCTCCCAGCCGGCTTGCATTGAGCTCCTTGTATTGCTCGGGGACTAGCCCTGGGCTCTGTCTGCCTGGGTGGGGGCTTGTGATGCCCCTGGCCGGCTTGCACTGAGCTCCTTCTATTGCTCGGGGACAAGCCCTGGGCTCTGTCTGTCTGTGTGTGGGCTTGGCCAGCCCCTGGCCGGCCTGCACTGAGCTCCTTCTATTGCTCGGGGACTAGCCCTGGGCTCTCTCTGCCTGTGTGGGGGCTTGTCCAGCCGCTGCCCGGCTTTCACTGAGCTCCTTCTATTGCTTGATGACTAGCCCTGGGCTCTCTCTGCCTGTGTGGGGGCTTGTCCAGCCCCTGGCTGCCTTGCACTGAGCTCCTTCTATTGCTCGGGGACTAGCCCTGGGATCTGTCTGCCTGTGTGGGCTCTTGTTCAGCTCCCAGCCGGCTTGCATTGAGCTCCTTGTATTGCTCGGGGACTAGCCCTGGGCTCTGTCTGCCTGGGTGGGGGCTTGTGATGCCCCTGGCCGGCTTGCACTGAGCTCCTTCTATTGCTCGGGGACTAGCCCTGGGCTCTGTCTGTCTGTGTGTAGGCTTGGCCAGCCCCTGGCCGGCCTGCACTGAGCTCCTTCTATTGCTCGGGGACTAGCCCTGGGCTCTCTCTGCCTGTGTGGGGGCTTGTCCAGCCGCTGCCCGGCTTTCACTGAGCTCCTTCTATTGCTTGATGACTAGCCCTGGGCTCTCTCTGCCTGTGTGGGGGCTTGTCCAGCCCCTGGCTGCCTTGCACTGAGCTCCTTCTATTGCTCGGGGACTAGCCCTGGGATCTGTCTGCCTGTGTGGGCACTTGTCCAGCTCTGGGCCGGCTTGCACTGAGCTCCTTGTATTGCTCGGGGACTAGCCCTGGGCTCTGTTTGCCTGTGTGGGGGCTTGTCCAGCGCCCAAACGGCTTGCACTGAGCTCCTTGCATTGCCGGGGACTAGCCCTGGGCTCTGTCTGCCTGTGTGGGGGCTTGTCCAGCCCCGGCTGGCTTACACTGAGCTCCTTGTATTGCACGGGGACTAGCCCTGGGCTCTGTCTGCCTGTGTGGGGGCTTGTCCAGCCCCCGGCCGGCTTGCACTGAGCTCCATGTATTGCCCAGGGACTAGCCCTGGGCTCTGTATGCCTGTGTGCGGGCTTGTCCAGCCCCCGGCCGGCTTGCACTGAGCTTCTTGTATTGCCCGGGGACGAGACCTGGGCTCTGTCTGCCTGTTTGGGGGCTTATCCAGCCCCCGGCCGGCTTGCACTGAGCTCCTTGTATTGCCCGGGGACTACCCCTGGGCTATGTTTGCCTGTGTGAGGGCTTGTCCAGCCCCTGGCCAGCTTTCATTGAGCTCCTTGTATTGCCCAGTGACTAGCCCTGGGCTATTTCTGCCTGTGTGGGGTTCTTGTCCAGCCACCGGCCGGCTTGCACTGAGCTCCCTGTATTGCCCAGGGACTAGCCCTGTGCTCTGTCTGCCTGTGTGGGGGCTTGTGCAGCCCCAGGCCAGCTTGCACCGAGCTCCCTGTATTGCCCAGGGACTAGCCCTGGGCTCTGTTTGAATGTGTGAGGGCTTGTCCAGCCCTTGGCCGGCTTGCACTTAACTCCTTGTATTGCCCAGGGACTCGCCCTGGGCTCTGTCTGCCTGTGTGACGGCTTGTCCAGCACCCGGCCGGCTTGAAAGAGCTCCTTGTATTGAACACGGACTAGCCTTGAGCTCTGTCTGCGTGTGTGGGGGCTTGTCCACCCGCCCGGCCAGCTTGCACTGAGCTCCTTGTATTGCCCAGGGACTAGCCCTGGGCTCTGTCTGCCTGTGTGAGGGCTTGTCCAGCCCCCAGCCGGCTTGCACTGAGCTCTTTGTACCCTGGTTCTGTCTGCCTGTGTGGGGGCTTGTCCAGCCCCTTGGGCTCTGTCTGCCTGTGTCGGGGCTTGTCCAGCCCCCGGCCGGCTTGCACTGAGCTCCTTCTATTGCCCGGGGACTAGCCCAGGGCTATGTCTGCCTGTGTGGGGGCTTGACCAGCCCCTGGCCGGCTTGCACCGAGCTCCTTGTATTGCCTGGGGACTAGCCCTGGGCTATGTCTGCCTGTGTGGGGGCTTGTCCAGCCCTTGGCCGGCTTGCACTGAGCTCCTTGTATTGCCCAGGGACTAGCCCTGGGCTCTGTCTTCCTGTGTGGTGGCTTGTCCAGCCCCCGGCAGGCTTGTCCTGAGATCCTTGTATTGCCTGGGGACTAGCCCCGGGCTCTGTCTTGCTATTTGAGGGCTTGTCCAGCCTCCGGCAGGCTTGCACTGAGCTCCTTGTATTGCCCGGGGACTAGCCCCGGGCTCTGTCTTGCTATTTGAGGGCTTGTCCAGCCACCGGCAGGCTTGCACTGAGCTCCTTCTATTGCCCGGGGACTAACCCCGGGCTCTGTCTTCCTGTGTGAGGGCTTGTCCAGCCCCCGGCCGGCTTGCACTGAGCTCCTTGTATTGCCCGGGGACTAGCCCTGGGCTCTGTCTGCCTGTGTGAGGGCTTGACCAGCCCCAGTCCGGCTCGCACTGAGCTCCTTGTATTGCCCGGGGACTAGCCCTGGTCTCTGTCTGCCTGAGTGAGGGCTTGTCCAGCCCCCGGCCGGATTGCACTGAGCTCCTTGTATTGCCCGGGGACTAGCCCTGGGCTCTGTCTGGCTGTGTGGGGGCTTGTCCAGCCCCCGGCCGGCTTGCACTGAGCTCCTTGTATATCCCGGGGACTAGCCCTGGGCTCTGTCTGTCTGTGTGGGGGCTTGTCAAGCCCCTGGCTGGCTTGCACTGAGCTCCTTGTATTGCCCGGGGACTAGCCCTGGGCTCTATCTGCCTGTGTGGGGGCTTGTCCAGCCCCCGGCCGGCTTGCACTGAGCTCTGTCTATTGCGGGGGGAATAGCCCTGGGCTCTGTCTGCCTGTGTGGGGGCTTGTCCAGCTCCCGGCCGACTTGCACTGAGCTCCTTGAATTGCCTGGGGACTAGCCCTGGGTTCTGTATGCCTGTGTGGGCGCTTGTCCAGCTCCTGGCCGGCTTGCACTGTGCTCTGTGTATTGCCCGGGGACTAGCCCTTGCCTCTGTCTGCCTGTATGGGGCTTGTCCAGCTCCCGGCCGGCTTGCACTGAGCTCCTTGTGTTGCCCGGGGACTAGCCCTGGGCTCTGTTTGCCTGTGTTGGGGCTTGTCCAGCCCCTGGCTGGCTTACACTGAACTCCTTGTATTGCCCGGGGACTAGCCCTGGGCTCTGTCTACCTGTGTGGGGGATTGTTCAGCCCCTGGTCGGCTTGCACTGAGATCCTTGTATTCCTCGGGGACTAGCCCTGGGCTCTGTCTGTCTGTGTGGGGCTTGTCCAGCTCCTGGCCGGCTTGCACTGAGCTCCTTGTATTGCCCGGGGACTACCCCTGGGCTATGTCTGCCTGTGTGAGGGCTTGTCCAGCCCTCGGCCGGCTTGCACTGAGCTCCTTGTATTGCCCAGCTACTAGCCCTGGGCTATTTCTGCCTGTGTGGGGGTCTTGTCCAGCCCCCGGCCGGCTTGCACTGAGCTCCCTGTATTGCCCAGGGACTAGCCCTGTGCTCTGTCTGCCTGTGTGGGGGCTTGTCCAGCCCCTGGCCGGCTTGCACTGAGCTCCTTGTATTGCCCAGGGACTCGCCCTGGGCTCTATCTGCCTGTGTGACGGCTTGTCCAGCCCCCGGCCGGCTTGAAAAGAGCTCCTTGTATTGCCCACGGACTAGCCTTGAGCTCTGTCTGCCTGTGTGGGGGCTTGTCCACCCCCCAGCCGGCTTGCACTGAGCTCCTTGTATTGCCCAGGGACTAGCCCTGGGCTCTGTCTGCCTGTGTGTGGGCTTGGCCAGCCCCTGGCCGGCCTGCACTGAGCTCCTTCTATTGCTCAGGGACTAGCCCTGGGCTCTGTCTGTCTGTGTGTGGGCTTGGCCAGCCCCTGGCCGGCTTGCACTGAGCTCCTTCTATTGCTCAGGGACTAGCCCTGGGCTCTCTCTGCCTGTGTGGGGGCTTGTCCAGCCGCTGGCCGGCTTTCACTGAGCTCCTTCTATTGCTTGATGACTAGCCCTGGGCTCTCTCTGCCTGTGTGGGGGCTTGTCCAGCCCCTGGCTGCCTTGCACTGAGCTCCTTCTATTGCTCGGGAACTAGCCCTGGGATCTGTCTGCCTGTGTGGGCTCTTGTCCAGCTCTGGGCCGGCTTGCACTGAGCTCCTTGTATTGCTCGGGGACTAGCCCTGGGCTCCGTTTGCCTGTGTGGGGGCTTGTCCAGCTCCCAAACGGCTTGCACTGAGCTCCTTGCATTGCCGGGGACTAGCCCTGGGCTCTGTCTGCCTGTGTGGGGGCTTGTCCAGCCCCGGCTGGCTTACACTGAGCTCCTTGTATTGCACGGGGACTAGCCCTGGGCTCTGTCTGCCTGTGTGGGGGCTTGTCCAGCCCCCGGCCGGCTTGCACTGAGCTCCATGTATTGCCCAGGGACTAACCCTGGGCTCTGTGTGCCTGTGTGCGGGCTTGTCCAGCCCCTGGCCGGCTTGCACTGAGCTCCTTGTATTGCCCGGGGACGAGACCTGGGCTCTGTCTGCCTGTTTGGGGGCTTGTTCAGCCCCCGGCCGACTTGCACTGAGCTCCTTGTATTGCCCGGGGACTACCCCTGGGCTATGTCTGCCTGTGTGAGGGCTTGTCCAGACCCCGGCCGGCTTGCATTGAGCTCCTTGTATTGCCCAGCGACTATTCCTGGGCTATTTCTGCCTGTGTGGGGGTCTTGTCCAGCCACCGGCCGGCTTGCACTGAGCTCCCTGTATTGCCCAGGGACTAGCCCTGTGCTCTGTCTGCCTGTGTGGGGGCTTGTCCAGCCCCAGGCCAGCTTGCACCGAGCTCCCTGTATTGCCCAGGGACTAGCCCTGGGCTCTATTTGAATGTGTGAGGGCTTGTCCAGCCCTTGGCCGGCTTGCACTGAGCTCCTTGTATTGCCCAGGGACTCGCCCTGGGCTCTGTCTGCCTGTGTGACGGCTTGTCCAGCACCCGGCCGGCATGAAAGAGCTCCTTGTATTGCCCACGGACTAGCCTTGAGCTCTGTCTGCCTGTGTGGGGGCTTGTCCACCCGCCCGGCCGGCTTGCACTGAGCTCCTTGTATTGCCCGGGGACTACCCCTGGGCTATGTCTGCCTGTGTGAGGGCTTGTCCAGCCCTCGGCCGGCTTGCACTGAGCTCCTTGTATTGCCCAGCTACTAGCCCTGGGCTATTTCTGCCTGTGTGGGGGTCTTGTCCAGCCCCCGGCCGGCTTGCACTGAGCTCCCTGTATTGCCCAGGGACTAGCCCTGTGCTCTGTCTGCCTGTGTGGGGGCTTGTCCAGCCCCTGGCCGGCTTGCACTGAGCTCCTTGTATTGCCCAGGGACTCGCCCTGGGCTCTATCTGCCTGTGTGACGGCTTGTCCAGCCCCCGGCCGGCTTGAAAAGAGCTCCTTGTATTGCCCACGGACTAGCCTTGAGCTCTGTCTGCCTGTGTGGGGGCTTGTCCACCCCCCAGCCGGCTTGCACTGAGCTCCTTGTATTGCCCAGGGACTAGCCCTGGGCTCTGTCTGCCTGTGTGTGGGCTTGGCCAGCCCCTGGCCGGCCTGCACTGAGCTCCTTCTATTGCTCGGGGACTAGCCCTGGGCTCTGTCTGTCTGTGTGTGGGCTTGGCCAGCCCCTGGCCGGCTTGCACTGAGCTCCTTCTATTGCTCAGGGACTAGCCCTGGGCTCTCTCTGCCTGTGTGGGGGCTTGTCCAGCCGCTGGCCGGCTTTCACTGAGCTCCTTCTATTGCTTGATGACTAGCCCTGGGCTCTCTCTGCCTGTGTGGGGGCTTGTCCAGCCCCTGGCTGCCTTGCACTGAGCTCCTTCTATTGCTCGGGAACTAGCCCTGGGATCTGTCTGCCTGTGTGGGCTCTTGTCCAGCTCTGGGCCGGCTTGCACTGAGCTCCTTGTATTGCTCGGGGACTAGCCCTGGGCTCCGTTTGCCTGTGTGGGGGCTTGTCCAGCTCCCAAACGGCTTGCACTGAGCTCCTTGCATTGCCGGGGACTAGCCCTGGGCTCTGTCTGCCTGTGTGGGGGCTTGTCCAGCCCCGGCTGGCTTACACTGAGCTCCTTGTATTGCACGGGGACTAGCCCTGGGCTCTGTCTGCCTGTGTGGGGGCTTGTCCAGCCCCCGGCCGGCTTGCACTGAGCTCCATGTATTGCCCAGGGACTAACCCTGGGCTCTGTGTGCCTGTGTGCGGGCTTGTCCAGCCCCCGGCCGGCTTGCACTGAGCTCCTTGTATTGCCCGGGGACGAGACCTGGGCTCTGTCTGCCTGTTTGGGGGCTTGTTCAGCCCCCGGCCGACTTGCACTGAGCTCCTTGTATTGCCCGGGGACTACCCCTGGGCTATGTCTGCCTGTGTGAGGGCTTGTCCAGACCCCGGCCGGCTTGCATTGAGCTCCTTGTATTGCCCAGCGACTAGCCCTGGGCTATTTCTGCCTGTGTGGGGGTCTTGTCCAGCCACCGGCCGGCTTGCACTGAGCTCCCTGTATTGCCCAGGGACTAGCCCTGTGCTCTGTCTGCCTGTGTGGGGGCTTGTCCAGCCCCAGGCCAGCTTGCACCGAGCTCCCTGTATTGCCCAGGGACTAGCCCTGGGCTCTATTTGAATGTGTGAGGGCTTGTCCAGCCCTTGGCCGGCTTGCACTGAGCTCCTTGTATTGCCCAGGGACTCGCCCTGGGCTCTGTCTGCCTGTGTGACGGCTTGTCCAGCACCCGGCCGGCATGAAAGAGCTCCTTGTATTGCCCACGGACTAGCCTTGAGCTCTGTCTGCCTGTGTGGGGGCTTGTCCACCCGCCCGGCCGGCTTGCACTGATCTCCTTGTATTGCCCAGGGACTAGCCCTGGGCTCGGTCTGCCTGTGTGAGGGCTTGTCCAGCCCCCAGCCGGCTGGCACTGAGCTCTTTGTACCCTGGTTCTGTCTGCCTGAGTCGGTGCTTGTCCAGCCCCCGGCCGGCTTGCACTGAGCTCCTTCTATTGCCCGGGGACTAGCCCTGGGCTCTGTCTTCCTGTGTGGTGGCTTGTCCAGCCCCCGGCAGGCTTGTCCTGAGCTCCTTGTTTTGCCCGGGGACTAGCCCCAGGCTATGTTTGCCTGTGTGAGGGCTTGTCCAGCCTCCTGCAGGCTTGCACTGAGCTCCTTGTATTGCCCGAGGACTAGCCCCGGGCTCTGTCTTCCTGTTTGAGGGCTTGTCCAGCAACCGGCAGGCTTGCACTGAGCTCCTTCTATTGCCCGGGGACTAACCCCGGGCTCTGTCTTCCTGTGTGAGGGGTTGTCCAGCCCCCGGCCGGCTTGCACTGAGCTCCTTGTATTGCCCGGGGACTAGCCCTGGGCTCTGTCTGCCTGTGTGAGGGCTTGACCAGCCCCAGGCCGGCTCGCACTGAGCTCCTTGTATTGCCCTGGGACTAGCCCTGGTCTCTGTCTGCCTGAGTGAGGGCCTGTCCAGCCCCCGGCCAGATTGCATTGAGCTCCTTGTATTGCCCGGGGACTAGCCCTGGGCTCTGTCTGGCTGTGTGGGGGCTTGTCCAGCCCCTGGCCGGCTTGCACTGAGCTCCTTGTATATCCCGAGGACTAGCCCTGGGCTCTGTCTGCCTGTGTGGGGACTTGTCCAGCCCCCGGACGACTTGCACTGAGCTCCTTGTATTGCCCGGGGACTAGCCATGGGCTCTGTCTGCCTGTGTGGGGGCTTGTCCAGCCCCTGGCTGGCTTGCACTGAGCTCCTTGTATTGCGTGGGGACTAGCCCTGGGCTCTGTCTGCCTGTGTGGGGGCTTGTCCAGCCCCCGGCCGGCTTGCACTGAGTTCTGTCTAATGCGGGGGGAATAGCCCTGGGCTCTGTCTGCCTGTGTGAGGGCTTGTCTAGCTCCCGGCCGGCTTGCACTGAGCTCCTTGAATTGCCCGAGGACTAGCCCTGGGCTCTGTTTGCCTGTGTGGTGGCTTGTCCAGCCCCTGGCCGGCTTGCACTGATCTCCTTGTATTGCCCGGGGACTAGCCCTGGGCTCTGTCTGCCTGTGTCGGGGCTTGTACAGCCCATAGCCGGCTTGCACTGAGCTCTTTGTATTGCTTGGGGACTAGCCCTGGGCTCGGTCTGCCTGTGTGGGGGCTTGTCCAGCCCCCGGCAGGCTTGCACTGAGCTCCTTGTATTGCCCATGGAGTTGCCCTGGGCACTGTCTGCCTGTGTGGGCGCTTGTCCAGCCCCGCTGGCTTGCACTGAGCTCCGTGTATTGCCCGGGGACTAGCCCTTGCCTCTGTCTGCCTGTATGGGGCTTGTCCAGCTCCCAGCCGGCTTGCACTGAGCTTCTTGCATTGCCCGGGGACTAGCCCTGGGCTCTGTTTGCCTGTGTTGGGGCTTGTCCAGCCCCTTGCCGGCTTACACTGAGCTCCTTGTATTGCCCAGGGACTAGCCCTGGGCTCTGTCTGCCTGTGTGGGGGATTGTTCAGCCCCTGGTCGGCTTGCACTCAGATCCTTGTATTCCTCGGGGACTAGCCCTGGGCTCTGTCTGTCTGTGTGGGGCTTGTCCAGCTCCTGGCCGGCTTGCACTGAGCTCCTTGTATTGCCCAGCTACTAGCCCTGGGCTATTTCTGCCTGTGTGGGGGTCTTGTCCAGCCCCTGGCCGGCTTGCCCTGAGCTCCTTGTATTGCCCAGGGACTCGCCCTGGGCTCTATCTGCCTGTGTGAGGGCTTGTCCAGCCCCCAGCCGGCTTGCACTGAGCTCTTTGTACCCTGGGTTCTGTCTGCCGGTGTGGGGGCTTGTCCAGCCCCTTGGGCTCTGTCTGCCTGTGTCGGAGCTTGTCCAGCCTCCGGCCGGCTTGCACTGAGCTCCTTCTATTGCCCGGGGACTAGCCCAGGGCTATGTCTGCCTGTGTGGGGGCTTGTCCAGCCACTGGCCGGCATGCACTGAGCTCCTTGTATTGCCTGGGGACTAGCCCTGGGCTATGTCTGCCTGTGTGGGGGCTTGTCCAGCCCTTGGCCGGCTTGCACTGAGCTCCTTGTATTGCCCAGGGACCAGCCCTGGGCTCTGTCTTCCTGTGTGGTGGCTTGTCCAGCCCCCAACAGGCTTGTCCTGAGCTCCTTGTATTGCCCGGGGACTAGCCCCGGGCTATCTCTGCCTGTGTGAGGGCTTGTCCAGCCTCCGGCAGGCTTGCACTGAGCTCCTTGGATTGCCCGGGGACTACACCGGGCTCTGTCTTCCTGTGTGAGGTCTTGTCCAGCCACCAGCAGGCTTGCACTGAGCTCCTTCTATTGCCCGGGGACTAGCCCCGGGCTATGTCTGCCTGTGTGGGGGATTGTTCAGCCCATGGTTGGCTTGCACTGAGCTCCTTGTATTCCTCGGGGACTTGCCCTGGGCTCTGTCTGTCTGTGTGGGGCTTGTCCAGCTTCGGGCCGGCTTGCACTGAGCACCTTGTATTGCTCGGGGATTAGCCCTGGGCTCTCTCTGCCTGTGTGGGGGCTTGTACAGCCCCCGGCCGGTTTGCACTGAGCTCCTTGTATTGCCCGGGGACGAGACCTGGGCTATGTCTGCCTGTTTGGGGGCTTGTCCAGCCCCCGGCTGGTTTGCACTGAGCTCCTTGCATTGCCCGGGGACTACCCCTGGGCTTTGTCTGCCTGTGTGAGGGCTTGTCCAGCCCCCGGCCGGCTTGCACTGAGCTCCTTGTATTGCCCAGCGACTAGCCCTGGGCTATTTCTGCCTGTGTGGGGGTCTTGTCCAGCCCCCGGCCGGCTTGCACTGAGCTCCCTGTATTGCCCAGGGACTAGCCCTGTGCTCTGTCTGCCTGTGTGGGGGCTTGTCCAGCCCCTGGCCGGGTTGCACTGAGCTCCTTGTATTGCCCAGGGACTCGCCCTGGTCTCTATCTGCCTGTGTGACGGCTTGTCCAGCCCCCGGCCGGCTTGAAAGAGCTCCTTGTATTGCCCACGGACTAGCCTTGAGCTCTGTCTGCCTGTGTGGGGGCTTGTCCACCCCCCCCAGCCGGCTTGCACTGAGCTCCTTGTATTGCCCAGGGACTAGCCCTGGGATCTGTCTGCCTGTGTGAGGGCTTGTCCAGCCCCCAGCCAGCTTGCACTGAGCTCTTTGTACCCCGGGTTCTGTCTGCCAGTGTGGGGGCTTGTCCAGCCCCTTGGGCTCTGTCTGCCTGTATCGGGGCTTGTCCAGCCCCCGGCCGGCTTGTACTGAGCTCCTTCTATTGCCCGTGGACTAGCCCAGGGCTATGTCTGCCTGTGTGGGGGCTTGTCCAGCCCCTGGCCGGCATGCACTGAGCTCCTTGTATTGCCTGGTGACTAGACCTGGGCTATGTCTGCCTGTGTGGGGGCTTGTCCAGCCCTTGGCCGGCTTGCACTGAGCTCCTTGTATTGCCCAGGGACTAGTCCTGGGCTCTGTCTTCCTGTGTGGTGGCTTGTCCAGCCCCCAGCAGGCTTGTCCTGAACTCCTTGTATTACCCGGGGACTAGCCCCAGGCTATGTCTGCCTGCGTGACGGCTTGTCCAGCCTCCGGCAGGCTGGCACTGAGCTCCTTGGATTGCCCAGGGACTAGCCCCGGGCTCTGTCTTCCTGTGTGAGGGCTTGTCCAGCCACCGGCAGGCTTGCACTGACCGCCTTCTATTGCCCGCGGACTAGCCCCTGGCTCTGTCTGCCAGAGTGGGTGCTTGTCCAGCCCCCGGACGGCTTGCACTGAGCTCCTTGTATTGCCCGGGGACTAGCCCTGGGCTCTGTCTGCCTGTGTCGGGGATTGTTCAGCCCCTGGTCGGCTTGCACTGAGCTCCTTGTATTTCTCGGGGACTAGCCCTGGGCTCTGTCTGTCTGTGTGGGGCTTGTCCAGTTCCTGGCCGGCTTGCACTGAGCACCTTGTATTGCTCGGGGACTAGCCCTGGGCTGTCAATGCCTGTGTGGGGGCTTGTACAGCCCCCGGCCGGCTTGCACTGAGCTTCTTCCATTGCTCGGGGACTAGCCCTAGGCTCTCTCTGCCTGTGTGGGGGCTTGTCCAGCTCCCGGCCGGCTTGCACTGAGCTCCTTGTATTGCCCGGGGACGAGACCTGGGCTATGTCTGCCTGTGTGGTGGCTTGTCCAGCCCCCAGCAGGCTTGTCCTGAGCTCCTTGTATTGCCCGGGGACTAGCCCCGGGCTCTGTCTTCCTGTGTGAGAGGTTGTCCAGCCCCCGGCTGGCTTGCACTGACCGCCTTCTATTGCCCGCGGACTAGCCCCTGGCTCTGTCTGCCTGTGTGAAGGGTTGTCCAGCCCCCATCCGGCTTGCACTGAGCTCCTTGTATTGCCCGGGGACTAGCGCCGGGCTCTGTCTGCCTGAGTGGGTGCTTGTCCAGCCCCCGGACGGCTTGCATTGAGCTCCTTGTATTGCGCGGGGACTAGCCCTGGGCTCTGTCTGCCTGTGTGGGGGATTGTTCAGCCCCTGGTCGGCTTGCACTGAGCTCCTTGTATTCCTCGGGGACTAGCCCTGGGCTCTGTCTGTCTGTGTGGGGCTTGTCCAGCTCCTGGCCGGCTTGCACTGAGCACCTTGTATTGCTCGGGGACTAGCCCTGGGCTTTCTCTGCCTGTGTAGGGGCTTGTACAGCCCCCGGCCGGCTTGCACTGAGCTTCTTCTATTGCTCGGGGACTAGCCCTGGGCTCTCTCTGCCTGTGTGGGGGCTTGTCCAGCTCCCAGCCGGCTTGCACTGAGCTCCTTGTATTGCCCGGGGACGAGACCTCGGCTATGTCTGCCTGTTTGGGGGCTTGTCCAGCCCCCGGCTGGCTTGCACTGAGCTCCTTGTATTGCCCGGGGACTACCCCTGGGCTATGTCTGCCTGTGTGGGGGCTTGTCCAGGCCCTGGCCAGATTGCACTGAGCTCCTTGTATAGCCCGGGGACTAGCCCTGGGCTCTGTCTGCCTGTGTGGGGGCTTGTCTAGCCCCTGGCAGGCTTGCACTGAGCTCCTTGTATTGCTCGGGGACTAGCCCTGGGCTCTGTCTGCCTGTGTGGGGGCTTGTTCAGCCCCCGGCCGGCTTGCACTGAGCTCCTTGTATTGCCTGGGGACTAGCCCTGGGCTATGTCTGCCTGTGTGGGGGCTTGTCCAGCCCTTGGTCGGCTTGCACTGAGCTCCTTGTATTACCCAGGGACTAGCCCTGGGCTCTGTCTGCCTGTGTGGGGGCTTGTCCAGCCCCCGGCCGGCTTGCACTGAGCTCCTTCTATTGCTCGGGGACTAGCCCTGGGCAGTCTCTGCCTGTATGGGGGCTTGTCCAGCTCTCAGCCGGCTTGCATTGAGCTCCTTGTATTGCTCGGGGGCTAGCCCTGGGCTCTGTCTGCCTGGATGGGGGCTTGTCCAGCCCCTGGCCGGCTTGCAATGAGCTCCTTCTATTGCCCGGGGACTAGCCCAGGGCTATGTCTGCCTGTGTGGGGGCTTGTTCAGCCCCTAGCCGGCATGCACTGAGCTCCTTGTATTGCCTGGGGACTAGCCCTGGGCTATGTCTGCCTGTGTGGGGGCTTGTCCAGCCCTTGCACTGAGCTCCTTGTATTGCCCAGGGACTAGCCCTGGGCTCTGTCTTCTTTTGTGGTGGCTTGTCCAGCCCCCAGCAGGCTTGTCCTGAGCTCCTTGTATTGCCCGGGGTCTAGCCCCGGGCTATGTCTGCCTGTGTGAGGGCTTGTCCAGCCTCCGGCAGGCTGGCACTGAGCTCCTTGGATTGCCCGGGGACTAGCCCCGGGCTCTGTCTTCCTGTGTGAGGGCTTGTCCAGCCCCCGGCTTGCTTGCACTGACCGCCTTCTATTGTGCGCGGACTAGCCCCTGGCTCTGTCTGCCTGTGTGAATGGTTGTCCAGCCCCCGGCCGGCTTGCACTGAGCTCCTTGTATTGCCCGGGGACTAGCGCCGGGCTCTGTCTGCCTGAGTGTGTGCTTGTCCAGCCCCCGGACGGCTTGCACTGAGCACCTTGTAATGCCCGGGGACTAGCCCTGGGCTCTGTCTGTCTGTGTGGGGGATTGTTCAGCCCCTGGTCGGCTTACACTGAGCTCCTTGTATTCCTCGGGGACTAGCCCTGGGCTCTGTCTGTCTGTGTGGGGCTTGTACATCTCCTGGCCAGCTTGCACTGAGCACCTTGTATTGCTCGGGGACTAGCCCTGGGCTCTCTCTGCCTGTGTAGGGGCTTGTACAGCCCCCGGCCGGCTTGCACTGAGCTTCTTCTATTGCTCGGGGACTAGCCCTGGGCTCTCTCTGCCTGTGTGGGGGCTTGTCCAGCTCCCGGCCGGCTTGCACTGAGCTCCTTGTATTGCCCGGGGACGAGACCTCGGCTATGTCTGCCTGTTTGGGGGCTTGTCCAGCCCCCGGCTGGCTTACACTGAGCTCCTTGTATTGCCCGGGGACTACCCCTGGGCTATGTCTGCCTGTGTGGGGGCTTGTCCAGCCCCTGGCCAGATTGCACTGAGCTCCTTGTATAGCCCGGGGACTAGCCCTGGGCTCTGTCTGCCTGTGTGGGGGCTTGTCCAGCCCCTGGCAGGCTTGCACTGAGCTCCTTGTATTGCTCGGGGACTAGCCCTGGGCTCTGTCTGCCTGTGTGGGGGCTTGTTCAGCCCCCGGCCGGCTTGCACTGAGCTCCTTGTATTGCCTGGGGACTAGCCCTGGGCTATGTCTGCCTGTGTGGGGGCTTGTCCAGCCCTTGGTCGGCTTGCACTGAGCTCCTTGTATTACCCAGGGACTAGCCCTGGGCTCTGTGTTCCTGTGTGGTGGCTTATCCAGCCTCCAGCAGGCTTGTCCTGAGCTCCTTGTATTGCCTGGGGACTAGCCCTGGGCTCTGTCTGCCTGTGTGGGGGCTTGTCCAGCCCCCGGCCGGCTTGCACTGAGCTCCTTCTATTGCTCGGGGACTAGCCCTGGGCTCTGTCTGCCTGGATGGGGGCATGTCCAGCCCCTGGCTGGCTTGCAATGAGCTCCTTCTATAACCCGGGGACTAGCCCAGGGCTATGTCTGCCTGTGTGGGGGCTTGTTCAGCCCCTAGCCGGCATGCACTGAGCTCCTTGTATTGCCTGGGGACTAGCCCTGGGCTATGTCTGCCTGTGTGGGGGCTTGTCCAGCCCTTGCACTGAGCTCCTTGTATTGCCCAGGGACTAGCCCTGGGCTCTGTCTTCCTGTGTGGTGGCTTGTCCAGCCCCCAGCAGGCTTGTCCTGAGCTCCTTGTATTGCCCGGGGTCTAGCCCCGGCTATGTCTGCCTGTGTGAGGGCTTGTCCAGCCTCCGGCAGGCTGGCACTGAGCTCCTTGGATTGCCCGGGGACTAGCCCCGGGCTCTGCCTTCCTGTGTGAGGGGTTGTCCAGCCCCCGGCTGGCTTGCACTGACCGCCTTCTATTGCGCGCGGACTAGCCCCTGGCTCTGTCTGCCTGTGTGAAGGGTTGTCCAGCCCCCGGCCGGCTTGCACTGAGCTCCTTGTATTGCCCGGGGACTAGCGCCGGGCTCTGTCTGCCTGAGTGGGTGCTTGTCCAGCCCCCGGACGGCTTGCACTGAGCTCCTTGTATTGCCCGGGGACTAGCCCTGGGCTCTGTCTGCCTGTGTGGGGGATTGTTCAGCCCCTGGTCGGCTTACACTGAGCTCCTTGTATTCCTCGGGGACTAGCCCTGGGCTCTGTCTGTCTGTGTGGGGCTTGTACAGCTCCTGGCCAGCTTGCACTGAGCTCCTTGTATTGCTCGGGGACTAGTCATGGGCTCTCTCTGCCTGTGTGGGGGCTTGTACAGCCCCCGGCCGGCTTGCACTGAGCTTCTTCTATTGCTCGGGGACTAGCCCTGGGCTCTCTCTGCCTGTTTGGGGGCTTGTCCAGCTCCCGGCCGGCTTGCACTGAGCTCCTTGTATTGCCCGGGGACTAGCCCCGGGCTATGTCTTCCTGTGTGAGGGCTTGTCCAGCCACCGGCAGGCTTGCACTGACCGCCTTCTATTGCCCGCGGACTAGCCCCTGGCTCTGTCTGCCTGTGTGAAGGGTTGTCCAGCCCCCGGCCGGCTTGCACTAAGCTCCTTGTATTGCCCGGGGACTAGCACCGGGCTCCGTCTGCCTGAGTGGGTACTTGTCCAGCCCCCGGACGGCTTGCACTAAGCTCCTTGTATTGCCCGGGGACTAGCCCTGGGCTCTGTCTGTCTGTGTGGGGCTTGTCCAGCTCCCGGCCGGCTTGCACTGAGCTCCTTGTATTGCCCGGGGACGAGACCTGGGCTATGTCTGCCTGTTTGGGGGCTTGTCCAGCCCCTG
The DNA here is from genome assembly GCF_040938575.1 of Ambystoma mexicanum. Classification (NCBI taxonomy): domain Eukaryota; kingdom Metazoa; phylum Chordata; class Amphibia; order Caudata; family Ambystomatidae; genus Ambystoma; species Ambystoma mexicanum. The sequence goes on along the minus strand of NC_090925.1, from coordinate 1,061,640 downwards.
GCTGGCTTGCACTGAGCTCCTTGTATTGCCGGGGACTAGCCCTGGGCGCTGTCTGGCTATGTGAGGGCTTGACCAGCCCCAGTCCGGCTCGCACTGAGCTCCTTGTATTGCCCGGGGACTAGCCCTGGTCTCTGTCTGCCTGAGTGAGGGCTTGTCCAGCCCCCGGCCGGATTGCACTGAGCTCCTTGTATTGCCCGGGGACTAGCCCTGGGCTCTGTCTGGCTGTGTGGGGGCTTGTCCAGCCCCCGGCCGGCTTGCACTGAGCTCCTTGTATATCCCGGGGACTAGCCCTGGGCTCTGTCTGCCTGTGTGGGGGCTTGTCCAGCCCCCGGTCGGCTTGCACTGAGCTTGTTGTATTGCCCGGGGACTAGCCCTGGGCTCTGTCTGTCTGTGTGGGGGCTTGTCAAGCCCCTGGCTGGCTTGCACTGAGCTCCTTGTATTGCGCCGGGACTAGCCCTGGGCTCTATCTGCCTGTGTGGGGGCTTGTCCAGCCCCCGGCCGGCTTGCACTGAGATCTGTCTATTGCAGGGGGAATAGCCCTGGGCTCTGTCTGCCTGTGTGGGGGCTTGTCCAGCTCCCGGCCGGCTTGCACTGAGCTCCTTGAATTGCCCGAGGACTAGCCCTGGGCTCTGTTTGCCTGTGTGGTGGCTTGTCAAGCCCCTGGCCGGCTTGCACTGATCTCCTTGTATTGCCCGGGGACTAGCCCTGGGCTCTGTCTGCCTGTGTCGGGGCTTGTCCAGCCCATGGCTGGCTTGCACTGAGCTCTTTGTATTGCTTGGGGACTAGCCCTGGGCTCGGTCTGCCTGTGTGGGGGCTTGTCCAGCCCCCGGCAGGCTTGCACTGAGCTCCTTGTATTGCCCATGGAGTTGCCCTGGGCACTGTCTGCCTGTGTGGGCGCTTGTCCAGCCCCTGGCCGGCTTGCACTGAGCTCCTTTTATTGCCCGGGGACTAGCCCTGGGCTCTGTATGCCTGTGTGGGCGCTTGTCCAGCTCCTGGCCGGCTTGCACTGTGTTCCGTGTATTGCCCGGGGACTAGCCCTTGCCTCCGTCTGCCTGTATGGGGCTTGTCCAGCTCCCGGCCGGCTTGCACTGAGCTCCTTGGATTGCCCGGGGACTAGACCTGGGCTCTGTTTGCCTGTGTTGGGGCTTGTCCAGCCCCTTGCTGGCTTACACTGAGCTCCTTGTATTGCCTGGGGACTAGCCCTGGGCTCTGTCTACCTGTGTGGGGGATTGTTCAGCCCCTGGTCGGCTTGCACTGAGATCCTTGTATTCCTCGGGGACGAGCCCTGGGCTCTGTCTGTCTGTGTGGGGCTTGTCCAGCTCCTGGCCGGCTTGCACTGAGCTCCTTGTATTGCCCGGGGACTACCCCTGGGCTATGTCTGCCTGTGTAAGGGCTTGTCCAGCCCTCGGCCGGCTTGCACTGAGCTCCTTGTATTGCCCAGCTACTAGCCCTGGGCTATTTCTGCCTGTGTGGGGGTCTTGTCCAGCCCCCGGCCGGCTTGCACTGAGCTCCCTGTATTGCCCAGGGACTAGCCCTGTGCTCTGTCTGCCTGTGTGGGGGCTTGTCCAGCCCCTGGCCAGCTTGCACTGAGCTCCTTGTATTGCCCAGGGACTCGCCCTGGGCTCTATCTGCCTGTGTGACGGCTTGTCCAGCCCCCGGCCGGCTTGCAAAGAGCTCCTTGTATTGCCCACGGACTAGCCTTGGGCTCTGTCCGCCTGTGTGGGGGCTTGTCCACCCCCCAGCCGGCTTGCACTGAGCTCCTTGTATTGCCCAGGGACTAGCCCTGGGCTCTGTCTGCCTGTGTGTGGGCTTGGCCAGCCCCTGGCCGGCCTGCACTGAGCTCCTTCTATTGCTCGGGGACTAGCCCTGGGCTCTGTCTGTCTGTGTGTGGGCTTGGCCAGCCCCTGGCCGGCCTGCACTGAGCTCCTTCTATTGCTCGGGGACTTGCACTGGGCTCTGTCTGCCTGTGTGGGGGCTTGTCCAGCTCCGGACCGGCTTGCACTGAGCTCCTTCTTTTGCTCCGGGACTAGCCCTGGGCTCTGTCTGCCTGTGTGGGGGCATGGCCAGCCCCTGGCTGGCTTGCACTAAGCTCCTTCTATTGCTCAGGGACTAGCCCTGGGCTCTATCTGCCTGTGTGGGGGCTTGTCCAGCTCCGGGCCAGCTTGCACTGAGCTCCTTGTATTGCTCGGGGACTAGCACTGGGCTCTGTCTTCCTGTGTGGGGGCTTATCCAGCCCCTGGCCGGCTTGCACTGAGTTCCTTGTATTGCCCAGGGACTAGCACTGGCTCTGTCTGCCTGTGTGGGGGATTGTTCAGCCCTTGGTCGGCTTGGACTGAGCTCCTTGTATTGCTCGGGGACTAGCCCTGGGCTCTGTCTGCCTGTGTGGGGGCTTGTCCAGCTCCAGGCCGGCTTGCACTGAGCTCCTTGTATTTTTCAGGGACTAGCCCTGGGCTCTGTCTGTCTTTGTATTGCTCGGGGACTAGCCCTGGGCTCTGACTGCCTGTGTGGGGGCTTGCCCAGCTCCCAAACGGCTTGCACTGAGCTCCTTGTATTGCCCGGGGACTAGCCCTGGGCTCTGTCTGCCTGTGTGGGGGCTTGTCCAGCCCCCGGCCAGATTGCACTGATCTCTCTGTATTGCCCGGGGACTAGCCCTGGGCTCTGTGTGCCTGAGTAGGGGCTTGTCCAGCCCCCGGCCGGCTGCACTGAGCTCCTTGTATTGCCCGGGGACTAGACCTGGGCTATGTCTGCCTGTGTGGGGGCTTGTCCAGCCCCCGGCCGGCTTGCACTGAGCTCCTTGTATTGCCCGGGGACTAGCCCTGGGCTCTGTTTGCCTGTGTGGGGGCTTGTCCAGCCCTTGGCCGGCTTGCACTGAGCTCCTTGTATTGCCGGGGACCAGACCTGGGCTCTCTCTGCCTGTGTGGGGGCTTGTCCAGCCCCTGGCCGGCTTGCATTGAGCTCCTTGTATTGCTCGGCGACTAGCCCTGGGCTCTGTCTGCCTGTATGGGGGCTTGTCCAGCCCCCGGCCGGATTTTACTGAGCTCCTTCTATTGATCGGAGACTAGCCCTTGGCTCTCTCTGCCTGTGTGGGGATTTGTCCAGCTCCCGGCCGGCTTGCACTGAGCTCCTTGTATTGCTTGGGGACTAGCCCTGGGCTCAGTCTGCCTGTGTGGGGGCTTGTCCAGCCCCTGGCCGGCTTGCACTGAGCTCCTTCTATTGCTCGGGGACTAGCCCTGGGCTCTCTCTGCCTGTGTGGGGGCTTGTCCAGCTCCCGGCCGGCTTGCACTGAGCTCCTTGTATTGCTCGGGGACTAGCCATGGGCTCTGTCTGCCTGTGTGGGGGCTTGTCCAGCCGCTGGCTGGCTTGCACTGAGCTCCTTCTATTGCTCGGGGACTTGCACTGGGCTCTGTCTGTCTGTGTGGGGGCTTGTCCAGCTCCGGACCGGCTTGCACTGAGCTCCTTCTGTTGCTCCAGGACTAGCCCCGGGCTCTGTCTGCCTGTGTGGGGGCATGGCCAGCCCCTGGCTGGCTTGCACTGAGCTCCTTCTATTGCTCGGGGACTAGCCCTGGGCTCTGTCTGCCTGTGTGGGGGCTTGTCCAGCTCTGGGCCGGCTTGCACTGAGCTCCTTGTATTGCTCGGGGACTAGCACTGGGCTCTGTCTTCCTGTGTGGGGGCTTATCCAGCTCCCAAACGGCTTGCACTGAGCTCCTTGTATTGCACAGGGACTATCCCTGGGCTCTGTCTGCCTGTGTGGGGGCTTGTCCAGCCCCGGCCGGCTTGATTTAGCTCCTTGTATTGCACGGGAACTAGCCCTGGGCTCTGTTTGCCTGTGTGGGGGCATGTCCAGCCCCTGACCGGATTGCACTGAGCTCCTTGTATAGCCCGGGGACTAGCCCTGGGCTCTGTCTGCCTGTGTGGGGGCTTGTCCAGCCCCTGGCAGGCTTGCACTGAGCTCCTTGTATTGCTCGGGGACTAGTCCTGGGCTCTGTCTGCCTGTGTGGGGGCTTGTCCAGCCCCCGGCCGGCTTGCACTGAGCTCCTTGTATTGCCCGGGGACTAGCCCTGGGCTCTGTCTGCCTGTGTGGGGGCTTGTCCAGCCCGCGGCCGGCTTGCACTGAGCTCCTTCTATTGCTCGGGGACTAGCCCTGGGCACTCTCTGCTTGTGTGGGGGCTTGTCAAGCTCCCAGCCGGCTTGCATTGAGCTCTTTGTATTGCTCGGGGACTATCCCTGGGCTCTGTCGGCCTGTGTGGGGGCTTGTCCAGCCCCGGTCAGCTTGATTGAGCTCCTTGTATTGCCCGGGAACTAGCCCTGGGCTCTGTTTGCCTGTGTGGGGGCTTGTCCAGCCCCCGGCGGCTTGCACTGAGCTCCGTGTATTGCCCGGGACTATCCCTGGGCTCTGTGTGCCTGTGTCGGGGCTTGTCCAGCCCCCGGCCGGCTTGCACTGAGCTCCTTGCATTGCCCGGGGACTAGCCCTGGGCTCTCTCTGCCTGTGTGGGGGCTTGTCCAGCCCCGGCCGGCTTGCACTGAGCTCCTTGTATTGCTCGGGGTCTAGCCCTGGGCTCTGTCTGCCTATGTGGGGGCTTGTCCAGCTCCCGGCCGGCTTGCACGGATCTCCTTGTATTGCCCGGTTACTAGCCCGGGGCTCTGTTTGCCTATGTGGGGGCTTGTCCAGCTCCCGGCCGGCTTGCACTGAGCTCCTTGTATTGCCCTGGGACTAGCCCTGGGCTATGTCTTCCTGTGTAGGGGCTTGTCCAGCCCCTGGCCGGATTGCACTGAGCTCCTTGTATAGCCCTGAGACTAGCCCTGGGCTCTGTCTGCCTGTGTGGGGGCTTGTCCAGCCCCTGGCAGGCTTGCACTGAGCTCCTTGTATTGCTCGGGGACTAGCCCTGGGATCTGTCTGCCTGTGTGGGGGCTTGTCCAGCCCCTGGACGGGTTGCACTGAGCTCCTTGTATTGCCTGCGGACTGGCCCTGGGCTCTGTCTGCCTGTGTGGGGGCTTGTCCAGCTCCCAGCCGGCTTGCATTGAGCTCCTTGTATTGCTCGGGGACTAGCCCTGGGCTCTGTCTGCCTGGGTGGGGGCTTGTGATGCCCCTGGCCGGCTTGCACTGAGCTCCTTCTATTGCTCGGGGACAAGCCCTGGGCTCTGTCTGTCTGTGTGTGGGCTTGGCCAGCCCCTGGCCGGCCTGCACTGAGCTCCTTCTATTGCTCGGGGACTAGCCCTGGGCTCTCTCTGCCTGTGTGGGGGCTTGTCCAGCCGCTGCCCGGCTTTCACTGAGCTCCTTCTATTGCTTGATGACTAGCCCTGGGCTCTCTCTGCCTGTGTGGGGGCTTGTCCAGCCCCTGGCTGCCTTGCACTGAGCTCCTTCTATTGCTCGGGGACTAGCCCTGGGATCTGTCTGCCTGTGTGGGCTCTTGTTCAGCTCCCAGCCGGCTTGCATTGAGCTCCTTGTATTGCTCGGGGACTAGCCCTGGGCTCTGTCTGCCTGGGTGGGGGCTTGTGATGCCCCTGGCCGGCTTGCACTGAGCTCCTTCTATTGCTCGGGGACTAGCCCTGGGCTCTGTCTGTCTGTGTGTAGGCTTGGCCAGCCCCTGGCCGGCCTGCACTGAGCTCCTTCTATTGCTCGGGGACTAGCCCTGGGCTCTCTCTGCCTGTGTGGGGGCTTGTCCAGCCGCTGCCCGGCTTTCACTGAGCTCCTTCTATTGCTTGATGACTAGCCCTGGGCTCTCTCTGCCTGTGTGGGGGCTTGTCCAGCCCCTGGCTGCCTTGCACTGAGCTCCTTCTATTGCTCGGGGACTAGCCCTGGGATCTGTCTGCCTGTGTGGGCACTTGTCCAGCTCTGGGCCGGCTTGCACTGAGCTCCTTGTATTGCTCGGGGACTAGCCCTGGGCTCTGTTTGCCTGTGTGGGGGCTTGTCCAGCGCCCAAACGGCTTGCACTGAGCTCCTTGCATTGCCGGGGACTAGCCCTGGGCTCTGTCTGCCTGTGTGGGGGCTTGTCCAGCCCCGGCTGGCTTACACTGAGCTCCTTGTATTGCACGGGGACTAGCCCTGGGCTCTGTCTGCCTGTGTGGGGGCTTGTCCAGCCCCCGGCCGGCTTGCACTGAGCTCCATGTATTGCCCAGGGACTAGCCCTGGGCTCTGTATGCCTGTGTGCGGGCTTGTCCAGCCCCCGGCCGGCTTGCACTGAGCTTCTTGTATTGCCCGGGGACGAGACCTGGGCTCTGTCTGCCTGTTTGGGGGCTTATCCAGCCCCCGGCCGGCTTGCACTGAGCTCCTTGTATTGCCCGGGGACTACCCCTGGGCTATGTTTGCCTGTGTGAGGGCTTGTCCAGCCCCTGGCCAGCTTTCATTGAGCTCCTTGTATTGCCCAGTGACTAGCCCTGGGCTATTTCTGCCTGTGTGGGGTTCTTGTCCAGCCACCGGCCGGCTTGCACTGAGCTCCCTGTATTGCCCAGGGACTAGCCCTGTGCTCTGTCTGCCTGTGTGGGGGCTTGTGCAGCCCCAGGCCAGCTTGCACCGAGCTCCCTGTATTGCCCAGGGACTAGCCCTGGGCTCTGTTTGAATGTGTGAGGGCTTGTCCAGCCCTTGGCCGGCTTGCACTTAACTCCTTGTATTGCCCAGGGACTCGCCCTGGGCTCTGTCTGCCTGTGTGACGGCTTGTCCAGCACCCGGCCGGCTTGAAAGAGCTCCTTGTATTGAACACGGACTAGCCTTGAGCTCTGTCTGCGTGTGTGGGGGCTTGTCCACCCGCCCGGCCAGCTTGCACTGAGCTCCTTGTATTGCCCAGGGACTAGCCCTGGGCTCTGTCTGCCTGTGTGAGGGCTTGTCCAGCCCCCAGCCGGCTTGCACTGAGCTCTTTGTACCCTGGTTCTGTCTGCCTGTGTGGGGGCTTGTCCAGCCCCTTGGGCTCTGTCTGCCTGTGTCGGGGCTTGTCCAGCCCCCGGCCGGCTTGCACTGAGCTCCTTCTATTGCCCGGGGACTAGCCCAGGGCTATGTCTGCCTGTGTGGGGGCTTGACCAGCCCCTGGCCGGCTTGCACCGAGCTCCTTGTATTGCCTGGGGACTAGCCCTGGGCTATGTCTGCCTGTGTGGGGGCTTGTCCAGCCCTTGGCCGGCTTGCACTGAGCTCCTTGTATTGCCCAGGGACTAGCCCTGGGCTCTGTCTTCCTGTGTGGTGGCTTGTCCAGCCCCCGGCAGGCTTGTCCTGAGATCCTTGTATTGCCTGGGGACTAGCCCCGGGCTCTGTCTTGCTATTTGAGGGCTTGTCCAGCCTCCGGCAGGCTTGCACTGAGCTCCTTGTATTGCCCGGGGACTAGCCCCGGGCTCTGTCTTGCTATTTGAGGGCTTGTCCAGCCACCGGCAGGCTTGCACTGAGCTCCTTCTATTGCCCGGGGACTAACCCCGGGCTCTGTCTTCCTGTGTGAGGGCTTGTCCAGCCCCCGGCCGGCTTGCACTGAGCTCCTTGTATTGCCCGGGGACTAGCCCTGGGCTCTGTCTGCCTGTGTGAGGGCTTGACCAGCCCCAGTCCGGCTCGCACTGAGCTCCTTGTATTGCCCGGGGACTAGCCCTGGTCTCTGTCTGCCTGAGTGAGGGCTTGTCCAGCCCCCGGCCGGATTGCACTGAGCTCCTTGTATTGCCCGGGGACTAGCCCTGGGCTCTGTCTGGCTGTGTGGGGGCTTGTCCAGCCCCCGGCCGGCTTGCACTGAGCTCCTTGTATATCCCGGGGACTAGCCCTGGGCTCTGTCTGTCTGTGTGGGGGCTTGTCAAGCCCCTGGCTGGCTTGCACTGAGCTCCTTGTATTGCCCGGGGACTAGCCCTGGGCTCTATCTGCCTGTGTGGGGGCTTGTCCAGCCCCCGGCCGGCTTGCACTGAGCTCTGTCTATTGCGGGGGGAATAGCCCTGGGCTCTGTCTGCCTGTGTGGGGGCTTGTCCAGCTCCCGGCCGACTTGCACTGAGCTCCTTGAATTGCCTGGGGACTAGCCCTGGGTTCTGTATGCCTGTGTGGGCGCTTGTCCAGCTCCTGGCCGGCTTGCACTGTGCTCTGTGTATTGCCCGGGGACTAGCCCTTGCCTCTGTCTGCCTGTATGGGGCTTGTCCAGCTCCCGGCCGGCTTGCACTGAGCTCCTTGTGTTGCCCGGGGACTAGCCCTGGGCTCTGTTTGCCTGTGTTGGGGCTTGTCCAGCCCCTGGCTGGCTTACACTGAACTCCTTGTATTGCCCGGGGACTAGCCCTGGGCTCTGTCTACCTGTGTGGGGGATTGTTCAGCCCCTGGTCGGCTTGCACTGAGATCCTTGTATTCCTCGGGGACTAGCCCTGGGCTCTGTCTGTCTGTGTGGGGCTTGTCCAGCTCCTGGCCGGCTTGCACTGAGCTCCTTGTATTGCCCGGGGACTACCCCTGGGCTATGTCTGCCTGTGTGAGGGCTTGTCCAGCCCTCGGCCGGCTTGCACTGAGCTCCTTGTATTGCCCAGCTACTAGCCCTGGGCTATTTCTGCCTGTGTGGGGGTCTTGTCCAGCCCCCGGCCGGCTTGCACTGAGCTCCCTGTATTGCCCAGGGACTAGCCCTGTGCTCTGTCTGCCTGTGTGGGGGCTTGTCCAGCCCCTGGCCGGCTTGCACTGAGCTCCTTGTATTGCCCAGGGACTCGCCCTGGGCTCTATCTGCCTGTGTGACGGCTTGTCCAGCCCCCGGCCGGCTTGAAAAGAGCTCCTTGTATTGCCCACGGACTAGCCTTGAGCTCTGTCTGCCTGTGTGGGGGCTTGTCCACCCCCCAGCCGGCTTGCACTGAGCTCCTTGTATTGCCCAGGGACTAGCCCTGGGCTCTGTCTGCCTGTGTGTGGGCTTGGCCAGCCCCTGGCCGGCCTGCACTGAGCTCCTTCTATTGCTCAGGGACTAGCCCTGGGCTCTGTCTGTCTGTGTGTGGGCTTGGCCAGCCCCTGGCCGGCTTGCACTGAGCTCCTTCTATTGCTCAGGGACTAGCCCTGGGCTCTCTCTGCCTGTGTGGGGGCTTGTCCAGCCGCTGGCCGGCTTTCACTGAGCTCCTTCTATTGCTTGATGACTAGCCCTGGGCTCTCTCTGCCTGTGTGGGGGCTTGTCCAGCCCCTGGCTGCCTTGCACTGAGCTCCTTCTATTGCTCGGGAACTAGCCCTGGGATCTGTCTGCCTGTGTGGGCTCTTGTCCAGCTCTGGGCCGGCTTGCACTGAGCTCCTTGTATTGCTCGGGGACTAGCCCTGGGCTCCGTTTGCCTGTGTGGGGGCTTGTCCAGCTCCCAAACGGCTTGCACTGAGCTCCTTGCATTGCCGGGGACTAGCCCTGGGCTCTGTCTGCCTGTGTGGGGGCTTGTCCAGCCCCGGCTGGCTTACACTGAGCTCCTTGTATTGCACGGGGACTAGCCCTGGGCTCTGTCTGCCTGTGTGGGGGCTTGTCCAGCCCCCGGCCGGCTTGCACTGAGCTCCATGTATTGCCCAGGGACTAACCCTGGGCTCTGTGTGCCTGTGTGCGGGCTTGTCCAGCCCCTGGCCGGCTTGCACTGAGCTCCTTGTATTGCCCGGGGACGAGACCTGGGCTCTGTCTGCCTGTTTGGGGGCTTGTTCAGCCCCCGGCCGACTTGCACTGAGCTCCTTGTATTGCCCGGGGACTACCCCTGGGCTATGTCTGCCTGTGTGAGGGCTTGTCCAGACCCCGGCCGGCTTGCATTGAGCTCCTTGTATTGCCCAGCGACTATTCCTGGGCTATTTCTGCCTGTGTGGGGGTCTTGTCCAGCCACCGGCCGGCTTGCACTGAGCTCCCTGTATTGCCCAGGGACTAGCCCTGTGCTCTGTCTGCCTGTGTGGGGGCTTGTCCAGCCCCAGGCCAGCTTGCACCGAGCTCCCTGTATTGCCCAGGGACTAGCCCTGGGCTCTATTTGAATGTGTGAGGGCTTGTCCAGCCCTTGGCCGGCTTGCACTGAGCTCCTTGTATTGCCCAGGGACTCGCCCTGGGCTCTGTCTGCCTGTGTGACGGCTTGTCCAGCACCCGGCCGGCATGAAAGAGCTCCTTGTATTGCCCACGGACTAGCCTTGAGCTCTGTCTGCCTGTGTGGGGGCTTGTCCACCCGCCCGGCCGGCTTGCACTGAGCTCCTTGTATTGCCCGGGGACTACCCCTGGGCTATGTCTGCCTGTGTGAGGGCTTGTCCAGCCCTCGGCCGGCTTGCACTGAGCTCCTTGTATTGCCCAGCTACTAGCCCTGGGCTATTTCTGCCTGTGTGGGGGTCTTGTCCAGCCCCCGGCCGGCTTGCACTGAGCTCCCTGTATTGCCCAGGGACTAGCCCTGTGCTCTGTCTGCCTGTGTGGGGGCTTGTCCAGCCCCTGGCCGGCTTGCACTGAGCTCCTTGTATTGCCCAGGGACTCGCCCTGGGCTCTATCTGCCTGTGTGACGGCTTGTCCAGCCCCCGGCCGGCTTGAAAAGAGCTCCTTGTATTGCCCACGGACTAGCCTTGAGCTCTGTCTGCCTGTGTGGGGGCTTGTCCACCCCCCAGCCGGCTTGCACTGAGCTCCTTGTATTGCCCAGGGACTAGCCCTGGGCTCTGTCTGCCTGTGTGTGGGCTTGGCCAGCCCCTGGCCGGCCTGCACTGAGCTCCTTCTATTGCTCGGGGACTAGCCCTGGGCTCTGTCTGTCTGTGTGTGGGCTTGGCCAGCCCCTGGCCGGCTTGCACTGAGCTCCTTCTATTGCTCAGGGACTAGCCCTGGGCTCTCTCTGCCTGTGTGGGGGCTTGTCCAGCCGCTGGCCGGCTTTCACTGAGCTCCTTCTATTGCTTGATGACTAGCCCTGGGCTCTCTCTGCCTGTGTGGGGGCTTGTCCAGCCCCTGGCTGCCTTGCACTGAGCTCCTTCTATTGCTCGGGAACTAGCCCTGGGATCTGTCTGCCTGTGTGGGCTCTTGTCCAGCTCTGGGCCGGCTTGCACTGAGCTCCTTGTATTGCTCGGGGACTAGCCCTGGGCTCCGTTTGCCTGTGTGGGGGCTTGTCCAGCTCCCAAACGGCTTGCACTGAGCTCCTTGCATTGCCGGGGACTAGCCCTGGGCTCTGTCTGCCTGTGTGGGGGCTTGTCCAGCCCCGGCTGGCTTACACTGAGCTCCTTGTATTGCACGGGGACTAGCCCTGGGCTCTGTCTGCCTGTGTGGGGGCTTGTCCAGCCCCCGGCCGGCTTGCACTGAGCTCCATGTATTGCCCAGGGACTAACCCTGGGCTCTGTGTGCCTGTGTGCGGGCTTGTCCAGCCCCCGGCCGGCTTGCACTGAGCTCCTTGTATTGCCCGGGGACGAGACCTGGGCTCTGTCTGCCTGTTTGGGGGCTTGTTCAGCCCCCGGCCGACTTGCACTGAGCTCCTTGTATTGCCCGGGGACTACCCCTGGGCTATGTCTGCCTGTGTGAGGGCTTGTCCAGACCCCGGCCGGCTTGCATTGAGCTCCTTGTATTGCCCAGCGACTAGCCCTGGGCTATTTCTGCCTGTGTGGGGGTCTTGTCCAGCCACCGGCCGGCTTGCACTGAGCTCCCTGTATTGCCCAGGGACTAGCCCTGTGCTCTGTCTGCCTGTGTGGGGGCTTGTCCAGCCCCAGGCCAGCTTGCACCGAGCTCCCTGTATTGCCCAGGGACTAGCCCTGGGCTCTATTTGAATGTGTGAGGGCTTGTCCAGCCCTTGGCCGGCTTGCACTGAGCTCCTTGTATTGCCCAGGGACTCGCCCTGGGCTCTGTCTGCCTGTGTGACGGCTTGTCCAGCACCCGGCCGGCATGAAAGAGCTCCTTGTATTGCCCACGGACTAGCCTTGAGCTCTGTCTGCCTGTGTGGGGGCTTGTCCACCCGCCCGGCCGGCTTGCACTGATCTCCTTGTATTGCCCAGGGACTAGCCCTGGGCTCGGTCTGCCTGTGTGAGGGCTTGTCCAGCCCCCAGCCGGCTGGCACTGAGCTCTTTGTACCCTGGTTCTGTCTGCCTGAGTCGGTGCTTGTCCAGCCCCCGGCCGGCTTGCACTGAGCTCCTTCTATTGCCCGGGGACTAGCCCTGGGCTCTGTCTTCCTGTGTGGTGGCTTGTCCAGCCCCCGGCAGGCTTGTCCTGAGCTCCTTGTTTTGCCCGGGGACTAGCCCCAGGCTATGTTTGCCTGTGTGAGGGCTTGTCCAGCCTCCTGCAGGCTTGCACTGAGCTCCTTGTATTGCCCGAGGACTAGCCCCGGGCTCTGTCTTCCTGTTTGAGGGCTTGTCCAGCAACCGGCAGGCTTGCACTGAGCTCCTTCTATTGCCCGGGGACTAACCCCGGGCTCTGTCTTCCTGTGTGAGGGGTTGTCCAGCCCCCGGCCGGCTTGCACTGAGCTCCTTGTATTGCCCGGGGACTAGCCCTGGGCTCTGTCTGCCTGTGTGAGGGCTTGACCAGCCCCAGGCCGGCTCGCACTGAGCTCCTTGTATTGCCCTGGGACTAGCCCTGGTCTCTGTCTGCCTGAGTGAGGGCCTGTCCAGCCCCCGGCCAGATTGCATTGAGCTCCTTGTATTGCCCGGGGACTAGCCCTGGGCTCTGTCTGGCTGTGTGGGGGCTTGTCCAGCCCCTGGCCGGCTTGCACTGAGCTCCTTGTATATCCCGAGGACTAGCCCTGGGCTCTGTCTGCCTGTGTGGGGACTTGTCCAGCCCCCGGACGACTTGCACTGAGCTCCTTGTATTGCCCGGGGACTAGCCATGGGCTCTGTCTGCCTGTGTGGGGGCTTGTCCAGCCCCTGGCTGGCTTGCACTGAGCTCCTTGTATTGCGTGGGGACTAGCCCTGGGCTCTGTCTGCCTGTGTGGGGGCTTGTCCAGCCCCCGGCCGGCTTGCACTGAGTTCTGTCTAATGCGGGGGGAATAGCCCTGGGCTCTGTCTGCCTGTGTGAGGGCTTGTCTAGCTCCCGGCCGGCTTGCACTGAGCTCCTTGAATTGCCCGAGGACTAGCCCTGGGCTCTGTTTGCCTGTGTGGTGGCTTGTCCAGCCCCTGGCCGGCTTGCACTGATCTCCTTGTATTGCCCGGGGACTAGCCCTGGGCTCTGTCTGCCTGTGTCGGGGCTTGTACAGCCCATAGCCGGCTTGCACTGAGCTCTTTGTATTGCTTGGGGACTAGCCCTGGGCTCGGTCTGCCTGTGTGGGGGCTTGTCCAGCCCCCGGCAGGCTTGCACTGAGCTCCTTGTATTGCCCATGGAGTTGCCCTGGGCACTGTCTGCCTGTGTGGGCGCTTGTCCAGCCCCGCTGGCTTGCACTGAGCTCTGTGTATTGCCCGGGGACTAGCCCTTGCCTCTGTCTGCCTGTATGGGGCTTGTCCAGCTCCCAGCCGGCTTGCACTGAGCTTCTTGCATTGCCCGGGGACTAGCCCTGGGCTCTGTTTGCCTGTGTTGGGGCTTGTCCAGCCCCTTGCCGGCTTACACTGAGCTCCTTGTATTGCCCAGGGACTAGCCCTGGGCTCTGTCTGCCTGTGTGGGGGATTGTTCAGCCCCTGGTCGGCTTGCACTCAGATCCTTGTATTCCTCGGGGACTAGCCCTGGGCTCTGTCTGTCTGTGTGGGGCTTGTCCAGCTCCTGGCCGGCTTGCACTGAGCTCCTTGTATTGCCCAGCTACTAGCCCTGGGCTATTTCTGCCTGTGTGGGGGTCTTGTCCAGCCCCTGGCCGGCTTGCCCTGAGCTCCTTGTATTGCCCAGGGACTCGCCCTGGGCTCTATCTGCCTGTGTGAGGGCTTGTCCAGCCCCCAGCCGGCTTGCACTGAGCTCTTTGTACCCTGGGTTCTGTCTGCCGGTGTGGGGGCTTGTCCAGCCCCTTGGGCTCTGTCTGCCTGTGTCGGAGCTTGTCCAGCCTCCGGCCGGCTTGCACTGAGCTCCTTCTATTGCCCGGGGACTAGCCCAGGGCTATGTCTGCCTGTGTGGGGGCTTGTCCAGCCACTGGCCGGCATGCACTGAGCTCCTTGTATTGCCTGGGGACTAGCCCTGGGCTATGTCTGCCTGTGTGGGGGCTTGTCCAGCCCTTGGCCGGCTTGCACTGAGCTCCTTGTATTGCCCAGGGACCAGCCCTGGGCTCTGTCTTCCTGTGTGGTGGCTTGTCCAGCCCCCAACAGGCTTGTCCTGAGCTCCTTGTATTGCCCGGGGACTAGCCCCGGGCTATCTCTGCCTGTGTGAGGGCTTGTCCAGCCTCCGGCAGGCTTGCACTGAGCTCCTTGGATTGCCCGGGGACTACACCGGGCTCTGTCTTCCTGTGTGAGGTCTTGTCCAGCCACCAGCAGGCTTGCACTGAGCTCCTTCTATTGCCCGGGGACTAGCCCCGGGCTATGTCTGCCTGTGTGGGGGATTGTTCAGCCCATGGTTGGCTTGCACTGAGCTCCTTGTATTCCTCGGGGACTTGCCCTGGGCTCTGTCTGTCTGTGTGGGGCTTGTCCAGCTTCGGGCCGGCTTGCACTGAGCACCTTGTATTGCTCGGGGATTAGCCCTGGGCTCTCTCTGCCTGTGTGGGGGCTTGTACAGCCCCCGGCCGGTTTGCACTGAGCTCCTTGTATTGCCCGGGGACGAGACCTGGGCTATGTCTGCCTGTTTGGGGGCTTGTCCAGCCCCCGGCTGGTTTGCACTGAGCTCCTTGCATTGCCCGGGGACTACCCCTGGGCTTTGTCTGCCTGTGTGAGGGCTTGTCCAGCCCCCGGCCGGCTTGCACTGAGCTCCTTGTATTGCCCAGCGACTAGCCCTGGGCTATTTCTGCCTGTGTGGGGGTCTTGTCCAGCCCCCGGCCGGCTTGCACTGAGCTCCCTGTATTGCCCAGGGACTAGCCCTGTGCTCTGTCTGCCTGTGTGGGGGCTTGTCCAGCCCCTGGCCGGGTTGCACTGAGCTCCTTGTATTGCCCAGGGACTCGCCCTGGTCTCTATCTGCCTGTGTGACGGCTTGTCCAGCCCCCGGCCGGCTTGAAAGAGCTCCTTGTATTGCCCACGGACTAGCCTTGAGCTCTGTCTGCCTGTGTGGGGGCTTGTCCACCCCCCCCAGCCGGCTTGCACTGAGCTCCTTGTATTGCCCAGGGACTAGCCCTGGGATCTGTCTGCCTGTGTGAGGGCTTGTCCAGCCCCCAGCCAGCTTGCACTGAGCTCTTTGTACCCCGGGTTCTGTCTGCCAGTGTGGGGGCTTGTCCAGCCCCTTGGGCTCTGTCTGCCTGTATCGGGGCTTGTCCAGCCCCCGGCCGGCTTGTACTGAGCTCCTTCTATTGCCCGTGGACTAGCCCAGGGCTATGTCTGCCTGTGTGGGGGCTTGTCCAGCCCCTGGCCGGCATGCACTGAGCTCCTTGTATTGCCTGGTGACTAGACCTGGGCTATGTCTGCCTGTGTGGGGGCTTGTCCAGCCCTTGGCCGGCTTGCACTGAGCTCCTTGTATTGCCCAGGGACTAGTCCTGGGCTCTGTCTTCCTGTGTGGTGGCTTGTCCAGCCCCCAGCAGGCTTGTCCTGAACTCCTTGTATTACCCGGGGACTAGCCCCAGGCTATGTCTGCCTGCGTGACGGCTTGTCCAGCCTCCGGCAGGCTGGCACTGAGCTCCTTGGATTGCCCAGGGACTAGCCCCGGGCTCTGTCTTCCTGTGTGAGGGCTTGTCCAGCCACCGGCAGGCTTGCACTGACCGCCTTCTATTGCCCGCGGACTAGCCCCTGGCTCTGTCTGCCAGAGTGGGTGCTTGTCCAGCCCCCGGACGGCTTGCACTGAGCTCCTTGTATTGCCCGGGGACTAGCCCTGGGCTCTGTCTGCCTGTGTCGGGGATTGTTCAGCCCCTGGTCGGCTTGCACTGAGCTCCTTGTATTTCTCGGGGACTAGCCCTGGGCTCTGTCTGTCTGTGTGGGGCTTGTCCAGTTCCTGGCCGGCTTGCACTGAGCACCTTGTATTGCTCGGGGACTAGCCCTGGGCTGTCAATGCCTGTGTGGGGGCTTGTACAGCCCCCGGCCGGCTTGCACTGAGCTTCTTCCATTGCTCGGGGACTAGCCCTAGGCTCTCTCTGCCTGTGTGGGGGCTTGTCCAGCTCCCGGCCGGCTTGCACTGAGCTCCTTGTATTGCCCGGGGACGAGACCTGGGCTATGTCTGCCTGTGTGGTGGCTTGTCCAGCCCCCAGCAGGCTTGTCCTGAGCTCCTTGTATTGCCCGGGGACTAGCCCCGGGCTCTGTCTTCCTGTGTGAGAGGTTGTCCAGCCCCCGGCTGGCTTGCACTGACCGCCTTCTATTGCCCGCGGACTAGCCCCTGGCTCTGTCTGCCTGTGTGAAGGGTTGTCCAGCCCCCATCCGGCTTGCACTGAGCTCCTTGTATTGCCCGGGGACTAGCGCCGGGCTCTGTCTGCCTGAGTGGGTGCTTGTCCAGCCCCCGGACGGCTTGCATTGAGCTCCTTGTATTGCGCGGGGACTAGCCCTGGGCTCTGTCTGCCTGTGTGGGGGATTGTTCAGCCCCTGGTCGGCTTGCACTGAGCTCCTTGTATTCCTCGGGGACTAGCCCTGGGCTCTGTCTGTCTGTGTGGGGCTTGTCCAGCTCCTGGCCGGCTTGCACTGAGCACCTTGTATTGCTCGGGGACTAGCCCTGGGCTTTCTCTGCCTGTGTAGGGGCTTGTACAGCCCCCGGCCGGCTTGCACTGAGCTTCTTCTATTGCTCGGGGACTAGCCCTGGGCTCTCTCTGCCTGTGTGGGGGCTTGTCCAGCTCCCAGCCGGCTTGCACTGAGCTCCTTGTATTGCCCGGGGACGAGACCTCGGCTATGTCTGCCTGTTTGGGGGCTTGTCCAGCCCCCGGCTGGCTTGCACTGAGCTCCTTGTATTGCCCGGGGACTACCCCTGGGCTATGTCTGCCTGTGTGGGGGCTTGTCCAGGCCCTGGCCAGATTGCACTGAGCTCCTTGTATAGCCCGGGGACTAGCCCTGGGCTCTGTCTGCCTGTGTGGGGGCTTGTCTAGCCCCTGGCAGGCTTGCACTGAGCTCCTTGTATTGCTCGGGGACTAGCCCTGGGCTCTGTCTGCCTGTGTGGGGGCTTGTTCAGCCCCCGGCCGGCTTGCACTGAGCTCCTTGTATTGCCTGGGGACTAGCCCTGGGCTATGTCTGCCTGTGTGGGGGCTTGTCCAGCCCTTGGTCGGCTTGCACTGAGCTCCTTGTATTACCCAGGGACTAGCCCTGGGCTCTGTCTGCCTGTGTGGGGGCTTGTCCAGCCCCCGGCCGGCTTGCACTGAGCTCCTTCTATTGCTCGGGGACTAGCCCTGGGCAGTCTCTGCCTGTATGGGGGCTTGTCCAGCTCTCAGCCGGCTTGCATTGAGCTCCTTGTATTGCTCGGGGGCTAGCCCTGGGCTCTGTCTGCCTGGATGGGGGCTTGTCCAGCCCCTGGCCGGCTTGCAATGAGCTCCTTCTATTGCCCGGGGACTAGCCCAGGGCTATGTCTGCCTGTGTGGGGGCTTGTTCAGCCCCTAGCCGGCATGCACTGAGCTCCTTGTATTGCCTGGGGACTAGCCCTGGGCTATGTCTGCCTGTGTGGGGGCTTGTCCAGCCCTTGCACTGAGCTCCTTGTATTGCCCAGGGACTAGCCCTGGGCTCTGTCTTCTTTTGTGGTGGCTTGTCCAGCCCCCAGCAGGCTTGTCCTGAGCTCCTTGTATTGCCCGGGGTCTAGCCCCGGGCTATGTCTGCCTGTGTGAGGGCTTGTCCAGCCTCCGGCAGGCTGGCACTGAGCTCCTTGGATTGCCCGGGGACTAGCCCCGGGCTCTGTCTTCCTGTGTGAGGGCTTGTCCAGCCCCCGGCTTGCTTGCACTGACCGCCTTCTATTGTGCGCGGACTAGCCCCTGGCTCTGTCTGCCTGTGTGAATGGTTGTCCAGCCCCCGGCCGGCTTGCACTGAGCTCCTTGTATTGCCCGGGGACTAGCGCCGGGCTCTGTCTGCCTGAGTGTGTGCTTGTCCAGCCCCCGGACGGCTTGCACTGAGCACCTTGTAATGCCCGGGGACTAGCCCTGGGCTCTGTCTGTCTGTGTGGGGGATTGTTCAGCCCCTGGTCGGCTTACACTGAGCTCCTTGTATTCCTCGGGGACTAGCCCTGGGCTCTGTCTGTCTGTGTGGGGCTTGTACATCTCCTGGCCAGCTTGCACTGAGCACCTTGTATTGCTCGGGGACTAGCCCTGGGCTCTCTCTGCCTGTGTAGGGGCTTGTACAGCCCCCGGCCGGCTTGCACTGAGCTTCTTCTATTGCTCGGGGACTAGCCCTGGGCTCTCTCTGCCTGTGTGGGGGCTTGTCCAGCTCCCGGCCGGCTTGCACTGAGCTCCTTGTATTGCCCGGGGACGAGACCTCGGCTATGTCTGCCTGTTTGGGGGCTTGTCCAGCCCCCGGCTGGCTTACACTGAGCTCCTTGTATTGCCCGGGGACTACCCCTGGGCTATGTCTGCCTGTGTGGGGGCTTGTCCAGCCCCTGGCCAGATTGCACTGAGCTCCTTGTATAGCCCGGGGACTAGCCCTGGGCTCTGTCTGCCTGTGTGGGGGCTTGTCCAGCCCCTGGCAGGCTTGCACTGAGCTCCTTGTATTGCTCGGGGACTAGCCCTGGGCTCTGTCTGCCTGTGTGGGGGCTTGTTCAGCCCCCGGCCGGCTTGCACTGAGCTCCTTGTATTGCCTGGGGACTAGCCCTGGGCTATGTCTGCCTGTGTGGGGGCTTGTCCAGCCCTTGGTCGGCTTGCACTGAGCTCCTTGTATTACCCAGGGACTAGCCCTGGGCTCTGTGTTCCTGTGTGGTGGCTTATCCAGCCTCCAGCAGGCTTGTCCTGAGCTCCTTGTATTGCCTGGGGACTAGCCCTGGGCTCTGTCTGCCTGTGTGGGGGCTTGTCCAGCCCCCGGCCGGCTTGCACTGAGCTCCTTCTATTGCTCGGGGACTAGCCCTGGGCTCTGTCTGCCTGGATGGGGGCATGTCCAGCCCCTGGCTGGCTTGCAATGAGCTCCTTCTATAACCCGGGGACTAGCCCAGGGCTATGTCTGCCTGTGTGGGGGCTTGTTCAGCCCCTAGCCGGCATGCACTGAGCTCCTTGTATTGCCTGGGGACTAGCCCTGGGCTATGTCTGCCTGTGTGGGGGCTTGTCCAGCCCTTGCACTGAGCTCCTTGTATTGCCCAGGGACTAGCCCTGGGCTCTGTCTTCCTGTGTGGTGGCTTGTCCAGCCCCCAGCAGGCTTGTCCTGAGCTCCTTGTATTGCCCGGGGTCTAGCCCCGGCTATGTCTGCCTGTGTGAGGGCTTGTCCAGCCTCCGGCAGGCTGGCACTGAGCTCCTTGGATTGCCCGGGGACTAGCCCCGGGCTCTGCCTTCCTGTGTGAGGGGTTGTCCAGCCCCCGGCTGGCTTGCACTGACCGCCTTCTATTGCGCGCGGACTAGCCCCTGGCTCTGTCTGCCTGTGTGAAGGGTTGTCCAGCCCCCGGCCGGCTTGCACTGAGCTCCTTGTATTGCCCGGGGACTAGCGCCGGGCTCTGTCTGCCTGAGTGGGTGCTTGTCCAGCCCCCGGACGGCTTGCACTGAGCTCCTTGTATTGCCCGGGGACTAGCCCTGGGCTCTGTCTGCCTGTGTGGGGGATTGTTCAGCCCCTGGTCGGCTTACACTGAGCTCCTTGTATTCCTCGGGGACTAGCCCTGGGCTCTGTCTGTCTGTGTGGGGCTTGTACAGCTCCTGGCCAGCTTGCACTGAGCTCCTTGTATTGCTCGGGGACTAGTCATGGGCTCTCTCTGCCTGTGTGGGGGCTTGTACAGCCCCCGGCCGGCTTGCACTGAGCTTCTTCTATTGCTCGGGGACTAGCCCTGGGCTCTCTCTGCCTGTTTGGGGGCTTGTCCAGCTCCCGGCCGGCTTGCACTGAGCTCCTTGTATTGCCCGGGGACTAGCCCCGGGCTATGTCTTCCTGTGTGAGGGCTTGTCCAGCCACCGGCAGGCTTGCACTGACCGCCTTCTATTGCCCGCGGACTAGCCCCTGGCTCTGTCTGCCTGTGTGAAGGGTTGTCCAGCCCCCGGCCGGCTTGCACTAAGCTCCTTGTATTGCCCGGGGACTAGCACCGGGCTCCGTCTGCCTGAGTGGGTACTTGTCCAGCCCCCGGACGGCTTGCACTAAGCTCCTTGTATTGCCCGGGGACTAGCCCTGGGCTCTGTCTGTCTGTGTGGGGCTTGTCCAGCTCCCGGCCGGCTTGCACTGAGCTCCTTGTATTGCCCGGGGACGAGACCTGGGCTATGTCTGCCTGTTTGGGGGCTTGTCCAGCCCCTGGCTGGCTTGCACTGAGCTCCTTGTATTGCCGGGGACTAGCCCTGGGCGCTGTCTGGCTATGTGAGGGCTTGACCAGCCCCAGTCCGGCTCGCACTGAGCTCCTTGTATTGCCCGGGGACTAGCCCTGGTCTCTGTCTGCCTGAGTGAGGGCTTGTCCAGCCCCCGGCCGGATTGCACTGAGCTCCTTGTATTGCCCGGGGACTAGCCCTGGGCTCTGTCTGGCTGTGTGGGGGCTTGTCCAGCCCCCGGCCGGCTTGCACTGAGCTCCTTGTATATCCCGGGGACTAGCCCTGGGCTCTGTCTGCCTGTGTGGGGGCTTGTCCAGCCCCCGGTCGGCTTGCACTGAGCTTGTTGTATTGCCCGGGGACTAGCCCTGGGCTCTGTCTGTCTGTGTGGGGGCTTGTCAAGCCCCTGGCTGGCTTGCACTGAGCTCCTTGTATTGCGCCGGGACTAGCCCTGGGCTCTATCTGCCTGTGTGGGGGCTTGTCCAGCCCCCGGCCGGCTTGCACTGAGATCTGTCTATTGCAGGGGGAATAGCCCTGGGCTCTGTCTGCCTGTGTGGGGGCTTGTCCAGCTCCCGGCCGGCTTGCACTGAGCTCCTTGAATTGCCCGAGGACTAGCCCTGGGCTCTGTTTGCCTGTGTGGTGGCTTGTCAAGCCCCTGGCCGGCTTGCACTGATCTCCTTGTATTGCCCGGGGACTAGCCCTGGGCTCTGTCTGCCTGTGTCGGGGCTTGTCCAGCCCATGGCTGGCTTGCACTGAGCTCTTTGTATTGCTTGGGGACTAGCCCTGGGCTCGGTCTGCCTGTGTGGGGGCTTGTCCAGCCCCCGGCAGGCTTGCACTGAGCTCCTTGTATTGCCCATGGAGTTGCCCTGGGCACTGTCTGCCTGTGTGGGCGCTTGTCCAGCCCCTGGCCGGCTTGCACTGAGCTCCTTTTATTGCCCGGGGACTAGCCCTGGGCTCTGTATGCCTGTGTGGGCGCTTGTCCAGCTCCTGGCCGGCTTGCACTGTGTTCCGTGTATTGCCCGGGGACTAGCCCTTGCCTCCGTCTGCCTGTATGGGGCTTGTCCAGCTCCCGGCCGGCTTGCACTGAGCTCCTTGGATTGCCCGGGGACTAGACCTGGGCTCTGTTTGCCTGTGTTGGGGCTTGTCCAGCCCCTTGCTGGCTTACACTGAGCTCCTTGTATTGCCTGGGGACTAGCCCTGGGCTCTGTCTACCTGTGTGGGGGATTGTTCAGCCCCTGGTCGGCTTGCACTGAGATCCTTGTATTCCTCGGGGACGAGCCCTGGGCTCTGTCTGTCTGTGTGGGGCTTGTCCAGCTCCTGGCCGGCTTGCACTGAGCTCCTTGTATTGCCCGGGGACTACCCCTGGGCTATGTCTGCCTGTGTAAGGGCTTGTCCAGCCCTCGGCCGGCTTGCACTGAGCTCCTTGTATTGCCCAGCTACTAGCCCTGGGCTATTTCTGCCTGTGTGGGGGTCTTGTCCAGCCCCCGGCCGGCTTGCACTGAGCTCCCTGTATTGCCCAGGGACTAGCCCTGTGCTCTGTCTGCCTGTGTGGGGGCTTGTCCAGCCCCTGGCCAGCTTGCACTGAGCTCCTTGTATTGCCCAGGGACTCGCCCTGGGCTCTATCTGCCTGTGTGACGGCTTGTCCAGCCCCCGGCCGGCTTGCAAAGAGCTCCTTGTATTGCCCACGGACTAGCCTTGGGCTCTGTCCGCCTGTGTGGGGGCTTGTCCACCCCCCAGCCGGCTTGCACTGAGCTCCTTGTATTGCCCAGGGACTAGCCCTGGGCTCTGTCTGCCTGTGTGTGGGCTTGGCCAGCCCCTGGCCGGCCTGCACTGAGCTCCTTCTATTGCTCGGGGACTAGCCCTGGGCTCTGTCTGTCTGTGTGTGGGCTTGGCCAGCCCCTGGCCGGCCTGCACTGAGCTCCTTCTATTGCTCGGGGACTAGCCCTGGGCTCTCTCTGCCTGTGTGGGGGCTTGTCCAGCCGCTGGCCGGCTTTCACTGAGCTCCTTCTATTGCTTGATGACTAGCCCTGGGCTCTCTCTGCCTGTGTGGGGGCTTGTCCAGCTCCTGGCTGCCTTGCACTGAGCTCCTTCTATTGCTCGGGAACTAGCCCTGGGATCTGTCTGCCTGTGTGGGCTCTTGTCCAGCTCTGGGCCGGCTTGCACTGAGCTCCTTGTATTGCTCGGGGACTAGCCCTGGGCTCCGTTTGCCTGTGTTTGGGCTTGTCCAGCTCCCAAACGGCTTGCACTGAGCTCCTTGCATTGCCGGGGACTAGCCCTGGGCTCTGTCTGCCTGTGTGGGGGCTTGTCCAGCCCCGGCTGGCTTACACTGAGCTCCTTGTATTGCACGGGGACTAGCCCTGGGCTCTGTCTGCCTGTGTGGGGGCTTGTCCAGCCCTCGGCCGGCTTGCACTGAGCTCCATGTATTGCCCAGGGACTAACCCTGGGCTCTGTGTGCCTGTGTGCGGGCTTGTCCAGCCCCCGACCGGCTTGCACTGAGCTCCTTGTATATCCCGGGGACTAGCCCTGGGCTCTGTCTGCCTGTGTGGGGGCTTGTCCAGCCCCCGGTCGGCTTGCACTGAGCTTGTTGTATTGCCCGGGGACTAGCCCTGGGCTCTGTCTGTCTGTGTGGGGGCTTGTCAAGCCCCTGGCTGGCTTGCACTGAGCTCCTTGTATTGCGCCGGGACTAGCCCTGGGCTCTATCTGCCTGTGTGGGGGCTTGTCCAGCCCCCGGCCGGCTTGCAATGAGATCTGTCTATTGCGGGGGGAATAGCCCTGGGCTCTGTCTGCCTGTGTGGGGGCTTGTCCAGCTCCCGGCCGGCTTGCACTGAGCTCCTTGAATTGCCCGAGGACTAGCCCTGGGCTCTGTTTGCCTGTGTGGTGGCTTGTCAAGCCCCTGGCCGGCTTGCACTGATCTCCTTGTATTGCCCGGGGACTAGCCCTGGGCTCTGTCTGCCTGTGTCGGGGCTTGTCCAGCCCATGGCTGGCTTGCACTGAGCTCTTTGTATTGCTTGGGGACTAGCCCTGGGCTCGGTCTGCCTGTGTGGGGGCTTGTCCAGCCCCCGGCAGGCTTGCACTGAGCTCCTTGTATTGCCCATGGAGTTGCCCTGGGCACTGTCTGCCTGTGTGGGCGCTTGTCCAGCCCCTGGCCGGCTTGCACTGAGCTCCTTTTATTGCCCGGGGACTAGCCCTGGGCTCTGTATGCCTGTGTGGGCGCTTGTCCAGCTCCTGGCCGGCTTGCACTGTGCTCCGTGTATTGCCCGGGGACTAGCCCTTGCCTCTGTCTGCCTGTATGGGGCTTGTCCAGCTCCCGGCCGGCTTGCACTGAGCTCCTTGTATTGCCCGGGGACTAGACCTGGGCTCTGTTTGCCTGTGTTGGGGCTTGTCCAGCCCCTTGCTGGCTTACACTGAGCTCCTTGTATTGCCTGGGGACTAGCCCTGGGCTCTGTCTACCTGTGTGGGGGATTGTTCAGCCCCTGGTCGGCTTGCACTGAGATCCTTGTATTCCTCGGGGACTAGCCCTGGGCTCTGTCTGTCTGTGTGGGGCTTGTCCAGCTCCTGGCCGGCTTGCACTGAGCTCCTTGTATTGCCCGGGGACTACCCCTGGGCTATGTCTGCCTGTGTGAGGGCTTGTCCAGCCCTCGGCCGGCTTGCACTGAGCTCCTTGTATTGCCCAGCTACTAGCCCTGGGCTATTTCTGCCTGTGTGGGGGTCTTGTCCAGCCCCCGGCCGGCTTGCACTGAGCTCCCTGTATTGCCCAGGGACTAGCCCTGTGCTCTGTCTGCCTGTGTGGGGGCTTGTCCAGCCCTTGGCCAGCTTGCACTGAGCGAAGGGTTTAGATAGAAGCGCACACCTATAGTAAGTAAGATTAGTAAAGAGATTCGAGGATTATGTTGTATAAACTTTTAGGTGCGGGGGGGAAAACTGAGGTCATGGCACAAGACCCCGACAATAAACAGTAAACAGAAAGAGGATTCAACTTGGGAACCCTCCCGTCCCCTGCACACTTTCAAATGTTTGGATTAATCCAATACAGTTGTTTAAACTGCGTTATATGCATTGTACATACATTTGTTTCTAACACATATGGTCAGACACAGGAGTGTGAGATAAAAAAATATATATCTTTATAGTCAGGCTGTATTATTTTCAGCAAGAATTATAGTTCAGACAAAGATTATTTACAGTGCATAGAAACAGTATCAATAGATAAAGCTCAAATTGAAGAAAAATGGAGTCCAAATTGATTAGCGACGCGTTTCGAGGAAGTTCTCCTCTTCTTCATAAGGCCACACTTGGACTCTTAATGTAAAAGGAAAGCATAAATTCAGTAAAGAAAATTTTGTAAGCACAATGCATAGACTGTTCATGTCATATTAAATGTATACAGTTAAAAAATAAATGGTTTTAATTGTATTTAGAACATTAATCTGTCCCTAAAAAATAGGGAATTGAAACAATGTAACATGTTCTAATATGTATTGTAATTCATGCAACATTATAAGATTAACTAGGTTGCCCCTGCTCGAGAGAGGGGCTGAAGGTCTACTGAAGCATCTTTTCCTGCAAAATTAACTGTATAACGTCCATCATACTGTGATTTAGTAGAGTACTACCTCTAATGGGATCTATCACGTGGATGGTGAAACATAAGCTAAAGAAAATTAAATATGTAGGTAAAACAACACACAGATAGTTCTTAGGCTATATCAATCTAATATGGAAGAAATACAAAAATCGTTACCTCTGTGAGTAGAAAGTGTCGGAAACAGAGAACCGGACGGAGCGGTGAAAATAGATAGACAGTCTTCGTACACCAGTTGGTTCCTTAAAACATGGCTAATTCCCAAAAAGATACCAGAAATCTAAAGAAAACAAAGCCTGATCAATGCCAAGCTCAATGTTCAAACGTAACAGTCATAGGTGTGAGATAAAAAAAATTGAGTAACATACCTAACCAGAATATGGAGGGCGGAAAATAATCAATACAGCGGCCCACATAAGGATGTAGAACTTAAGTATCCCGCCGTCACTACAGAGGTGCCTCAGTATGTGGGAATTCTGTCATACGAATAGCCAAACTGAACAGGAATGAAGTCCTGATTAGTATAGTATACCTAGCAATCTAATATGAAGTAATGGAAACATAATATGGTGTTTAATCAAGGCAAAAAATGTAAAGAATTACCGTGGTAAGAATGTGCAAATGGCACAATTCTCAAAGCTGATGTGCAACTGATGTCAAGATTGTGTGGCCGGTCAACAGCTGAAGAATCCGGCAGTAATAGGTCAGTTAAAGTATCAACTAAAGAAAGTGTAAGGAAAACAGAAAAAAAAGGAATCATGAGACTAAGGAACTATTTCCCTGGTCCCTAGATAGATAAATGCACATGCATTCACGCTTACCTGGAGCATAGGAGGGCAATCCTGAACAGAGTCTGTTCAGCCAAGTGGCTTGTTGTTCACAAACCATGGAGACTACATGTGACCATGGAGATAAATAGAGGACTGAAGTAATAGGTAAAGAAAAAGGACTAAGAAGTAAATGGGCCTCAAGGTCGGCCATCTTGGAACGAGGTTATATTGTAATGAAGGTGTAGATCTCTAGGCATTCAATGACAAGAAGTAACTTAAATCGGGAAGCGTAAAGGTGCGTAACTAAATAAATTAAAAAGAAAAAATTCATACAGTACAGAAACCTATTGTGCGATGTAAATCGGACATAACAAATACTAGTCCGCACATCGTAGAACGGGGAGAGGAAAGTTGAGAAAAATAGTGTACCATGTGAAATAGAGTCGAAATTAGCAATGACAAAGGGTCTTGAATCGAACGAAACGCTCGGATCTTAAAAGGGAAAAAAATAGCACGGAAAAAATGAATATAATATTCAGATTATCTGGCTATGGTCATTTAATGACCATGTGTAACCTATCAGTTCAAAATAGGTGGATCACATGGATTCACATTATGCAGGGAGAGGGAAAAAAAACCTTAAATCTCTCTCTCATTGCATGGACAACCTAGTGCAATATAGCAATCTCAATGGGGTAAATGCATTTATTTTACAAAAGATCAAAATTAAATGTGATAAGTATAACAGAATGACAAACAATGAAAATTAAGAATAAGAACAATTTTTACACTGTGTTTACAGGCAATTATTTTTATGGCAACCATCTACTAGTCTCAACAAAGTAGTGCCTTAGATCACAGTCAGACACAGGAATAGCAATGTGACTCTCAATTTTATGTTGAAGATCAATCATTCCTTATTGTCAAATTCAAATCACAGAAAACAGTTCAATGTGAAATCCTCATTTAGACCCCAGGGCTGTAAAGAGCTTAACTTATCAATCCAATAAGCTTCTCTTTGTAGTAAGAGTGACTGATAGTCACCTCCTCTTGTAGGTCGTTTAACAACTTCTAGCACCTGGTATTTTAGTTGGGCAATTGTATGTTTTTGCATGTTGAAGTGGCGAGCTACCGGTGAGTATTGATTATTACATCTTATGTTCGACTTGTGTTCGGACAGTCTTGATTTAACAGGTCTTTTGGTCTGTCCTACATACACTTTGCCACAAGGGCACTTCAACATATATATGACACCTGATGTCAGACACGTAGAATAGTCTCTTAATTTGATTTTTTGACCATTCCTGGGGTGAGTCACTACATTACCTTTGATTGTGTTATTACAGTGTATACATCCTAAGCAGGGGAAGGTGCCTAGTTTTTTGGTAGCTAGGAAAAGTTGTTTCTCCTTTGGTACTCTTTCAGCTTTCACCAGTTTGTCTCTTATATTTTTACCCCTTTTAAAACACATCATTGGTGGTGTGGGGAACAATTCCAATAGAGTTTGATCATTATGAAGAATATTCCAATGTTTCTTTATACTTTTTGTGATCTGAAAACTCTGTCTTGAGAATTTTGATATGTATAAAAGTGGGGTGTCTTTAACCTCCGATTTAGGTTTCAGTAAAACAAACAACTTACAAACGACCTACAAGAGGAGGTGACTATCAGTCACTCTTACTACAAAGAGAAGCTTATTGGATTGATAAGTTAAGCTCTTTACAGCCCTGGGGTCTAAATGAGGATTTCACATTGAACTGTTTTCTGTGATTTGAATTTGACAATAAGGAATGATTGATCTTCAACATAAAATTGAGAGTCACATTGCTATTCCTGTGTCTGACTGTGATCTAAGGCACTACTTTGTTGAGACTAGTAGATGGTTGCCATAAAAATAATTGCCTGTAAACACAGTGTAAAAATTGTTCTTATTCTTAATTTTCATTGTTTGTCATTCTGTTATACTTATCACATTTAATTTTGATCTTTTGTAAAATAAATGCATTTACCCCATTGAGATTGCTATATTGCACTAGGTTGTCCATGCAATGAGAGAGAGATTTAAGGTTTTTTTTCCCTCTCCCTGCATAATGTGAATCCATGTGATCCACCTATTTTGAACTGATAGGTTACACATGGTCATTAAATGACCTTAGCCAGATAATCTGAATATTATATTCATTTTTTCCGTGCTATTTTTTTCCCTTTTAAGATCCGAGCGTTTCGTTCGATTCAAGACCCTTTGTCATTGCTAATTTCGACTCTATTTCACATGGTACACTATTTTTCTCAACTTTCCTCTCCCCGTTCTACGATGTGCGGACTAGTATTTGTTATGTCCGATTTACATCGCACAATAGGTTTCTGTACTGTATGAATTTTTTCTTTTTAATTTATTTAGTTACGCACCTTTACGCTTCCCGATTTAAGTTACTTCTTGTCATTGAATGCCTAGAGATCTACACCTTCATTACAATATAACCTCGTTCCAAGATGGCCGACCTTGAGGCCCATTTACTTCTTAGTCCTTTTTCTTTACCTATTACTTCAGTCCTCTATTTATCTCCATGGTCACATGTAGTCTCCATGGTTTGTGAACAACAAGCCACTTGGCTGAACAGACTCTGTTCAGGATTGCCCTCCTATGCTCCAGGTAAGCGTGAATGCATGTGCATTTATCTATCTAAGGACCAGGGAAATAGTTCCTTAGTCTCATGATTCCTTTTTTTTCTGTTTTCCTTACACTTTCTTTAGTTGATACTTTAACTGACCTATTACTGCCGGATTCTTCAGCTGTTGACCGGCCACACAATCTTGACATCAGTTGCACATCAGCTTTGAGAATTGTGCCATTTGCACATTCTTACCACGGTAATTCTTTACATTTTTTGCCTTGATTAAACACCATATTATGTTTCCATTACTTCATATTAGATTGCTAGGTATACTATACTAATCAGGACTTCATTCCTGTTCAGTTTGGCTATTCGTATGACAGAATTCCCACATACTGAGGCACCTCTGTAGTGACGGCGGGATACTTAAGTTCTACATCCTTATGTGGGCCGCTGTATTGATTATTTTCCGCCCTCCATATTCTGGTTAGGTATGTTACTCAATTTTTTTTATCTCACACCTATGACTGTTACGTTTGAACATTGAGCTTGGCATTGATCAGGCTTTGTTTTCTTTAGATTTCTGGTATCTTTTTGGGAATTAGCCATGTTTTAAGGAACCAACTGGTGTACGAAGACTGTCTATCTATTTTCACCGCTCCGTCCGGTTCTCTGTTTCCGACACTTTCTACTCACAGAGGTAACGATTTTTGTATTTCTTCCATATTAGATTGATATAGTCTAAGAACTATCTGTGTGTTGTTTTACCTACATATTTAATTTTCTTTAGCTTATGTTTCACCATCCACGTGATAGATCCCATTAGAGGTAGTACTCTACTAAATCACAGTATGATGGACGTTATACAGTTAATTTTGCAGGAAAAGATGCTTCAGTAGACCTTCAGCCCCTCTCTCGAGCAGGGGCAACCTAGTTAATCTTATAATGTTGCATGAATTACAATACATATTAGAACATGTTACATTGTTTCAATTCCCTATTTTTTAGGGACAGATTAATGTTCTAAATACAATTAAAACCATTTATTTTTTAACTGTATATATTTAATATGACATGAACAGTCTATGCATTGTGCTTACAAAATTTTCTTTACTGAATTTATGCTTTCCTTTTACATTAAGAGTCCAAGTGTGGCCTTATGAAGAAGAGGAGAACTTCCTCGAAACGCGTCGCTAATCAATTTGGACTCCATTTTTCTTCAATTTGAGCTTTATCTATTGATACTGTTTCTATGCACTGTAAATAATCTTTGTCTGAACTATAATTCTTGCTGAAAATAATACAGCCTGACTATAAAGATATATATTTTTTTATCTCACACTCCTGTGTCTGACCATATGTGTTAGAAACAAATGTATGTACAATGCATATAACGCAGTTTAAACAACTGTATTGGATTAATCCAAACATTTGAAAGTGTGCAGGGGACGGGAGGGTTCCCAAGTTGAATCCTCTTTCTGTTTACAGCTTGCACTGAGCTCCTTGTATTGCCCAGGGACTCGCCCTGGGCTCTATCTGCCTGTGTGACGGCTTGTCCAGCCCCCGGCCGGCTTGCAAAGAGCTCCTTGTATTGCCCACGGACTAGCCTTGGGCTCTGTCTGCCTGTGTGGGGGCTGGTCCACCCCCCAGCCGGCTTGCACTGAGCTCCTTGTATTGCCCAGGGACTAGCCCTGGGCTCTGTCTGCCTGTGTGTGGGCTTGGCCTGCCCCTGGCCGGCCTGCACTGAGCTCCTTCTATTGCTCGGGGACTAGCCCTGGGCTCTGTCTGTCTGTGTGTGGGCTTGGCCAGCCCCTGGCCGGCCTGCACTGAGCTCCTTCTATTGCTCGGGGACTAGCCCTGGGCTCTCTCTGCCTGTGTGGGGGCTTGTCCAGCCGCTGGCCGGCTTTCACTGAGCTCCTTCTATTGCTTGATGACTAGCCCTGGGCTCTCTCTGCCTGTGTGGGGGCTTGTCCAGCTCCTGGCTGCCTTGCACTGAGCTCCTTCTATTGCTCGGGAACTAGCCCTGGGATCTGTCTGCCTGTGTGGGCTCTTGTCCAGCTCTGGGCCGGCTTGCACTGAGCTCCTTGTATTGCTCGGGGACTAGCCCTGGGCTCCGTTTGCCTGTGTTTGGGCTTGTCCAGCTCCCAAACGGCTTGCACTGAGCTCCTTGCATTGCCGGGGACTAGCCCTGGGCTCTGTCTGCCTGTGTGGGGGCTTGTCCAGCCCCGGCTGGCTTACACTGAGCTCCTTGTATTGCACGGGGACTAGCCCTGGGCTCTGTCTGCCTGTGTGGGGGCTTGTCCAGCCCTCGGCCGGCTTGCACTGAGCTCCATGTATTGCCCAGGGACTAACCCTGGGCTCTGTGTGCCTGTGTGCGGGCTTGTCCAGCCCCCGGCCGGCTTGCACTGAGCTCCTTGTATTGCCCGGGGACGAGACCTGGGCTCTGTCTGCCTGTTTGGGGGCTTTTTCAGCCCCCGGCCGACTTGCACTGAGCTCCTTGTATTGCCCGGGGACTACCCCTGGGCTATGTCTGCCTGTGTGAGGGCTTGTCCAGACCCCGGCCGGCTTGCATTGAGCTCCTTGTATTGCCCAGCGACTAGCCCTGGGCTATTTCTGCCTGTGTGGGGGTCTTGTCCAGCCACCGGCCGGCTTGCACTGAGCTCCCTGTATTGCCCAGGGACTAGCCCTGTGCTCTGTCTGCCTGTGTGGGGGCTTGTCCAGCCCCAGGCCAGCTTGCACCGAGCTCCCTGTATTGCCCAGGGACTAGCCCTGGGATCTATTTGAATGTGTGAGGGCTTGTCCAGCCCTTGGCCGGCTTGCACTGAGCTCCTTGTATTGCCCAGGGACTCGCCCTGGGCTCTGTCTGCCTGTGTGACGGCTTGTCCAGCACCCGGCCGGCTTGAAAGAGCTCCTTGTATTGCCCACGGACTAGCCTTGAGCTCTGTCTGCCTGTGTGGGGGCTTGTCCACCCGCCCGGCCGGCTTGCACTGATCTCCTTGTATTGCCCAGGGACTAGCCCTGGGCTCGGTCTGCCTGTGTGAGGGCTTGTCCAGCCCCCAGCCGGCTTGCACTGAGCTCTTTGTACCCTGGTTCTGTCTGCCTGAGTCGGTGCTTGTCCAGCCCCCGGCCGGCTTGCACTGAGCTCCTTCTATTGCCCGGGGACTATCCCTGGGCTCTGTCTTCCTGTGTGGTGGCTTGTCCAGCCCCCGGCAGGCTTGTCCTGAGCTCCTTGTTTTGCCCGGGGACTAGCCCCGGGCTATGTTTGCCTGTGTGAGGGCTTGTCCAGCCTCCGGCAGGCTTGCACTGAGCTCCTTGTATTGCCCGAGGACTAGCCCCGGGCTCTGTCTTCCTGTTTGAGGGCTTGTCCAGCCACCGGCAGGCTTGCACTGAGCTCCTTGTATTGCCCGGGGACTAGCCCTGGGCTCTGTCTGCCTGTGTGAGGGCTTGACCAGCCCCAGGCCGGCTCGCACTGAGCTCCTTGTATTGCCCGGGGACTAGCCCTGGTCTCTGTCTGCCTGAGAGAGGGCCTGTCCAGCCCCCGGCCGGATTGCACTGAGCTCCTTGTATTGCCCGGGGACTAGCCCTGGGCTCTGTCTGGCTGTGTGGGGGCTTGTCCAGCCCCCGGCCGGCTTGCACTGGGCTCCTTGTATATCCCGGGGACTAGCCCTGGGCTCTGTCTGCCTGTGTGGGGGCTTGTCCAGCCCCCGGCCGACTTGCACTGAGCTCCTTGTATTGCCCGGGGACTAGCCATGGGCTCTGTCTGCCTGTGTGGGGGCTTGTCCAGCCCCTGGCTGGCTTGCACTGAGCTCCTTGTATTGCGTGGGGACTAGCCCTGGGCTCTGTCTGCCTGTGTGGGGGCTTGTCCAGCCCCCGGCCGGCTTGCACTGAGTTCTGTCTAATGCGGGGGGAATAGCCCTGGGCTCTGTCTGCCTGTGTGAGGGATTGTCTAGCTCCCGGCCGGCTTGCACTGAGCTCCTTGAATTGCCCGAGGACTAGCCCTGGGCTCTGTTTGCCTGTGTGGTGGCTTGTCCAGCCCCTGGCCGGCTTGCACTGATCTCCTTGTATTGCCCGGGGACTAGCCCTGGGCTCTGTCTGCCTGTGTCGGGGCTTGTACAGCCCATAGC
Source organism: Ambystoma mexicanum (assembly GCF_040938575.1). NCBI lineage: Eukaryota > Metazoa > Chordata > Amphibia > Caudata > Ambystomatidae > Ambystoma > Ambystoma mexicanum. Next base: position 1,029,323 of record NC_090925.1, on the reverse strand, counting down.
CGGCTTGCACTGAGCTCTTTGTATTGCTTGGGGACTAGCCCTGGGCTCGGTCTGCCTGTGTGGGGGCTTGTCCAGCCCCCGGCAGGCTTGCACTGAGCTCCTTGTATTGCCCATGGAGTTGCCCTGGGCACTGTCTGCCTGTGTGGGCGCTTGTCCAGCCCCGCTGGCTTGCACTGAGCTCCGTGTATTGCCCGGGGACTAGCCCTTGCCTCTGTCTGCCTGTATGGGGCTTGTCCAGCTCCCAGCCGGCTTGCACTGAGCTTCTTGTATTGCCCGGGGACTAGCCCTGGGCTCTGTTTGCCTGTGTTGGGGCTTGTCCAGCCCCTTGCAGGCTTACACTGAGCTCCTTGTATTGCCCGGGGACTAGCCCTGGGCTCTGTCTGCCTGTGTGGGGGATTGTTCAGCCCCTGGTCGGCTTGCACTCAGATCCTTGTATTCCTCGGGGACTAGCCCTGGGCTCTGTCTGTCTGTGTGGGGCTTGTCCAGCTCCTGGCCGGCTTGCACTGAGCTCCTTGTATTGCCCGGGGACTACCCCTGGGCTCTGTCTGCCTGTGTGAGGGCTTGTCCAGCCCCCGGCCGGCTTGCACTGAGCTCCCTGTATTGCCCAGGGACTAGCCCTGTGCTCTGTCTGCCTGTGTGGGGGCTTGTCCAGCCCCTGGCCGGCTTGCCCTGAGCTCCTTGTATTGCCCAGGGACTCGCCCTGGGCTCTATCTGCCTGTGTGAGGGCTTGTCCAGCCCCCAGCCGGCTTGCACTGAGCTCTTTGTACCCTGGGTTCTGTCTGCCGGTGTGGGGGCTTGTCCAGCCCCTTGGGCTCTGTCTGCCTGTGTCGGGGCTTGTCCAGCCCCCGGCCAGCTTGCACTGAGCTCCTTCTATTGCCGGGGGACTAGCCCAGGGCTATGTCTACCTGTGTGGGGGCTTGTCCAGCCCCTGGCCGGCATGCACTGAGCTCCTTGTATTGCCTGGGGACTAGCCCTGGGCTATGTCTGCCTGTGTGGGGGCTTGTCCAGCCCTTGGCCGGCTTGCACTGAGCTCCTTGTATTGCCCAGGGACCAGCCCTAGGCTCTGTCTTCCTGTGTGGTGGCTTGTCCAGCCCCCAACAGGCTTGTCCTGAGCTCCTTGTATTGCCCGGGGACTAGCCCCGGGCTATGTCTGCCTGTGTGAGGGCTTGTCCAGCCTCCGGCAGGCTTGCACTGAGCTCCTTGGATTGCCCGGGGACTACACCGGGCTCTGTCTTCCTGTGTGAGGGCTTGTCCAGCCACCAGCAGGCTTGCACTGAGCTCCTTCTATTGCCCGGGGACTAGCCCCGGGCTCTGTCTGCCTGTGTGGGGGATTGTTCAGCCCATGGTCGCTTGCACTGAGCTCCTTGTATTCCTCGGGGACTAGCCCTGGGCTCTGTCTGTCTGTGTGGGGCTTGTCCAGCTTCTGGCCGGCTTGCACTGAGCACCTTGTATTGCTCGGGGACTAGCCCTGGGCTCTCTCTGCCTGTGTGGGGGCTTGTACAGCCCCCGGCCGGTTTGCACTGAGCTCCTTGTATTGCCCGGGGACGAGACCTGGGCTATGTCTGCCTGTTTGGGGGCTTGTCCAGCCCCCGGCTGGTTTGCACTGAGCTCCTTGCATTGCCCGGGGACTACCCCTGGGCTTTGTCTGCCTGTGTGAGGGCTTGTCCAGCCCCCGGCCGGCTTGCACTGAGCTCCTTGTATTGCCCAGCGACTAGCCCTGGGCTATTTCTGCCTGTGTGGGGGTCTTGTCCAGCCCCCGGCCGGCTTGCACTGAGCTCCCTGTATTGCCCAGGGACTAGCCCTGTGCTCTGTCTGCCTGTGTGGGGGCTGGTCCAGCCACTGGCCGGGTTGCACTGAGCTCCTTGTATTGCCCAGGGACTCGCCCTGGTCTCTATCTGCCTGTGTGACGGCTTGTCCAGCCCCCGGCCGGCTTGAAAGAGCTCCTTGTATTGCCCACGGACTAGCCTTGAGCTCTGTCTGCCTGTGTGTGGGCTTGTCCACCCCCCCAGCTGGCTTGCACTGAGCTCCTTGTATTGCCCAGGGACTAGCCCTGGGCTCTGTCTGCCTGTGTGAGGGCTTGTCCAGCCCCCAGCCAGCTTGCACTGAGCTCTTTGTACCCTGGGTTCTGTCTGCCAGTGTGGGGGCTTGTCCAGCCCCTTGGGCTCTGTCTGCCTGTGTCGGGGCTTGTCCAGCCCCCGGCCGGCTTGCACTGAGCTCCTTCTATTGCCCGTGGACTAGCCCAGGGCTATGTCTGCCTGTGTGGGGGCTTGTCCAGCCCCTGGCCAGCATGCACTGAGCTCCTTGTATTGCCTGGTGACTAGACCTGGGCTTTGTCTGCCTGTGTGGGGGCTTGTCCAGCCCTTGGCCGGCTTGCACTGAGCTCCTTGTATTGCCCGGGGACTAGCCCTGGGCTCTGTCTTCCTGTGTGGTGGCTTGTCCAGCCCCCAGCAGGCTTGTCCTGAGCTCCTTGTATTACCCGGGGACTAGCCCCAGGCTATGTCTGCCTGTGTGAGGGCTTGTCCAGCCTCCGGCAGGCTGGCACTGAGCTCCTTGGATTGCCCAGGGACTAGCCCCGGGCTCTGTCTTCCTGTGTGAGGGCTTGTCCAGCCACCGGCAGGCTTGCACTGAGCTCCTTCTATTGCCCGGGGACTAGCCCCGGGCTCTGTCTTCCTGTTGGAGGGGTTGTCCAGCCCCCGGCTGGCTTGCACTGACCGCCTTCTATTGCCCGCGGACTAGCCCCTGGCTCTGTCTGCCTGAGTGGGTGCTTGTCCAGCCCCCGGACGGCTTGCACTGAGCTCCTTGTATTGCCCGGGGACTAGCCCTGGGCTCTGTCTGCCTGTGTGGGGGATTGTTCAGCCCCTGGTCGGCTTGCACTGAGCTCCTTGTATTTCTCGGGGACTAGCCCTGGGCTCTGTCTGTCTGTGTGGGGCTTGTCCAGCTCCTGGCCGGCTTGCACTGAGCACCTTGTATTGCTCGGGGACTAGCCCTGGGCTCTCTCTGCCTGTTTGGGGGCTTGTACAGCCCCCGGCCGGCTTGCACTGAGCTTCTTCTATTGCTCGGGGACTAGCCCTAGGCTCTCTCTGCCTGTGTGGGGGCTTGTCCAGCTCCCGGCCGGCTTGCACTGAGCTCCTTGTATTGCCCGGAGACGAGACCTGGGCTATGTCTGCCTGTGTGGTGGCTTGTCCAGCCCCCAGCAGGCTTGTCCTGAGCTCCTTGTATTGCCCGGGGACTAGCCCCGGGCTCTGTCTTCCTGTGTGAGAGGTTGTCCAGCCCCCGGCTGGCTTGCACTGACCGCCTTCTATTGCCCGCGGACTAGCCCCTGGCTCTGTCTGCCTGTGTGAAGGGTTGTCCAGCCCCCATCCGGCTTGCACTGAGCTCCTTTTATTGCCCGGGGACTAGCGCCGGGCTCTGTCTGCCTGAGTGGGTGCTTGTCCAGCCCCCGGACGGCTTGCACTGAGCTCCTTGTATTGCGCGGGGACTAGCCCTGGGCTCTGTCTGCCTGTGTGGGGGATTGTTCAGCCCCTGGTCGGCTTGCACTGAGCTCCTTGTATTCCTCGGGGACTAGCCCTGGGCTCTGTCTGTCTGTGTGGGCCTTGTCCAGCTCCTAGCCGGCTTGCACTGAGCACCTTGTATTGCTCGGGGACTAGCCCTGGGCTCTCTCTGCCTGTGTAGGGGCTTGTACAGCCCCCGGCCGGCTTGCACTGAGCTTCTTCTATTGCTCGGGGACTAGCCCTGGGCTCTCTCTGCCTGTGTGGGTGCTTGTCCAGCTCCCGGCCGGCTTGCACTGGGCTCCTTGTATTGCCCGGGGACGAGACCTCGGCTATGTCTGCCTGTTTGGGGGCTTGTCCAGCCCCCGGCTGGCTTGCACTGAGCTCCTTGTATTGCCCGGGGACTACCCCTGGGCTATGTCTGCCTGTGTGGGGGCTTGACCAGCCCCTGGCCAGATTGCACTGAGCTCCTTGTATATCCCGGGACTAGCCCTGGGCTCTGTCTGCCTGTGTGGGGGCTTGTCCAGCCCCTGGCAGGCTTGCACTGAGCTCCTTGTATTGCTCGGGGACTAGCCCTGGGCTCTGTCTGCCTGTGTGGGGGCTTGTTCAGCCCCCGGCCGGCTTGCACTGAGCTCCTTGTATTGCCTGGGGACTAGCCCTGGGCTATGTCTGCCTGTGTGGGGGCTTGTCCAGCCCTTGGTCGGCTTGCACTGAGCTCCTTGTATTACCCAGGGACTAGCCCTGGGCTCTGTGTTCCTGTGTGGTGGCTTGTCCATCCCCCAGCAGGCTTGTCCTGAGCTCCTTGTATTGCCCGGGGACTAGCCCTGGGCTCTGTCTGCCTGTGTGGGGGCTTGTCCAGCCCCCGGCCGGCTTGCACTGAGCTCCTTCTATTGCTCCGGGACTAGCCCTGGGCACTCTCTGCCTGTGTGGGGGCTTGTCCAGCTCTCAGCCGGCTTGCATTGAGCTCCTTGTATTGCTCGGGGACTAGCCCTGGGCTCTGTCTGCCTGGATGGGGGCTTGTCCAGCCCCTGGCCGGCTTGCAATGAGCTCCTTCTATTGCCCGGGGACTAGCCCAGGGCTATGTCTGCCTGTGTGGGGGCTTGTTCATCCCCTAGCCGGCATGCACTGAGCTCCTTGTATTGCCTGGGGACTAGCCCTGGGCTATGTCTGCCTGTGTGGGGGCTTGTCCAGCCCTTGCACTGAGCTCCTTGTATTGCCCAGGGACTAGCCCTGGGCTCTGTCTTCCTGTGTGGTGGCTTGTCCAGCCCCCTGCAGGCTTGTCCTGAGCTCCTTGTATTGCCCGGGGTCTAGCCCCGGGCTATGTCTGCCTGTGTGAGGGCTTGTCCAGCCTCCGGCAGGCTGGCACTGAGCTCCTTGGATTGCCCGGGGACTAGCCCCGGGCTCTGTCTTCCTGTGTGAGGGGTTGTCCAGCCCCCGGCTGGCTTGCACTGACCGCCTTCTATTGCGCGCGGACTAGCCCCTGGCTCTGTCTGCCTGTGTGAAGGGTTGTCCAGCCCCCGGCCGGCTTGCACTGAGCTCCTTGTATTGCCCGGGGACTAGCGCCGGGCTCTGTCTGCCTGAGTGTGTGCTTGTCCAGCCCCCGGACGGCTTGCACTGAGCTCCTTGTATTGCCCGGGGACTAGCCCTGGGCTCTGTCTGTCTGTGTGGGGCTTGTACATCTCCTGGCCAGCTTGCACTGAGCACCTTGTATTGCTCGGGGACTAGCCATGGGCTCTCTCTGCCTGTGTGGGGGCTTGTACAGCCCCCGGCCGGCTTGCACTGAGCTTCTTCTATTGCTCGGGGACTAGCCCTGGGCTCTCTCTGCCTGTGTGGGGGCTTGTCCAGCTCCCGGCCGGCTTGCACTGAGCTCCTTGTATTGCCAGGGGACGAGACCTGGGCTATGTCTGCCTGTGTGGAGGCTTGTCCAGCCCCCAGCAGGCTTGTCCTGAGCTCCTTGTATTGCCCGGGGACTAGCCCCGGGCTATGTCTTCCTGTGTGAGGGCTTGTCCAGCCACCGGCAGGCTTGCACTGAGCTCCTTCTATTGCCCGGGGACTAGCCCCTGGCTCTGTCTTCCTGTGTGAGGGGTTGTCCAGCCCCCGGCTGGCTTGCACTGACCGCCTTCTATTGCCCGCGGACTAGCCCCTGGCTCTGTCTGCCTGTGTGAAGGGTTGTCCAGCCCCCGGCCGGCTTGCACTGAGCTCCTTGTATTGCCCGGCGACTAGCACCGGGCTCTGTCTGCCTGAGTGGGTACTTGTCCAGCCCCCGGACGGCTTGCACTAAGCTCCTTGTATTGCCCAGGGACTAGCCCTGGGCTCTGTCTGTCTGTGTGGGGCTTGTCCAGCTCCTGCCCGGCTTGCACTGAGCACCATGTATTGCTCGGGGACTAGCCCTGGGCTCTCTCTGCCTGTGTAGGGGCTTGTACAGCCCCCGGCCGGCTTGCACTGAGCTTCTTCTATTGCTCGGGGACTAGCCCTGGGCTCTCTCTGCCTGTGTGGGGGCTTGTCCAGCTCCCGGCCGGCTTGCACTGAGCTCCTTGTATTGCCCGGGGACGAGACCTCGGCTATGTCTGCCTGTTTGGGGGCTTGTCCAGCCCCTGGCCAGATTGCACTGAGCTCCTTGTATAGCCCGGGGACTACCCCTGGGCTATGTCTGCCTGTGTGGGGGCTTGTCCAGCCCCTGGCCAGATTGCACTGAGCTCCTTGTATAGCCCGGGGACTAGCCCTGGGCTCTGTCTGCCTGTGTGGGGGCTTGTCCAGCCCCTGGCAGGCTTGCACTGAGCTCCTTGTATTGCTCGGGGACTAGCCCTGGGCTCTGTCTGCCTGTGTGGGGGCTTGTTCAGCCCCTGGTCGGCTTACACTGAGCTCCTTGTATTCCTCGGGGACTAGCCCTGGGCTCTGTCTGTCTGTGTGGGGCTTGTACATCTCCTGGCCAGCTTGCACTGAGCACCTTGTATTGCTCGGGGACTAGCCATGGGCTCTCTCTGCCTGTGTGGGGGCTTGTACAGCCCCCGGCCGGCTTGCACTGAGCTTCTTCTATTGCTCGGGGACTAGCCCTGGGCTCTCTCTGCCTGTGTGGGGGCTTGTCCAGCTCCCGGCCGGCTTGCACTGAGCTCCTTGTATTGCCAGGGGACGAGACCTGGGCTATGTCTGCCTGTGTGGTGGCTTGTCCAGCCCCCAGCAGGCTTGTCCTGAGCTCCTTGTATTGCCCGGGGACTAGCCCCGGGCTATGTCTTCCTGTGTGAGGGCTTGTCCAGCCACCGGCAGGCTTGCACTGAGCTCCTTCTATTGCCCGGGGACTAGCCCCTGGCTCTGTCTTCCTGTGTGAGGGGTTGTCCAGCCCCCGGCTGGCTTGCACTGACCGCCTTCTATTGCCCGCGGACTAGCCCCTGGCTCTGTCTGCCTGTGTGAAGGGTTGTCCAGCCCCCGGCCGGCTTGCACTGAGCTCCTTGTATTGCCCGGCGACTAGCACCGGGCTCTGTCTGCCTGAGTGGGTACTTGTCCAGCCCCCGGACGGCTTGCACTAAGCTCCTTGTATTGCCCAGGGACTAGCCCTGGGCTCTGTCTGTCTGTGTGGGGCTTGTCCAGCTCCTGCCCGGCTTGCACTGAGCACCATGTATTGCTCGGGGACTAGCCCTGGGCTCTCTCTGCCTGTGTAGGGGCTTGTACAGCCCCCGGCCGGCTTGCACTGAGCTTCTTCTATTGCTCGGGGACTAGCCCTGGGCTCTCTCTGCCTGTGTGGGGGCTTGTCCAGCTCCCGGCCGGCTTGCACTGAGCTCCTTGTATTGCCCGGGGACGAGACCTCGGCTATGTCTGCCTGTTTGGGGGCTTGTCCAGCCCCTGGCCAGATTGCACTGAGCTCCTTGTATAGCCCGGGGACTACCCCTGGGCTATGTCTGCCTGTGTGGGGGCTTGTCCAGCCCCTGGCCAGATTGCACTGAGCTCCTTGTATAGCCCGGGGACTAGCCCTGGGCTCTGTCTGCCTGTGTGGGGGCTTGTCCAGCCCCTGGCAGGCTTGCACTGAGCTCCTTGTATTGCTCGGGGACTAGCCCTGGGCTCTGTCTGCCTGTGTGGGGGCTTGTTCAGCCCCCGGCCGGCTTGCACTGAGCTCCTTGTATTGCCTGGGGACTAGCCCTGGGCTATGTCTGCCTGTGTGGGGGCTTGTCCAGCCCTTGGTCGGCTTGCACTGAGCTCCTTGTATTACCCAGGGACTAGCCCTGGGCTCTGTGTTCCTGTGTGGTGGCTTGTCCAGCCCCCAGCAGGCTTGTCCTGAGCTCCTTGTATTGTCCGGGGACTAGCCCTGGGCTCTGTCTGCCTGTGTGGGGGCTTGTCCAGCCCCCTGCCGGCTTGCACTGAGCTCCTTCTATTGCTCGGGGACTAGCCCTGGGCTCTGTCTGCCTGGATGGGGGCATGTCCAGCCCCTGGCCGGCTTGCAATGAGCTCCTTCTATTACCCGGGGACTAGCCCAGGGCTATGTCTGCCTGTGTGGGGGCTTGTTCAGCCCCTAGCCGGCATGCACTGAGCTCCTTGTATTGCCTGGGGACTAGCCCTGGGCTATGTCTGCCTGTGTGGGGGCTTGTCCAGCCCTTGCACTGAGCTCCTTGTATTGCCCAGGGACTAGCCCTGGGCTCTGTCTTCCTGTGTGGTGGCTTGTCCAGCCCCCAGCAGGCTTGTCCTGAGCTCCTTGTATTGCCCGGGGTCTAGCCCCGGCTATGTCTGCCTGTGTGAGGGCTTGTCCAGCCTCCGGCAGGCTGGCACTGAGCTCCTTGGATTGCCCGGGGACTAGCCCCGGTCTCTGCCTTCCTGTGTGAGGGGTTGTTGTTAGGGAGAATTCTCTGTTTAGGCTGAATTTCCCTACCTAGTGAGTCCCCCAGCAGCTTTGCTGGATTTCTGGGGTTTCTTTTTTTCTCCTGCCAAGAGTGAGACTCTTTTACCCTCACTCTTGGGCATGTTGAAGTGTGTTTTCTTGGTTAAACCTTGTGTTGAATGGGCTATGGGGTCTTTTACTCCATAGGGCCTTATGTATTTTTGTGATGTGGGTTACACAGCACCCTCTGTGCCGTGACCCAGGGGTGTCCTAGGGACTCCCCAACATAGACTCCATACCCTGGGACTGACTACTGTCTCCCAGGGCATGTAAAGTCACCAAAGACTTTGCTAGTCTTGAATCCTGAACAGAACCAGTACAAACCATCATATTGTGGACGTACTGGCTGGGGCAATTCGATTGCCCCAGGGTCTGTTAGTCGAGGGGGCACGTCTCCGTCCCCCCTGATCGAGTTTTGGCTGGTGGCAGTGGAAACTACTTTTTATATTCGACCGCGAATATTTCCCTATGGGATTTCCCATTGTTTTAGGCTAACACATTTAATTATTTATTTACGGTAGCCTTAAACATACCGCCGGTTTATATATTTATTATTATAACTCCGGTTGGGACTTTTTGCCAAAACTTGATTCTAAAATGGCGTTGGCGTTCGCCTCTGTAACTCTGACCCAAAGTGGAGCCCTTTGTTCCACTTTTGGCGGGCTTCTCCACAGAAGCCCTCCAAAGTGGTGCCACTCTGTCTGGGGTACTTAGGAGGGGTGGAGGGGGATTTAGGCACCCTGGACTGAGTTACCTTGGTAACTCAAGTCGCACTCCGTCCTGATTGGCCCAAGTGGTGAGCCGGCCGGCTCACCACTTAGCATGTTTGAGTGACAGCTAGGCTGGGTGAATGGGGGTTTGCTGCATAAAAGCAGGGCTTTGGGGACTGGAACTTCAGAAGTCGCCACAGGACCAAGAATCCGACGAGGGAAGAGCTGAGCCGACCTGCTTCGACGACACCACCCGGTGGAGCCCTGCTGAACCGTCTCACCACTTTTTCCAACGACCGAGGAGAACTCTTAACGGAGTGGCTCCTTCCCTTGACTGGTGGGGACAACCAGTTTTCACCTTCTTTCCGCTTCTCGAGGTATCTCGTGGCCGCCTTGCCCGTGCCAAGCACCCCGGCAACCGGAATACCACACTTTTACCCCTAACCGCGAAAGTCGGTACAACCCTTTAACCGGAGGACTCCGCGGCTGGTTTCTTCCCGGGCAGTGCAACGACCTTCTTCTTCTGCTCTTCAGCGAGAACTTCTTCTCCCCTGACCGACGTCGAGCCTTGCTGCCACTGCCTGGAACAACTGCCACCGCTGGAGGATCCTTTCCGCTTAAGGTACCGTGTTCCGCCTGGCTTCCCTTGCCACCGACTGTACGGGGTAGATTTAGCCCCCGGCTTTCGAACCTGGGAGTGCCTGGGACACCCTGGCTAAACTTTCTAAGCCACTCTAAACTCTTTCTAACTCTTTGCAAGACTTTGAATCCCTAATAACAGTGTGATCTTGGGCACATTTTCGCTCCGGCTACTCTAAGAGTGGGCCCTGCCTAGTGACTTTTGCTCACCTGTGACTTTGTACTTCTTTGAGCCTATTGCAAGTGTTCTGGACCTTAGAGTGGTGTGTTTAACCTATTTCTGTTCCTTTTTATCCCTTTCTTGAATCTACTAGAGTGTCATCTAACGTTAAGCACTCACCTCTGTTCGAATTATGTGGTGTTAACCTAGAGTTGTCTAGATAGGAGTAAGGGTTGAAACTGCTTTCATTATAACTGTGTTTGAAGTGTTTTTACTATATTTTGCTAGAGTGATTTCAACTTATGTGTGTTTAATAAATAAATAACTATATACTTTTGAAACCAAGCTCTGGTCAGTGTTTGCTTGTGCTATTGTATTTGAGTACCTATTGTGTATACTTTACATACTGCCTAACTCTTCTTGAGGGAAGTCTGACTGCTCAGCCACAGCTACCAGGTAAATCTGGGTGGTGCAGACTGCTACCAAGTGGGTTTACTGCTATACCTGTAGTCTTAAATCTTTTGCAGTGTTCCCTAAGGGAACTGCACAGGTTTCTGCCTAACAGTTGTCCAGCCCCCGGCTGGCTTGCACTGACCGCCTTCTATTGCGCGCGGACTAGCCCCTGGCTCTGTCTGCCTGTGTGAAGGGTTGTCCAGCCCCCAGCCGGCTTGCACTGAGCTCCTTGTATTGCTCGGGGACTAGCGCCGGGCTCTGTCTGCCTGAGTGGGTGCTTGTCCAGCCCCCGGACGGCTTGCACTGAGCTCCTTGTATTGCCCGGGGACTAGCCCTGGGCTCTGTCTGCCTGTGTGGGGGATTGTTCAGCCCCTGGTCGGCTTACACTGAGCTCCTTGTATTCCTCGGGGACTAGCCCTGGGCTCTGTCTGTCTGTGTGGGGCTTGTACAGCTCCTGGCCAGCTTGCACTGAGCACCTTGTGTTGCTCGGTGACTAGTCATGGGCTCTCTCTGCCTGTGTGGGGGCTTGTACAGCCCCCGGCCGGCTTGCACTGAGCTTCTTCTATTGCTCGGGGACTAGCCCTGGGCTCTCTCTGCCTGTGTGGGGGCTTGTCCAGCTCCTGGCCGGCTTGCACTGAGCTCCTTGTATTGCCCGGGGACGAGACCTGGGCTATGTCTGCCTGTGTGGTGGCTTGTCCAGCCCCCAGCAGGCTTGTCCTGAGCTCCTTGTATTGCCCGGGGACTAGCCCCGGGCTATGTCTTCCTGTGTGAGGGCTTGTCCAGCCACCGGCAGGCTTGCACTGAGCTCCTTCTATTGCCCGGGGACTAGCCCCGGGCTCTGTCTTCCTGTGTGAGGGGTTGTCCAGCCCCCGGCTGGCTTGCACTGACCGCCTTCTATTGCCCGCGGACTAGCCCCTGGCTCTGTCTGCCTGTGTGAAGGGTTGTCCAGCCCCCGGCCGGCTTGCACTGAGCTCCTTGTATTGCCCGGGGACTAGCACCGGGCTCTGTCTGCCTGAGTGGGTACTTGTCCAGCCCCCGGACGGCTTGCACTAAGCTCCCTGTATTGCCCGGGGACTAACCCTGGGCTCTGTCTGTCTGTGTGGGGCTTGTCCAGCTCCCGGCCGGCTTGCACTGAGCTCCTTGTATTGTCCGGGGACGAGACCTGGGCTACGTCTGCCTGTGTGGGGGCTTGTCCAGCCCCTGGCCAGATTGCACTGAGCTCCTTGTATAGCCCGGGGACTAGCCCTGGGCTCTGTCTGCCTTTGTGGGGGCTTGTCCAGCCCCCGGACGGCTTGCACTAAGCTCCCTGTATTGCCCGGGGACTAACCCTGGGCTCTGTCTGCCTGTTCGGGGGCTTGTCCAGCCCCCGGCTGGCTTGCACTGAGCTCCTTGTATTGCCCGGGGACTACCCCTGGGCTACGTCTGCCTGTGTGGGGGCTTGTCCAGCCCCTGGCCAGATTGCACTGAGCTCCTTGTATAGCCCGGGGACTAGCCCTGGGCTCTGTCTGCCTTTGTGGGGGCTTGTCCAGCCCCTGGCAGGCTTGCACTGAGCTCCTTGTATTGCTCGGGGACTAGCCCTGGGCTCTGTCTGCCTGTGTGGGGGCTTGTCCAGCCCCCGGCCGGCTTGCACTGAGCTCCTTGTATTGCCTGGGGACTAGCCCTGGGCTATGTCTGCCTGTGTGGGGGCTTGTCCAGCCCTTGGCCGGCTTGCACTGAGCTCCTTGTATTACCCAGGGACTAGCCCTGGGCTCTGTCTTCCTGTGTGGTGGCTTGTCCAGCCCCCAGCAGGCTTGTCCTGAGCTCCTTGTATTGCCATGGGACTAGCCCTGGGCTCTGTCTGCCTGTGTGGAGGCTTGTCCGCCCCCCGGCCGGCTTGCACTGAGCTCCTTCTATTGCTCAGGGACTAGCCCTGGGCACTCTCTGCCTGTGTGGGGGCTTGTCCAGCTCCCAGCCGGCTTACATTGAGCTCCTTGTATTGCTCGGGGACTAGCCCTGGGCTCTGTCTGCCTGGGTGGGGGCTTGTCCAGCCCCTGGCCGGCTTGCACTGAGCTCCTTCTATTGCTCGGGGACTAGCCCCGGGCTATGTCTGCCTGTGTGAGGGCTTGTCCAGCCTCCGGCAGGCTTGCACTGAACTCCTTGGATTGCCCGGGGACTACACCGGGCTCTGTCTTCCTGTGTGAGGGCTTGTCCAGCCACCGGCAGGCTTGCACTGAGCTCCTTCTATTGCCCGGGGACTAGCCCCGGGCTCTGTCTGCCTGTGTGGGGGATTGTTCAGCCCATGGTCGGCTTGCACTGAGCTCCTTGTATTCCTCGGGGACTAGCCCTGGGCTCTGTCTGTCTGTGTGGGGCTTGTCCAGCTCCTGGCCGGCTTGCACTGAGCACCTTGTATTGCTCGGGGACTAGCCCTGGGCTCGCTCTGCCTGTGTGGGTGCTTGTACAGCCCCCGGCCGGTTTGCACTGAGCTCTTTGTAACCTGGGTTCTGTCTGCCTGTGTGGGGGCTTGTCCAGCCCCTTGGGCTCTGTCTGCCTGTGTCGGGGCTTGTCCAGCCCCCGGCCGGCTTGCACTGAGCTCCTTCAATTGCCCGTGGACTAGCCCAGGGCTATGTCTGCCTGTGTGGGGGCTTGTCCAGCCCCTGGCCGGCATGCACTGAGCTCCTTTTATTGCCTGGTGACTAGCCCTGGGCTATGTCTGCCTGTGTGGGGGCTTGTCCAGCCCTTGGCCGGCTTGCACTGAGCTCCTTGTATTGCCCAGGGACTAGCCCTGGGCTCTGTCTTCCTGTGTGGTGGCTTGTCCAGCCCCCAGCAGGCTTGTCCTGAGCTCCTTGTATTACCCGGGGACTAGCCCCGGGCTATGTCTGCCTGTGTGAGGGCTTGTCCAGCCTCCGGCAGGCTGGCACTGAGCTCCTTGGATTGCCCAGGGACTAGCCCCGGGCTCTGTCTTCCTGTGTGAGGGCTTGTCCAGCCACCGGCAGGCTTGCACTGAGCTCCTTCTATTGCCCGGGGACTAGCCCCGGGCTCTATCTTCATGTTGGAGGGGTTGTTCAGCCCCCGGCTGGCTTGCACTGACCGCCTTCTATTGCCAGCGGACTAGCCCCTTGCTCTGTCTGCCTGAGTGGGTGCTTGTCCAACCCCCGGACGGCTTGCACTGAGCTCCTTGTATTGCCCGGGGACTAGCCCTGGGCTCTGTCTGCCTGTGTGGGGGATTGTTCAGCCCCTGGTCGGCTTGCACTGAGCTCCTTGTATTTCTCGGGGACTAGCCCTGGGCTCTGTCTGTCTGTGTGGGGCTTGTCCAGCTCCTGGCCAGCTTGCACTGAGCACCTTGTATTGCTCGGGGACTAGCCCTGGGCTCTCTCTGCCTGTGTGGGGGCTTGTACAGCCCCCGGCCGGCTTGCACTGAGCTTCTTCTATTGCTCGCGGACTAGCCCTGGGCTCTCTCTGCCTGTGTGGGGGCTTGTCCAGCTCCTGGCCGGCTTGCACTGTGCTCCTTGTATTGCCCGGGGACGAGACCTGGGCTATGTCTGCCTGTGTGGTGGCTTGTCCAGCCCCCAGCAGGCTTGTCCTGAGCTCCTTGTATTGTCCGGGGACTAGCCCCGGGCTATGTCTTCCTGTGTGAGGGCTTGTCCAGCCACCGGCAGGCTTGCACTGAGCTCCTTCTATTGCCCGGGGACTAGCCCCGGGCTCTGTCTTCCTGTGTGAGGGGTTGTCCAGCCCCCGGATGGCTTGCACTGACTGTCTTCTATTGCCCGTGGACGAACCCCTGGCTCTGTCTGCCTGTGTGAAGGGTTGTCCAGCACCCGGCCGGCTTGCACTGAGCTCCTTGTATTGCCCGGGGACTAGCACCGGGCTCTGTCTGCCTGAGTGGGTGCTTGTCCAGCCCCCAGACGGCTTGCACTGAGCTCCTTGTATTGCCCGGGGACTAACCCTGGGCTCTGTCTGCCTGTGTGGGGGATTGTTCAGCCCCTGGTCGGCTTGCACTGAGCTCCTTGTATTCCTCAGGGACTAGCCCTGGGCTCTGTCTGTCTGTGTGGGGCTTGTCTAGCTCCTGGCCGGCTTGCACTGAGCACCTTGTATTGCTCGGGGACTAGCCCTGGGCTCTCTCTGCCTGTGTAGGGGCTTGTACAGACCCGGCCGGCTTGCACTGAGCTTCTTCTATTGCTCGGGGACTAGCCCTGGGCTCTCTCTGCCTGTGTGGGGGCTTGTCCAGCTCCCGGCCGGCTTGCACTGAGCTCCTTGTATTGCCCGGGTAAGAGACCTGGGCTATGTCTGCCTGTTTGGGGGCTTGTCCAGCCCCCGGCTGGCTTGCACTGAGCTCCTTGTATAGCCCGGGGACTAGCCCTGGGCTCTGTCGGCCTGTGTGGGGACTTGTCCAGCCCCTGGCAGGCTTGCACTGAGCTCCTTGTATTGCTCGGGGACTAGCCCTGGGCTCTGTCTTCCTGTGTGGGGGCTTGTCCAGCCCCCGGCCGGCTTGCACTAAGCTCCTTGTATTGCCTGGGGACTAGCCCTGGGCTATGTCTGCCTGTGTGGGGGCTTGTCCAGCCCTTGGCCGGCTTGCACTGAGCTCCTTGTATTACCCAGGGACTAGCCCTGGGCTCTGTCTTCCTGTGTGGTGGCTTGTCCAACCCCCAGCAGGCTTGTCCTGAGCTCCTTGTATTGCCATGGGACTAGCCCTGGGCTCTGTCTGCCTGTGTGGGGGCTTGTCCAGCCCCCGGCCGGCTTGCACTGAGCTCCTTCTATTGCTCAGGGACTAGCCCTGGGCACTCTCTGCCTGTGTGGGGGCTTCTCCAGCTCTCAGCCGGCTTGCATTGAGCTCCTTGTATTGCTCGGGGACTAGCCCTGGGCTCTGTCTGCCTGGGTGGGGGCTTGTCCAGCCCCTGGCCGGCTTGCACTGAGCTCCTTCTATTGCTCGGGGACTAGCCCCGGGCTCTGTCTGTCTGTGTGTGGGCTTGGCCAGCCCCTGGCCGGCCTGCACTGAGCTCCTTCTATTGCTCGGGGACTAGCCCTGGGCTCTATCGGCCTGTGTGTGGGCTTGTCCAGCCACTATCCGGCTTTCACTGAGCTCCTTCTATTGCTTGATGACTAGCCCTGGGCTCTCTCTGACTTTGTGGGGGCTTGTCCAACCCCTGGCTGCCTTGCACTGAGCTCCTTCTATTGCTCGGGGACTAGCCCTGGGATCTGTCTGCCTGTGTGGGCGCTTGTCCAGCTCTGGGCCGGCTTGCACTGAGCTCCTTGTATTGCTGGGGGACTAGCCCTGGGCTCTGTTTGCCTATGTGGGGGCTTATCCAGCTCCCAAACGGCTTGCACTGAGCTCCTTGCATCTCCGGGGACTAGCCCTGGGCTCTGTCTTCCTGTGTGGTGGCTTGTCCAGCCCCCCGGCCGGCTTGCACTGAGCTCCTTGTATTGCCCGGGGACTAGCCCTGGGCTCTGTCTGCCTAAGTGGGTGCTTGTCCAGCCCCCGGACGGCTTGCACTGAGCTCCTTGTATTGCCCGGGGACTAGCCCTGGGCTCTGTCTGTCTGTGTGGGGCTTGTCCAGCTCCTGGCCGGCTTGCACTGAGCACCTTGTATTAGCCCTGGGGACTAGTCCTGGGCTCTGTCTGCCTGTGTGGGGGCTTGTCCAGCCCCTGGCAGTCTTGCACTGAGCTCCTTGTATTGCTCGGGGACTAGCCCTGGGCTCTGTCTGCCTGTGTGGGGGCTTGTACAGCCCCCGGCCGGCTTGCACTGAGCTCCTTGTATTGCCTGGGGACTAGCCCTGGGCTATGTCTGCCTGTGTGGGGGCTTGTCCAGCCCTTGGCCGGCTTGCACTGAGCTCCTTCTATTACCCAGGGACTAGCCCTGGGCTCTGTCTTCCTGTGTGGTGGCTTGTCCAGCCCCCAGCCGGCTTGTCCTAAGCTCCTTGTATTGCCCTGGGACTAGCCCTGGGCTCTGTCTGCCTGTGTGGGGGCTTGTCCAGCCCCCCGCCGGCTTGCACTGAGCTCCTTCTATTGCTCAGGGACTAGCCATGGGCACTCTCTGCCTGTGTGGGGGCATGTCCAGCTCCCAGCCGGCTTGCATTGAGCTCCTTGTATTGCTCGGGGACTAGCCCTGGGCTCTGTCTGCACGGGTGGGGGCTTGTCCAGCCCCTGGCCGGCTTGCAATGAGCTCCTTCTATTGCCCGGGGACTAGCCCAGGTCTATGTCTGCCTGTGTGGGGGCTTGTCCACCCCCTGGCCGGCCTGCACTGAGCTCCTTGTATTGCCTGGGGACTAGCCCTGGGCTATGTCTGCCTGTGTGGGGGCTTGTCCAGCCCCCGGCCGGATTGCACTGAGCTCCTTGTATAGCCCGGGGACTAGCCCTGGGCTCTGTCTGCCTGTGTGGGGGCTTGTCCAGCCCCTGGCAGGCTTGCACTGAGCTCCTTGTATTGCTTGGGGACTAGCCCTGGGCTCTGTCTGCTTGTGTGGGGGCTTGTCCAGCCCCCGGCCGGCTTGCACTGAGCTCCTTGTATTGCCTGGGGACTAGCCCTGCGCTATGTCTGCCTGTGTGAAGGGTTGTCCAGCCCCCGGCCGGCTTGCACTGAGCTCCTTGTATTGCCGGGGGACTAGCCCCGGGCTCTGTCTTCCTGTGTGAGGGGTTGTCCAGCCCCCGGCTGGCTTGCACTGACCGCCTTCTATTGCCCACGGACTAGCCCCTGGCTCTGTCTGCCTGTGTGGGGGCTTGTCCAGCCCCCGGCCGGCTTGCACTGAGCTCCTTCTATTGCCCGGGGACTAGCCCGGGGCTCTGTCTTCCTGTGTGAGGGGTTGTCCAGCCCCCGGCTGGCTTGCACTGACCGCCTTCTATTGCCCGCGGACTAGCCCCTGGCTCTGTCTGCCTGTGTGAAGGGTTGTCCAGCCCCCGGCCGGCTTGCAATGAGCTCCTTGGATTGCCGGGGGACTAGCGCCAGGCTCTGTCTGCCTGAGTGGGTGCTTGTCCAGCCCCCAGACGGCTTGCACTGAGCTCCTTGTATTGCCCGGGGACTAGCCCTGGGCTCTGTCTGCCTGTGTGGGGGATTGTTCAGCCCCTGGTCGGCTTGCACTGAGCTCCTTGTATTCCTCGGGGACTAGCCCTGGGCTTTGTCTGTCTGTGTGGGGCTTGTCCAGCTCCTGGCCGGCTTGCACTGAGCACCTTGTATTGCTCGGGGACTAGCCCTGGGCTCTCTCTGCCTGTGTGGGGGCTTGTACAGCCCCCGGCCGGCTTGCACTGAGCTTCTTCTATTGCTCGGGGACTAGCCCTGGGCTCTCTCTGCCTGTGTGGGGGCTTGTCCAGCTCCCGGCCGGCTTGCACTGAGCTCCTTGTATTGCCCGGGGACGAGACCTGGGCTATGTCTGCCTGTTTGGGGGCTTGTCCAGCCCCCGGCTGGCTTGCACTGAGCTCCTTGTATTGCCGGGGGACTACCCCTGGGCTATGTCTGCCTGTGTGGGGGCTTGTCCAGCCCCCGGCCGGATTGCACTGAGCTCCTTGTATAGCCCGGGGACTAGCCCTGGGCTCTGTCTGCCTGTGTGGGGGCTTGTCCAGCCCCTGGCAGGCTTGCACTGAGCTCCTTGTATTGCTTGGGGACTAGCCCTGGGCTCTGTCTGCTTGTGTGGGGGCTTGTCCAGCCCACGGCCGGCTTGCACTGAGCTCCTTGTATTGCCTGGGGACTAGCCCTGCGCTATGTCTGCCTGTGTGAAGGGTTGTCCAGCCTCCGGCCGGCTTGCACTGAGCTCCTTGTATTGCCGGGGGACTAGCCCCGGGCTCTGTCTTCCTGTGTGAGGGGTTGTCCAGCCCCCGGCTGGCTTGCACTGACCGCCTTCTATTGCCCACGGACTAGCCCCTGGCTCTGTCTGCCTGTGTGAAGGGTTGTCCAGCCCCCGGCCGGCTTGCACTGAGCTCCTTGTATTGCCGGGGGACTAGCGCCAGGCTCTGTCTGCCTGAGTGGGTGCTTGTCCAGCCCCCAGACGGCTTGCACTGAGCTCCTTGTATTGCCCGGGGACTAGCCCTGGGCTCTGTCTGCCTGTGTGGGGGATTGTTCAGCCCCTGGTCGGCTTGCACTGAGCTCCTTGTATTCCTCAGGGACTAGCCCTGGGCTCTGTCTGTCTGTGTGGGGCTTGTCCAGCTCCTGGCCGGCTTGCACTGAGCACCTTGTATTGCTCGGGGACTAGCCCTGGGCTCTCTCTGCCTGTGTGGGGGCTTGTACAGCCCCCGGCCGGCTTGCACTGAGCTTCTTCTATTGCTCGGGGACTAGCCCTGGGCTCTCTCTGCCTGTGTGGGGGCTTGTCCAGCTCCCGGCCGGCTTGCACTGAGCTCCTTGTATTGCCCGGGGACGAGACCTGGGCTATGTCTGCCTGTTTGGGGGCTTGTCCAGCCCCCGGCTGGCTTGCACTGAGCTCCTTGTATTGCCGGGGGACTACCCCTGGGCTATGTCTGCCTGTGTGGGGGCTTGTCCAGCCCCCGGCCGGATTGCACTGAGCTCCTTGTATAGCCCGGGGACTAGCCCTGGGCTCTGTCTGCCTGTGTGGGGGCTTGTCCAGCCCCTGGCAGGCTTGCACTGAGCTCCTTGTATTGCTTGGGGACTAGCCCTGGGCTCTGTCTGCTTGTGTGGGGGCTTGTCCAGCCCCCGGCCGGCTTGCACTGAGCTCCTTGTATTGCCTGGGGACTAGCCCTGCGCTATGTCTGCCTGTGTGAACGGTTGTCCAGCCCCCGGCCGGCTTGCACTGAGCTCCTTGTATTGCCGGGGGACTAGCCCCGGGCTCTGTCTTCCTGTGTGAGGGGTTGTCCAGCCCCCGGCTGGCTTGCACTGACCGCCTTCTATTGCCCACGGACTAGCCCCTGGCTCTGTCTGCCTGTGTGGGGGCTTGTCCAGCCCCCGGCCGGCTTGCACTGAGCTCCTTCTATTGCTCGGGGACTAACCCTGGGCACTCTCTGCCTGTGTTGGGGCTTGTCCAGCTCCCAGCCGGTTTGCATTGAGCTCCTTGTATTGCTCGGGGACTAGCCCTGGGCTCTGTCTGCCTGGGTGGGGGCTTGTCCAGCCCCTGGCCGGCTTGCACTGAGCTCCTTCTATTGCTCGGGGACTAGCCCTGGGCTCTGTCTGTCTGTGTGTGGGCTTGGCCAGCACCTGGCCGGCCTGCACTGAGCTCCTTCTATTGCTCTGGGACTAGCCCTGGGCTCTCTCTGCCTGTGTGGGGGCTTGTCCAGCCGCTGGCCGGCTTTCACTGAGCTCCTTCTATTGCTTGATGACTAGCCCTGGGATCTCTCTGACTGTGTGGGGGCTTGTCCAGCCCCTGGCTGCCTTGCACTGAGCTCCTTCTATTGCTCGGGGACTAGCCCTGGGATCTGTCTGCCTGTGTGGGCGCTTGTCCAGCTCTGGGCCGGCTTGCACTGAGCTCCTTGTATTGCTGGGGGACTAGCCCTGGGCTCTGTTTGCCTATGTGAGGGCTTATCCAGCTCCCAAACGGCTTGCACTGAGCTCCTTGCATTGCCAGGGACTAGCCCTGGGCTCTGTCTGCCTGTGTGGGGGCTTGTCCAGCCCCGGCCGGCTTACACTGAGCTCCTTGTATTGCACGGGGACTAGCCCTGGTCTCTGTCTGCCTGTGTGGGGGCTTGTCCAGCCCCCGGCCGGCTTGCACTGAGCTCCATGTATTGCCCAGGGACTAGCCCTGGGCTCTGTGTGCCTGTGTGCGGGCTTGTCCAGCCCCCGGCCGGCTTGCACTGAGATCCTTGTATTGCCCGGGGACTACCCCTGGGCTATGTCTGCCTGTGTGGGCGCTTGTCCAGCTCTGGGCCGGCTTGCACTGAGCTCCTTGTATTGCTGGGGGACTAGCTCTGGACTCTGTTTGCCTATGTGAGGGCTTATCCAGCTCCCAAACGGCTTGCACTGAGCTCCTTGCATTGCCAGGGACTAGCCCTGGGCTCTGTCTGCCTTAGTGGGTGCTTGTCCAGCCCCCGGCCGGATTGCACTGAGCTCCTTGTATAGCCCGGGGACTAGCCCTGGGCTCTGTCTGCCTGTGTGGGGGCTTGTCCAGCCCCTGGCAGGCTTGCACTGAGCTCCTTGTATTGCTTGGGGACTAGCCCTGGGCTCTGTCTGCTTGTGTGGGGGCTTGTCCAGCCCCCGGCCGGCTTGCACTGAGCTCCTTGTATTGCCTGGGGACTAGCCCTGCGCTATGTCTGCCTGTGTGAAGGGTTGTCCAGCCCCCGGCCGGCTTGCACTGAGCTCCTTGTATTGCCGGCGGACTAGCCCCGGGCTCTGTCTTCCTGTGTGAGGGGTTGTCCAGCCCCCGGCTGGCTTGCACTGACCGCCTTCTATTGCCCACGGACTAGCCCCTGGCTCTGTCTGCCTGTGTGAAGGGTTGTCCAGCCCCCGGCCGGCTTGCACTGAGCTCCTTGTATTGCCGGGGGACTAGCGCCAGGCTCTGTCTGCCTGAGTGGGTGCTTGTCCAGCCCCCAGACGGCTTGCACTGAGCTCCTTGTATTGCCCGGGGACTAGCCCTGGGCTCTGTCTGCCTGTGTGGGGGATTGTTCAGCCCCTGGTCGGCTTGCACTGAGCTCCTTGTATTCCTCAGGGACTAGCCCTGGGCTCTGTCTGTCTGTGTGGGGCTTGTCCAGCTCCTGGCCGGCTTGCACTGAGCACCTTGTATTGCTCGGGGACTAGCCCTGGGCTCTCTCTGCCTGTGTGGGGGCTTGTACAGCCCCCGGCCGGCTTGCACTGAGCTTCTTCTATTGCTCGGGGACTAGCCCTGGGCTCTCTCTGCCTGTGTGGGGGCTTGTCCAGCTCCCGGCCGGCTTGCACTGAGCTCCTTGTATTGCCCGGGGACGAGACCTGGGCTATGTCTGCCTGTTTGGGGGCTTGTCCAGCCCCCGGCTGGCTTGCACTGAGCTCCTTGTATTGCCGGGGGACTACCCCTGGGCTGTGTCTGCCTGTGTGGGGGCTTGTCCAGCCCCCGGCCGGATTGCACTGAGCTCCTTGTATAGCCCAGGGACTAGCCCTGGGCTCTGTCTGCCTGTGTGGGGGCTTGTCCAGCCCCTGGCAGGCTTGCACTGAGCTCCTTGTATTGCTTGGGGACTAGCCCTGGGCTCTGTCTGCTTGTGTGGGGGCTTGTCCAGCCCCCGGCCGGCTTGCACTGAGCTCCTTGTATTGCCTGGGGACTAGCCCTGCGCTATGTCTGCCTGTGTGAAGGGTTGTCCAGCCCCCGGCCGGCTTGCACTGAGCTCCTTGTATTGCCGGGGGACTAGCCCCGGGCTCTGTCTTCCTGTGTGAGGGGTTGTCCAGCCCCCGGCTGGCTTGCACTGACCGCCTTCTATTGCCCACGGACTAGCCCCTGGCTCTGTCTGCCTGTGTGGGGGCTTGTCCAGCCCCCGGCCGGCTTGCACTGAGCTCCTTCTATTGCTCGGGGACTAACCCTGGGGACTTTCTGCCTGTGTTGGGGCTTGTCCAGCTCCCAGCCGGTTTGCATTGAGCTCCTTGTATTGCTCGGGGACTAGCCCTAGGCTCTTTTCTTCCTGGGTGGGGGCTTGTCCAGCCCCTGGCCGGCTTGCACTGAGCTCCTTCTATTGCTTGGGGACTAGCCCTGGGCTCTGTCTGTCTGTGTGTGGGCTTGGCCAGCACCTGGCCGGCCTGCACTGAGCTCCTTCTATTGCTCTGGGACTAGCCCTGGGCTCTCTCTGCCTGTGTGGGGGCTTGTCCAGCCGCTGGCCGGCTTTCACTGAGCTCCTTCTATTGCTTGATGACTAGCCCTGGGATCTCTCTGACTGTGTGGGGGCTTGTCCAGCCCCTGGCTGCCTTGCACTGAGCTCCTTCTATTGCTCGGGGACTAGCCCTGGGATCTGTCTGCCTGTGTGGGCGCTTGTCCAGCTCTGGGCCGGCTTGCACTGAGCTCCTTGTATTGCTGGGGGACTAGCCCTGGGCTCTGTTTGCCTATGTGAGGGCTTATCCAGCTCCCAAACGGCTTGCACTGAGCTCCTTGCATTGCCAGGGACTAGCCCTGGGCTCTGTCTGCCTGTGTGGGGGCTTGTCCAGCCCCGGCCGGCTTACACTGAGCTCCTTGTATTTCACGGGGACTAGCCCTGGTCTCTGTCTGCCTGTGTGGGGGCTTGTCCAGCCCCCGGCCGGCTTGCACTGAGCTCCATGTATTGCCCAGGGACTAGCCCTGGGCTCTGTGTGCCTGTGTGCGGGCTTGTCCAGCCCCCGGCCGGCTTGCACTGAGATCCTTGTATTGCCCGGGGACTACCCCTGGGCTATGTCTGCCTGTGTGAGGGCTTGTCCAGCCCCCGGCCGGCTTGCACTGAGCTCCTTGTATTGCCCAGCGACCAGACCTGGGCTATTTCTGCCTGTGTGGGGGTCTTGTCCAGCCCCCGGCCGGCTTGCACTGAGCTCCCTGAATTGCCCAGGGACTAGCCCTGTGCTCTGTCTGCCTGTGTGGGGGCTTGTCCAGCCCCAGGCCGGTTTGCACTGAGCTCTGTATTGCCCAGGGACTAGCACTGGGCTCTGTTTGAATGTGTGAGGGCTTGTCCAGCCCTGGGCCGGCTTGCACTGAGCTCCTTGTATTGACAAGGGACTCGCCCTGGGCTCTGTCTGCCTGTGTGACGGCTTGTCCAGCACCCGGCCGGCTTGAAAGAGCTCCTTGTATTGCCCAAGGACTAGCCTTGAGCTCTGTCTGCCTGTGTGGGGGCTTGTCCACTCCCCCGGCCGGCTTGCACTGAGCTCCTTCTATTGCTCGGAGACTAACCCTGGGCACTCTCTGCCTGTGTGGGGGCTTGTCCAGCTCCCAGCCGGTTTGCATTGAGCTCCTTGTATTGCTCGGGGACTAGCCCTGGGCTCTGTCTGCCTGGGTGGGGGCTTGTCCAGCCCCTGGCCGGCTTGCACTGAGCTCCTTCTATTGCTCGGGGACTAGCCCTGGGCTCTGTCTGTCTGTGTGTGGGCTTGGCCAGCACCTGGCCGGCCTGCACTGAGCTCCTTCTATTGCTCTGGGACTAGCCCTGGGCTCTCTCTGCCTGTGTGGGGGCTTGTCCAGCCGCTGGCCGGCTTTCACTGAGCTCCTTCTATTGCTTGATGACTAGCCCTGGGATCTCTCTGACTGTGTGGGGGCTTGTCCAGCCCCTGGCTGCCTTGCACTGAGCTCCTTCTATTGCTCGGGGACTAGCCCTGGGATCTGTCTGCCTGTGTGGGCGCTTGTCCAGCTCTGGGCCGGCTTGCACTGAGCTCCTTGTATTGCTGGGGGACTAGCCCTGGGCTCTGTTTGCCTATGTGAGGGCTTATCCAGCTCCCTAACGGCTTGCACTGAGCTCCTTGCATTGCCAGGGACTAGCCCTGGGCTCTGTCTGCCTGTGTGGGGGCTTGTCCAGCCCCGGCCGGCTTACACTGAGCTCCTTGTATTGCACAGGGACTAGCCCTGGTCTCTGTCTGCCTGTGTGCGGGCTTGTCCAGCCCCCGGCCGGCTTGCACTGAGATCCTTGTATTGCCCGGGGACTACCCCTGGGCTATGTCTGCCTGTGTGAGGGCTTGTCCAGCCCCCAGCCGGCTTGCACTGAGCTCCTTGTATTGCCCAGCGACTAGACCTGGGCTATTTCTGCCTGTGTGGGGGTCTTGTCCAGCCCCCGGCCGGCTTGCACTGAGCTCCCTGAATTGCCCAGGGACTAGCCCTGTGCTCTGTCTGCCTGTGTGGGGGCTTGTCCAGCCCCAGGCCGGTTTGCCCTGAGCTCCCTGTATTGCCCAGGGACTAGCACTGGGCTCTGTTTGAATGTGTGAGGGCTTGTCCAGCCCTGGGCCGGCTTGCACTGAGCTCCTTGTATTGACAAGGGACTCGCCCTGGGCTCTGTCTGCCTGTGTGACGGCTTGTCCAGCACCCGGCCGGCTTGAAAGAGCTCCTTGTATTGCCCACGGACTAGCCTTGAGCTCTGTCTGCCTGTGTGGGGGCTTGTCCACTCCCCCGGCCGGCTTGCACTCAGCTCCTTGTATTGCCCAGGGACTAGCCCTGGGCTCTGTCTGCCTGTGTGAGGGCTTGTCCAGCCCCCAGCCGGCTTGCACTGAGCTCTTTGTACCCTGGTTCTGTCTGCCTGTGTCTGGGCTTGTCCAGCCCCCGGCCGGCTTGCACTGAGCTCCTTCAATTGCCCGGGGACTAGCCCAGGGCTATGTCTGCCTGTGTGGGGGCTTGACCAGCCGCGGGCCGGCTTACACTGATTCCTTGTATTGCACGGGGACTAGCCCTGGGCTCTGTCTGCCTGTGTGGGGGCTTGTCCAGCCCCCGGCCGGCTTGCACTGAGCTCCATGTATTGCCCAGGGACTAGCCCTGGGCTCTGTGTGCCTGTGTGCGGGCTTGTCCAGCCCCCGGCCGGCTTGCACTGAGCTCCTTGTATTGCCCGGGGACGAGACCTGGGCTATGTCTGCCTGTTTGGGGGCTTGTCCAGCCCCCGGCCGGCTTGCACTGAGCTCCTTGTATTGCCTGGGAACTACCCCTGGGCTATGTCTGCCTGTGTGAGGGCTTGTCCAGCCCCCGGCCGGCTTGCACTGAGCTCCTTGTATTGCCCAGCGACTAGCCCTGGGCTATTTCTGCCTGTGTGGGGGTCTTGTCCAGCCCCCGGCCGGCTTGCACTGAGCTCCCTGTATTGCCCAGGGACTAGCCCTGTGCTCTGTATGCCTGTGTGGGGGCTTGTCCAGCCCCAGGCCGGCTTGCACTGAGCTCCCTGTATTGCCCAGGGACTAGCCCTGAGCTCTGTTTGAATGTGTGAGGGCTTGTCCAGCCCTTGGCCGGCTTGCACTGAGCTCCTTGTATTGCCCAGGGACTCGCCCTGGGCTCTGTCTGCCTGTGTGACGGCTTGTCCAGCACCCGGCCGGCTTGAAAGAGCTCCTTGTATTGCCCACGGACTAGCCTTGAGCTCTGTCTGCCTGTGTGGGGGCTTGTCCACCCCCCCCGGCCGCTTGCACTGAGCTCCTTGAATTGCCCAGGGACTAGCCCTGGGCTCTGTCTGCCTGTGTGAGGGCTTGTCCAGCCCCCAGCCGGCTTGCACTGAGCTCTTTGTACCCTGGTTCTGTCTGCCTGTGTGGGGGCTTGTCCAGCCCCTTGGGCTCTGTCTGCCTGTGTCGGGGCTTGTCCAGCCCCCGGCTGGCTTGCACTGAGCTCCTTCTATTGCGCGGGGACTAGCCCAAGGCTATGTCTGCCTGTGTGGGGGCTTGACCAGCCCCTGGCCGGCTTGCACTGAGCTCCTTGTATTGCCCAGGGACTAGCCCTGGGCTATGTCTGCCTGTGTGGGGGCTTGTCAGCCCTTGGCCGGCTTGCACTGAGCTCCTTGTATTGCCCAGGGACTAGCCCTGGGCTCTGTCTTCCTGTGTGGTGGCTTCTCCAGCCCCCGGCAGGCTTGTCCTGAGCTCCTTGTATTGCCCGGGGACTAGCCCCGGGCTATGTTTGCCTGTGTGAGGGCTTGTCCAGCCTCCGGCAGGCTTGCACTGGGCTCCTTGTATTGCCCGGGGACTAGCCCCGGGCTCTGTCTTCCTGTGTGAGGGCTTGTCCAGCCACCGGCAGACTTGCACTGAGCTCCTTCTATTGCCCCGGGACTAACCCCAGGCTCTGTCTTCCTGTGTGAGGGGTTGTCCAGCCCCCGGCTGGCTTACACTAAGCTCCTTGTATTGCACGGGGACTAGCCCTGGGCTCTGTCTGCCTGTGTGGGGGCTTGTCCAGCCCCCCGCCGGCTTGCACTGAGCTCCTTCTATTGCTCGGGGACTAGCCATGGGCACTCTCTGCCTGTGTGGGGGCATGTCCAGCTCCCAGCCGGCTTGCATTGAGCTCCTTGTATTGCTCGGGGACTAGCCCTGGGCTCTGTCTGCACTGGTGGGGGCTTGTCCAGCCCCTGGCCGGCTTGCAATGAGCTCCTTCTATTGCCCGGGGACTAGCCCAGGGCTATGTCTGCCTGTGTGGGGGCTTGTCCAGCCCCTGGCCGGCCTGCACTGAGCTCCTTGTATTGCCTGGGGACTAGCCCTGGGCTATGTCTGCCTGTGTGGGGGCTTGTCCAGCCCTTGCACTGAGCTCCTTGTATTGCCCAGGGACTAGCCCTGGGCTCTGTCTTCCTGTGTGGTGGCTTGTCCAGCCTCCGGCAGGCTGGCACTGAGCTCCTTGGATTGCCCGGGGACTAGCCCCGGGCTCTGTCTTCCTGTGTGAGGGCTTGTCCAGCCACCGGCAGGCTTGCACTGAGCTGCTTCTATTGCCCGGGCACTAGCCCCGGGCTCTGTCTTCCTGTGTGAGGGGTTGTCCAGCCCCCGTCTGGCTTGCACTGACCGTCTTCTATTGCCCGCGGACTAGCCACTGGCTCTGTCTGCCTGTGTGAAGGGTTGTCCAGCCCCCGGCCGGCTTGCACTGAGCTCCTTGTATTGCCCGGGGACTAGCGCCGGGCTCTGTCTGCCTGAGTGGGTTCTTGTCCAGCCCCCGGACGGCTTGCACTGAGCTCCTTGTATTATTGCCCGGGACTAGCCCTGGGCTCTGTCTGCCTGTGTGGGGGATTGTTCAGCCCCTGGTCGGCTTGCTCTGAGCTCCTTGTATTTCCCGGGGACTAGCCCTGGGCTCTGTCTGTCTGTGTGGGGCTTGTCCAGCTCCTGGCCGGCTTGCACTGAGCACCTTGTATTGCTCGGGGACTAGCCCTGGGCTCTCTCTGCCTGTGTAGGGGCTTGTACAGCCCCCGGCCGGCTTGCTCTGAGCTTCTTCTATTGCTCGGGGACTAGCCCTGGGCTCTCTCTGCCTGTGTGGGGGCTTGTCCAGCTCCCGGCCGGCTTGCACTGAGCTCCTTGTATTGCCCGGGGACGAGACCTGGGCTATGTCTGCCTGTTTGGGGGCTTGTCCAGCCCCCGACTGGCTTGCACTGAGCTCCTTGTATTGCCCGGGGACTACCCCTGGGCTATGTCTGCCTGTGTGGGGGCTTGTCCAGCCCCTGGCCAGATTGCACTGAGCTCCTTGTATAGCCCGGGGACTAGCCCTGGGCTCTGTCTGCCTGTGCGGGGGCTTGTCCAGCCCCTGGCAGGCTTGCGCTGAGCTCCTTGTATTGCCTGGGGACTAGCCCTGGGCTATGTCTGCCTGTGTGGGGGGCTTGTCCAGGCCTTGGCCGGCTTGCACTGAGCTCCTTGTATTACCCAGGAACTAGCCCTGGGCTCTGTCTTCCTGTGTGGTGGCTTGTCCAGCCCCCAGCAGGCTTGTCCTGAGCTCCTTGTATTGCCCGGGGACTAGTCCTGGGCTCTGTCTGCCTGTGTGGGGGCTTGTCCAGCCCCCGGCCGGCTTGCACTGAGCTCCTTCTATTGCTCAGGGACTAGCCCTGGGCACTCTCTGCCTGTGTGGGGGCTTGTCCAGCCCCCAGCCGGCTTGCATTGAGCTCCTTGTATTGCTCGGGGACTAGCCCTGGGCTCTGTCTGCCTGGGTGGGGGCTTGTCCAGCCCCTGGCCGGCTTGCACTGAGCTCCTTCTATTGCTCGGGGACTAGCCCTGGGCTCTGTCTGTCTGTGTGTGGGCTTGGCCAGCCCCTGACCGGCCTGCACTGAGCTCCTTCTATTGCACGGGGACTAGCCCTGGGCTCTCTCTGCCTGTGTGGGGGCTTGTCCAGCCACTGGCCGGCTTTCACTGAGCTCCTTCTATTGCTTGATGACTAGCCCTGGGCTCTCTCGGACTTTGTGGGGGCTTGTCCAGCCCCTGGCTGCCTTGCACTGAGCTCCTTCTATTGCTCGGGGACTAGCCCTGGGATCTGTCTGCCTGTGTGGGCGCTTGTCCAGCTCTGGGCCGGCTTGCACTGAGCTCCTTGTATTGCTGGGGGACTAGCCCTGGGCTCTGTTTGCCTATGTGGGGGCTTATCCAGCTCCCAAACGTCTTGCACTGAGCTCCTTGCATTGCCGGGGACTAGCCCTGGGCTCTGTCTTCCTGTGTGGTGGCTTGTCCAGCCCCCAGCAGGCTTGTCCTGAGCTCCTTGTATTGCCCGGGGACTAGCCCTGGGCTCTGTCTGCCTATGTGGGGGCGTGTCCAGCCCCCGGCCGGCTTGCACTGAGACCCTTCTATTGCTCGGGGACAAGCCCTGGGCACTCTCTGCCTGTGTGGGGGCTTGTCCAGCTCCCAGCCGGCTTGCATTGAGCTCCTTGTTTTGCTCGGGGACTAGCCCTGGGCTCTGTCTGCCTGGGTGGGGGCTTGTCCAGCCCCTGGCCGGCTTGCACTGAGCTCCTTCTATTGCTCGGGGACTAGCCCTGGGCTCTGTCTGTCTGTGTGTGGGCTTGGCCAGCCCCTGGCCGGCCTGCACTATGCTCCTTCTATTGCTCGGGGACTAGCCCTGGGCTCTCTCGGCCTGTGTGGGTACTTGTCCAGCCACTGCCGGCTTTCACTGAGCTCCTTCTATTGCTTGATGACTAGCCCTGGGCTCTCTCTGACTGTGTGGGGGCTTGTCCAGCCCCTGGCTGCCTTGCACTGAGCTCCTTCTATTGCTCGGGGACTAGCCCTGGGATCTGTCTGCCTGTGTGGGCGCTTGTCCAGCTCTGGGCCGGCTTGCACTGAGCTCCTTGTACTGCTGGGGGACTAGCCCTGGGCTCTGTTTGCCTATGTGGGGGCTTATCCAGCTCCCAAATGGCTTGCACTGAGCTCCTTGCATTGCCGGGGACTAGTCCTGGGCTCTGTCTGCCTGTGTGGGGGCTTGTCCAGCCCCCGGACGGCTTGCACTGAGCTCCTTGTATTGCCCGGGGACTAGCCCTGGGCTCTGTCTGCCTGTGTGGGGGATTGTTCAGCCCCTGGTCGGCTTGCACTGAGCTCCTTGTATTCCTCGGGGACTAGCCCTGGGCTCTGTCTGTCTGTGTGGGACTTGTCCAGCTCCTGGCCGGCTTGCACTGAGCACCTTGTATTGCTCGGGGACTAGCCCTGGCTCTGGGCTCTCTCTGACTGTGTGGGGGCTTGTCCAGCCCCCGGCCGGATTGCACTGAGCTTCTTCTATTGCTCGGGGACTAGCCCTGGGCTCTCTCTGCCTGTGTTGGGGCTTGTCCAGCCCCCAGCAGGCTTGTCCTGAGCTCCTTGTATTGCCCGGGGACTAGCCCCGGGCTATGTCTGCCTGTGTGAGGGCTTGTCCAGCCTCCGGCAGGCTTGCACTGAGCTCCTTGGATTGCCCGGGGACTAGCCCCGGGCTCTGTCTTCCTGTGTGAGGGCTTGTCCAGCCACCGGCAGGCTTGCACTGAGCTCCTTCTATTGCCCGGGGACTAGCCCCGGGCTCTGTCTTCCTGTGTGAGGGGTTGTCCAGCCCCCGGCTGGCTTGCACTGACCGCCTTCTATTGCCCGCGGACTAGCCCCTGGCTCTGTCTGCCTGTGTGAAGGGTTGTACAGCCCCCGTCCGGCTTGCACTGAGCTCCTTGTATTGCCGGGGGACTAGCGCCAGGCTCTGTCTGCCTGAGTGGGTGCTTGTCCAGCCCCCAGGCGGCTTGCACTGAGCTCCTTGTATTGCCCGGGGACTAGCCCTGGGCTCTGTCTGTCTGTGTGGGGCTTGTCCAGCTCCTGGCCGGCTTGCACTGAGCACCTTGTATTGCTCGGGGACTAGCCCTGGGCTCTCTCTGCCTGTGTGGGGGCTTGTACAGCCCCTGGCCGGCTTGCACTGAACTTCTTCTATTGCTCGGGGACTAGCCCTGGGCTCTCTCTGCCTGTGTGGGGGCTTGTCCAGCTCCCGGCCGGCTTGCACTGAGCTCCTTGTATTGCCCGGGGACGAGACCTGGGCTATGTCTGCCTGTTTGGGGGCTTGTCCAGCCCCCGGCTGGCTTGCACTGAGCTCCTTGTATTGCCAGGGGACTACCCCTGGGCTATGTCTGCCTGTGTGGGGGCTTGTCCAGCCCCCGGCCGGATTGCACTGAGCTCCTTGTATAGCCCGGGGACTAGCCCTGGGCTCTGTCTGCCTGTGTGGGGGCTTGTCCAGCCCCTGGCAGGCTTGCACTGAGCTCCTTGTATTGCTTGGGGACTAGCCCTGCGCTATGTCTGCCTGTGTGAAGGGTTGTCCAGCCCCCGGCCAGCTTGCACTGAGCTCCTTGTATTGCCGGGGGACTAGCCCCGGGCTCTGTCTTCCTGTGTGAGGGGTTGTCCAGCCCCCGGCTGGCTTGCACTGACCGCCTTCTATTGCCCACGGACTAGCCCCTGGCTCTGTCTGCCTGTGTGAAGGGTTGTCCAGCCCCCGGCCGGCTTGCACTGAGCTCCTTGTATTGCCGGGGGACTAGCGCCAGGCTCTGTCTGCCTGAGTGGGTGCTTGTCCAGCCCCCAGACGGCTTGCACTAAGCTCCTTGTATTGCCTGGGGACTAGCCCTGGGCTCTGTCTGCCTGTGTGGGGGATTGTTCAGCCCCTGGTCGGCTTGCACTGAGCTCCTTGTATTCCTCAGGGACTAGCCCTGGGCTCTGTCTGTCTGTGTGGGGCTTGTCCAGCTCCTGGCCGGCTTGCACTGAGCACCTTGTATTGCTCGGGGACTAGCCCTGGGCTCTCTCTGCCTGTGTGGGGGCTTGTACAGCCCCCGGCCGGCTTGCACTGAGCTTCTTCTATTGCTCGGGGACTAGCCCTGGGCTCTCTCTGCCTGTGTGGGGGCTTGTCCAGCTCCCGGCCGGCTTGCACTGAGCTCCTTGTATTGCCCGGGGACGAGACCTGGGCTATGTCTGCCTGTTTGGGGGCTTGTCCAGCCCCCGGCTGGCTTGCACTGAGCTCCTTGTATTGCCGGGGGACTACCCCTGGGCTATGTCTGCCTGTGTGGGGGCTTGTCCAGCCCCCGGCCGGATTGCACTGATCTCCTTGTATAGCCCGGGGACTAGCCCTGGGCTCTGTCTGCCTGTGTGGGGGCTTGTCCAGCCCCTGGCAGGCTTGCACTGAGCTCCTTGTATTGCTTGGGGACTAGCCCTGGGCTCTGTCTGCTTGTGTGGGGGCTTGTCCAGCCCCCGGCCGGCTTGCACTGAGCTCCTTGTATTGCCTGGGGACTAGCCCTGCGCTATGTCTGCCTGTGTGAAGGGTTGTCCAGCCCCCGGCCGGCTTGCACTGAGCTCCTTGTATTGCCGGGGGACTAGCCCCGGGCTCTGTCTTCCTGTGTGAGGTTTTGTCCAGCCCCCGGCTGGCTTGCACTGACCGCCTTCTATTGCCCACGGACTAGCCCCTGGCTCTGTCTGCCTGTGTGGGGGCTTGTCCAGCCCCCGGCCGGCTTGCACTGAGCTCCTTCTATTGCTCGGGGACTAACCCTGGGCACTCTCTGCCTGTGTGGGGGCTTTTCCAGCTCCCAGCCGGTTTGCATTGAGCTCCTTTTATTGCTCGGGGACTAGCCCTGGGCTCTGTCTGCCTGGGTGGGGGCTTGTCCAGCCCCTGGCTGGCTTGCACTGAGCTCCTTCTATTGCTCGGGGACTAGCCCTGGGCTCTGTCTGTCTGTGTCTGGGCTTGGCCAGCACCTGGCCGGCCTGCACTGAGCTCCTTCTATTGCTCGGGGACTAGCCCTGGGCTCTCTCTGCCTGTGTGGGGGCTTGTCCAGCCGCTGGCCGGCTTTCACTGAGCTCCTTCTATTGCTTGATGACTAGCCCTGGGATCTCTCTGACTGTGTGGGGGCTTGTCCAGCCCCTGGCTGCCTTGCACTGAGCTCCTTCTATTGCTCGGGGACTAGCCCTGGGATCTGTCTGCCTGTGTGGGCGCTTGTCCAGCTCTGGGCCGGCTTGCACTGAGCTCCTTGTATTGCTGGGGGACTAGCCCTGGGCTCTGTTTGCCTATGTGAGGGCTTATCCAGCTCCCAAACGGCTTGCACTGAGCTCCTTGCATTGCCGGGGACTAGCCCTGGGCTCTGTCTGCCTGTGTGGGGGCTTGTCCAGCCCCGGCCGGCTTACACTGAGCTCCTTGTATTGCACGGGGACTAGCCCTGGTCTCTGTCTGCCTGTGTGGGGGCTTGTCCAGCCCCCTGCCGGCTTGCACTGAGCTCCATGTATTGCCCAGGGACTAGCCCTGGGCTCTGTGTGCCTGTGTGCGGGCTTGTCCAGCCCCCGGCCGGCTTGCACTGAGATCCTTGTATTGCCCGGGGACTACCCCTGGGCTATGTCTGCCTGTGTGAGGGCTTGTCCAGCCCCCGGCCGGCTTGCACTGAGCTCCTTGTATTGCCCAGCGACTAGACCTGGGCTATTTCTGCCTGTGTGGGGGTCTTGTCCAGCCCCCGGCCGGCTTGCACTGAGCTCCCTGAATTGCCCAGGGACTAGCCCTGTGCTCTGTCTGCCTGTGTGGGGGCTTGTCCAGCCCCAGTCCGGTTTGCACTGAGCTCCCTGTATTGCCCAGGGACTAGCACTGGGCTCTGTTTGAATGTGTGAGGGCTTGTCCAGCCCTGGGCCGGCTTGCACTGAGCTCCTTGTATTGACAAGGGACTTGCCCTGGGCTCTGTCTGCCTGTGTGACGGCTTGTCCAGCACCCGGCCGGCTTGAAAGAGCTCCTTGTATTGCCCACGGACTAGCCTTGAGCTCTGTCTGCCTGTGTGGGGGCTTGTCCACTCCCCCGGCCGGCTTGCACTCAGCTCCTTGTATTGCCCAGGGACTAGCCCTGGGCTCTGTCTGCCTGTGTGAGGGCTTGTCCAGCCCCCAGCCGGCTTGCACTGAGCTCTTTGTACCCTGGTTCTGTCTGCCTGTGTCGGGGCTTGTCCAGCCCCCGGCCGGCTTGCACTGAGCTCCTTCAATTGCCCGGGGACTAGCCCAGGGCTATGTCTGCCTGTGTGGGGGCTTGACCAGCCCCGGGCCGGCTTACACTGATTCCTTGTATTGCACGGGGACTAGCCCTGGGCTCTGTCTGCCTGTGTGGGGGCTTGTCCAGCCCCTGGCCGGCTTGCACTGAGCTCCATGTATTGCCCAGGGACTAGCCCTGGGCTCTGTGTGCCTGTGTGCGGGCTTGTCCAGCCCCCGGCCGGCTTGCACTGAGCTCCTTGTATTGCCCGGGGACGAGACCTGGGCTATGTCTGCCTGTTTGGGGGCTTGTCCAGCCCCCGGCCAGCTTGCACTGAGCTCCTTGTATTGCCCGGGAACTACCCCTGGGCTATGTCTGCCTGTGTGAGGGCTTGTCCAGCCCCCGGCCGGCTTGCACTGAGCTCCTTGTATTGCCCAGCGACTAGTCCTGGGCTATTTCTGCCTGTGTGGGGGTCTTGTCCAGCCCCCGACCCGCTTGCACTGAGCTCCCTGTATTGCCCAGGGACTAGCCCTGTGCTCTGTCTGCCTGTGTGGGGGCTTGTCCAGCCCCAGGCCGGCTTGCACTGAGCTCACTGTATTGCCCAGGGACTAGCCCTGAGATCTGTTTGAATGTGTGAGGGCTTGTCCAGCCCTTGGCCGGCTTGCACTGAGCTCCTTGTATTGCCCAGGGACTCGCCCTGGGCTCTGTCTGCCTGTGTGACGGCTTGTCCAGCACCCGGCCGGCTTGAAAGAGCTCCTTGTATTGCCCGGGGACTAGCCCCGGGCTATGTTTGCCTGTGTGAGGGCTTGTCCAGCCTCCGGCAGGCTTGCACTGAGCTCCATGTATTGCCCAGGGACTAGCCCTGGGCTCTGTGTGCCTGTGTGCGGGCTTGTCCAGCCCCCGGCCGGCTTGCACTGAGCTCCTTGTATTGCCCGGGGACGAGACCTGGGCTATGTCTGCCTGTTTGGGGGCTTGTCCAGCCCCCGGCCGGCTTGCACTGAGCTCCTTGTATTGCCCGGGAACTACCCCTGGGCTATGTCTGCCTGTGTGAGGGCTTGTCCAGCCCCCGGCCGGCTTGCACTGAGCTCCTTGTATTGCCCAGCGACTAGCCCTGGGCTATTTCTGCCTGTGTGGGGGTCTTGTCCAGCCCCCGGCCGGCTTGCACTGAGCTCCCTGTATTGCCCAGGGACTAGCCATGTGCTCTGTCTGCCTGTGTGGGGGCTTGTCCAGCCCCAGGCCGGCTTGCACTGAGCTCCCTGTATTGCCCAGGGACTAGCCCTGAGATCTGTTTGAATGTGTGAGGGCTTGTCCAGCCCTTGGCCGGCTTGCACTGAGCTCCTTGTATTGCCCAGGGACTCGCCCTGGGCTCTGTCTGCCTGTGTGACGGCTTGTCCAGCACCCGGCCGGCTTGAAAGAGCTCCTTGTATTGCCCACGGACTAGCCTTGAGCTCTGTCTGCCTGTGTGGGGGCTTGTTCACCCCCCCGGCCGCTTGCACTGAGCTCCTTGAATTGCCCAGGGACTAGCCCTGGGCTCTGTTTGCCTGTGTGAGGGCTTGTCCAGCCCCCAGCCGGCTTGCACTGAGCTCTTTGAACCCTGGTTCTGTCTGCCTGTGTGGGGGCTTGTCCAGCCCCTTGGGCTCTGTCTGCCTGTGTCGGGGCTTGTCCAGCCCCCGGCTGGCTTGCACTGAGCTCCTTCTATTGCGCGGGGACTAGCCCAGGGCTATGTCTGCCTGTGTGGGGGCTTGACCAGCCCCTGGCCAGCTTGCACTGAGCTCCTTGTATTGCCCGGGGACTAGCCCTGGGCTATGTCTGCCTGTGTTGGGGCTTGTCAGCCCTTGGCCGGCTTGCACTGAGCTCCTTGTATTGCCCAGGGACTAGCCCTGGGCTCTGTCTTCCTGTGTGGTGGCTTCTCCAGCCCCCGGCAGGCTTGTCCTGAGCTCCTTGTATTGCCCGGGGACTAGCCCCGGGCTATGTTTGCCTGTGTGAGGGCTTGTCCAGCCTCCGGCAGGCTTGCACTGAGCTCCTTGTATTGCCCGGGGACTAGCCCCGGGCTCTGTCTTCCTGTGTGAGGGCTTGTCCAGCCACCGGCAGGCTTGCACTGAGCTCCTTCTATTGCCCCGGGACTAACCCCAGGCTCTGTCTTCCTGTGTGAGGGGTTGTCCAGCCCCCGGCTGGCTTACACTAAGCTCCTTGTATTGCACGGGGACTAGCCCTGGGCTCTGTCTGCCTGTGTGGGGGCTTGTCCAGCCCCCGGCCGGCTTGCACTGAGCTCCATGTATTGCCCAGGGACTAGCCCTGGGCTCTGTGTGCCTGTGTGCGGGCTTGTCAAGCCCCAGGCCGGCTTGCACTGAGCTCCTTGTATTGCCCGGGGACGGGACCTGGGCTATGTCTGCCTGTTTGGGGGCTTGTCCAGCCCCCGGCCGGCTTGCACTGAGCTCCTTGTATTGCCCGGGGACTACCCCTGGGCTATGTCTGCCTTTGTGAGGGCTTGTCCAGCCCCCGGCCGGCTTGCACTGAGCTCCCTGTATTGCCCAGGGATTAGCCCTGTGCTCTGTCTGCCTGTGTGGGGGCTTGTCCAGCCCCAGGCCGGCTTGCACTGAGCTCCTTGTATTGCCCAGGGACTCGCCCTTGGCTCTGTCTGCCTGTGTGACGGCTTGTCCAGCACCCGGCCGGCTTGAAAGAGCTCCTTGTATTGCCCACAGACTAGCCTTGAGCTCTCTCTGCCTGTCTGGGGGCTTGTCCACCCCCCGGCCGGTTTGCACTGAGCTCCTTGTATTGCCCAGGGACTAGCCCTGGGCTCTGTCTGCCTGTGTGAGGGCTTGTCCAGCCCCCAGCAGGCTTGCACTGAGCTCTTTGTACCCTGGTTCTGTCTGCCTGTGTGGGGGCTTGTCCAGCCCTTTGGGCTCTGTCTGCCTGTGTCGGGGCTTGTCCAGCCCCCGGCCGGCTTGCACTGAGCTCCTTCTATTGCCCGGGGACTAGCCCATTGCTATGTCTGCCTGTGTGGGGGCTTGACCAGCCCCTGGCCGGCTTCCACTGAGCGCCTTGTATTGCCTGGGGACTAGCCCTGGGCTATGTCTGCCTGTGTGGGGGCTTGTCCAGCCCTTGGCCGGCTTGCACTGAGCTCCTTGTATTGCCCAGGGACTAGCCCTGGGCTCTGTCTTCCTGTGTGGTGGCTTGTCCAGCCCCCGGCAGGCTTGTCCTGAGCTCCTTGTATTGCCCGGGGACTAGCCCCGGGCTATGTTTGCCTGTGTGATGGCTTGTCCAGCCTCCGGCAGGATTGCACTGAGCTCATTGTATTGCCCGGGGACTAGCCCCGGGCTCTGTCTTCCTGTGTGAGGGCTTGCCCAGACAAAGGCAGGCTTGAACTGAGCTCCTTCTATTGCCCGGGGACTAACCCCGGGCTCTGTCTTCCTGTGTGAGGGGTTGTACAGCCCCCGGCCGGCTTGCACTGAGCTCCTTGTATTGCCCTGGGACTAGCCCTGGGCTCTGTCTGCCTGTGTGAGGGCTTGACCAGCCCCCGGCCGGCTCGCACTGAGCTCCTTGTATTGCCCAGGGACTAGCCCTGGTCTCTGTCTGCCTGAGTGAGGGCTTGTCCAGCCCCCGGCCAGATTGCACTGAGCTCCTTGTATTGCCCGGGGACTAGCCCTGGGCTCTGTCTGCCTGTGTGGGGGCTTGTCCGGCCCCGGCCGGCTTGCACTGAGCTCCTTGTATATCCCGGGGACTAGCCCTGGGCTCTGTCTGCCTGTGTGGGGGCTTGTCCAGCCCCCGGCCGGCTTGCACTGAGCTCCTTGTATTGCCCGGGGACTAGCCCTGAGCTCTGTCTGCCTGTGTGGGGGCTTGTCCAGTCCACGGCCGGCTTGCACTGAGCTCTGTCTATTGCGCGGGGAATAGTCCTGGGCTCTGTCTGCCTGTGTGGGGGCTTGTCCAGCTCCCGGCCGGCTTGCACTGAGCTCCTTGTATTGCCCGATGACTAGCCCTGGGCTCTGTTTGCCTGTGTGGTGGCTTGTCCAGCCCCTGGCCGGCTTGCACTGATCTCCTTGTATTGCCCGGGGACTAGCCCTGGGCTCTGTCTGCCTGTGTCGGGGCTTGTCCAGCCCATGGCCGGCTTGCACTGAGCTCTTTGTATTGCACAGGGGACTAGCCCTGGGCTCGGTCTGACTGTGTGGTGGCTTGTCCAGCCCCCAGCAGGCTTGCACTGAGCTCCTTGTATTGCCCATGGAGTTGCCCTGGGCACTGTCTGTCTGTGTGGGCGCTTGTCCAGCCCCTGGCCGGCTTGCACTGAGCTCCTTGTATTGCCTGGGGACTACCCCTGGGCTATGTCTGCCTGTGTGAGGGCTTGTCCAGCCTCCGGCCAGCTTGCACTGAGCTCCCTGTATTGCCCAGGGACTAGCCCTGTGCTCTGCCTGTGTGGGGGCTTGTCCAGCACCTGGCCGGCTTGCACTGAGCTCCTTGTATTGCCCAGGGACTCGCCCTGGGCTCTATCTGCCTGTGTGACGGCTTGTCCAGCCCCCGGCCGGCTTGCAAAGAGCTCCTTGTATTGCCCATGGACTATCCTTGAGCTCTGTCTGCCTGTGTGGGGGCTTGTCCACCCCCAGCCGGCTTGCACTGAGCTCCTTGTATTGCCCAGGGACTAGCCCTGGGCTCTGTCTGCCTGTGTGAGGGCTTGTCCAGCCCCCAGCCGGCTTGCACTGAGCTCTTTGTACCCTGGGTTCTGTCTGCCGGTGTGGGGGCTTGTCCAGCCCCTTGGGCTCTGTCTGCCTGTGTCGGGGCTTGTCCAGCCCCCGGCCGGCTTGCACTGAGCTCCTTCTATTGCCCGGGGACTAGCCCAGGGCTATGTCTGCCTGTGTGGGGGCTTGTCCAGCCCCTGGCCGGCATGCACTGAGCGCCTTATATTGCCCGCGGACTAGCCCCTGGCTCTGTCTGCCTGTGTGGGGGATTGTTCAGCCCATGGTCGGCTTGCACTGAGCACCTTGTATTGCTCGGGGACTAGCCCTGGGCTCTCTCTGCCTGTGTGGGGGCTTGTACAGCCCCCGGCCGGTTTGCACTGAGCTCCTTGTATTGCCCGGGACGAGACCTGGGATATGTCTGCCTGTTTGGGTGCTTGTCCAGCCCCCGGCTGGCTTGCACTGAGCTCCTTGTATTGCCCGGGGTCTACCCCTGGGCTGTGTCTGCCGGTGTGAGGGCTTGTCCAGCCCCCGGCCGGCTTGCACTGAGCTCCTTGTATTGCCCAGCGACTAGCCCTGGGCTATTTCTGCCTGTGTGGGGGTCTTGTCCAGCCCCCGGCCGGCTTGCACTGAGCTCCCTGTATTGCCCAGGGACTAGCCCTGTGCTCTGTCTGCCTGTGTGACGGCTTGTCCAGCCCCCGGCCGGCTTGCAAAGAGCTCCTTGTATTGCCCACTGACTAGCCTTGAGCTCTGTCTGCCTGTGTGGGGGCTTGTCCACCCCCCCAGCCGGCTTGCACTGAGCGCCTTGTATTGCCCAGGGACTAGCCCTGCGCTCTGTCTGCCTGTGTGAGGGCTTGTCCAGCCCCCAGCCGGCTTGCACTGAGCTCTTTGTACCCTGGGTTCTGT
Source organism: Ambystoma mexicanum (assembly GCF_040938575.1). Taxonomy (NCBI): domain Eukaryota; kingdom Metazoa; phylum Chordata; class Amphibia; order Caudata; family Ambystomatidae; genus Ambystoma; species Ambystoma mexicanum. Next base: position 990,820 of record NC_090925.1, on the reverse strand, counting down.
CTGCCAGTGTGGGGGCTTGTCCAGCCCCTTGGGCTCTGTCTGCCTGTGTCGGGGCTTGTCCAGCCCCCGGCCGGCTTGCACTGAGCTCCTTCTATTGCCCGGGGACTAGCCCAGGGCTATGTCTGCCTGTGTGGGGGCTTGTCCAGCCCCTGGCCGGCATGCACTGAGCTCCTTGTATTGCCTGGGGACTAGCCCTGGGCTATGTCTGCCTGTGTGCGGGCTTGTCCAGCCCTTGGCCGGCTTGCACTGAGCTCCTTGTATTGCCCAGGGACTAGCCCTGGGCTCTGTCTTCCTGTGTGGTGGCTTGTCCAACCCCCAGCAGGCTTGTCCTGAGCTCCTTGTATTGCCCGCAGACTAGCCCCGGGCTATGTCTGCCTGTGTGAGGGCTTGTCCAGGCTCCGGCAGGCTGGCACTGAGCTCCTTGGATTGCCCGGGGACTAGCCCCGGGCTCCGTCTTCCTGTGTGAGGGCTTGTCCAGCCACCAGCAGGCTTGCACTGAGCTCCTTCTATTGCCCGGGGACTAGCTCCGGGCTCTGTCTTCCTGTGTGAGGGGTTGTCCAGCCCCCAGCTGGCTTGCACTGACCGCCTTCTATTGCCTGCGGACTAGCTCCTGGCTCTGTCTGCCTGTGTGAAGGGTTGTCCAGCCCCCGGCTGGCTTGCACTGAGCTCCTTGTATTGCCCGGGGACTTGTGCCGGGCTCTGTCTGCCTGAGTGGGTGCTTGTCCAGCCCCCTGGACGGCTTGCACTGAGCTCCTTGTATTGCCCGGGGACTAGCCCTGGGCTCTGTCTGTCTTTGTGGTGCTTGTCCAGCTCCTGGCCGGCTTGCACTGAGCACCTTGTATTGCTCGGGGACAAGCCCTGAGCTCTCTCTGCCTGTGTGGGGGCTTGTACAGCCCCCGGCCGGCTTGCACTGAGCTTCTTCTATTGCTCGGGGACTAGCCCTGGGCTCTCTGCCTGTGTGGGGGCTTGTCCAGCTCCCGGCCGTCTTGCACTGAGCTCCTTGTATTGCCCGGGGACTTGTGCCGGGCTCTGTCTGCCTGAGTGAGTGCTTGTCCAGCCCCCGGACGGCTTGCACTGAGCTCCTTGTATTGCCCGGGGACTAGCCCTGGGCTCTGTCTGTCTTTGTGGTGCTTGTCCAGCTCCTGGCCGGCTTGCACTGAGCACCTTGTATTGCTCGGGGACTAGCCCTGAGCTCTCTCTGCCTGTGTGGGGGCTTGTACAGCCCCCGGCCGGCTTGCACTGAGCTTCTTCTATTGCTCGGGGACTAGCCCTGGGCTCTCTCCCTGTGTGGGGGCTTGTCCAGCTCCCGGCCGTCTTGCACTGAGCTCCTTGTATTGCCCGGGGATGAGACCTGGGCTATGTCTGCCTGTGTGGTGGCTTGTCCAGCCGCCAGCAGGCTTGTCCTGAGCTCCTTGTATTGCCTGGGGACTAGCCCCGGGCTATGTCTTCCTGTGTGAGGGCTTGTCCAGCCACCGGCAGGCTTGCACTGAGCTCCTTCTATTGCCCGGGGACTAGCCCCAGGCTCTGTCTTCCTGTGTGAGGGGTTGTCCAGCCCCCGGCTGGCTTGCAATGACCGCCTTCTATTGCCCGCGGACTAGCCCCTGGCTCTGTCTGCCTGTGTGAAGGGTTGTCCAGCCCCCGGGCGGCTTGCACTGAGCTCCTTGTATTGCCCGGGGACTAGCGCCGGGCTCTGTCTGCCTGAGTTGGTGCTTGTCCAGCCCCCGGACGGCTTGCACTGAGCTCCTTGTATTGCCCGGGGACTAGCCCTGGGCTCTGTCTGCCTGTGTGGGGGATTGTTCAGCCCCTGGTCAGCTTGCACTGAGCTCCTTGTATTCCTCGGGGACTAGCCCTGGGCTCTGTCTGTCTGTGTGGGGCTTGTCCAGCTCCTGGCCGGCTTGCACTGAGCACCTTGTATTGCTCGGGGACTAGCCCTGGGCTCTCTCTGCCTGTGTAGGGGCTTGAACAGCCCCCGGCCGGCTTGCACTGAGCTTCTTCTATTGCTCGGGGACTAGCCCTGGGCTCTCTCTGCCTGTGTGGGGGCTTGTCCAGCTCCCGGCCAGCTTGCACTGAGCTCCTTATATTGCCCAGGGACGAGACCTGGGCTATGTCTGCCTGTTTGGGGGCTTGTCCAGCCCCCGGCTGGCTTGCACTGAGCTCCTTGTATAGCCCGGGGACTAGCCCTGGGCTCTGTCTGCCTGTGTGGGGGCTTGTCCAGCCCCTGGCAGGCTTGCACTGAGCTCCTTGTATTGCTCGGGGACTAGCCCTGGGCTCTGTCTGCCTGTGTGGGGGCTTGTCCAGCCCCCGGCCGGCTTGCACTGAGCTCCTTGTATTGCCTGGGGACTAGCCATGGGCTATGTCTGCCTGTGTGGGGGCTTGTCCAGCCCTTGGCCGGCTTGCACTGAGCTCCTTGTATTGCCCAGGGACTTGCCCTGGGCTCTGTCTTCCTGTGTGCTGGCTTGTCCAGCCCCCAGCAGGCTTGTCCTGAGCTCCTTGTATTACCCAGGGACTAGCCCCGGGCTATGTCTGCATGTGTGAGGGCTTGTCCAGCCTCCGGCAGGCTGGCACTGAGCTCCTTGGATTGCCCAGGGACTAGCCCCGGGCTCTGTCTTCCTGTGTGAGGGCTTGTCCAGCCACCGGCAGGCTTGCACTGAGCTCCTTCTATTGCCCGGGGACTAGCCCTGGGCTCTGTCTTCCTGTGTGAGGGGTTGTCCAGCCCCCGGCTGGCTTGCACTGAGCTCCTTGTATTGCCCGGGGACGAGACCTGGGCTATGTCTGCCTGTGTGGTGGCTTGTCCAGCCCCCAGCAGGCTTGTCCTGAGCTCCTTGTATTGCCTGGGGACTAGCCCCGGGCTATGTCTTCCTGTGTGAGGGCTTGTCCAGCCACCGGCAGGCTTGCACTGAGCTCCTTCTATTGCCCGGGGACTAGCCCCGGGCTCTGTCTTCCTGTGTGAGGGGTTGTCCAGCCCCCGGCTGGCTTGCACTGACCGCATTCTATTGCCCGCGGACTAGCCCCTGGCTCTGTCTGCCTGTGTGAAGGGTTGTCCAGCCCCCGGGCGGCTTGCACTGAGCTCCTTGTATTTCCCGGGGACTAGCGCCGGGCTCTGTCTGCCTGAGTGGGTGCTTGTCCAGCCCCCGGACGGCTTGCACTGAGCTCCTTGTATTGCCCGAGGACTAGCCCTGGGCTCTGTCTGCCTGTGTGGGGGATTGTTCAGCCCCTGGTCGGCTTGCACTGAGCTCCTTGTATTCCTCGGGGACTAGCCCTGGGCTCTGTCTGTCTGTGTGGGGCTTGTCCAGCTCCTGGCCGGCTTGCACTGAGCACCTTGAAATGCTCGGGGACTAGCCCTGGGCTCTCTCTGCCTGTGTAGGGGCTTGAACAGCCCCCGGCCGGCTTGCATTGAGCTTCTTCTATTGCTCAGGGACTAGCCCTGGGCTCTCTCTGCCTGTGTGGGGGCTTGTCCAGCTCCCGGCCAGCTTGCACTGAGCTCCTTATATTGCCCGGGGACGAGACCTGGGCTATGTCTGCCTGTTTGGGGGCTTGTCCAGCCCCCGGCTGGCTTGCACTGAGCTCCTTGTATTGCCCGAGGACAACCCCTGGGCTATGTCTGCCTGTGTGGGGGCTTGTCCAGCCCCTGGCCAGATTGCACTGAGCTCCTTGTATAGCCCGGGGACTAGCCCTGGGCTCTGTCTGCCTGTGTGGGGGCTTGTCCAGCCCCTGGCAGGCTTGCACTGAGCTCCTTGTATTGCTCGGGGACTAGCCCTGGGCTCTGTCTGCCTGTGTGGGGGCTTGTCCAGCCCCCGGCCGGCTTGCACTGAGCTCCTTGTATTGCCTGGGGACTAGCCCTGGGCTATGTCCAGCCCCTGGCCGGCATGCACTGAGCTCCTTGTATTGCCTGGGGACTAGCCCTGGGCTATGTCTGCCTGTGTGGGGGCTTGTCCAGCCCTTGGCCGGCTTGCACTGAGCTCCTTGTATTGCCCAGGGACTAGCCCTGGGCTCTCTCTGCCTGTGTAGGGGCTTGAACAGCCCCCGGCCGGCTTGCACTGAGCTTCTTCTATTGCCCGGGGACTAGCCCTGGGCTCTCTCTGCCTGTGTGGGGGCTTGTCCAGCTCCCGGCCAGCTTGCACTGAGCTCCTTATATTGCCCAGGGACGAGACCTGGGCTATGTCTGCCTGTTTGGGGGCTTGTCCAGCCCCCGGCTGGCTTGCACTGAGCTCCTTGTATTGCCCGAGGACAACCCCTGGGCTATGTCTGCCTGTGTGGGGGCTTGTCCAGCCCCTGGTCAGATTGCACTGAGCTCCTTGTATAGCCCGGGGACTAGCCCTGGGCTCTGTCTGCCTGTGTGGGGGCTTGTCCAGCTCCTGGCAGGCTTGCACTGAGCTCCTTGTATTGCTCGGGGACTAGCCCTGGGCTCGGTCTGCCTGTGTGGGGGCTTGTCCAGCCCCCGGCCGGCTTGCACTGAGCTCCTTGTATTGCCTGGGGACTAGCCCTGGGCTATGTCTGCCTGTGTGGGGGCTTGTCCAGCCCTTGGCCGGCTTGCACTGAGCTCCTTGTATTGCCCAGGGACTTGCCCTGGGCTCTGTCTTCCTGTGTGGTGGCTTGTCCAGCCCCCAGCAGGCTTGTCCTGAACTCCTTGTATTACCCAGGGACTAGCCCCGAGCTATGTCTGCATATGTGAGGGCTTGTCCAGCCTCCGGCAGGCTGGCACTGAGCTCCTTGGATTGCCCAGGGACTAGCCCCGGGCTCTGTCTTCCTGTGTGAGGGCTTGTCCAGCCACCGGCAGGCTTGCACTGAGCTCCTTCTATTGCCCGGGGACTAGCCCTGGGCTCTGTCTTCCTGTGTGAGGGGTTGTCCAGCCCCCGGCTGGCTTGCACTGAGCTCCTTGTATTGCCCGGGGACGAGACCTGGGTTATGTCTGCCTGTGTGGTGGCTTGTCCAGCCCCCAGCAGGCTTGTCCTGAGCTCCTTGTATTGCCTGGGGACTAGCCCCGGGCTATGTCTTCCTGTGTGAGGGCTTGTCCAGCCACCGGCAGGCTTGCACTGAGCTCCTTCTATTGCCCGGGGACTAGCCCCGGGCTCTGTCTTCCTGTGTGAGGGGTTGTCCAGCCCCCGGCTGGCTTGCACTGACCGCATTCTATTGCCCGCGGACTAGCCCCTGGCTCTGTCTGCCTGTGTGAAGGGTTGTCCAGCCCCCGGGCGGCTTGCACTGAGCTCCTTGTATTTCCCGGGGACTAGCGCCGGGCTCTGTCTGCCTGAGTGGGTGCTTGTCCAGCCCCCAGACGGCTTGCACTGAGCTCCTTGTATTGCCCGGGGACTAGCCCTGGGCTCTGTCTGCCTGTGTGGGGGATTGTTCAGCCCCTGGTCGGCTTGCACTGAGCTCCTTGTATTCCTCGGGGACTAGCCCTGGGCTCTGTCTGTCTGTGTGGGGCTTGTCCAGCTCCTGGCCGGCTTGCACTGAGCACCTTGAATTGCTCGGGGACTAGCCCTGGGCTCTCTCTGCCTGTGTAGGGGCTTGAACAGCCCCCGGCCGGCTTGCATTGAGCTTCTTCTATTGCTCAGGGACTAGCCTTGGGCTCTCTCTGCCTGTGTGGGGGCTTGTCCAGCTCCCGGCCAGCTTGCACTGAGCTCCTTATATTGCCCGGGGACGAGACCTGGGCTATGTCTGCCTGTTTGGGGGCTTGTCCAGCCCCCGGCTGGCTTGCACTGAGCTCCTTGTATTGCCCGAGGACAACCCCTGGGCTATGTCTGCCTGTGTGGGGGCTTGTCCAGCCCCTGGCCAGATTGCACTGAGCTCCTTGTATAGCCCGGGGACTAGCCCTGGGCTCTGTCTGCCTGTGTGGGGGCTTGTCCAGCCCCTGGCAGGCTTGCACTGAGCTCCTTGTATTGCTCGGGGACTAGCCCTGGGCTCTGTCTGCCTGTGTGGGGGCTTGTCCAGCCCCGGCCGGCTTGCACTGAGCTCCTTGTATTGCCTTGGGGACTAGCCCTGGGCTATGTCCAGCCCCTGGCCGGCATGCACTGAGCTCCTTGTATTGCCTGGGGACTAGCCCTGGGCTATGTCTGCCTGTGTGGGGGCTTATCCAGCCCTTGGCCGGCTTGCACTGAGCTCCTTGTATTGCCCAGGGACTAGCCCCGGGCTCTGTCTTCCTGTGTGAGGGCTTGTCCAGCCACCGGCAGGCTTGCACTGAGCTCCTTCTATTGCCCGGGGACTAGCCCTGGGCTCTGTCTTCCTGTGTGAGGGGTTGTCCAGCCCGCGGCTGGCTTGCACTGAGCTCCTTGTATTGCCCGGGGACGAGATCTGGGCTATGTCTGCCTGTGTGGTGGCTTGTCCAGCCCCCAGCAGGCTTGTCCTGAGCTCCTTGTATTGCCTGGGGACTAGCCCCGGGCTATGTCTTCCTGTGTGAGGGCTTGTCCAGCCACCGGCAGGCTTGCACTGAGCTCCTTCTATTGCCCGGGGACTAGCCCCGGGCTCTGTCTTCCTGTGTGAGGGGTTGTCCAGCCCCCGGCTGGCTTGCACTGACCGCATTCTATTGCCCGCGGACTAGCCCCTGGCTCTGTCTGCCTGTGTGAAGGGTTGTCCAGCCCCCGGGCGGCTTGCACTGAGCTCCTTTTATTTCCCGGGGACTAGCGCCGGGCTCTGTCTGCCTGAGTGGGTGCTTGTCCAGCCCCCGGACGGCTTGCACTGAGCTCCTTGTATTGCCCGAGGACTAGCCCTGGGCTCTGTCTGCCTGTGTGGGGGATTGTTCAGCCCCTGGTCGGCTTGCACTGAGCTCCTTGTATTCCTCGGGGACTAGCCCTGGGCTCTGTCTGTCTGTGTGGGGCTTGTCCAGCTCCTGGCCGGCTTGCACTGAGCACCTTGAATTGCTCGGGGACTAGCCCTGGGCTCTCTCTGCCTGTGTAGGGGCTTGAACAGCCCCCGGCCGGCTTGCATTGAGCTTCTTCTATTGCTCGGGGACTAGCCCTGGGCTCTCTCTGCCTGTGTGGGGGCTTGTCCAGCTCCCGGCCAGCTTGCACTGAGCTCCTTATATTGCCCGGGGACGAGACCTGGGCTATGTCTGCCTGTTTGGGGGCTTGTCCAGCCCCCGGCTGGCTTGCACTGAGCTCCTTGTATTGCCCGAGGACAACCCCTGGGCTATGTCTGCCTGTGTGGGGGCTTGTCCAGCCCCTGGCCAGATTGCACTGAGCTCCTTGTATAGCCCGGGGACTAGCCCTGGGCTCTGTCTGCCTGTGTGGGGGCTTGTCCAGCCCCTGGCAGGCTTGCACTGAGCTCCTTGTATTGCCTGGGGACTAGCCCTGGGCTATGTCCAGCCCCTGGCCGGCATGCACTGAGCTCCTTGTATTGCCTGGGGACTAGCCCTGGGCTATGTCTGCCTGTGTGGGGGCTTGTCCAGCCCTTGGCCGGCTTGCACTGAGCTCCTTGTATTGCCCAGGGACTAGCCCCGGGCTCTGTCTTCCTGTGTGAGGGCTTGTCCAGCCACCGGCAGGCTTGCACTGAGCTCCTTCTATTGCCCGGGGACTAGCCCTGGGCTCTGTCTTCCTGTGTGAGGGGTTGTCCAGCCCCCGGCTGGCTTGCACTGAGCTCCTTGTATTGCCCGGGGACGAGATCTGGGCTATGTCTGCCTGTGTGGTGGCTTGTCCAGCCCCCAGCAGGCTTGTCCTGAGCTCCTTGTATTGCCTGGGGACTAGCATCGGGCTATGTCTTCCTGTGTGAGGGCTTGTCCAGCCACCGGCAGGCTTGCACTGAGCTCCTTCTATTGCCCGGGGACTAGCCCCGGGCTCTGTCTTCCTGTGTGAGGGGTTGTCCAGCCCCCGGCTGGCTTGCACTGACCGCATTCTATTGCCCGCGGACTAGCCCCTGGCTCTGTCTGCCTGTGTGAAGGGTTGTCCAGCCCCCGGGCGGCTTGCACTGAGCTCCTTGTATTTCCCGGGGACTAGCGCCGGGCTCTGTCTGCCTGAGTGGGTGCTTGTCCAGCCCCCGGACGGCTTGCACTGAGCTCCTTGTATTGCCCGAGGACTAGCCCTGGGCTCTGTCTGCCTGTGTGGGGGATTGTTCAGCCCCTGGTCGGCTTGCACTGAGCTCCTTGTATTCCTCGGGGACTAGCCATGGGCTCTGTCTGTCTGTGTGGGGCTTGTCCAGCTCCTGGCCGGCTTGCACTGAGCACCTTGAATTGCTCGGGGACTAGCCCTGGGCTCTCTCTGCCTGTGTAGGGGCTTGAACAGCCCCCGGCCGGCTTGCATTGAGCTTCTTCTATTGCTCGGGGACTAGCCCTGGGCTCTCTCTGCCTGTGTGGGGGCTTGTCCAGCTCCCGGCCAGCTTGCACTTAGCTCCTTATATTGCCCGGGGACGAGACCTGGGCTATGTGTGCCTGTTTGGGGGCTTGTCCAGCCCCCGGCTGGCTTGCACTGAGCTCCTTGTATTGCCCGAGGACAACCCCTGGGCTATGTCTGCCTGTGTGGGGGCTTGTCCAGCCCCTGGCCAGATTGCACTGAGCTCCTTGTATAGCCCGGGGACTAGCCCTGGGCTCTGTCTGCCTGTGTGGGGGCTTGTCCAGCCCCTGGCAGGCTTGCACTGAGCTCCTTGTATTGCTCGGGGACTAGCCCTGGGCTCTGTCTGCCTGTGTGGGGGCTTGTCCAGCCCCCGGCCGGCTTGCACTGAGCTCCTTGTATTGCCTGGGGACTAGCCCTGGGCTATGTCCAGCCCCTGGCCGGCATGCACTGAGCTCCTTGTATTGCCTGGGGACTAGCCCTGGGCTATGTCTGCCTGTGTGGGGGCTTGTCCAGCCCTTGGCCGGCTTGCACTGAGCTCCTTGTATTGCCCAGGGACTTGCCCTGGGCTCTGTCTTCCTGTGTGGTGGCTTGTCCAGCCCCCAGCAGGCTTGTCCTGAGCTCCTTGTATTGCCCAGGGACTAGCCCCGGGCTATGTCTGCATGTGTGAGGGCTTGTCCAGCCTCCGGCAGGCTGGCACTGAGCTCCTTGGATTGCCCGGGGACTAGCCCCGGGCTCTGTCTTCCTGTGTGAGGGCTTGTCCAGCCACCGGCAGGCTTGCACTGAGCTCCTTCTATTGCCCGGGGACTAGCCCTGGGCTCTGTCTTCCTGTGTGAGGGGTTGCCCAGCCCCCGGCTGGCTTGCACTGACCGCCTTCTATTGCCCGCGGACTAGCCCCTGGCTCTGTCTGCCTGTGTGAAGGGTTGTCCAGCCCCCGGCCGGCTTGCACTGAGCTCCTTGTATTGCCCGGGGACTAGCGCTGGGCTCTGTCTGCCTGAGTGGGTGCTTGTCCAGCCCCCGGACGGCTTGCACTGAGCTCCTTGTATTGCCCGGGGACAAGCCCTGGGCTCTGTCTGCCTGTGTGGGGGATTGTTCAGCCCATGGTCGGCTTACACTGAGCTCCTTGTATTCCTCGGGGACTAGCCCTGGGCTCTGTCTGTCTGTGTGGGGCTTGTCCAGCTCCTGGCCGGCTTGCACTGAGCACCTTGTATTGCTTGGGGACTAACCCTGGGCTCTCTCTGCCTGTGTGGGGGCTTGTATAGCCCCCGGCCGGCTTGCACTGAGCTTCTTCTATTGCTCGGGGACTAGCCCTGGGCTCTCTCTGCCTGTGTGGGGGCTTGTCCAGCTCTCGGCCGGCTTGCACTGAGCTCCTTGTATTGCCTGGGGATGAGACCTGGGCTATGTCTGCCTGTGTGGTCGCTTATCCAGCCCCCAGCAGGCTTGTCCTGAGCTCCTTGTATTGCCCGGGGACTAGCCCCGGGCTATGTCTTCCTGTGTGAGGGCTTGTCTAGCCACCGGCAGGCTTGCACATAGCTCCTTCTATTGCCCGGGGACTAGCCCCGGGCTCTGTCTTCCTGTGTGAGGGGTTGTCCAGCCCCCAGCTGGCTTGCACTGACCGCCTTCTATTGCCCGCGGACTACCCCTGGGCTATGTCTGCCTGTGTGTGGGCTTGTCCAGCCCCTGGCCAGATTGCACTGAGCTCCTTGTATAGCCCGTGGACTAGCCTTGGGTTCTGTCTGCCTGTGTGGGGGCTTGTCCAGCCCCTGGCAGGCTTGCACTGAGCTCCTTTTATTGCTCGGGGACTAGCCCTGGGCTCTGTCTGCCTGTGTGGGGGCTTGTCCAGCCCCCGGCCGGCTTGCACTGAGCTCCTTGTATTGCCTGGGGACTAGCCCTGGGCTATGTCTGCCTGTGTGGGGGCTTGTCCAGCCCTTGGCCAGATTGCACTGAGCTCCTTGTATAGCCCGTGGACTAGCCCTGGGTTCTGTCTGCCTGTGTGGGGGCTTGTCCAGCCCCTGGCAGGCTTGCACTGAGCTCCTTTTATTGCTCACGGACTAGCCCTGGGCACTCTCTGCCTGTGTGGGGGCTTGTCCAGCTCCCAGCCGGCTTGCATTGAGCTCCTTGTATTGCTCGGGGACTAGCCCTGGGCTCTGTCTGCCTGGGTGGGGGCTTGTCCAGCTCCCGGCCGGCTTGCACTGAGCTCCTTCTATTGCTCAGGGACTAGCCCTGGGCTCTGTCTGTCTGTGTGTGGGCTTGGCCAGCCCCTGGCCGGCCTGCACTGAGCTCCTTCTATTGCTCGGGGACTAGCCCTGGGCTCTCTCTGCCTGTGTGGGGGCTTGTCCAGCCGCTGGCTGGCTTTCACTGAGCTCCTTCTATTGCTTGATGACTAGCCCTGGGCTCTCTCTGACTTTGTGGGGGCTTGTCCAGCCCCTGGCTGCCTTGCACTGAGCTCCTTCTATTGCTTGGGGACTAGCCCTGGGATCTGTCTGCCTGTGTGGGTGCTTGTCCAGCTCTGGGCCGGCTTGCACTGAGCTCCTTGTATTGCTGGGGGACTAGCCCTGGGCTCTGTTTGCCTGTGTGGGGGCTTGTCCAGCCCTTGGCCAGATTGCACTGAGCTCCTTGTATAGCCCGTGGACTACCCTGGGTTCTGTCTGCCTGTGTGGGGGCTTGTCCAGCCCCTGGCAGGCTTGCACTGAGCTCCTTTTATTGCTCGGGGACTAGCCCTGGGCTCTGTCTGCCTGTGTGGGGGCTTGTCCAGCCCCCGGCCGGCTTGCACTGAGCTCCTTGTATTGCCTGGGGACTAGCCCTGGGCTATGTCTGCCTGTGTGGGGGCTTGTCCAGCCCTTGGCCAGATTGCACTGAGCTCCTTGTATAGCCCGTGGACTAGCCCTGGGTTCTGTCTGCCTGTGTGGGGGCTTGTCCAGCCCCTGGCAGGCTTGCACTGAGCTCCTTTTATTGCTCGGGGACTAGCCCTGGGCTCTGTCTGCCTGTGTGGGGGCTTGTCCAGCTCCCGGCCGGCTTGCACTGAGCTCCTTCTATTGCTCACGGACTAGCCCTGGGCACTCTCTGCCTGTGTGGGGGCTTGTCCAGCTCCCAGCCGGCTTGCATTGAGCTCCTTGTATTGCTCGGGGACTAGCCCTGGGCTCTGTCTGCCTGGGTGGGGGCTTGTCCAGCTCCCGGCCGGCTTGCACTGAGCTCCTTCTATTGCTCAGGGACTAGCCCTGGGCTCTGTCTGTCTGTGTGTGGGCTTGGCCAGCCCCTGGCCGGCCTGCACTGAGCTCCTTCTATTGCTCGGGGACTAGCCCTGGGCTCTCTCTGCCTGTGTGGGGGCTTGTCCAGCCGCTGGCTGGCTTTCACTGAGCTCCTTCTATTGCTTGATGACTAGCCCTGGGCTCTCTCTGACTTTGTGGGGGCTTGTCCAGCCCCTGGCTGCCTTGCACTGAGCTCCTTCTATTGCTCGGGGACTAGCCCTGGGATCTGTCTGCCTGTGTGGGTGCTTGTCCAGCTCTGGGCCGGCTTGCACTGAGCTCCTTGTATTGCTGGGGGACTAGCCCTGGGCTCTGTTTGCCTATGTGGGGGCTTATCCAGCTCCCAAACGGCTTGCACTGAGCTCCTTGCATTGCCGGGGACTAGCCCTGGGCTCTGTCTTCCTGTGTGGTGGCTTGTTCAGCCCCCAGCAGGCTTGTCCTGAACTCCTTGCATTGCCCAGGGGACTAGCCCTGGGCTCTGTCTGCCTGTGTGGGGGCTTGTCCAGCCCCCGGCCGGCTTGCACTGAGCTCCTTCTATTGCTCGGGGACTAGCCCTGGGCACTCTCTGCCTGTGTGTGGGCTTGTCCAGCTCCCAGCCGGCTTGCATTGAGCTCCTTGTATTGCTCGGGGACTAGCCCTGGGCTCTGTCTGCCTGGGTGGGGGCTTGTCCAGCCCCTGGCCGGCTTGCACTGAGCTCCTTCTATTGCTCGGGGACTAGCCCTGGGCTCTGTCTGTCTGTGTGGGGGCTTGTCCAGCCGCTGGCCGGCTTTCACTGAGCTCCTTCTATTGCTTGATGACTAGCCCTGGGCTCTCTCTGACTGTGTGGGGGCTTGTCCAGCCCCTGGCTGCCTTGCACTGAGCTCCTTCTATTGCTCGGGGACTAGCCCTGGGATCTGTCTGCCTGTGTGGGCGCTTGTCCAGCTCTGGGCCGGCTTGCACTGAGCTCCTTGTATTGCTGGGGGACTAGCCCTGGGCTCTGTTTACCTATGTGGGGGCTTATCCAGCTCCCAAACCGCTTGCACTGAGCTCCTTGCATTGCCAGGGACTAGCCCTGGGCTCTGTCTGAATGTGTGGTAGCTTGTCCTGCCCCGGTCGGCTTGCACTGAGCTCCTTGTATTCCTCGGGGACTAGCCCTGGGCTCTGTCTGTCTGTGTGGGGCTTGTCCAGCTCCTGGCCGGCTTGCACTGAGCACCTTGTATTGCTCGGGGACTAGCCCTGGGCTCTGTCTGCCTGGATGGGGGCTTGTCCAGCCCCTGGCCGGCTTGCAATGAGCTCCTTCTATTGCCCGGGGACTAGCCCAGGGCTATGTCAGCCTGTGTGGGGGCTTGTCCAGCACCTGGCCGGCATGCACTGAGCTCCTTGTATTGCCTGGGGACTAGCCCTGGGCTATGTCTGCCTGTGTGGGGGCTTGTCCAGCCCTTGGCCGGCTTGCACTGAGCTCCTTGTATTGCCCAGGGACTAGCCCTGGGCTCTGTCTTCCTGTGTGGTGGCTTGTCCAGCCCCCAGCACACTTGTCCTGAGCTCCTTGTATTGCCCAGGGACTAGCCCCGGGCTATGTCTGCCTGTGTGAGGGCTTGTCCAGCCTCCGGCAGGCTGGCACTGAGCTCCTTGGATTGCCTGGGGCCTAGCCCCGGGCTATGTCTTCCTGTGTGAGGGCTTGTCCAGCCACCGGCAGGCTTGCACTGAGCTCCTTCTATTGCCCGGGGACTAGCCCCGGGCTCTGTCTTCCTGTGTGAGGGGTTGTCCAGCCGCCGGCTGGCTTGCACTGACCGCCTTCTATTGCCCGCGGACTAGCCCCTGGCTCTGTCTGCCTGTGTGAAGGGTTGTCCAGCCCCAGGTCGGCTTGCACTGAGCTCCTTGTATTCCTCGGGGACTAGCCCTGGGCTCTGTCTGTCTGTGTGGGGCTTGTCCAGCTCCTGGCCGGCTTGCACTGAGCACCTTGTATTGCTCGGGGACTAGCCCTGGGCTCTGTCTGCCTGTGTGGGGGCTTGTCCAGCCCCTGGCAGGCTTGCACTGAGCTCCTTTTATTGCTCGGGGACTAGCCCTGGGCTCTGTCTGCCTGTGTGGGGGCTTGTCCAGCCCCCGGCCGGCTTGCACTGAGCTCCTTGTATTGCCTGGGGACTAGCCCTGGGCTATGTCTGCCTGTGTGGGGGCTTGTCCAGCCCTTGGCCAGATTGCACTGAGCTCCTTGTATAGCCCGTGGACTAGCCCTGGGTTCTGTCTGCCTGTGTGGGGGCTTGTCCAGCCCCTGGCAGGCTTGCACTGAGCTCCTTTTATTGCTCGGGGACTAGCCCTGGGCTCTGTCTGCCTGTGTGGGGGCTTGTCCAGCTCCCGGCCGGCTTGCACTGAGCTCCTTCTATTGCTCACCGACTAGCCCTGGGCACTCTCTGCCTGTGTGGGGGCTTGTCCAGCTCCCAGCCGGCTTGCATTGAGCTCCTTGTATTGCTCGGGGACTAGCCCTGGGCTCTGTCTGCCTGGGTGGGGGCTTGTCCAGCTCCCGGCCGGCTTGCACTGAGCTCCTTCTATTGCTCAGGGACTAGCCCTGGGCTCTGTCTGTCTGTGTGTGGGCTTGGCCAGCCCCTGGCCGGCCTGCACTGAGCTCCTTCTATTGCTCGGGGACTAGCCCTGGGCTCTCTCTGCCTGTGTGGGGGCTTGTCCAGCCGCTGGCTGGCTTTCACTGAGCTCCTTCTATTGCTTGATGACTAGCCCTGGGCTCTCTCTGACTTTGTGTGGGCTTGTCCAGCCCCTGGCTGCCTTGCACTGAGATCCTTCTATTGCTCGGGGACTAGCCCTGGGATCTGTCTGCCTGTGTGGGTGCTTGTCCAGCTCTGGGCCGGCTTGTACTGAGCTCCTTGTATTGCTGGGGGACTAGCCCTGGGCTCTGTTTGCCTGTGTGGGGGCTTGTCCAGCTCTTGGCCAGATTGCACTGAGCTCCTTGTATAGCCCGTGGACTAGCCCTGGGTTCTGTCTGCCTGTGTGGGGGCTTGTCCAGCCCCTGGCAGGCTTGCACTGAGCTCCTTTTATTGCTCGGGGACTAGCCCTGGGCTCTGTCTGCCTGTGTGGGGGCTTGTCCAGCCCCCCGCCGGCTTGCACTGAGCTCCTTGTATTGCCTGGGGACTAGCCCTGGGCTATGTCTGCCTGTGTGGGGGCTTGTCCAGCCCTTGGCCAGATTGCACTGAGCTCCTTGTATAGCCCGTGGACTAGCCCTGGGTTCTGTCTGCCTGTGTGGGGGCTTGTCCAGCCCCTGGCAGGCTTGCACTGAGCTCCTTTTATTGCTCGGGGACTAGCCCTGGGCTCTGTCTGCCTGTGTGGGGGCTTGTCCAGCTCCCGGCCGGCTTGCACTGAGCTCCTTCTATTGCTCACCGACTAGCCCTGGGCACTCTCTGCCTGTGTGGGGGCTTGTCCAGCTCCCAGCCGGCTTGCATTGAGCTCCTTGTATTGCTCGGGGACTAGCCCTGGGCTCTGTCTGCCTGGGTGGGGGCTTGTCCTGCTCCCGGCCGGCTTGCACTGAGCTCCTTCTATTGCTCAGGGACTAGCCCTGGGCTCTGTCTGTCTGTGTGTGGGCTTGGCCAGCCCCTGGCCGGCCTGCACTGAGCTCCTTCTATTGCTCGGGGACTAGCCCTGGGCTCTCTCTGCCTGTGTGGGGGCTTGTCCAGCCGCTGGCTGGCTTTCACTGAGCTCCTTCTATTGCTTGATGACTAGCCCTGGGCTCTCTCTGACTTTGTGGGGGCTTGTCCAGCCCCTGGCTGCCTTGCACTGAGCTCCTTCTATTGCTCGGGGACTAGCCCTGGGATCTGTCTGCCTGTGTGAGGGCTTGTCCAGCCCCCAGCCAGCTTGCACTGAGCTCTTTGTACCCTGGGTTCTGTCTGCCAGTGTGGGGGCTTGTCCAGCCCCTTGGGCTCTGTCTGCCTGTATCGGGGCTTGTCCAGCCCCCGGCCGGCTTGTACTGAGCTCCTTCTATTGCCCGTGGACTTGCCCAGGGCTATGTCTGCCTGTGTGGGGGCTTGTCCAGCCCCTGGCCGGCATGCACTGAGCTCCTTGTATTGCCTGGTGACTAGACCTGGGCTATGTCTGCCTGTGTGGGGGCTTGTCCAGCCCTTGGCCGGCTTGCACTGAGCTCCTTGTATTGCCCAGGGACTAGTCCTGGGCTCTGTCTTCCTGTGTGGTGGCTTGTCCAGCCCCCAGCAGGCTTGTCCTGAGCTCCTTGTATTACCCGGGGACTAGCCCCAGGCTATGTCTGCCTGCGTGACGGCTTGTCCAGCCTCCGGCAGGCTGGCACTGAGCTCCTTGGATTGCCCAGGGACTAGCCCCGGGCTCTGTCTTCCTGTGTGAGGGCTTGTCCAGCCACCGGCAGGCTTGCACTGAGCTCCTTCTATTGCCCGGGGACTAGCCCCGGGCTCTGTCTTCCTGTTGAAGGGGTTGTCCAGCCCCCGGCTGGCTTGCACTGACCGCCTTCTATTGCCCGCGGACTAGCCCCTGGCTCTGTCTGCCAGAGTGGGTGCTTGTCCAGCCCCCGGACGGCTTGCACTGAGCTCCTTGTATTGCCCGGGGACTAGCCCTGGGCTCTGTCTGCCTGTGTCGGGGATTGTTCAGCCCCTGGTCGGCTTGCACTGAGCTCCTTGTATTTCTCGGGGACTAGCCCTGGGCTCTGTCTGTCTGTGTGGGGCTTGTCCAGTTCCTGGCCGGCTTGCACTGAGCACCTTGTATTGCTTGGGGACTAGCCCTGGGCTGTCAATGCCTGTGTGGGGGCTTGTACAGCCCCCGGCCGGCTTGCACTGAGCTTCTTCCATTGCTCGGGGACTAGCCCTAGGCTCTCTCTGCTTGTGTGCGGGCTTGTCCAGCTCCCGGCCGGCTTGCACTGAGCTCCTTGTATTGCCCGGGGACGAGACCTGGGCTATGTCTGCCTGTGTGGTGGCTTGTCCAGCCCCCAGCAGGCTTGTCCTGAGCTCCTTGTATTGCCCGGGGACTAGCCCCGGGCTCTGTCTTCCTGTGTGAGAGGTTGTCCAGCCCCCGGCTGGCTTGCACTGACCGCCTTCTATTGCCCGCGGACTAGCCCCTGGCTCTGTCTGCCTGTGTGAAGGGTTGTCCAGCCCCCATCCGGCTTGCACTGAGCTCCTTGTATTGCCCGGGGACTAGCGCCGGGCTCTGTCTGCCTGAGTGGGTGCTTGTCCAGCCCCCGGACGGCTTGCATTGAGCTCCTTGTATTGCGCGGGGACTAGCCCTGGGCTCTGTCTGCCTGTGTGGGGGATTGTTCAGCCCCTGGTCGGCTTGCACTGAGCTCCTTGTATTCCTCGGGGACTAGCCCTGGGCTCTGTCTGTCTGTGTGGGGCTTGTCCAGCTCCTGGCCGGCTTGCACTGAGCACCTTGTATTGCTCGGGGACTAGCCCTGGGCTCTCTCTGCCTGTGTAGGGGCTTGTACAGCCCCCGGCCGGCTTGCACTGAGCTTCTTCTATTGCTCGGGGACTAGCCCTGGGCTCTCTCTGCCTGTGTGGGGGCTTGTCCAGCTCCCAGCCGGCTTGCACTGAGCTCCTTGTATTGCCCGGGGACGAGACCTCGGCTATGTCTGCCTGTTTGGGGGCTTGTCCAGCCCCCGGCTGGCTTGCACTGAGCTCCTTGTATTGCCCGGGGACTACCCCTGGGCTATGTCTGCCTGTGTGGGGGCTTGTCCAGGCCCTGGCCAGATTGCACTGAGCTCCTTGTATAGCCCGGGGACTAGCCCTGGGCTCTGTCTGCCTGTGTGGGGGCTTGTCCAGCCCCTGGCAGGCTTGCACTGAGCTCCTTGTATTGCTCGGGGACTAGCCCTGGGCTCTGTCTGCCTGTGTGGGGGCTTGTTCAGCCCCCGGCCGGCTTGCACTGAGCTCCTTGTATTGCCTGGGGACTAGCCATGGGCTATGTCTGCCTGTGTGGGGGCTTGTCCAGCCCTTGGTCGGCTTGCACTGAGCTCCTTGTATTACCCAGGGACTAGCCCTGGGCTCTGTCTGCCTGTGTGGGGGCTTGTCCAGCCCCCGGCCGGCTTGCACTGAGATCCTTCTATTGCTCGGGGACTAGCCCTGGGCAGTCTCTGCCTGTATGGGGGCTTGTCCAGCTCTCAGCCGGCTTGCATTGAGCTCCTTGTATTGCTCGGGGGCTAGCCCTGGGCTCTGTCTGCCTGGATGGGGGCTTGTCCAGCCCCTGGCCGGCTTGCAATGAGCTCCTTCTATTGCCCGGGGACTAGCCCAGGGCTATGTCTGCCTGTGTGGGGGCTTGTTCAGCCCCTAGCCGGCATGCACTGAGCTCCTTGTATTGCCTGGGGACTAGCCCTGGGCTATGTCTGCCTGTGTGGGGGCTTGTCCAGCCCTTGCACTGAGCTCCTTGTATTGCCCAGGGACTAGCCCTGGGCTCTGTCTTCTTTTGTGGTGGCTTGTCCAGCCCCCAGCAGGCTTGTCCTGAGCTCCTTGTATTGCCCGGGGTCTAGCCGGGCTATGTCTGCCTGTGTGAGGGCTTGTCCAGCCTCCGGCAGGCTGGCACTGAGCTCCTTGGATTGCCCGGGGACTAGCCCCGGGCTCTGTCTTCCTGTGTGAGGGCTTGTCCAGCCCCCGGCTTGCTTGCACTGACCGCCTTCTATTGCGCGCGGACTAGCCCCTGGCTCTGTCTGCCTGTGTGAAGGGTTGTCCAGCCCCCGGCCGGCTTGCACTGAGCTCCTTGTATTGCCCGGGGACTAGCGCCGGGCTCTGTCTGCCTGAGTGTGTGCTTGTCCAGCCCCCGGACGGCTTGCACTGAGCACCTTGTAATGCCCGGGGACTAGCCCTGGGCTCTGTCTGTCTGTGTGGGGGATTGTTCAGCCCCTGGTCGGCTTACACTGAGCTCCTTGTATTCCTCGGGGACTAGCCCTGGGCTCTGTCTGTCTGTGTGGGGCTTGTACATCTCCTGGCCAGCTTGCACTGAGCACCTTGTATTGCTCGGGGACTAGCCCTGGGCTCTCTCTGCCTGTGTAGGGGCTTGTACAGCCCCCGGCCGGCTTGCACTGAGCTTCTTCTATTGCTCGTGGACTAGCCCTGGGCTCTCTCTGCCTGTGTGGGGGCTTGTCCAGCTCCCGGCCGGCTTGCACTGAGCTCCTTGTATTGCCCGGGGACGAGACCTCGGCTATGTCTGCCTGTTTGGGGGCTTGTCCAGCCCCCGGCTGGCTTACACTGAGCTCCTTGTATTGCCCGGGGACTACCCCTGGGCTATGTCTGCCTGTGTGGGGGCTTGTCCAGCCCCTGGCCAGATTGCACTGAGCTCCTTGTATAGCCCGGGGACTAGCCCTGGGCTCTGTCTGCCTGTGTGGGGGCTTGTCCAGCCCCTGGCAGGCTTGCACTGAGCTCCTTGTATTGCTCGGGGACTAGCCCTGGGCTCTGTCTGCCTGTGTGGGGGCTTGTTCAGCCCCCGGCCGGCTTGCACTGAGCTCCTTGTATTGCCTGGGGACTAGCCCTGGGCTATGTCTGCCTGTGTGGGGGCTTGTCCAGCCCTTGGTCGGCTTGCACTGAGCTCCTTGTATTACCCAGGGACTAGCCCTGGGCTCTGTGTTCCTGTGTGGTGGCTTGTCCAGCCTCCAGCAGGCTTGTCCTGAGCTCCTTGTATTGCCTGGGGACTAGCCCTGGGCTCTGTCTGCCTGTGTGGGGGCTTGTCCAGCCCCCGGCCGGCTTGCACTGAGCTCCTTCTATTGCTCGGGGACTAGCCCTGGGCTCTGTCTGCCTGGATGGGGGCATGTCCAGCCCCTGGCTGGCTTGCAATGAGCTCCTTCTATAACCCGGGGACTAGCCCAGGGCTATGTCTGCCTGTGTGGGGGCTTGTTCAGCCCCTAGCCGGCATGCACTGAGCTCCTTGTATTGCCTGGGGACTAGCCCTGGGCTATGTCTGCCTGTGTGGGGGCTTGTCCAGCCCTTGCACTGAGCTCCTTGTATTGCCCAGGGACTAGCCCTGGGCTCTGTCTTCCTGTGTGGTGGCTTGTCCAGCCCCCAGCAGGCTAGTCCTGAGCTCCTTGTATTGCCCGGGGTCTAGCCCCGGCTATGTCTGCCTGTGTGAGGGCTTGTCCAGCCTCCGGCAGGCTGGCACTGAGCTCCTTGGATTGCCCGGGGACTAGCCCCGGGCTCTGCCTTCCTGTGTGAGGGGTTGTCCAGCCCCCGGCTGGCTTGCACTGACCGCCTTCTATTGCGCGCGGACTAGCCCCTGGCTCTGTCTGCCTGTGTGAAGGGTTGTCCAGCCCCCGGCCGGCTTGCACTGAGCTCCTTGTATTGCCCGGGGACTAGCGCCGGGCTCTGTCTGCCTGAGTGGGTGCTTGTCCAGCCCCCGGACGGCTTGCACTGAGCTCCTTGTATTGCCCGGGGACTAGCCCTGGGCTCTGTCTGCCTGTGTGGGGGATTGTTCAGCCCCTGGTCGGCTTACACTGAGCTCCTTGTATTCCTCGGGGACTAGCCCTGGGCTCTGTCTGTCTGTGTGGGGCTTGTACAGCTCCTGGCCAGCTTGCACTGAGCTCCTTGTATTGCTCGGGGACTAGTCATGGGCTCTCTCTGCCTGTGTGGGGGCTTGTACAGCCCCCGGCCGGCTTGCACTGAGCTTCTTCTATTGCTCGGGGACTAGCCCTGGGCTCTCTCTGCCTGTTTGGGGGCTTGTCCAGCTCCCGGCCGGCTTGCACTGAGCTCCTTGTATTGCCCGGGGACTAGCCCCGGGCTATGTCTTCCTGTGTGAGGGCTTGTCCAGCCACCGGCAGGCTTGCACTGACCGCCTTCTATTGCCCGCGGACTAGCCCCTGGCTCTGTCTGCCTGTGTGAAGGGTTGTCCAGCCCCCGGCCGGCTTGCACTGAGCTCCTTGTATTGCCCGGGGACTAGCACCGGGCTCCGTCTGCCTGAGTGGGTACTTGTCCAGCCCCCGGACGGCTTGCACTAAGCTCCTTGTATTGCCCGGGGACTAGCCCTGGGCTCTGTCTGTCTGTGTGGGGCTTGTCCAGCTCCCGGCCGGCTTGCACTGAGCTCCTTGTATTGCCCGGGGACGAGACCTGGGCTATGTCTGCCTGTTTGGGGGCTTGTCCAGCCCCTGGCTGGCTTGCACTGAGCTCCTTGTATTGCCGGGGACTAGCCCTGGGCTCTGTCTGCCTATGTGAGGGCTTGACCAGCCCCAGTCCGGCTCGCACTGAGCTCCTTGTATTGCCCGGGGACTAGCCCTGGTCTCTGTCTGCCTGAGTGAGGGCTTGTCCAGCCCCCGGCCGGATTGCACTGAGCTCCTTGTATTGCCCGGGGACTAGCCCTGGGCTCTGTCTGGCTGTGTGGGGGCTTGTCCAGCCCCCGGCCGGCTTGCACTGAGCTCCTTGTATATCCCGGGGACTAGCCCTGGGCTCTGTCTGCCTGTGTGGGGGCTTGTCCAGCCCCCGGTCGGCTTGCACTGAGCTTGTTGTATTGCCCGGGGACTAGCCCTGGGCTCTGTCTGTCTGTGTGGGGGCTTGTCAAGCCCCTGGCTGGCTTGCACTGAGCTCCTTGTATTGCGCCGGGACTAGCCCTGGGCTCTATCTGCCTGTGTGGGGGCTTGTCCAGCCCCCGGCCGGCTTGCACTGAGATCTGTCTATTGCAGGGGGAATAGCCCTGGGCTCTGTCTGCCTGTGTGGGGGCTTGTCCAGCTCCCGGCCGGCTTGCACTGAGCTCCTTGAATTGCCCGAGGACTAGCCCTGGGCTCTGTTTGCCTGTGTGGTGGCTTGTCAAGCCCCTGGCCGGCTTGCACTGATCTCCTTGTATTGCCCGGGGACTAGCCCTGGGCTCTGTCTGCCTGTGTCGGGGCTTGTCCAGCCCATGGCTGGCTTGCACTGAGCTCTTTGTATTGCTTGGGGACTAGCCCTGGGCTCGGTCTGCCTGTGTGGGGGCTTGTCCAGCCCCCGGCAGGCTTGCACTGAGCTCCTTGTATTGCCCATGGAGTTGCCCTGGGCACTGTCTGCCTGTGTGGGCGCTTGTCCAGCCCCTGGCCGGCTTGCACTGAGCTCCTTTTATTGCCCGGGGACTAGCCCTGGGCTCTGTATGCCTCTGTGGGCGCTTGTCCAGCTCCTGGCCGGCTTGCACTGTGCTCCGTGTATTGCCCGGGGACTAGCCCTTGCCTCTGTCTGCCTGTATGGGGCTTGTCCAGCTCCCGGCCGGCTTGCACTGAGCTCCTTGTATTGCCCGGGGACTAGACCTGGGCTCTGTTTGCCTGTGTTGGGGCTTGTCCAGCCCCTTGCTGGCTTACACTGAGCTCCTTGTATTGCCTGGGGACTAGCCCTGGGCTCTGTCTACCTGTGTGGGGGATTGTTCAGCCCCTGGTCGGCTTGCACTGAGATCCTTGTATTCCTCGGGGACTAGCCCTGGGCTCTGTCTGTCTGTGTGGGGCTTGTCCAGCTCCTGGCCGGCTTGCACTGAGCTCCTTGTATTGCCCGGGGACTACCCCTGGGCTATGTCTGCCTGTGTGAGGGCTTGTCCAGCCCTCGGCCGGCTTGCACTGAGCTCCTTGTATTGCCCAGCTACTAGCCCTGGGCTATTTCTGCCTGTGTGGGGGTCTTGTCCAGCCCCCGGCTGGCTTGCACTGAGCTCCCTGTATTGCCCAGGGACTAGCCCTGTGCTCTGTCTGCCTGTGTGGGGGCTTGTCCAGCCCCTGGCCAGCTTGCACTGAGCTCCTTGTATTGCCCAGGGACTCGCCCTGGGCTCTATCTGCCTGTGTGACGGCTTGTCCAGCCCCCGGCCAGTTTGCAAAGAGCTCCTTGTATTGCCCACGGACTAGACTTGGGCTCTGTCCGCCTGTGTGGGGGCTTGTCCACCCCCCAGCCGGCTTGCACTGAGCTCCTTGTATTGCCCAGGGACTAGCCCTGGGCTCTGTCTGCCTGTGTGTGGGCTTGGCCAGCCCCTGGCCGGCCTGCACTGAGCTCCTTCTATTGCTCGGGGACTAGCCCTGGGCTCTGTCTGTCTGTGTGTGGGCTTGGCCAGCCCCTGGCCGGCCTGCACTGAGCTCCTTCTATTGCTCGGGGACTAGCCCTGGGCTCTCTCTGCCTGTGTGGGGGCTTGTCCAGCCGCTGGCCGGCTTTCACTGAGCTCCTTCTATTGCTTGATGACTAGCCCTGGGCTCTCTCTGCCTGTGTGGGGGCTTGTCCAGCTCCTGGCTGCCTTGCACTGAGCTCCTTCTATTGCTCGGGAACTAGCCCTGGGATCTGTCTGCCTGTGTGGGCTCTTGTCCAGCTCTGGGCCGGCTTGCACTGAGCTCCTTGTATTGCTCGGGGACTAGCCCTGGGCTCCGTTTGCCTGTGTTTGGGCTTGTCCAGCTCCCAAACGGCTTGCACTGAGCTCCTTGCATTGCCGGGGACTAGCCCTGGGCTCTGTCTGCCTGTGTGGGGGCTTGTCCAGCCCCGGCTGGCTTACACTGAGCTCCTTGTATTGCACAGGGACTAGCCCTGGGCTCTGTCTGCCTGTGTGGGGGCTTGTCCAGCCCTCGGCTGGCTTGCACTGAGCTCCATGTATTGCCCAGGGACTAACCCTGGGCTCTGTGTGCCTGTGTGCGGGCTTGTCCAGCCCCCGACCGGCTTGCACTGAGCTCCTTGTATATCCCGGGGACTAGCCCTGGGCTCTGTCTGCCTGTGTGGGGGCTTGTCCAGCCCCCGGTCGGCTTGCACTGAGCTTGTTGTATTGCCCGGGGACTAGCCCTGGGCTCTGTCTGTCTGTGTGGGGGCTTGTCAAGCCCCTGGCTGGCTTGCACTGAGCTCCTTGTATTGCGCCGGGACTAGCCCTGGGCTCTATCTGCCTGTGTGGGGGCTTGTCCAGCCCCCGGCCGGCTTGCACTGAGATCTGTCTATTGCGGGGGGAATAGCCCTGGGCTCTGTCTGCCTGTGTGGGGACTTGTCCAGCTCCCGGCCGGCTTGCACTGAGCTCCTTGAATTGCCCGAGGACTAGCCCTGGGCTCTGTTTGCCTGTGTGGTGGCTTGTCAAGCCCCTGGCCGGCTTGCACTGATCTCCTTGTATTGCCCGGGGACTAGCCCTGGGCTCTGTCTGCCTGTGTCGGGGCTTGTCCAGCCTATGGCTGGCTTGCACTGAGCTCTTTGTATTGCTTGGGGACTAGCCCTGGGCTCGGTCTGCCTGTGTGGGGGCTTGTCCAGCCCCCGGCAGGCTTGCACTGAGCTCCTTGTATTGCCCATGGAGTTGCCCTGGGCACTGTCTGCCTGTGTGGGCGCTTGTCCAGCCCCTGGCCGGCTTGCACTGAGCTCCTTTTATTGCCCGGGGACTAGCCCTGGGCTCTGTATGCCTGTGTGGGCGCTTGTCCAGCTCCTGGCCGGCTTGCACTGTGCTCCGTGCATTGCCCGGGGACTAGCCCTTGCCTCTGTCTGCCTGTATGGGGCTTGTCCAGCTCCCGGCCGGCTTGCACTGAGCTCCTTGTATTGCCCGGGGACTAGACCTGGGCTCTGTTTGCCTGTGTTGGGGCTTGTCCAGCCCCTTGCTGGCTTACACTGAGCTCCTTGTATTGCCTGGGGACTAGCCCTGGGCTCTGTCTACCTGTGTGGGGGATTGTTCAGCCCCTGGTCGGCTTGCACTGAGATCCTTGTATTCCTCGGGGACTAGCCCTGGGCTCTGTCTGTCTGTGTGGGACTTGTCCAGCTCCTGGCCGGCTTGCACTGAGCTCCTTGTATTGCCCGGGGACTACCCCTGGGCTATGTCTGCCTGTGTGAGGGCTTGTCCAGCCCTCGGCCGGCTTGCACTGAGCTCCTTGTATTGCCCAGCTACTAGCCCTGGGCTATTTCTGCCTGTGTGGGGGTCTTGTCCAGCCCCCGGCCGGCTTGCACTGAGCTCCCTGTATTGCCCAGGGACTAGCCCTGTGCTCTGTCTGCCTGTGTGGGGGCTTGTCCAGCCCCTGGCCAGCTTGCACTGAGCTCCTTGTATTGCCCAGGGACTCGCCCTGGGCTCTATCTGCCTGTGTGACGGCTTGTCCAGCCCCCGGCCGGCTTGCAAAGAGCTCCTTGTATTGCCCACGGACTAGCCTTGGGCTCTGTCTGCCTGTGTGGGGGATTGTCCACCCCCCAGCCGGCTTGCACTGAGCTCCTTGTATTGCCCAGGGACTAGCCCTGGGCTCTGTCTGCCTGTGTGTGGGCTTGGCCAGCCCCTGGCCGGCCTGCACTGAGCTCCTTCTATTGCTCGGGGACTAGCCCTGGGCTCTGTCTGTCTGTGTGTGGGCTTGGCCAGCCCCTGGCCGGCCTGCACTGAGCTCCTTCTATTGCTCGGGGACTAGCCCTGGGCTCTCTCTGCCTGTGTGGGGGCTTGTCCAGCCGCTGGCCGGCTTTCACTGAGCTCCTTCTATTGCTTGATGACTAGCCCTGGGCTCTCTCTGCCTCTGTGGGGGCTTGTCCAGCTCCTGGCTGCCTTGCACTGAGCTCCTTCTATTGCTCGGGAACTAGCCCTGGGATCTGTCTGCCTGTGTGGGCTCTTGTCCAGCTCTGGGCCGGCTTGCACTGAGCTCCTTGTATTGCTCGGGGACTAGCCCTGGGCTCCGTTTGCCTGTGTTTGGGCTTGTCCAGCTCCCAAACGGCTTGCACTGAGCTCCTTGCATTGCCGGGGACTAGCCCTGGGCTCTGTCTGCCTGTGTGGGGGCTTGTCCAGCCCCGGCTGGCTTACACTGAGCTCCTTGTATTGCACGGGGACTAGCCGGGGGCTCTGTCTGCCTGTGTGGGGGCTTGTCCAGCCCTCGGCCGGCTTGCACTGAGCTCCATGTATTGCCCAGGGACTAACCCTGGGCTCTGTGTGCCTGTGTGCGGGCTTGTCCAGCCCCCGGCCGGCTTGCACTGAGCTCCTTGTATTGCCCGGGGACGAGACCTGGGCTCTGTCTGCCTGTTTGGGGGCTTTTTCAGCCCCCGGCCGACTTGCACTGAGCTCCTTGTATTGCCCGGGGACTACCCCTGGGCTATGTCTGCCTGTGTGAGGGCTTGTCCAGACCCCGGCCGGCTTGCATTGAGCTCCTTGTATTGCCCAGCGACTAGCCCTGGGCTATTTCTGCCTGTGTGGGGGTCTTGTCCAGCCACCGGCCGGCTTGCACTGAGCTCCCTGTATTGCCCAGGGACTAGCCCTGTGCTCTGTCTGCCTGTGTGGGGGCTTGTCCAGCCCCAGGCCAGCTTGCACCGAGCTCCCTGTATTGCCCAGGGACTAGCCCTGGGCTCTATTTGAATGTGTGAGGGCTTGTCCAGCCCTTGGCCGGCTTGCACTGAGCTCCTTGTATTGCCCAGGGACTCGCCCTGGGCTCTGTCTGCCTGTGTGACGGTTTGTCCAGCACCCGGCCGGCTTGAAAGAGCTCCTTGTATTGCCTACGGACTAGCCTTGAGCTCTGTCTGCCTGTGTGGGGGCTTGTCCACCCGCCCGGCCGGCTTGCACTGATCTCCTTGTATTGCCCAGGGACTAGCCCTGGGCTCGGTCTGCCTGTGTGAGGGCTTGTCCAGCCCCCAGCCGGCTTGCACTGAGCTCTTTGTACCCTGGTTCTGTCTGCCTGAGTCGGTGCTTGTCCAGCCCCCGGCCGGCTTGCACTGAGCTCCTTCTATTGCCCGGGGACTATCCCTGGGCTCTGTCTTCCTGTGTGGTGGCTTGTCCAGCCCCCGGCAGGCTTGTCCTGAGCTCCTTGTTTTGCCCGGGGACTAGCCCCGGGCTATGTTTGCCTGTGTGAGGGCTTGTCCAGCCTCCGGCAGGCTTGCACTGAGCTCCTTGTATTGCCCGAGGACTAGCCCCGGGCTCTGTCTTCCTGTTTGAGGGCTTGTCCAGCCACCGGCAGGCTTGCACTGAGCTCCTTGTATTGCACGGGGACTAGCCCTGGGCTCTGTCTGCCTGTGTGAGGGCTTGACCAGCCCCAGGCCGGCTCGCACTGAGCTCCTTGTATTGCCCGGGGACTAGCCCTGGTCTCTGTCTGCCTGAGAGAGGGCCTGTCCAGCCCCCGGCCGGATTGCACTGAGCTCCTTGTATTGCCCGGGGACTAGCCCTGGGCTCTGTCTGGCTGTGTGGGGGCTTGTCCAGCCCCCGGACGGCTTGCACTGGGCTCCTTGTATATCCCGGGGACTAGCCCTGGGCTCTGTCTGCCTGTGTGGGGGCTTGTCCAGCCCCCGGCCGACTTGCACTGAGCTCCTTGTATTGCCCGGGGACTAGCCATGGGCTCTGTCTGCCTGTGTGGGGGCTTGTCCAGCCCCTGGCTGGCTTGCACTGAGCTCCTTGTATTGCGTGGGGACTAGCCCTGGGCTCTGTCTGCCTGTGTGGGGGCTTGTCCAGCCCCCGGCCGGCTTGCACTGAGTTCTGTCTAATGCGGGGGGAATAGCCCTGGGCTCTGTCTGCCTGTGTGAGGGATTGTCTAGCTCCCGGCCGGCTTGCACTGAGCTCCTTGAATTGCCCGAGGACTAGCCCTGGGCTCTGTTTGCCTGTGTGGTGGCTTGTCCAGCCCCTGGCCGGCTTGCACTGATCTCCTTGTATTGCCCGGGGACTAGCCCTGGGCTCTGTCTGCCTGTGTCGGGGCTTGTACAGCCCATAGCCGGCTTGCACTGAGCTCTTTGTATTGCTTGGGGACTAGCCCTGGGCTCGGTCTGCCTGTGTGGGGGCTTGTCCAGCCCCCGGCAGGCTTGCACTGAGCTCCTTGTATTGCCCATGGAGTTGCCCTGGGCACTGTCTGCCTGTGTGGGCGCTTGTCCAGCCCCGCTGGCTTGCACTGAGCTCCGTGTATTGCCCGGGGACTAGCCCTTGCCTCTGTCTGCCTGTATGGGGCTTGTCCAGCTCCCAGCCGGCTTGCACTGAGCTTCTTGTATTGCCCGGGGACTAGCCCTGGGCTCTGTTTGCCTGTGTTGGGGCTTGTCCAGCCCCTTGCAGGTTTACACTGAGCTCCTTGTATTGCCCGGGGACTAGCCCTGGGCTCTGTCTGCCTGTGTGGGGGATTGTTCAGCCCCTGGTCGGCTTGCACTCAGATCCTTGTATTCCTCGGGGACTAGCCCTGGGCTCTGTCTGTCTGTGTGGGGCTTGTCCAGCTCCTGGCCGGCTTGCACTGAGCTCCTTGTATTGCCCGGGGACTACCCCTGGGCTCTGTCTGCCTGTGTGAGGGCTTGTCCAGCCCCCGGCCGGCTTGCACTGAGCTCCCTGTATTGCCCAGGGACTAGCCCTGTGCTCTGTCTGCCTGTGTGGGGGCTTGTCCAGCCCCTGGCCGGCTTGCCCTGAGCTCCTTGTATTGCCCAGGGACTCGCCCTGGGCTCTATCTGCCTGTGTGAGGGCTTGTCCAGCCCCCAGCCGGCTTGCACTGAGCTCTTTGTACCCTGGGTTCTGTCTGCCGGTGTGGGGGCTTGTCCAGCCCCTTGGGCTCTGTCTGCCTGTGTCGGGGCTTGTCCAGCCCCCGGCCAGCTTGCACTGAGCTCCTTCTATTGCCGGGGGACTAGCCCAGGGCTATGTCTACCTGTGTGGGGGCTTGTCCAGCCCCTGGCCGGCATGCACTGAGCTCCTTGTATTGCCTGGGGACTAGCCCTGGGCTATGTCTGCCTGTGTGGGGGCTTGTCCAGCCCTTGGCCGGCTTGCACTGAGCTCCT
This sequence comes from Ambystoma mexicanum, assembly GCF_040938575.1. Classification (NCBI taxonomy): domain Eukaryota; kingdom Metazoa; phylum Chordata; class Amphibia; order Caudata; family Ambystomatidae; genus Ambystoma; species Ambystoma mexicanum. Next base: position 962,776 of record NC_090925.1, on the reverse strand, counting down.
TGTATTGCCCAGGGAACAGCCCTAGGCTCTGTCTTCCTGTGTGGTGGCTTGTCCAGCCCCCAACAGGCTTGTCCTGAGCTCCTTGTATTGCCCGGGGACTAGCCCCGGGCTATGTCTGCCTGTGTGAGGGCTTGTCCAGCCTCCGGCAGGCTTGCACTGAGCTCCTTGGATTGCCCGGGGACTACACCGGGCTCTGTCTTCCTGTGTGAGGGCTTGTCCAGCCACCAGCAGGCTTGCACTGAGCTCCTTCTATTGCCCAGGGACTAGCCCCGGGCTCTGTCTGCCTGTGTGGGGGATTGTTCAGCCCATGGTCGCTTGCACTGAGCTCCTTCTATTCCTCGGGGACTAGCCCTGGGCTCTGTCTGTCTGTGTGGGGCTTGTCCAGCTTCTGGCCGGCTTGCACTGAGCACCTTGTATTGCTCGGGGACTAGCCCTGGGCTCTCTCTGCCTGTGTGGGGGCTTGTACAGCCCCCGGCCGGTTTGCACTGAGCTCCTTGTATTGCCCGGGGACGAGACCTGGGCTATGTCTGCCTGTTTGGGGGCTTGTCCAGCCCCCGGCTGGTTTGCACTGAGCTCCTTGCATTGCCCGGGGACTACCCCTGGGCTTTGTCTGCCTGTGTGAGGGCTTGTCCAGCCCCCGGCCGGCTTGCACTGAGCTCCTTGTATTGCCCAGCGACTAGCCCTGGGCTATTTCTGCCTGTGTGGGGGTCTTGTCCAGCCCCCGGCCGGCTTGCACTGAGCTCCCTGTATATCCCAGGGACTAGCCCTGTGCTCTGTCTGCCTGTGTGGGGGCTGGTCCAGCCACTGGCCGGGTTGCACTGAGCTCCTTGTATTGCCCAGGGACTCGCCCTGGTCTCTATCTGCCTGTGTGACGGCTTGTCCAGCCCCCGGCCGGCTTGAAAGAGCTCCTTGTATTGCCCACGGACTAGCCTTGAGCTCTGTCTGCCTGTGTGTGGGCTTGTCCACCCCCCCAGCTGGCTTGCACTGAGCTCCTTGTATTGCCCAGGGACTAGCCCTGGGCTCTGTCTGCCTGTGTGAGGGCTTGTCCAGCCCCCAGCCAGCTTGCACTGAGCTCTTTGTACCCTGGGTTCTGTCTGCCAGTGTGGGGGCTTGTCCAGCCCCTTGGGCTCTGTCTGCCTGTGTCGGGGCTTGTCCAGCCCCCGGCCGGCTTGCACTGAGCTCCTTCTATTGCCCGTGGACTAGCCCAGGGCTATGTCTGCCTGTGTGGGGGCTTGTCCAGCCCCTGGCCAGCATGCACTGAGCTCCTTGTATTGCCTGGTGACTAGACCTGGGCTATGTCTGCCTGTGTGGGGGCTTGTCCAGCCCTTGGCCGGCTTGCACTGAGCTCCTTGTATTGCCCAGGGACTAGCCCTGGGCTCTGTCTTCCTGTGTGGTGGCTTGTCCAGCCCCCAGCAGGCTTGTCCTGAGCTCCTTGTATTACCCGGGGACTAGCCCCAGGCTATGTCTGCCTGTGTGAGGGCTTGTCCAGCCTCCGGCAGGCTGGCACTGAGCTCCTTGGATTGCCCAGGGACTAGCCCCGGGCTCTGTCTTCCTGTGTGAGGGCTTGTCCAGCCACCGGCAGGCTTGCACTGAGCTCCTTCTATTGCCCGGGGACTAGCCCCGGGCTCTGTCTTCCTGTTGGAGGGGTTGTCCAGCCCCCGGCTGGCTTGCACTGACCGCCTTCTATTGCCCGCGGACTAGCCCCTGGCTCTGTCTGCCTGAGTGGGTGCTTGTCCAGCCCCCGGACGGCTTGCACTGAGCTCCTTGTATTGCCCGGGGACTAGCCCTGGGCTCTGTCTGCCTGTGTGGGGGATTGTTCAGCCCCTGGTCGGCTTGCACTGAGCTCCTTGTATTTCTCGGGGACTAGCCCTGGGCTCTGTCTGTCTGTGTGGGGCTTGTCCAGCTCCTGGCCGGCTTGCACTGAGCACCTTGTATTGCTCGGGGACTAGCCCTGGGCTCTCTCTGCCTGTTTGGGGGCTTGTACAGCCCCCGGCCGGCTTGCACTGAGCTTCTTCTATTGCTCGGGGACTAGCCCTAGGCTCTCTCTGCCTGTGTGGGGGCTTGTCCAGCTCCCGGCCGGCTTGCACTGAGCTCCTTGTATTGCCCGGAGACGAGACCTGGGCTATGTCTGCCTGTGTGGTGGCTTGTCCAGCCCCCAGCAGGCTTGTCCTGAGCTCCTTGTATTGCCCGGGGACTAGCCCCGGGCTCTGTCTTCCTGTGTGAGAGGTTGTCCAGCCCCCGGCTGGCTTGCACTGACCGCCTTCTATTGCCCGCGGACTAGCCCCTGGCTCTGTCTGCCTGTGTGAAGGGTTGTCCAGCCCCCATCCGGCTTGCACTGAGCTCCTTGTATTGCCCGGGGACTAGCGCCGGGCTCTGTCTGCCTGAGTGGGTGCTTGTCCAGCCCCCGGACGGCTTGCACTGAGCTCCTTGTATTGCGCGGGGACTAGCCCTGGGCTCTGTCTGCCTGTGTGGGGGATTGTTCAGCCCCTGGTCGGCTTGCACTGAGCTCCTTGTATTCCTCGGGGACTAGCCCTGGGCTCTGTCTGTCTGTGTGGGCCTTGTCCAGCTCCTAGCCGGCTTGCACTGAGCACCTTGTATTGCTCGGGGACTAGCCCTGGGCTCTCTCTGCCTGTGTAGGGGCTTGTACAGCCCCCGGCCGGCTTGCACTGAGCTTCTTCTATTGCTCGGGGACTAGCCCTGGGCTCTCTCTGCCTGTGTGGGGGCTTGTCCAGCTCCCGGCCGGCTTGCACTGGGCTCCTTGTATTGCCCGGGGACGAGACCTCGGCTATGTCTGCCTGTTTGGGGGCTTGTCCAGCCCCCGGTTGGCTTGCACTGAGCTCCTTGTATTGCCCGGGGACTACCCCTGGGCTATGTCTGCCTGTGTGGGGGCTGGACAAGCCCCTGGCCAGATTGCACTGAGCTCCTTGTATATCCCGGGACTAGCCCTGGGCTCTGTCTGCCTGTGTGGGGGCTTGTCCAGCCCCTGGCAGGCTTGCACTGAGCTCCTTGTATTGCTCGGGGACTAGCCCTGGGCTCTGTCTGCCTGTGTGGGGGCTTGTTCAGCCCCCGGCCGGCTTGCACTGAGCTCCTTGTATTGCCTGGGGACTAGCCCTGGGCTATGTCTGCCTGTGTGGGGGCTTGTCCAGCCCTTGGTCGGCTTGCACTGAGCTCCTTGTATTACCCAGGGACTAGCCCTGGGCTCTGTGTTCCTGTGTGGTGGCTTGTCCATCCCCCAGCAGGCTTGTCCTGAGCTCCTTGTATTGCCCGGGGACTAGCCCTGGGCTCTGTCTGCCTGTGTGGGGGCTTGTCCAGCCCCCGGCCGGCTTGCACTGAGCTCCTTCTATTGCTCGGGGACTAGCCCTGGGCACTCTCTGCCTGTGTGGGGGCTTGTCCAGCTCTCAGCCGGCTTGCATTGAGCTCCTTGTATTGCTCGGGGACTAGCCCTGGGCTCTGTCTGCCTGGATGGGGGCTTGTCCAGCCCCTGGCCGGCTTGCAATGAGCTCCTTCTATTGCCCGGGGACTAGCCCAGGGCTATGTCTGCCTGTGTGGGGGCTTGTTCATCCCCTAGCCGGCATGCACTGAGCTCCTTGTATTGCCTGGGGACTAGCCCTGGGCTATGTCTGCCTGTGTGGGGGCTTGTCCAGCCCTTGCACTGAGCTCCTTGTATTGCCCAGGGACTAGCCCTGGGCTCTGTCTTCCTGTGTGGTGGCTTGTCCAGCCCCCAGCAGGCTTGTTCTGAGCTCCTTGTATTGCCCGGGGTCTAGCCCCGGGCTATGTCTGCCTGTGTGAGGGCTTGTCCAGCCTCCGGCAGGCTTGCACTGAGCTCCTCGGATTGCCCGGGGACTAGCCCCGGGCTCTGTCTTCCTGTGTGAGGGGTTGTCCAGCCCCCGGCTGGCTTGCACTGACCGCCTTCTATTGCGCGCGGACTAGCCCCTGGCTCTGTCTGCCTGTGTGAAGGGTTGTCCAGCCCCCGGCCGGCTTGCACTGAGCTCCTTGTATTGCCCGGGGACTAGCGCCGGGCTCTGTCTGCCTGAGTGTGTGCTTGTCCAGCCCCCGGACGGCTTGCACTGAGCTCCTTGTATTGCCCGGGGACTAGCCCTGGGCTCTGTCTGCCTGTGTGGGGGATTGTTCAGCCCCTGGTCGGCTTACACTGAGCTCCTTGTATTCCTCGGGGACTAGCCCTGGGCTCTGTCTGTCTGTGTGGGGCTTGTACATCTCCTGGCCAGCTTGCACTGAGCACCTTGTATTGCTCGGGGACTAGCCATGGGCTCTCTCTGCCTGTGTGGGGGCTTGTACAGCCCCCGGCCGGCTTGCACTGAGCTTCTTCTATTGCTCGGGGACTAGCCCTGGGCTCTCTCTGCCTGTGTGGGGGCTTGTCCAGCTCCCGGCCGGCTTGCACTGAGCTCCTTGTATTGCCAGGGGACGAGACCTGGGCTATGTCTGCCTGTGTGGTGGCTTGTCCAGCCCCCAGCAGGCTTGTCCTGAGCTCCTTGTATTGCCCGGGGACTAGCCCCGGGCTATGTCTTCCTGTGTGAGGGCTTGTCCAGCCACCGGCAGGCTTGCACTGAGCTCCTTCTATTGCCCGGGGACTAGCCCCGGGCTCTGTCTTCCTGTGTGAGGGGTTGTCCAGCCCCCGGCTGGCTTGCACTGACCACCTTCTATTGCCCGCGGACTAGCCCCTGGCTCTGTCTGCCTGTGTGAAGGGTTGTCCAGCCCCCGGCCGGCTTGCACTGAGCTCCTTGTATTGCCCGGCGACTAGCACCGGGCTCTGTCTGCCTGAGTGGGTACTTGTCCAGCCCCCGGACGGCTTGCACTAAGCTCCTTTTATTGCCCAGGGACTAGCCCTGGGCTCTGTCTGTCTGTGTGGGGCTTGTCCAGCTCCTGCCCGGCTTGCACTGAGCACGATGTATTGCTCGGGGACTAGCCCTTGCCTCTGTCTGCCTGTATGGGGCTTGTCCAGCTCCCGGCCGGCTTGCACTGAGCTCCTTGTATTGCCCGGGGACTAGACCTGGGCTCTGTTTGCCTGTGTTGGGGCTTGTCCAGCCCCTTGCTGGCTTACACTGAGCTCCTTGTATTGCCTGGGGACTAGCCCTGGGCTCTGTCTACCTGTGTGGGGGATTGTTCAGCCCCTGGTCGGCTTGCACTGAGATCCTTGTATTCCTCGGGGACTAGCCCTGGGCTCTGTCTGTCTGTGTGGGGCTTGTCCAGCTCCTGGCCGGCTTGCACTGAGCTCCTTGTATTGCCCGGGGACTACCCCTGGGCTATGTCTGCCTGTGTGAGGGCTTGTCCAGCCCTCGGCCGGCTTGCACTGAGCTCCTTGTATTGCCCAGCTACTAGCCCTGGGCTATTTCTGCCTGTGTGGGGGTCTTGTCCAGCCCCCGGCCGGCTTGCACTGAGCTCCCTGTATTGCCCAGGGACTAGCCCTGTGCTCTGTCTGCCTGTGTGGGGGCTTGTCCAGCCCCTGGCCAGCTTGCACTGAGCTCCTTGTATTGCCCAGGGACTCGCCCTGGGCTCTATCTGCCTGTGTGACGGCTTGTCCAGCCCCCGGCCGGCTTGCAAAGAGCTCCTTGTATTGCCCACGGACTAGCCTTGGGCTCTGTCTGCCTGTGTGGGGGCTTGTCCACCCCCCAGCCGGCTTGCACTGAGCTCCTTGTATTGCCCAGGGACTAGCCCTGGGCTCTGTCTGCCTGTGTGTGGGCTTGGCCAGCCCCTGGCCGGCCTGCACTGAGCTCCTTCTATTGCTCGGGGACTAGCCCTGGGCTCTGTCTGTCTGTGTGTGGGCTTGGCCAGCCCCTGGCCGGCCTGCACTGAGCTCCTTCTATTGCTCGGGGACTAGCCCTGGGCTCTCTCTGCCTGTGTGGGGGCTTGTCCAGCCGCTGGCCGGCTTTCACTGAGCTCCTTCTATTGCTTGATGACTAGCCCTGGGCTCTCTCTGCCTGTGTGGGGGCTTGTCCAGCTCCTGGCTGCCTTGCACTGAGCTCCTTCTATTGCTCGGGAACTAGCCCTGGGATCTGTCTGCCTGTGTGGGCTCTTGTCCAGCTCTGGGCCGGCTTGCACTGAGCTCCTTGTATTGCTCGGGGACTAGCCCTGGGCTCCGTTTGCCTGTGTTTGGGCTTGTCCAGCTCCCAAACGGCTTGCACTGAGCTCCTTGCCTTGCCGGGGACTAGCCCTGGGCTCTGTCTGCCTGTGTGGGGGCTTGTCCAGCCCCGGCTGGCTTACACTGAGCTCCTTGTATTGCACGGGGACTAGCCGGGGGCTCTGTCTGCCTGTGTGGGGGCTTGTCCAGCCCTCGGCCGGCTTGCACTGAGCTCCATGTATTGCCCAGGGACTAACCCTGGGCTCTGTGTGCCTGTGTGCGGGCTTGTCCAGCCCCCGGCCGGCTTGCACTGAGCTCCTTGTATTGCCCGGGGACGAGACCTGGGCTCTGTCTGCCTGTTTGGGGGCTTTTTCAGCCCCCGGCCGACTTGCACTGAGCTCCTTGTATTGCCCGGGGACTACCCCTGGGCTATGTCTGCCTGTGTGAGGGCTTGTCCAGACCCCGGCCGGCTTGCATTGAGCTCCTTGTATTGCCCAGCGACTAGCCCTGGGCTATTTCTGCCTGTGTGGGGGTCTTTTCCAGCCACCGGCCGGCTTGCACTGAGCTCCCTGTATTGCCCAGGGACTAGCCCTGTGCTCTGTCTGCCTGTGTGGGGGCTTGTCCAGCCCCAGGCCAGCTTGCACCGAGCTCCCTGTATTGCCCAGGGACTAGCCCTGGGCTCTATTTGAATGTGTGAGGGCTTGTCCAGCCCTTGGCCGGCTTGCACTGAGCTCCTTGTATTGCCCAGGGACTCGCCCTGGGCTCTGTCTGCCTGTGTGACGGCTTGTCCAGCACCCGGCCGGCTTGAAAGAGCTCCTTGTATTGCCTACGGACTAGCCTTGAGCTCTGTCTGCCTGTGTGGGGGCTTGTCCACCCGCCCGGCCGGCTTGCACTGATCTCCTTGTATTGCCCAGGGACTAGCCCTGGGCTCGGTCTGCCTGTGTGAGGGCTTGTCCAGCCCCCAGCCGGCTTGCACTGAGCTCTTTGTACCCTGGTTCTGTCTGCCTGAGTCGGTGCTTGTCCAGCCCCCGGCCGGCTTGCACTGAGCTCCTTCTATTGCCCGGGGACTATCCCTGGGCTCTGTCTTCCTGTGTGGTGGCTTGTCCAGCCCCCGGCAGGCTTGTCCTGAGCTCCTTGTTTTGCCCGGGGACTAGCCCCGGGCTATGTTTGCCTGTGTGAGGGCTTGTCCAGCCTCCGGCAGGCTTGCACTGAGCTCCTTGTATTGCCCGAGGACTAGCCCCGGGCTCTGTCTTCCTGTTTGAGGGCTTGTCCAGCCACCGGCAGGCTTGCACTGAGCTCCTTGTATTGCACGGGGACTAGCCCTGGGCTCTGTCTGCCTGTGTGAGGGCTTGACCAGCCCCAGGCCGGCTCGCACTGAGCTCCTTGTATTGCCCGGGGACTAGCCCTGGTCTCTGTCTGCCTGAGAGAGGGCCTGTCCAGCCCCCGGCCGGATTGCACTGAGCTCCTTGTATTGCCCGGGGACTAGCCCTGGGCTCTGTCTGGCTGTGTGGGGGCTTGTCCAGCCCCCGGACGGCTTGCACTGGGCTCCTTGTATATCCCGGGGACTAGCCCTGGGCTCTGTCTGCCTGTGTGGGGGCTTGTCCAGCCCCCGGCCGACTTGCACTGAGCTCCTTGTATTGCCCGGGGACTAGCCATGGGCTCTGTCTGCCTGTGTGGGGGCTTGTCCAGCCCCTGGCTGGCTTGCACTGAGCTCCTTGTATTGCGTGGGGACTAGCCCTGGGCTCTGTCTGCCTGTGTGGGGGCTTGTCCAGCCCCCGGCCGGCTTGCACTGAGTTCTGTCTAATGCGGGGGGAATAGCCCTGGGCTCTGTCTGCCTGTGTGAGGGATTGTCTAGCTCCCGGCCGGCTTGCACTGAGCTCCTTGAATTGCCCGAGGACTAGCCCTGGGCTCTGTTTGCCTGTGTGGTGGCTTGTCCAGCCCCTGGCCGGCTTGCACTGATCTCCTTGTATTGCCCGGGGACTAGCCCTGGGCTCTGTCTGCCTGTGTCGGGGCTTGTACAGCCCATAGCCGGCTTGCACTGAGCTCTTTGTATTGCTTGGGGACTAGCCCTGGGCTCGGTCTGCCTGTGTGGGGGCTTGTCCAGCCCCCGGCAGGCTTGCACTGAGCTCCTTGTATTGCCCATGGAGTTGCCCTGGGCACTGTCTGCCTGTGTGGGCGCTTGTCCAGCCCCGCTGGCTTGCTCTGAGCTCCGTGTATTGCCCGGGGACTAGCCCTTGCCTCTGTCTGCCTGTATGGGGCTTGTCCAGCTCCCAGCCGGCTTGCACTGAGCTTCTTGTATTGCCCGGGGACTAGCCCTGGGCTCTGTTTGCCTGTGTTGGTGCTTGTCCAGCCCCTTGCAGGTTTACACTGAGCTCCTTGTATTGCCCGGGGACTAGCCCTGGGCTCTGTCTGCCTGTGTGGGGGATTGTTCAGCCCCTGGTCGGCTTGCACTCAGATCCTTGTATTCCTCGGGGACTAGCCCTGGGCTCTGTCTGTCTGTGTGGGGCTTGTCCAGCTCCTGGCCGGCTTGCACTGAGCTCCTTGTATTGCCCGGGGACTACCCCTGGGCTCTGTCTGCCTGTGTGAGGGCTTGTCCAGCCCCCGGCCGGCTTGCACTGAGCTCCCTGTATTGCCCAGGGACTAGCCCTGTGCTCTGTCTGCCTGTGTGGGGGCTTGTCCAGCCCCTGGCCGGCTTGCCCTGAGCTCCTTGTATTGCCCAGGGACTCGCCCTGGGCTCTATCTGCCTGTGTGAGGGCTTGTCCAGCCCCCAGCCGGCTTGCACTGAGCTCTTTGTACCCTGGGTTCTGTCTGCCGGTGTGGGGGCTTGTCCAGCCCCTTGGGCTCTGTCTGCCTGTGTCGGGGCTTGTCCAGCCCCCGGCCAGCTTGCACTGAGCTCCTTCTATTGCCGGGGGACTAGCCCAGGGCTATGTCTACCTGTGTGGGGGCTTGTCCAGCCCCTGGCCGGCATGCACTGAGCTCCTTGTATTGCCTGGGGACTAGCCCTGGGCTATGTCTGCCTGTGTGGGGGCTTGTCCAGCCCTTGGCCGGCTTGCACTGAGCTCCTTGTATTGCCCAGGGAACAGCCCTAGGCTCTGTCTTCCTGTGTGGTGGCTTGTCCAGCCCCCAACAGGCTTGTCCTGAGCTCCTTGTATTGCCCGGGGACTAGCCCCGGGCTATGTCTGCCTGTGTGAGGGCTTGTCCAGCCTCCGGCAGGCTTGCACTGAGCTCCTTGGATTGCCCGGGGACTACACCGGGCTCTGTCTTCCTGTGTGAGGGCTTGTCCAGCCACCAGCAGGCTTGCACTGAGCTCCTTCTATTGCCCAGGGACTAGCCCCGGGCTCTGTCTGCCTGTGTGGGGGATTGTTCAGCCCATGGTCGCTTGCACTGAGCTCCTTCTATTCCTCGGGGACTAGCCCTGGGCTCTGTCTGTCTGTGTGGGGCTTGTCCAGCTTCTGGCCGGCTTGCACTGAGCACCTTGTATTGCTCGGGGACTAGCCCTGGGCTCTCTCTGCCTGTGTGGGGGCTTGTACAGCCCCCGGCCGGTTTGCACTGAGCTCCTTGTATTGCCCGGGGACGAGACCTGGGCTATGTCTGCCTGTTTGGGGGCTTGTCCAGCCCCCGGCTGGTTTGCACTGAGCTCCTTGCATTGCCCGGGGACTACCCCTGGGCTTTGTCTGCCTGTGTGAGGGCTTGTCCAGCCCCCGGCCGGCTTGCACTGAGCTCCTTGTATTGCCCAGCGACTAGCCCTGGGCTATTTCTGCCTGTGTGGGGGTCTTGTCCAGCCCCCGGCCGGCTTGCACTGAGCTCCCTGTATATCCCAGGGACTAGCCCTGTGCTCTGTCTGCCTGTGTGGGGGCTGGTCCAGCCACTGGCCGGGTTGCATTGAGCTCCTTGTATTGCCCAGGGACTCGCCCTGGTCTCTATCTGCCTGTGTGACGGCTTGTCCAGCCCCCGGCCGGCTTGAAAGAGCTCCTTGTATTGCCCACGGACTAGCCTTGAGCTCTGTCTGCCTGTGTGTGGGCTTGTCCACCCCCCCAGCTGGCTTGCACTGAGCTCCTTGTATTGCCCAGGGACTAGCCCTGGGCTCTGTCTGCCTGTGTGAGGGCTTGTCCAGCCCCCAGCCAGCTTGCACTGAGCTCTTTGTACCCTGGGTTCTGTCTGCCAGTGTGGGGGCTTGTCCAGCCCCTTGGGCTCTGTCTGCCTGTGTCGGGGCTTGTCCAGCCCCCGGCCGGCTTGCACTGAGCTCCTTCTATTGCCCGTGGACTAGCCCAGGGCTATGTCTGCCTGTGTGGGGGCTTGTCCAGCCCCTGGCCAGCATGCACTGAGCTCCTTGTATTGCCTGGTGACTAGACCTGGGCTATGTCTGCCTGTGTGGGGGCTTGTCCAGCCCTTGGCCGGCTTGCACTGAGCTCCTTGTATTGCCCAGGGACTAGCCCTGGGCTCTGTCTTCCTGTGTGGTGGCTTGTCCAGCCCCCAGCAGGCTTGTCCTGAGCTCCTTGTATTACCCGGGGACTAGCCCCAGGCTATGTCTGCCTGTGTGAGGGCTTGTCCAGCCTCCGGCAGGCTGGCACTGAGCTCCTTGGATTGCCCAGGGACTAGCCCCGGGCTCTGTCTTCCTGTGTGAGGGCTTGTCCAGCCACCGGCAGGCTTGCACTGAGCTCCTTCTATTGCCCGGGGACTAGCCCCGGGCTCTGTCTTCCTGTTGGAGGGGTTGTCCAGCCCCCGGCTGGCTTGCACTGACCGCCTTCTATTGCCCGCGGACTAGCCCCTGGCTCTGTCTGCCTGAGTGGGTGCTTGTCCAGCCCCCGGACGGCTTGCACTGAGCTCCTTGTATTGCCCGGGGACTAGCCCTGGGCTCTGTCTGCCTGTTTGGGGGATTGTTCAGCCCCTGGTCGGCTTGCACTGAGCTCCTTGTATTTCTCGGGGACTAGCCCTGGGCTCTGTCTGTCTGTGTGGGGCTTGTCCAGCTCCTGGCCGGCTTGCACTGAGCACCTTGTATTGCTCGGGGACTAGCCCTGGGCTCTCTCTGCCTGTTTGGGGGCTTGTACAGCCCCCGGCCGGCTTGCACTGAGCTTCTTCTATTGCTCGGGGACTAGCCCTAGGCTCTCTCTGCCTGTGTGGGGGCTTGTCCAGCTCCCGGCCGGCTTGCACTGAGCTCCTTGTATTGCCCGGAGACGAGACCTGGGCTATGTCTGCCTGTGTGGTGGCTTGTCCAGCCCCCAGCAGGCTTGTCCTGAGCTCCTTGTATTGCCCGGGGACTAGCCCCGGGCTCTGTCTTCCTGTGTGAGAGGTTGTCCAGCCCCCGGCTGGCTTGCACTGACCGCCTTCTATTGCCCGCGGACTAGCCCCTGGCTCTGTCTGCCTGTGTGAAGGGTTGTCCAGCCCCCATCAGGCTTGCACTGAGCTCCTTGTATTGCCCGGGGACTAGCGCCGGGCTCTGTCTGCCTGAGTGGGTGCTTATCCAGCCCCCGGACGGCTTGCACTGAGCTCCTTGTATTGCGCGGGGACTAGCCCTGGGCTCTGTCTGCCTGTGTGGGGGATTGTTCAGCCCCTGGTCGGCTTGCACTGAGCTCCTTGTATTCCTCGGGGACTAGCCCTGGGCTCTGTCTGTCTGTGTGGGCCTTGTCCAGCTCCTAGCCGGCTTGCACTGAGCACCTTGTATTGCTCGGGGACTAGCCCTGGGCTCTCTCTGCCTGTGTAGGGGCTTGTACAGCCCCCGGCCGGCTTGCACTGAGCTTCTTCTATTGCTCGGGGACTAGCCCTGGGCTCTCTCTGCCTGTGTGGGGGCTTGTCCAGCTCCCGGCCGGCTTGCACTGGGCTCCTTGTATTGCCCGGGGACGAGACCTCGGCTATGTCTGCCTGTTTGGGGGCTTGTCCAGCCCCCGGCTGGCTTGCACTGAGCTCCTTGTATTGCCCGGGGACTACCCCTGGGCTATGTCTGCCTGTGTGGGGGCTTGACCACCCCCTGGCCAGATTGCACTGAGCTCCTTGTATATCCCGGGACTAGCCCTGGGCTCTGTCTGCCTGTGTGGGGGCTTGTCCAGCCCCTGGCAGGCTTGCACTGAGCTCCTTGTATTTCTCGGGGACTAGCCCTGGGCTCTGTCTGCCTGTGTGGGGGCTTGTTCAGCCCCCGGCCGGCTTGCACTGAGCTCCTTGTATTGCCTGGGGACTAGCCCTGGGCTATGTCTGCCTGTGTGGGGGCTTGTCCAGCCCTTGGTCGGCTTGCACTGAGCTCCTTGTATTACCCAGGGACTAGCCCTGGGCTCTGTGTTCCTGTGTGGTGGCTTGTCCATCCCCCAGCAGGCTTGTCCTGAGCTCCTTGTATTGCCCGGGGACTAGCCCTGGGCTCTGTCTGCCTGTGTGGGGGCTTGTCCAGCCCCCGGCCGGCTTGCACTGAGCTCCTTCTATTGCTCGGGGACTAGCCCTGGGCACTCTCTGCCTGTGTGGGGGCTTGTCCAGCTCTCAGCCGGCTTGCATTGAGCTCCTTGTATTGCTCGGGGACTAGCCCTGGGCTCTGTCTGCCTGGATGGGGGCTTGTCCAGCCCCTGGCCGGCTTGCAATGAGCTCCTTCTATTGCCCGGGGACTAGCCCAGGGCTATGTCTGCCTGTGTGGGGGCTTGTTCATCCCCTAGCCGGCATGCACTGAGCTCCTTGTATTGCCTGGGGACTAGCCCTGGGCTATGTCTGCCTGTGTGGGGGCTTGTCCAGCCCTTGCACTGAGCTCCTTGTATTGCCCAGGGACTAGCCCTGGGCTCTGTCTTCCTGTGTGGTGGCTTGTCCAGCCCCCAGCAGGCTTGTCCTGAGCTCCTTGTATTGCCCGGGGTCTAGCCCCGGGCTATGTCTGCCTGTGTGAGGGCTTGTCCAGCCTCCGGCAGGCTTGCACTGAGCTCCTTGGATTGCCCGGGGACTAGCCCCGGGCTCTGTCTTCCTGTGTGAGGGGTTGTCCAGCCCCCGGCTGGCTTGCACTGACCGCCTTCTATTGCGCGCGGACTAGCCCCTGGCTCTGTCTGCCTGTGTGAAGGGTTGTCCAGCCCCCGGCCGGCTTGCACTGAGCTCCTTGTATTGCCCGGGGACTAGCGCCGGGCTCTGTCTGCCTGAGTGTGTGCTTGTCCAGCCCCCGGACGGCTTGCACTGAGCTCCTTGTATTGCCCGGGGACTAGCCCTGGGCTCTGTCTGCCTGTGTGGGGGATTGTTCAGCCCCTGGTCGGCTTACACTGAGCTCCTTGTATTCCTCGGGGACTAGCCCTGGGCTCTGTCTGTCGGTGTGGGGCTTGTACATCTCCTGGCCAGCTTGCACTGAGCACCTTGTATTGCTCGGGGACTAGCCATGGGCTCTCTCTGCCTGTGTGGGGGCTTGTACAGCCCCCGGCCGGCTTGCACTGAGCTTCTTCTATTGCTCGGGGACTAGCCCTGGGCTCTCTCTGCCTGTGTGGGGGCTTGTCCAGCTCCCGGCCGGCTTGCACTGAGCTCCTTGTATTGCCAGGGGACGAGACCTGGGCTATGTCTGCCTGTGTGGTGGCTTGTCCAGCCCCCAGCAGGCTTGTCCTGAGCTCCTTGTATTGCCCGGGGACTAGCCCCGGGCTATGTCTTCCTGTGTGAGGGCTTGTCCAGCCACCGGCAGGCTTGCACTGAGCTCCTTCTATTGCCCGGGGACTAGCCCCGGGCTCTGTCTTCCTGTGTGAGGGGTTGTCCAGCCCCCGGCTGGCTTGCACTGACCGCCTTCTATTGCCCGCGGACTAGCCCCTGGCTCTGTCTGCCTGTGTGAAGGGTTGTCCAGCCCCCGGCCGGCTTGCACTGAGCTCCTTGTATTGCCCGGCGACTAGCACCGGGCTCTGTCTGCCTGAGTGGGTACTTGTCCAGCCCCCGGACGGCTTGCACTAAGCTCCTTGTATTGCCCAGGGACTAGCCCTGGGCTCTGTCTGTCTGTGTGGGGCTTGTCCAGCTCCTGCCCGGCTTGCACTGAGCACCATGTATTGCTCGGGGACTAGCCCTGGGCTCTCTCTGCCTGTGTAGGGGCTTGTACAGCCCCCGGCCGGCTTGCACTGAGCTTCTTCTATTGCTCGGGGACTAGCCCTGGGCTCTCTCTGCCTGTGTGGGGGCTTGTCCAGCTCCCGGCCGGCTTGCACTGAGCTCCTTGTATTGCCCGGGGACGAGACCTCGGCTATGTCTGCCTGTTTGGGGGCTTGTCCAGCCCCTGGCCAGATTGCACTGAGCTCCTTGTATAGCCCGGGGACTACCCCTGGGCTATGTCTGCCTGTGTGGGGGCTTGTCCAGCCCCTGGCCAGATTGCACTGAGCTCCTTGTATAGCCCGGGGACTAGCCCTGGGCTCTGTCTGCCTGTGTGGGGGCTTGTCCAGCCCCTGGCAGGCTTGCACTGAGCTCCTTGTATTGCTCGGGGACTAGCCCTGGGCTCTGTCTGCCTGTGTGGGGGCTTGTTCAGCCCCCGGCCGGCTTGCACTGAGCTCCTTGTATTGCCTGGGGACTAGCCCTGGGCTATGTCTTCCTGTGTGGGGGCTTGTCCAGCCCTTGGTCGGCTTGCACTGAGCTCCTTGTATTACCCAGGGACTAGCCCTGGGCTCTGTGTTCCTGTGTGGTGGCTTGTCCAGCCCCCAGCAGGCTTGTCCTGAGCTCCTTGTATTGCCCGGGGACTAGCCCTGGGCTCTGTCTGCCTGTGTGGGGGCTTGTCCAGCCCCCTGCCGGCTTGCACTGAGCTCCTTCTATTGCTCGGGGACTAGCCCTGGGCTCTGTCTGCCTGGATGGGGGCATGTCCAGCCCCTGGCCGGCTTGCAATGAGCTCCTTCTATTACCCGGGGACTAGCCCAGGGCTATGTCTGCCTGTGTGGGGGCTTGTTCAGCCCCTAGCCGGCATGCACTGAGCTCCTTGTATTGCCTGGGGACTAGCCCTGGGCTATGTCTGCCTGTGTGGGGGCTTGTCCAGCCCTTGCACTGAGCTCCTTGTATTGCCCAGGGACTAGCCCTGGGCTCTGTCTTCCTGTGTGGTGGCTTGTCCAGCCCCCAGCAGGCTTGTCCTGAGCTCCTTGTATTGCCCGGGGTCTAGCCCCGGCTATGTCTGCCTGTGTGAGGGCTTGTCCAGCCTCCGGCAGGCTGGCACTGAGCTCCTTGGATTGCCCGGGGACTAGCCCCGGTCTCTGCCTTCCTGTGTGAGGGGTTGTTGTTAGGGAGAATTCTCTGTTTAGGCTGAATTTCCCTACCTAGTGAGTCCCCCAGCAGCTTTGCTGGATTTCTGGGGTTTCTTTTTTTCTCCTGCCAAGAGTGAGACTCTTTTACCCTCACTCTTGGGCATGTTGAAGTGTGTTTTCTTGGTTAAACCTTGTGTTGAATGGGCTATGGGGTCTTTTACTCCATAGGGCCTTATGTATTTTTGTGATGTGGGTTACACAGCACCCTCTGTGCCGTGACCCAGGGGTGTCCTAGGGACTCCCCAACATAGACTCCATACCCTGGGACTGACTACTGTCTCCCAGGGCATGTAAAGTCACCAAAGACTTTGCTAGTCTTGAATCCTGAACAGAACCAGTACAAACCATCATATTGTGGATGTACTGGCTGGGGCAATTCGATTGCCCCAGGGTCTGTTAGTCGAGGGGGCACGTCTCCGTCCCCCCTGATCGAGTTTTGGCTGGTGGCAGTGGAAACTACTTTTTATATTCGACCGCGAATATTTCCCTATGGGATTTCCCATTGTTTTAGGCTAACACATTTAATTATTTATTTACGGTAGCCTTAAACATACCGCCGGTTTATATATTTATTATTATAACTCCGGTTGGGACTTTTTGCCAAAACTTGATTCTAAAATGGCGTTGGCATTCGCCTCTGTAACTCTGACCCAAAGTGGAGCCCTTTGTTCCACTTTTGGCGGGCTTCTCCACAGAAGCCCTCCAAAGTGGTGCCACTCTGTCTGGGGTACTTAGGAGGGGTGGAGGGGGATTTAGGCACCCTGGACTGAGTTACCTTGGTAACTCAAGTCGCACTCCGTCCTGATTGGCCCAAGTGGTGAGCCGGCCGGCTCACCACTTAGCATGTTTGAGTGACAGCTAGGCTGGGTGAATGGGGGTTTGCTGCATAAAAGCAGGGCTTTGGGGACTGGAACTTCAGAAGTCGCCACAGGACCAAGAATCCGACGAGGGAAGAGCTGAGCCGACCTGCTTCAACGACACCACCCGGTGGAGCCCTGCTGAACCGTCTCACCACTTTTTCCAACGACCGAGGAGAACTCTTAACGGAGTGGCTCCTTCCCTTGACTGGTGGGGACAACCAGTTTTCACCTTCTTTCCGCTTCTCGAGGTATCTCGTGGCCGCCTTGCCCGTGCCAAGCACCCCGGCAACCGGAATACCACACTTTTACCCCTAACCGCGAAAGTCGGTACAACCCTTTAACCGGAGGACTCCGCGGCTGGTTTCTTCCCGGGCAGTGCAACGACCTTCTTCTTCTGCTCTTCAGCGAGAACTTCTTCTCCCCTGACCGACGTCGAGCCTTGCTGCCACTGCCTGGAACAACTGCCACCGCTGGAGGATCCTTTCCGCTTAAGGTACCGTGTTCCGCCTGGCTTCCCTTGCCACCGACTGTACGGGGTAGATTTAGCTCCCGGCTTTCGAACCTGGGAGTGCCTGGGACACCCTGGCTAAACTTTCTAAGCCACTCTAAACTCTTTCTAACTCTTTGCAAGACTTTGAATCCCTAATAACAGTGTGATCTTGGGCACATTTTCGCTCCGGCTACTCTAAGAGTGGGCCCTGCCTAGTGACTTTTGCTCACCTGTGACTTTGTACTTCTTTGAGCCTATTGCAAGTGTTCTGGACCTTAGAGTGGTGTGTTTAACCTATTTCTGTTCCTTTTTATCCCTTTCTTGAATCTACTAGAGTGTCATCTAACGTTAAGCACTCACCTCTGTTCGAATTATGTGGTGTTAACCTAGAGTTGTCTAGATAGGAGTAAGGGTTGAAACTGCTTTCATTATAACTGTGTTTGAAGTGTTTTTACTATATTTTGCTAGAGTGATTTCAACTTATGTGTGTTTAATAAATAAATAACTATATACTTTTGAAACCAAGCTCTGGTCAGTGTTTGCTTGTGCTATTGTATTTGAGTACCTATTGTGTATACTTTACATACTGCCTAACTCTTCTTGAGGGAAGTCTGACTGCTCAGCCACAGCTACCAGGTAAATCTGGGTGGTGCAGACTGCTACCAAGTGGGTTTACTGCTATACCTGTAGTCTTAAATCTTTTGCAGTGTTCCCTAAGGGAACTGCACAGGTTTCTGCCTAACAGTTGTCCAGCCCCCGGCTGGCTTGCACTGACCGCCTTCTATTGCGCGCGGACTAGCCCCTGGCTCTGTCTGCCTGTGTGAAGGGTTGTCCAGCCCCCAGCCGGCTTGCACTGAGCTCCTTGTATTGCTCGGGGACTAGCGCCGGGCTCTGTCTGCCTGAGTGGGTGCTTGTCCAGCCCCCGGACGGCTTGCACTGAGCTCCTTGTATTGCCCGGGGACTAGCCCTGGGCTCTGTCTGCCTGTGTGGGGGATTGTTCAGCCCCTGGTCGGCTTACACTGAGCTCCTTGTATTCCTCGGGGACTAGCCCTGGGCTCTGTCTGTCTGTGTGGGGCTTGTACAGCTCCTGGCCAGCTTGCACTGAGCACCTTGTGTTGCTCGGTGACTAGTCATGGGCTCTCTCTGCCTGTGTGGGGGCTTGTACAGCCCCCGGCCGGCTTGCACTGAGCTTCTTCTATTGCTCGGGGACTAGCCCTGGGCTCTCTCTGCCTGTGTGGGGGCTTGTCCAGCTCCCGGCCGGCTTGCACTGAGCTCCTTGTATTGCCCGGGGACGAGACCTGGGCTATGTCTGCCTGTGTGGTGGCTTGTCCAGCCCCCAGCAGGCTTGTCCTGAGCTCCTTGTATTGCCCGGGGACTAGCCCCGGGTTATGTCTTCCTGTGTGAGGGCTTGTCCAGCCACCGGCAGGCTTGCACTGAGCTCCTTCTATTGCCCGGGGACTAGCCCCGGGCTCTGTCTTCCTGTGTGAGGGGTTGTCCAGCCCCCGGCTGGCTTGCACTGACCGCCTTCTATTGCCCGCGGACTAGCCCCTGGCTCTGTCTGCCTGTGTGAAGGGTTGTCCAGCCCCCGGCTGGCTTGCACTGAGCTCCTTGTATTGCCCGGGGACTAGCACCGGGCTCTGTCTGCCTGAGTGGGTACTTGTCCAGCCCCCGGACGGCTTGCACTAAGCTCCCTGTATTGCCCGGGGACTAACCCTGGGCTCTGTCTGTCTGTGTGGGGCTTGTCCAGCTCCCGGCCGGCTTGCACTGAGCTCCTTGTATTGTCCGGGGACGAGACCTGGGCTACGTCTGCCTGTGTGGGGGCTTGTCCAGCCCCTGGCCAGATTGCACTGAGCTCCTTGTATAGCCCGGGGACTAGCCCTGGGCTCTGTCTGCCTTTGTGGGGGCTTGTCCAGCCCCCGGACGGCTTGCACTAAGCTCCCTGTATTGCCCGGGGACTAACCCTGGGCTCTGTCTGCCTGTTTGGGGGCTTGTCCAGCCCCCGGCTGGCTTGCACTGAGCTCCTTGTATTGCCCGGGGACTACCCCTGGGCTACGTCTGCCTGTGTGGGGGCTTGTCCAGCCCCTGGCCAGATTGCACTGAGCTCCTTGTATAGCCCGGGGACTAGCCCTGGGCTCTGTCTGCCTTTGTGGGGGCTTGTCCAGCCCCTGGCAGGCTTGCACTGAGCTCCTTGTATTGCTCGGGGACTAGCCCTGGGCTCTGTCTGCCTGTGTGGGGGCTTGTCCAGCCCCCGGCCGGCTTGCACTGAGCTCCTTGTATTGCCTGGGGACTAGCCCTGGGCTATGTCTGCCTGTGTGGGGGCTTGTCCAGCCCTTGGCCGGCTTGCACTGAGCTCCTTGTATTACCCAGGGACTAGCCCTGGGCTCTGTCTTCCTGTGTGGTGGCTTGTCCAGCCCCCAGCAGGCTTGTCCTGAGCTCCTTGTATTGCCATGGGACTAGCCCTGGGCTCTGTCTGCCTGTGTGGAGGCTTGTCCGCCCCCCGGCCGGCTTGCACTGAGCTCCTTCTATTGCTCAGGGACTAGCCCTGGGCACTCTCTGCCTGTGTGGGGGCTTGTCCAGCTCCCAGCCGGCTTGCATTGAGCTCCTTGTATTGCTCGGGGACTAGCCCTGGGCTCTGTCTGCCTGGGTGGGGGCTTGTCCAGCCCCTGGCCGGCTTGCACTGAGCTCCTTCTATTGCTCGGGGACTAGCCCCGGGCTATGTCTGCCTGTGTGAGGGCTTGTCCAGCCTCCGGCAGGCTTGCACTGAACTCCTTGGATTGCCCGGGGACTACACCGGGCTCTGTCTTCCTGTGTGAGGGCTTGTCCAGCCACCGGCAGGCTTGCACTGAGCTCCTTGTATTCCTCGGGGACTAGCCCTGGGCTCTGTCTGTCTGTGTGGGGCTTGTCCAGCTCCTGGCCGGCTTGCACTGAGCACCTTGTATTGCTCGGGGACTAGCCCTGGGCTCGCTCTGCCTGTGTGGGTGCTTGTACAGCCCCCGGCCGGTTTGCACTGAGCTCTTTGTAACCTGGGTTCTGTCTGCCTGTGTGGGGGCTTGTCCAGCCCCTTGGGGCTCTGTCTGCCTGTGTCGGGGCTTGTCCAGCCCCCGGCCGGCTTGCACTGAGCTCCTTCAATTGCCCGTGGACCAGCCCAGGGCTATGTCTGCCTGTGTGGGGGCTTGTCCAGCCCCTGGCCGGCATGCACTGAGCTCCTTTTATTGCCTGGTGACTAGCCCTGGGCTATGTCTGCCTGTGTGGGGGCTTGTCCAGCCCTTGGCCGGCTTGCACTGAGCTCCTTGTATTGCCCAGGGACTAGCCCTGGGCTCTGTCTTCCTGTGTGGTGGCTTGTCCAGCCCCCAGCAGGCTTGTCCTGAGCTCCTTGTATTACCCGGGGACTAGCCCCGGGCTATGTCTGCCTGTGTGAGGGCTTGTCCAGCCTCCGGCAGGCTGGCACTGAGCTCCTTGGATTGCCCAGGGACTAGCCCCGGGCTCTGTCTTCCTGTGTGAGGGCTTGTCCAGCCACCGGCAGGCTTGCACTAAGCTCCCTGTATTGCCCGGGGACTAACCCTGGGCTCTGTCTGTCTGTGTGGGGCTTGTCCAGCTCCCGGCCGGCTTGCACTGAGCTCCTTGTATTGTCCGGGGATGAGACCTGGGCTACGTCTGCCTGTGTGGGGGCTTGTCCAGCCCCTGGCCAGATTGCACTGAGCTCCTTGTATAGCCCGGGGACTAGCCCTGGGCTCTGTCTGCCTTTGTGGGGGCTTGTCCAGCCCCCGGACGGCTTGCACTAAGCTCCCTGTATTGCCCGGGGACTAACCCTGGGCTCTGTCTGCCTGTTTGGGGGCTTGTCCAGCCCCCGGCTGGCTTGCACGGAGCTCCTTGTATTGCCCGGGGACTACCCCTGGGCTACGTCTGCCTGTGTGGGGGCTGGTCCAGCCCCTGGCCAGATTGCACTGAGCTCCTTGTATAGCCCGGGGACTAGCCCTGGGCTCTGTCTGCCTTTGTGGGGGCTTGTCCAGCCCCTGGCAGGCTTGCACTGAGCTCCTTGTATTGCTCGGGGACTAGCCCTGGGCTCTGTCTGCCTGTGTGGGGGCTTGTCCAGCCCCCGGCCGGCTTGCACTGAGCTCCTTGTATTGCCTGGGGACTAGCCCTGGGCTATGTCTGCCTGTGTGGGGGCTTGTCCAGCCCTTGGCCGGCTTGCACTGAGCTCCTTGTATTACCCAGGGACTAGCCCTGGGCTCTGTCTTCCTGTGTGGTGGCTTGTCCAGCCCCCAGCAGGCTTGTCCTGAGCTCCTTGTATTGCCATGGGACTAGCCCTGGGCTCTGTCTGCCTGTGTGGAGGCTTGTCCGCCCCCCGGCCGGCTTACACTGAGCTCCTTCTATTGCTCAGGGACTAGCCCTGGGCACTCTCTGCCTGTGTGGGGGCTTGTCCAGCTCCCAGCCGGCTTGCATTGAGCTCCTTGTATTGCTCGGGGACTAGCCCTGGGCTCTGTCTGCCTGGGTGGGGGCTTGTCCAGCCCCTGGCCGGCTTGCACTGAGCTCCTTCTATTGCTCGGGGACTAGCCCCGGGCTATGTCTGCCTGTGTGAGGGCTTGTCCAGCCTCCGGCAGGCTTGCACTGAACTCCTTGGATTGCCCGGGGACTACACCGGGCTCTGTCTTCCTGTGTGAGGGCTTGTCCAGCCACCGGCAGGCTTGCACTGAGCTCCTTCTATTGCCCGGGGACTAGCCCCGGGCTCTGTCTGCCTGTGTGGGGGATTGTTCAGCCCATGGTCGGCTTGCACTGAGCTCCTTGTATTCCTCGGGGACTAGCCCTGGGCTCTGTCTGTCTGTGTGGGGCTTGTCCAGCTCCTGGCCGGCTTGCACTGAGCACCTTGTATTGCTCGGGGACTAGCCCTGGGCTCGCTCTGCCTGTGTGGGTGCTTGTACAGCCCCCGGCCGGTTTGCACTGAGCTCTTTGTAACCTGGGTTCTGTCTGCCTGTGTGGGGGCTTGTCCAGCCCCTTGGGGCTCTGTCTGCCTGTGTCGGGGCTTGTCCAGCCCCCGGCCGGCTTGCACTGAGCTCCTTCAATTGCCCGTGGACTAGCCCAGGGCTATGTCTGCCTGTGTGGGGGCTTGTCCAGCCCCTGGCCGGCATGCACTGAGCTCCTTTTATTGCCTGGTGACTAGCCCTGGGCTATGTCTGCCTGTGTGGGGGCTTGTCCAGCCCTTGGCCGGCTTGCACTGAGCTCCTTGTATTGCCCAGGGACTAGCCCTGGGCTCTGTCTTCCTGTGTGGTGGCTTGTCCAGCCCCCAGCAGGCTTGTCCTGAGCTCCTTGTATTACCCGGGGACTAGCCCCGGGCTATGTCTGCCTGTGTGAGGGCTTGTCCAGCCTCCGGCAGGCTGGCACTGAGCTCCTTGGATTGCCCAGGGACTAGCCCCGGGCTCTGTCTTCCTGTGTGAGGGCTTGTCCAGCCACCGGCAGGCTTGCACTGAGCTCCTTCTATTGCCCGGGGACTAGCCCCGGGCTCTATCTTCTTGTTGGAGGGGTTGTCCAGCCCCCGGCTGGCTTGCACTGACCGCCTTCTATTGCCAGCGGACTAGCCCCTGGCTCTGTCTGCCTGAGTGGGTGCTTGTCCAACCCCCGGACGGCTTGCACTGAGCTCCTTGTATTGCCCTGGGACTAGCCCTGGGCTCTGTCTGCCTGTGTGGGGGATTGTTCAGCCCCTGGTCGGCTTGCACTGAGCTCCTTGTATTTCTCGGGGACTAGCCCTGGGCTCTGTCTGTCTGTGTGGGGCTTGTCCAGCTCCTGGCCAGCTTGCACTGAGCACCTTGTATTGCTCGGGGACTAGCCCTGGGCTCTCTCTGCCTGTGTGGGGGCTTGTACAGCCCCCGGCCGGCTTGCACTGAGCTTCTTCTATTGCTCGCGGACTAGCCCTGGGCTCTCTCTGCCTGTGTGGGGGCTTGTCCAGCTCCTGGCCGGCTTGCACTGTGCTCCTTGTATTGCCCGGGGACGAGACCTGGGCTATGTCTGCCTGTGTGGTGGCTTGTCCAGCCCCCAGCAGGCTTGTCCTGAGCTCCTTGTATTGTCCGGGGACTAGCCCCGGGCTATGTCTTCCTGTGTGAGGGCTTGTCCAGCCACCGGCAGGCTTGCACTGAGCTCCTTCTATTGCCCGGGGACTAGCCCCGGGCTCTGTCTTCCTGTGTGAGGGGTTGTCCAGCCCCCGGATGGCTTGCACTGACTGTCTTCTATTGCCCGTGGACGAACCCCTGGCTCTGTCTGCCTGTGTGAAGGGTTGTCCAACACCCGGCCGGCTTGCACTGAGCTCCTTGTATTGCCCGGGGACTAGCACCGGGCTCTGTCTGCCTGAGTGGGTGCTTGTCCAGCCCCCAGACGGCTTGCACTGAGCTCCTTTGTATTGCCCGGGGACTAGCCCTGGGCTCTGTCTGCCTGTGTGGGGGATTGTTCAGCCCCTGGTCGGCTTGCACTGAGCTCCTTGTATTCCTCAGGGACTAGCCCTGGGCTCTGTCTGTCTGTGTGGGGCTTGTCTAGCTCCTGGCCGGCTTGCACTGAGCACCTTGTATTGCTCGGGGACTAGCCCTGGGCTCTCTCTGCCTGTGTAGGGGCTTGTACAGCCCCCGGCCGGCTTGCACTGAGCTTCTTCTATTGCTCGGGGACTAGCCCTGGGCTCTCTCTGCCTGTGTGGGGGCTTGTCCAGCTCCCGGCCGGCTTGCACTGAGCTCCTTGTATTGCCCGGGTAAGAGACCTGGGCTATGTCTGCCTGTTTGGGGGCTTGTCCAGCCCCCGGCTGGCTTGCACTGAGCTCCTTGTATTGCCCGGGGACTACCCCTGGGCTACGTCTGCCTGTGTGGGGGCTTGTCCAGCCCCTGGCCAGATTGCACTGAGCTCCTTGTATAGCCCGGGGACTAGCCCTGGGCTCTGTCGGCCTGTGTGGGGACTTGTCCAGCCCCTGGCAGGCTTGCACTGAGCTCCTTGTATTGCTCGGGGACTAGCCCTGGGCTCTGTCTTCCTGTGTGGGGGCTTGTCCAGCCCCCGGCCGGCTTGCACTAAGCTCCTTGTATTGCCTGGGGACTAGCCCTGGGCTATGTCTGCCTGTGTGGGGGCTTGTCCAGCCCTTGGCCGGCTTGCACTGAGCTCCTTGTATTACCCAGGGACTAGCCCTGGGCTCTGTCTTCCTGTGTGGTGGCTTGTCCAACCCCCAGCAGGCTTGTCCTGAGCTCCTTGTATTGCCATGGGACTAGCCCTGGGCTCTGTCTGCCTGTGTGGGGGCTTGTCCAGCCCCCGGCCGGCTTGCACTGAGCTCCTTCTATTGCTCAGGGACTAGCCCTGGGCACTCTCTGCCTGTGTGGGGGCTTCTCCAGCTCCCAGCCGGCTTGCATTGAGCTCCTTGTATTGCTCGGGGACTAGCCCTGGGCTCTGTCTGCCTGGGTGGGGGCTTGTCCAGCCCCTGGCCGGCTTGCACTGAGCTCCTTCTATTGCTCGGGGACTAGCCCCGGGCTCTGTCTGTCTGTGTGTGGGCTTGGCCAGCCCCTGGCCGGCCTGCACTGAGCTCCTTCTATTGCTCGGGGACTAGCCCTGGGCTCTCTCGGCCTGTGTGTGGGCTTGTCCAGCCACTATCCGGCTTTCACTGAGCTCCTTCTATTGCTTGATGACTAGCCCTGGGCTCTCTCTGACTTTGTGGGGGCTTGTCCAACCCCTGGCTGCCTTGCACTGAGCTCCTTCTATTGCTCGGGGACTAGCCCTGGGATCTGTCTGCCTGTGTGGGCGCTTGTCCAGCTCTGGGCCAGCTTGCACTGAGCTCCTTGTATTGCTGGGGGACTAGCCCTGGGCTCTGTTTGCCTATGTGGGGGCTTATCCAGCTCCCAAACGGCTTGCACTGAGCTCCTTGCATTGCCGGGGACTAGCCCTGGGCTCTGTCTTCCTGTGTGGTGGCTTGTCCAGCCCCCCGGCCGGCTTGCACTGAGCTCCTTGTATTGCCCGGGGACTAGCCCTGGGCTCTGTCTGCCTGAGTGGGTGCTTGTCCAGCCCCCGGACGGCTTGCACTGAGCTCCTTGTATTGCCCGGGGACTAGCCCTGGGCTCTGTCTGCCTGTGTGGGGGCTTGTCCAGCCCTCGGCTGGCTTGCACTGAGCTCCTTGTATTCCTCGGGGACTAGCCCTGGGCTCTGTCTGTCTGTGTGGGGCTTGTCCAGCTCCTGGCCGGCTTGCACTGAGCACCTTGTATTAGCCCTGGGGACTAGTCCTGGGCTCTGTCTGCCTGTGTGGGGGCTTGTCCAGCCCCTGGCAGTCTTGCACTGAGCTCCTTGTATTGCTCGGGGACTAGCCCTGGGCTCTGTCTGCCTGTGTGGGGGCTTGTACAGCCCCCGGCCGGCTTGCACTGAGCTCCTTGTATTGCCTGGGGACTAGCCCTGGGCTATGTCTGCCTGTGTGGGGGCTTGTCCAGCCCTTGGCCGGCTTGCACTGAGCTCCTTCTATTACCCAGGGACTAGCCCTGGGCTCTGTCTTCCTGTGTGGTGGCTTGTCCAGCCCCCAGCAGGCTTGTCCTGAGCTCCTTGTATTGCCCTGGGACTAGCCCTGGGCTCTGTCTGCCTGTGTGGGGGCTTGTCCAGCCCCCCGCCGGCTTGCACTGAGCTCCTTCTATTGCTCGGGGACTAGCCATGGGCACTCTCTGCCTGTGTGGGGGCATGTCCAGCTCCCAGCCGGCTTGCATTGAGCTCCTTGTATTGCTCGGGGACTAGCCCTGGGCTCTGTCTGCACGGGTGGGGGCTTGTCCAGCCCCTGGCCGGCTTGCAATGAGCTCCTTCTATTGCCCGGGGACTAGCCCAGAGCTATGTCTGCCTGTGTGGGGGCTTGTCCACCCCCTGGCCGGCCTGCACTGAGCTCCTTGTATTGCCTGGGGACTAGCCCTGGGCTATGTCTGCCTGTGTGGGGGCTTGTCCAGCCCCCGGCCGGATTGCACTGAGCTCCTTGTATAGCCCGGGGACTAGCCCTGGGCTCTGTCTGCCTGTGTGGGGGCTTGTCCAGCCCCTGGCAGGCTTGCACTGAGCTCCTTGTATTGCTTGGGGACTAGCCCTGGGCTCTGTCTGCTTGTGTGGGGGCTTGTCCAGCCCCCGGCCGGCTTGCACTGAGCTCCTTGTATTGCCTGGGGACTAGCCCTGCGCTATGTCTGCCTGTGTGAAGGGTTGTCCAGCCCCCGGCCGGCTTGCACTGAGCTCCTTGTATTGCCGGGGGACTAGCCCCGGGCTCTGTCTTCCTGTGTGAGGGGTTGTCCAGCCCCCGGCTGGCTTGCACTGACCGCCTTCTATTGCCCGCGGACTAGCCCCTGGCTCTGTCTGCCTGTGTGAAGGGTTGTCCAGCCCCCGGCCGGCTTGCAATGAGCTCCTTGGATTGCCGGGGGACTAGCGCCAGGCTCTGTCTGCCTGAGTGGGTGCTTGTCCAGCCCCCAGACGGCTTGCACTGAGCTCCTTGTATTGCCTGGGGACTAGCCCCTGGCTCTGTCTGCCTGTGTGGGGGCTTGTCCAGCCCCCGGCCGGCTTGCACTGAGCTCCTTCTATTGCCCGGGGACTAGCCCGGGGCTCTGTCTTCCTGTGTGAGGGGTTGTCCAGCCCCCGGCTGGCTTGCACTGACCGCCTTCTATTGCCCGCGGACTAGCCCCTGGCTCTGTCTGCCTGTGTGAAGGGTTGTCCAGCCCCCGGCCGGCTTGCAATGAGCTCCTTGGATTGCCGGGGGACTAGCGCCAGGCTCTGTCTGCCTGAGTGGGTGCTTGTCCAGCCCCCAGACGGCTTGCACTGAGCTCCTTGTATTGCCCGGGGACTAGCTCTGGGCTCTGTCTGCCTGTGTGGGGGATTGTTCAGCCCCTGGTCGGCTTGCACTGAGCTCCTTGTATTCCTCGGGGACTAGCCCTGGGCTTTGTCTGTCTGTGTGGGGCTTGTCCAGCTCCTGGCCGGCTTGCACTGAGCACCTTGTATTGCTCGGGGACTAGCCCTGGGCTCTCTCTGCCTGTGTGGGGGCTTGTACAGCCCCCGGTCGGCTTGCACTGAGCTTCTTCTATTGCTCGGGGACTAGCCCTGGGCTCTCTCTGCCTGTGTGGGGGCTTGTCCAGCTCCCGGCCGGCTTGCACTGAGCTCCTTGTATTGCCCGGGGACGAGACCTGGGCTATGTCTGCCTGTTTGGGGGCTTGTCCAGCCCCCGGCTGGCTTGCACTGAGCTCCTTGTATTGCCGGGGGACTACCCCTGGGCTATGTCTGCCTGTGTGGGGGCTTGTCCAGCCCCCGGCCGGATTGCACTGAGCTCCTTGTATAGCCCGGGGACTAGCCCTGGGCTCTGTCTGCCTGTGTGGGGGCTTGTCCAGCCCCTGGCAGGCTTGCACTGAGCTCCTTGTATTGCTTGGGGACTAGCCCTGGGCTCTGTCTGCTTGTGTGAGGGCTTGTCCAGCCCCCGGCCGGCTTGCACTGAGCTCCTTGTATTGCCTGGGGACTAGCCCTGCGCTATGTCTGCCTGTGTGAAGGGTTGTCCAGCCTCCGGCCGGCTTGCACTGAGCTCCTTGTATTGCCGGGGGACTAGCCCCGGGCTCTGTCTTCCTGTGTGAGGGGTTGTCCAGCCCCCGGCTGGCTTGCACTGACCGCCTTCTATTGCCCACGGACTAGCCCCTGGCTCTGTCTGCCTGTGTGAAGGGTTGTCCAGCCCCCGGCCGGCTTGCACTGAGCTCCTTGTATTGCCGGGGGACTAGCGCCAGGCTCTGTCTGCCTGAGTGGGTGCTTGTCCAGCCCCCAGACGGCTTGCACTGAGCTCCTTGTATTGCCCGGGGACTAGCCCTGGGCTCTGTCTGCCTGTGTGGGGGATTGTTCAGCCCCTGGTCGGCTTGCACTGAGCTCCTTGTATTCCTCAGGGACTAGCCCTGGGCTCTGTCTGTCTGTGTGGGGCTTGTCCAGCTCCTGGCCGGCTTGCACTGAGCACCTTGTATTGCTCGGGGACTAGCCCTGGGCTCTCTCTGCCTGTGTGGGGGCTTGTACAGCCCCCGGCCGGCTTGCACTGAGCTTCTTCTATTGCTCGGGGACTAGCCCTGGGCTCTCTCTGCCTGTGTGGGGGCTTGTCCAGCTCCCGGCCGGCTTGCACTGAGCTCCTTGTATTGCCCGGGGACGAGACCTGGGCTATGTCTGCCTGTTTGGGGGCTTGTCCAGCCCCCGGCTGGCTTGCACTGTGCTCCTTGTATTGCCGGGGGACTACCCCTGGGCTATGTCTGCCTGTGTGGGGGCTTGTCCAGCCCCCGGCCGGATTGCACTGAGCTCCTTGTATAGCCCGGGGACTAGCCCTGGGCTCTGTCTGCCTGTGTGGGGGCTTGTCCAGCCCCTGGCAGGCTTGCACTGAGCTCCTTGTATTGCTTGGGGACTAGCCCTGGGCTCTGTCTGCTTGTGTGGGGGCTTGTCCAGCCCCCGGCCGGCTTGCACTGAGCTCCTTGTATTGCCTGGGGACTAGCCCTGCGCTATGTCTGCCTGTGTGAACGGTTGTCCAGCCCCCGGCCGGCTTGCACTGAGCTCCTTATATTGCCGGGGGACTAGCCCCGGGCTCTGTCTTCCTGTGTGAGGGGTTGTCCAGCCCCCGGCTGGCTTGCACTGACCGCCTTCTATTGCCCACGGACTAGCCCCTGGCTCTGTCTGCCTGTGTGGGGGCTTGTCCAGCCCCCGGCCGGCTTGCACTGAGCTCCTTCTATTGCTCAGGGACTAACCCTGGGCACTCTCTGCCTGTGTTGGGGCTTGTCCAGCTCCCAGCCGGTTTGCATTGAGCTCCTTGTATTGCTCGGGGACTAGCCCTGGGCTCTGTCTGCCTGGGTGGGGGCTTGTCCAGCCCCTGGCCGGCTTGCACTGAGCTCCTTCTATTGCTCGGGGACTAGCCCTGGGCTCTGTCTGTCTGTGTGTGGGCTTGGCCAGCACCTGGCCGGCCTGCACTGAGCTCCTTCTATTGCTCTGGGACTAGCCCTGGGCTCTCTCTGCCTGTGTGGGGGCTTGTCCAGCCGCTGGCCGGCTTTCACTGAGCTCCTTCTATTGCTTGATGACTAGCCCTGGGATCTCTCTGACTGTGTGGGGGCTTGTCCAGCCCCTGGCTGCCTTGCACTGAGCTCCTTCTATTGCTCGGGGACTAGCCCTGGGATCTGTCTGCCTGTGTGGGCGCTTGTCCAGCTCTGGGCCGGCTTGCACTGAGCTCCTTGTATTGCTGGGGGACTAGCCCTGGGCTCTGTTTGCCTATGTGAGGGCTTATCCAGCTCCCAAACGGCTTGCACTCAGCTCCTTGCATTGCCAGGGACTAGCCCTGGGCTCTGTCTGCCTGTGTGGGGGCTTGTCCAGCCCCGGCCGGCTTACACTGAGCTCCTTGTATTGCACGGGGACTAGCCCTGGTCTCTGTCTGCCTGTGTGGGGGCTTGTCCAGCCCCCGGCCGGCTTGCACTGAGCTCCATGTATTGCCCAGGGACTAGCCCTGGGCTCTGTGTGCCTGTGTGCGGGCTTGTCCAGCCCCCGGCCGGCTTGCACTGAGATCCTTGTATTGCCCGGGGACTACCCCTGGGCTATGTCTGCCTGTGTGGGCGCTTGTCCAGCTCTGGGCCGGCTTGCACTGAGCTCCTTGTATTGCTGGGGGACTAGCCCTGGGCTCTGTTTGCCTATGTGAGGGCTTATCCAGCTCCCAAACGGCTTGCACTGAGCTCCTTGCATTGCCAGGGACTAGCCCTGGGCTCTGTCTGCCTTAGTGGGTGCTTGTCCAGCCCCCGGCCGGATTGCACTGAGCTCCTTGTATAGCCCGGGGACTAGCCCTGGGCTCTGTCTGCCTGTGTGGGGGCTTGTCCAGCCCCTGGCAGGCTTGCACTGAGCTCCTTGTATTGCTTGGGGACTAGCCCTGGGCTCTGTCTGCTTGTGTGGGGGCTTGTCCAGCCCCCGGCCGGCTTGCACTGAGCTCCTTGTATTGCCTGGGGACTAGCCCTGCGCTATGTCTGCCTGTGTGAAGGGTTGTCCAGCCCCCGGCCGGCTTGCACTGAGCTCCTTGTATTGCCGGCGGACTAGCCCCGGGCTCTGTCTTCCTGTGTGAGGGGTTGTCCAGCCCCCGGCTGGCTTGCACTGACCGCCTTCTATTGCCCACGGACTAGCCCCTGGCTCTGTCTGCCTGTGTGAAGGGTTGTCCAGCCCCCGGCCGGCTTGCACTGAGCTCCTTGTATTGCTGGGGGACTAGCGCCAGGCTCTGTCTGCCTGAGTGGGTGCTTGTCCAGCCCCCAGACGGCTTGCACTGAGCTCCTTGTATTGCCCGGGGACTAGCCCTGGGCTCTGTCTGCCTGTGTGGGGGATTGTTCAGCCCCTGGTCGGCTTGCACTGAGCTCCTTGTATTCCTCAGGGACTAGCCCTGGGCTCTGTCTGTCTGTGTGGGGCTTGTCCAGCTCCTGGCCGGCTTGCACTGAGCACCTTGTATTGCTCGGGGACTAGCCCTGGGCTCTCTCTGCCTGTGTGGGGGCTTGTACAGCCCCCGGCCGGCTTGCACTGAGCTTCTTCTATTGCTCGGGGACTAGCCCTGGGCTCTCTCTGCCTGTGTGGGGGCTTGTCCAGCTCCCGGCCGGCTTGCACTGAGCTCCTTGTATTGCCCGGGGACGAGACCTGGGCTATGTCTGCCTGTTTGGGGGCTTGTCCAGCCCCCGGCTGGCTTGCACTGAGCTCCTTGTATTGCCGGGGGACTACCCCTGGGCTATGTCTGCCTGTGTGGGGGCTTGTCCAGCCCCCGGCCGATTGCACTGAGCTCCTTGTATAGCCCGGGGACTAGCCCTGGGCTCTGTCTGCCTGTGTGGGGGCTTGTCCAGCCCCTGGCAGGCTTGCACTGAGCTCCTTGTATTGCTTGGGGACTAGCCCTGGGCTCTGTCTGCTTGTGTGGGGGCTTGTCCAGCCCCCGGCCGGCTTGCACTGAGCTCCTTGTATTGCCTGGGGACTAGCCCTGCGCTATGTCTGCCTGTGTGAAGGGTTGTCCAGCCCCCGGCCGGCTTGCACTGAGCTCCTTGGATTGCCGGGGGACTAGCCCCGGGCTCTGTCTTCCTGTGTGAGGGGTTGTCCAGCCCCCGGCTGGCTTGCACTGACCGCCTTCTATTGCCCACGGACTTGCCCCTGGCTCTGTCTGCCTGTGTGGGGGCTTGTCCAGCCCCCGGCCGGCTTGCACTGAGCTCCTTCTATTGCTCGGGGACTAACCCTGGGCACTTTCTGCCTGTGTTGGGGCTTGTCCAGCTCCCAGCCGGTTTGCATTGAGCTCCTTGTATTGCTCGGGGACTAGCCCTGGGCTCTGTCTGCCTGGGTGGGGGCTTGTCCAGCCCCTGGCCGGCTTGCACTGAGCTCCTTCTATTGCTCGGGGACTAGCCCTGGGCTCTGTCTGTCTGTGTGTGGGCTTGTCCAGCCCTTGGCCGGCTTGCACTGAGCTCCTTGTATTGCCCAGGGACTAGCCCTGGGCTCTGTCTTCCTGTGTGGTGGCTTGTCCAGCCCCCAGCAGGCTTGTCCTGAGCTCCTTGTATTACCCGGGGACTAGCCCCGGGCTATGTCTGCCTGTGTGAGGGCTTGTCCAGCCTCCGGCAGGCTGGCACTGAGCTCCTTGGATTGCCCAGGGACTAGCCCCGGGCTCTGTCTTCCTGTGTGAGGGCTTGTCCAGCCACCGGCAGGCTTGCACTGAGCTCCTTCTATTGCCCGGGGACTAGCCCCGGGCTCTATCTTCTTGTTGGAGGGGTTGTCCAGCCCCCGGCTGGCTTGCACTGACCGCCTTCTATTGCCAGCGGACTAGCCCCTGGCTCTGTCTGCCTGAGTGGGTGCTTGTCCAACCCCCGGACGGCTTGCACTGAGCTCCTTGTATTGCCCGGGGACTAGCCCTGGGCTCTGTCTGCCTGTGTGGGGGATTGTTCAGCCCCTGGTCGGCTTGCACTGAGCTCCTTGTATTTCTCGGTGACTAGCCCTGGGCTCTGTCTGTCTGTGTGGGGCTTGTCCAGCTCCTGGCCAGCTTGCACTGAGCACCTTGTATTGCTCGGGGACTAGCCCTGGGCTCTCTCTGCCTGTGTGGGGGCTTGTACAGCCCCCGGCCGGCTTGCACTGAGCTTCTTCTATTGCTCGCGGACTAGCCCTGGGCTCTCTCTGCCTGTGTGGGGGCTTGTCCAGCTCCTGGCCGGCTTGCACTGTGCTCCTTGTATTGCCCGGGGACGAGACCTGGGCTATGTCTGCCTGTGTGGTGGCTTGTCCAGCCCCCAGCAGGCTTGTCCTGAGCTCCTTGTATTGTCCGGGGACTAGCCCCGGGCTATGTCTTCCTGTGTGAGGGCTTGTCCAGCCACCGGCAGGCTTGCACTGAGCTCCTTCTATTGCCCGGGGACTAGCCCCGGGCTCTGTCTTCCTGTGTGAGGGGTTGTCCAGCCCCGGATGGCTTGCACTGACTGTCTTCTATTGCCCGTGGACGAACCCCTGGCTCTGTCTGCCTGTGTGAAGGGTTGTCCAGCACCCGGCCGGCTTGCACTGAGCTCCTTGTATTGCCCGGGGACTAGCACCGGGCTCTGTCTGCCTGAGTGGGTGCTTGTCCAGCCCCCAGACGGCTTGCACTGAGCTCCTTGTACTGCCCGGGGACTAGCCCTGGGCTCTGTCTGCCTGTGTGGGGGATTGTTCAGCCCCTGGTCGGCTTGCACTGAGCTCCTTGTATTCCTCAGGGACTAGCCCTGGGCTCTGTCTGTCTGTGTGGGGCTTGTCTAGCTCCTGGCCGGCTTGCACTGAGCACCTTGTATTGCTCGGGGACTAGCCCTGGGCTCTCTCTGCCTGTGTAGGGGCTTGTACAGCCCCCGGCCGGCTTGCACTGAGCTTCTTCTATTGCTCGGGGACTAGCCCTGGGCTCTCTCTGCCTGTGTGGGGGCTTGTCCAGCTCCCGGCCGGCTTGCACTGAGCTCCTTGTATTGCCCGGGTAAGAGACCTGGGCTATGTCTGCCTGTTTGGGGGCTTGTCCAGCCCCCGGCTGGCTTGCACTGAGCTCCTTGTATTGCCCGGGGACTACCCCTGGGCTACGTCTGCCTGTGTGGGGGCTTGTCCAGCCCCTGGCCAGATTGCACTGAGCTCCTTGTATAGCCCGGGGACTAGCCCTGGGCTCTGTCGGCCTGTGTGGGGACTTGTCCAGCCCCTGGCAGGCTTGCACTGAGCTCCTTGTATTGCTCGGGGACTAGCCCTGGGCTATGTCTGCCTGTGTGGGGGCTTGTCCAGCCCTTGGCCGGCTTGCACTGAGCTCCTTGTATTACCCAGGGACTAGCCCTGGGCTCTGTCTTCCTGTGTGGTGGCTTGTCCAACCCCCAGCAGGCTTGTCCTGAGCTCCTTGTATTGCCATGGGACTAGCCCTGGGCTCTGTCTGCCTGTGTGGGGGCTTGTCCAGCCCCCGGCCGGCTTGCACTGAGCTCCTTCTATTGCTCAGGGACTAGCCCTGGGCACTCTCTGCCTGTGTGGGGGCTTCTCCAGCTCCCAGCCGGCTTGCATTGAGCTCCTTGTATTGCTCGGGGACTAGCCCTGGGCTCTGTCTGCCTGGGTGGGGGCTTGTCCAGCCCCTGGCCGGCTTGCACTGAGCTCCTTCTATTGCTCGGGGACTAGCCCCGGGCTCTGTCTGTCTGTGTGTGGGCTTGGCCA
This sequence comes from Ambystoma mexicanum, assembly GCF_040938575.1. Taxonomy (NCBI): domain Eukaryota; kingdom Metazoa; phylum Chordata; class Amphibia; order Caudata; family Ambystomatidae; genus Ambystoma; species Ambystoma mexicanum. The sequence goes on along the minus strand of NC_090925.1, from coordinate 929,512 downwards.
GCCCCTGGCCGGCCTGCACTGAGCTCCTTCTATTGCTCGGGGACTAGCCCTGGGCTCTCTCGGCCTGTGTGTGGGCTTGTCCAGCCACTATCCGGCTTTCACTGAGCTCCTTCTATTGCTTGATGACTAGCCCTGGGCTCTCTCTGACTTTGTGGGGGCTTGTCCAACCCCTGGCTGCCTTGCACTGAGCTCCTTCTATTGCTCGGGGACTAGCCCTGGGATCTGTCTGCCTGTGTGGGCGCTTGTCCAGCTCTGGGCCAGCTTGCACTGAGCTCCTTGTATTGCTGGGGGACTAGCCCTGGGCTCTGTTTGCCTATGTGGGGGCTTATCCAGCTCCCAAACGGCTTGCACTGAGCTCCTTGCATTGCCGGGGACTAGCCCTGGGCTCTGTCTTCCTGTGTGGTGGCTTGTCCAGCCCCCCGGCCGGCTTGCACTGAGCTCCTTGTATTGCCCGGGGACTAGCCCTGGGCTCTGTCTGCCTGAGTGGGTGCTTGTCCAGCCCCCGGACGGCTTGCACTGAGCTCCTTGTATTGCCCGGGGACTAGCCCTGGGCTCTGTCTGCCTGTGTGGGGGCTTGTCCAGCCCTCGGCTGGCTTGCACTGAGCTCCTTGTATTCCTCGGGGACTAGCCCTGGGCTCTGTCTGTCTGTGTGGGGCTTGTCCAGCTCCTGGCCGGCTTGCACTGAGCACCTTGTATTAGCCCTGGGGACTAGTCCTGGGCTCTGTCTGCCTGTGTGGGGGCTTGTCCAGCCCCTGGCAGTCTTGCACTGAGCTCCTTGTATTGCTCGGGGACTAGCCCTGGGCTCTGTCTGCCTGTGTGGGGGCTTGTACAGCCCCCGGCCGGCTTGCACTGAGCTCCTTGTATTGCCTGGGGACTAGCCCTGGGCTATGTCTGCCTGTGTGGGGGCTTGTCCAGCCCTTGGCCGGCTTGCACTGAGCTCCTTCTATTACCCAGGGACTAGCCCTGGGCTCTGTCTTCCTGTGTGGTGGCTTGTCCAGCCCCCAGCAGGCTTGTCCTGAGCTCCTTGTATTGCCCTGGGACTAGCCCTGGGCTCTGTCTGCCTGTGTGGGGGCTTGTCCAGCCCCCCGCCGGCTTGCACTGAGCTCCTTCTATTGCTCGGGGACTAGCCATGGGCACTCTCTGCCTGTGTGGGGGCATGTCCAGCTCCCAGCCGGCTTGCATTGAGCTCCTTGTATTGCTCGGGGACTAGCCCTGGGCTCTGTCTGCACGGGTGGGGGCTTGTCCAGCCCCTGGCCGGCTTGCAATGAGCTCCTTCTATTGCCCGGGGACTAGCCCAGAGCTATGTCTGCCTGTGTGGGGGCTTGTCCACCCCCTGGCCGGCCTGCACTGAGCTCCTTGTATTGCCTGGGGACTAGCCCTGGGCTATGTCTGCCTGTGTGGGGGCTTGTCCAGCCCCCGGCCGGATTGCACTGAGCTCCTTGTATAGCCCGGGGACTAGCCCTGGGCTCTGTCTGCCTGTGTGGGGGCTTGTCCAGCCCCTGGCAGGCTTGCACTGAGCTCCTTGTATTGCTTGGGGACTAGCCCTGGGCTCTGTCTGCTTGTGTGGGGGCTTGTCCAGCCCCCGGCCGGCTTGCACTGAGCTCCTTGTATTGCCTGGGGACTAGCCCTGCGCTATGTCTGCCTGTGTGAAGGGTTGTCCAGCCCCCGGCCGGCTTGCACTGAGCTCCTTGTATTGCCGGGGGACTAGCCCCGGGCTCTGTCTTCCTGTGTGAGGGGTTGTCCAGCCCCCGGCTGGCTTGCACTGACCGCCTTCTATTGCCCACGGACTAGCCCCTGGCTCTGTCTGCCTGTGTGGGGGCTTGTCCAGCCCCCGGCCGGCTTGCACTGAGCTCCTTCTATTGCCCGGGGACTAGCCCGGGGCTCTGTCTTCCTGTGTGAGGGGTTGTCCAGCCCCCGGCTGGCTTGCACTGACCGCCTTCTATTGCCCGCGGACTAGCCCCTGGCTCTGTCTGCCTGTGTGAAGGGTTGTCCAGCCCCCGGCCGGCTTGCAATGAGCTCCTTGGATTGCCGGGGGACTAGCGCCAGGCTCTGTCTGCCTGAGTGGGTGCTTGTCCAGCCCCCAGACGGCTTGCACTGAGCTCCTTGTATTGCCCGGGGACTAGCTCTGGGCTCTGTCTGCCTGTGTGGGGGATTGTTCAGCCCCTGGTCGGCTTGCACTGAGCTCCTTGTATTCCTCGGGGACTAGCCCTGGGCTTTGTCTGTCTGTGTGGGGCTTGTCCAGCTCCTGGCCGGCTTGCACTGAGCACCTTGTATTGCTCGGGGACTAGCCCTGGGCTCTCTCTGCCTGTGTGGGGGCTTGTACAGCCCCCGGTCGGCTTGCACTGAGCTTCTTCTATTGCTCGGGGACTAGCCCTGGGCTCTCTCTGCCTGTGTGGGGGCTTGTCCAGCTCCCGGCCGGCTTGCACTGAGCTCCTTGTATTGCCCGGGGACGAGACCTGGGCTATGTCTGCCTGTTTGGGGGCTTGTCCAGCCCCCGGCTGGCTTGCACTGAGCTCCTTGTATTGCCGGGGGACTACCCCTGGGCTATGTCTGCCTGTGTGGGGGCTTGTCCAGCCCCCGGCCGGATTGCACTGAGCTCCTTGTATAGCCCGGGGACTAGCCCTGGGCTCTGTCTGCCTGTGTGGGGGCTTGTCCAGCCCCTGGCAGGCTTGCACTGAGCTCCTTGTATTGCTTGGGGACTAGCCCTGGGCTCTGTCTGCTTGTGTGAGGGCTTGTCCAGCCCCCGGCCGGCTTGCACTGAGCTCCTTGTATTGCCTGGGGACTAGCCCTGCGCTATGTCTGCCTGTGTGAAGGGTTGTCCAGCCTCCGGCCGGCTTGCACTGAGCTCCTTGTATTGCCGGGGGACTAGCCCCGGGCTCTGTCTTCCTGTGTGAGGGGTTGTCCAGCCCCCGGCTGGCTTGCACTGACCGCCTTCTATTGCCCACGGACTAGCCCCTGGCTCTGTCTGCCTGTGTGAAGGGTTGTCCAGCCCCCGGCCGGCTTGCACTGAGCTCCTTGTATTGCCGGGGGACTAGCGCCAGGCTCTGTCTGCCTGAGTGGGTGCTTGTCCAGCCCCCAGACGGCTTGCACTGAGCTCCTTGTATTGCCCGGGGACTAGCCCTGGGCTCTGTCTGCCTGTGTGGGGGATTGTTCAGCCCCTGGTCGGCTTGCACTGAGCTCCTTGTATTCCTCAGGGACTAGCCCTGGGCTCTGTCTGTCTGTGTGGGGCTTGTCCAGCTCCTGGCCGGCTTGCACTGAGCACCTTGTATTGCTCGGGGACTAGCCCTGGGCTCTCTCTGCCTGTGTGGGGGCTTGTACAGCCCCCGGCCGGCTTGCACTGAGCTTCTTCTATTGCTCGGGGACTAGCCCTGGGCTCTCTCTGCCTGTGTGGGGGCTTGTCCAGCTCCCGGCCGGCTTGCACTGAGCTCCTTGTATTGCCCGGGGACGAGACCTGGGCTATGTCTGCCTGTTTGGGGGCTTGTCCAGCCCCCGGCTGGCTTGCACTGTGCTCCTTGTATTGCCGGGGGACTACCCCTGGGCTATGTCTGCCTGTGTGGGGGCTTGTCCAGCCCCCGGCCGGATTGCACTGAGCTCCTTGTATAGCCCGGGGACTAGCCCTGGGCTCTGTCTGCCTGTGTGGGGGCTTGTCCAGCCCCTGGCAGGCTTGCACTGAGCTCCTTGTATTGCTTGGGGACTAGCCCTGGGCTCTGTCTGCTTGTGTGGGGGCTTGTCCAGCCCCCGGCCGGCTTGCACTGAGCTCCTTGTATTGCCTGGGGACTAGCCCTGCGCTATGTCTGCCTGTGTGAACGGTTGTCCAGCCCCCGGCCGGCTTGCACTGAGCTCCTTATATTGCCGGGGGACTAGCCCCGGGCTCTGTCTTCCTGTGTGAGGGGTTGTCCAGCCCCCGGCTGGCTTGCACTGACCGCCTTCTATTGCCCACGGACTAGCCCCTGGCTCTGTCTGCCTGTGTGGGGGCTTGTCCAGCCCCCGGCCGGCTTGCACTGAGCTCCTTCTATTGCTCAGGGACTAACCCTGGGCACTCTCTGCCTGTGTTGGGGCTTGTCCAGCTCCCAGCCGGTTTGCATTGAGCTCCTTGTATTGCTCGGGGACTAGCCCTGGGCTCTGTCTGCCTGGGTGGGGGCTTGTCCAGCCCCTGGCCGGCTTGCACTGAGCTCCTTCTATTGCTCGGGGACTAGCCCTGGGCTCTGTCTGTCTGTGTGTGGGCTTGGCCAGCACCTGGCCGGCCTGCACTGAGCTCCTTCTATTGCTCTGGGACTAGCCCTGGGCTCTCTCTGCCTGTGTGGGGGCTTGTCCAGCCGCTGGCCGGCTTTCACTGAGCTCCTTCTATTGCTTGATGACTAGCCCTGGGATCTCTCTGACTGTGTGGGGGCTTGTCCAGCCCCTGGCTGCCTTGCACTGAGCTCCTTCTATTGCTCGGGGACTAGCCCTGGGATCTGTCTGCCTGTGTGGGCGCTTGTCCAGCTCTGGGCCGGCTTGCACTGAGCTCCTTGTATTGCTGGGGGACTAGCCCTGGGCTCTGTTTGCCTATGTGAGGGCTTATCCAGCTCCCAAACGGCTTGCACTCAGCTCCTTGCATTGCCAGGGACTAGCCCTGGGCTCTGTCTGCCTGTGTGGGGGCTTGTCCAGCCCCGGCCGGCTTACACTGAGCTCCTTGTATTGCACGGGGACTAGCCCTGGTCTCTGTCTGCCTGTGTGGGGGCTTGTCCAGCCCCCGGCCGGCTTGCACTGAGCTCCATGTATTGCCCAGGGACTAGCCCTGGGCTCTGTGTGCCTGTGTGCGGGCTTGTCCAGCCCCCGGCCGGCTTGCACTGAGATCCTTGTATTGCCCGGGGACTACCCCTGGGCTATGTCTGCCTGTGTGGGCGCTTGTCCAGCTCTGGGCCGGCTTGCACTGAGCTCCTTGTATTGCTGGGGGACTAGCCCTGGGCTCTGTTTGCCTATGTGAGGGCTTATCCAGCTCCCAAACGGCTTGCACTGAGCTCCTTGCATTGCCAGGGACTAGCCCTGGGCTCTGTCTGCCTTAGTGGGTGCTTGTCCAGCCCCCGGCCGGATTGCACTGAGCTCCTTGTATAGCCCGGGGACTAGCCCTGGGCTCTGTCTGCCTGTGTGGGGGCTTGTCCAGCCCCTGGCAGGCTTGCACTGAGCTCCTTGTATTGCTTGGGGACTAGCCCTGGGCTCTGTCTGCTTGTGTGGGGGCTTGTCCAGCCCCCGGCCGGCTTGCACTGAGCTCCTTGTATTGCCTGGGGACTAGCCCTGCGCTATGTCTGCCTGTGTGAAGGGTTGTCCAGCCCCCGGCCGGCTTGCACTGAGCTCCTTGTATTGCCGGCGGACTAGCCCCGGGCTCTGTCTTCCTGTGTGAGGGGTTGTCCAGCCCCCGGCTGGCTTGCACTGACCGCCTTCTATTGCCCACGGACTAGCCCCTGGCTCTGTCTGCCTGTGTGAAGGGTTGTCCAGCCCCCGGCCGGCTTGCACTGAGCTCCTTGTATTGCTGGGGGACTAGCGCCAGGCTCTGTCTGCCTGAGTGGGTGCTTGTCCAGCCCCCAGACGGCTTGCACTGAGCTCCTTGTATTGCCCGGGGACTAGCCCTGGGCTCTGTCTGCCTGTGTGGGGGATTGTTCAGCCCCTGGTCGGCTTGCACTGAGCTCCTTGTATTCCTCAGGGACTAGCCCTGGGCTCTGTCTGTCTGTGTGGGGCTTGTCCAGCTCCTGGCCGGCTTGCACTGAGCACCTTGTATTGCTCGGGGACTAGCCCTGGGCTCTCTCTGCCTGTGTGGGGGCTTGTACAGCCCCCGGCCGGCTTGCACTGAGCTTCTTCTATTGCTCGGGGACTAGCCCTGGGCTCTCTCTGCCTGTGTGGGGGCTTGTCCAGCTCCCGGCCGGCTTGCACTGAGCTCCTTGTATTGCCCGGGGACGAGACCTGGGCTATGTCTGCCTGTTTGGGGGCTTGTCCAGCCCCCGGCTGGCTTGCACTGAGCTCCTTGTATTGCCGGGGGACTACCCCTGGGCTATGTCTGCCTGTGTGGGGGCTTGTCCAGCCCCCGGCCGGATTGCACTGAGCTCCTTGTATAGCCCGGGGACTAGCCCTGGGCTCTGTCTGCCTGTGTGGGGGCTTGTCCAGCCCCTGGCAGGCTTGCACTGAGCTCCTTGTATTGCTTGGGGACTAGCCCTGGGCTCTGTCTGCTTGTGTGGGGGCTTGTCCAGCCCCCGGCCGGCTTGCACTGAGCTCCTTGTATTGCCTGGGGACTAGCCCTGCGCTATGTCTGCCTGTGTGAAGGGTTGTCCAGCCCCCGGCCGGCTTGCACTGAGCTCCTTGTATTGCCGGGGGACTAGCCCCGGGCTCTGTCTTCCTGTGTGAGGGGTTGTCCAGCCCCCGGCTGGCTTGCACTGACCGCCTTCTATTGCCCACGGACTAGCCCCTGGCTCTGTCTGCCTGTGTGGGGGCTTGTCCAGCCCCCGGCCGGCTTGCACTGAGCTCCTTCTATTGCTCGGGGACTAACCCTGGGCACTTTCTGCCTGTGTTGGGGCTTGTCCAGCTCCCAGCCGGTTTGCATTGAGCTCCTTGTATTGCTCGGGGACTAGCCCTGGGCTCTGTCTGCCTGGGTGGGGGCTTGTCCAGCCCCTGGCCGGCTTGCACTGAGCTCCTTCTATTGCTCGGGGACTAGCCCTGGGCTCTGTCTGTCTGTGTGTGGGCTTGGCCAGCACCTGGCCGGCCTGCACTGAGCTCCTTCTATTGCTCTGGGACTAGCCCTGGGCTCTCTCTGCCTGTGTGGGGGCTTGTCCAGCCGCTGGCCGGCTTTCACTGAGCTCCTTCTATTGCTTGATGACTAGCCCTGGGATCTCTCTGACTGTGTGGGGGCTTGTCCAGCCCCTGGCTGCCTTGCACTGAGCTCCTTCTATTGCTCGGGGACTAGCCCTGGGATCTGTCTGCCTGTGTGGGCGCTTGTCCAGCTCTGGGCCGGCTTGCACTGAGCTCCTTGTATTGCTGGGGGACTAGCCCTGGGCTCTGTTTGCCTATGTGAGGGCTTATCCAGCTCCCAAACGGCTTGCACTGAGCTCCTTGCATTGCCAGGGACTAGCCCTGGGCTCTGTCTGCCTGTGTGGGGGCTTGTCCAGCCCCGGCCGGCTTACACTGAGCTCCTTGTATTTCACTGGGACTAGCCCTGGTCTCTGTCTGCCTGTGTGGGGGCTTGTCCAGCCCCCGGCCGGCTTGCACTGAGCTCCATGTATTGCCCAGGGACTAGCCCTGGGCTCTGTGTGCCTGTGTGCGGGCTTGTCCAGCCCCCGGCCGGCTTGCACTGAGATCCTTGTATTGCCCGGGGACTACCCCTGGGCTATGTCTGCCTGTGTGAGGGCTTGTCCAGCCCCCGGCCGGCTTGCACTGAGCTCCTTGTATTGCCCAGCGACCAGACCTGGGCTATTTCTGCCTGTGTGGGGGTCTTGTCCAGTCCCCGGCCGGCTTGCACTGAGCTCCCTGAATTGCCCAGGGACTAGCCCTGTGCTCTGTCTGCCTGTATGGGGGCTTGTCCAGCCCCAGGCCGGTTTGCACTGAGCTCCCTGTATTGCCCAGGGACTAGCACTGGGCTCTGTTTGAATGTGTGAGGGCTTGTCCAGCCCTGGGCCGGCTTGCACTGAGCTCCTTGTATTGACAAGGGACTCGCCCTGGGCTCTGTCTGCCTGTGTGACGGCTTGTCCAGCACCTGGCCGGCTTGAAAGAGCTCCTTGTATTGCCCAAGGACTAGCCTTGAGCTCTGTCTGCCTGTGTGGGGGCTTGTCCACTCCCCCGGCCGGCTTGCACTGAGCTCCTTCTATTGCTCGGAGACTAACCCTGGGCACTCTCTGCCTGTGTGGGGGCTTGTCCAGCTCCCAGCCGGTTTGCATTGAGCTCCTTGTATTGCTCGGGGACTAGCCCTGGGCTCTGTCTGCCTGGGTGGGGGCTTGTCCAGCCCCTGGCCGGCTTGCACTGAGCTCCTTCTATTGCTCGGGGACTAGCCCTGGGCTCTGTCTGTCTGTGTGTGGGCTTGGCCAGCACCTGGCCGGCCTGCACTGAGCTCCTTCTATTGCTCTGGGACTAGCCCTGGGCTCTCTCTGCCTGTGTGGGGGCTTGTCCAGCCGCTGGCCGGCTTTCACTGAGCTCCTTCTATTGCTTGATGACTAGCCCTGGGATCTCTCTGACTGTGTGGGGGCTTGTCCAGCCCCTGGCTGCCTTGCACTGAGCTCCTTCTATTGCTCGGGGACTAGCCCTGGGATCTGTCTGCCTGTGTGGGCGCTTGTCCAGCTCTGGGCCGGCTTGCACTGAGCTCCTTGTATTGCTGGGGGACTAGCCCTGGGCTCTGTTTGCCTATGTGAGGGCTTATCCAGCTCCCTAACGGCTTGCACTGAGCTCCTTGCATTGCCAGGGACTAGCCCTGGGCTCTGTCTGCCTGTGTGGGGGCTTGTCCAGCCCCGGCCGGCTTACACTGAGCTCCTTGTATTGCACAGGGACTAGCCCTGGTCTCTGTCTGCCTGTGTGCGGGCTTGTCCAGCCCCCGGCCGGCTTGCACTGAGATCCTTGTATTGCCCGGGGACTACCCCTGGGCTATGTCTGCCTGTGTGAGGGCTTGTCCAGCCCCCAGCCGGCTTGCACTGAGCTCCTTGTATTGCCCAGCGACTAGACCTGGGCTATTTCTGCCTGTGTGGGGGTCTTGTCCAGCCCCCGGCCGGCTTGCACTGAGCTCCCTGAATTGCCCAGGGACTAGCCCTGTGCTCTGTCTGCCTGTGTGGGGGCTTGTCCAGCCCCAGGCCGGTTTGCCCTGAGCTCCCTGTATTGCCCAGGGACTAGCACTGGGCTCTGTTTGAATGTGTGAGGGCTTGTCCAGCCCTGGGCCGGCTTGCACTGAGCTCCTTGTATTGACAAGGGACTCGCCCTGGGCTCTGTCTGCCTGTGTGACGGCTTGTCCAGCACCCGGCCGGCTTGAAAGAGCTCCTTGTATTGCCCACGGACTAGCCTTGAGCTCTGTCTGCCTGTGTGGGGGCTTGTCCACTCCCCCGGCCGGCTTGCACTCAGCTCCTTGTATTGCCCAGGGACTAGCCCTGGGCTCTGTCTGCCTGTGTGAGGGCTTGTCCAGCCCCCAGCCGGCTTGCACTGAGTTCTTTGTACCCTGGTTCTGTCTGCCTGTGTCGGGGCTTGTCCAGCCCCCGGCCGGCTTGCACTGAGCTCCTTCAATTGCCCGGGGACTAGCCCAGGGCTATGTCTGCCTGTGTGGGGGCTTGACCAGCCCCGGGCCGGCTTACACTGATTCCTTGTATTGCACGGGGACTAGCCCTGGGCTCTGTCTGCCTGTGTGGGGGCTTGTCCAGCCCCCGGCCGGCTTGCACTGAGCTCCATGTATTGCCCAGGGACTAGCCCTGGGCTCTGTGTGCCTGTGTGCGGGCTTGTCCAGCCCCCGGCCGGCTTGCACTGAGCTCCTTGTATTGCCGGGGGACGAGACCTGGGCTATGTCTGCCTGTTTGGGGGCTTGTCCAGCCCCCGGCCGGCTTGCACTGAGCTCCTTGTATTGCCCGGGAACTACCCCTGGGCTATGTCTGCCTGTGTGAGGGCTTGTCCAGCCCCCGGCCGGCTTGCACTGAGCTCCTTGTATTGCCCAGCGACTAGCCCTGGGCTATTTCTGCCTGTGTGGGGGTCTTGTCCAGCCCCCGGCCGGCTTGCACTGAGCTCCCTGTATTGCCCAGGGACTAGCCCTGTGCTCTGTATGCCTGTGTGGGGGCTTGTCCAGCCCCAGGCCGGCTTGCACTGAGCTCCCTGTATTGCCCAGGGACTAGCCCTGAGCTCTGTTTGAATGTGTGAGGGCTTGTCCAGCCCTTGGCCGGCTTGCACTGAGCTCCTTGTATTGCCCAGGGACTCGCCCTGGGCTCTGTCTGCCTGTGTGACGGCTTGTCCAGCACCCGGCCGGCTTGAAAGAGCTCCTTGTATTGCCCACCGACTAGCCTTGAGCTCTGTCTGCCTGTGTGGGGGCTTGTCCACCCCCCCGGCCGCTTGCACTGAGCTCCTTGAATTGCCCAGGGACTAGCCCTGGGCTCTGTCTGCCTGTGTGAGGGCTTGTCCAGCCCCCAGCCGGCTTGCACTGAGCTCTTTGTACCCTGGTTCTGTCTGCCTGTGTGGGGGCTTGTCCAGCCCCTTGGGCTCTGTCTGCCTGTGTCGGGGCTTGTCCAGCCCCCGGCTGGCTTGCACTGAGCTCCTTCTATTGCGCGGGGACTAGCCCAGGGCTATGTCTGCCTGTGTGGGGGCTTGACCAGCCCCTGGCCGGCTTGCACTGAGCTCCTTGTATTGCCCAGGGACTAGCCCTGGGCTATGTCTGCCTGTGTGGGGGCTTGTCAGCCCTTGGCCGGCTTGCACTGAGCTCCTTGTATTGCCCAGGGACTAGCCCTGGGCTCTGTCTTCCTGTGTGGTGGCTTCTCCAGCCCCCGGCAGGCTTGTCCTGAGCTCCTTGTATTGCCCGGGGACTAGCCCCGGGCTATGTTTGCCTGTGTGAGGGCTTGTCCAGCCTCCGGCAGGCTTGCACTGGGCTCCTTGTATTGCCCGGGGACTAGCCCCGGGCTCTGTCTTCCTGTGTGAGGGCTTGTCCAGCCACCGGCAGGCTTGCACTGAGCTCCTTCTATTGCCCCGGGACTAACCCCAGGCTCTGTCTTCCTGTGTGAGGGGTTGTCCAGCCCCCGGCTGGCTTACACTAAGCTCCTTGTATTGCACGGGGACTAGCCCTGGGCTCTGTCTGCCTGTGTGGGGGCTTGTCCAGCCCCCCGCCGGCTTGCACTGAGCTCCTTCTATTGCTCGGGGACTAGCCATGGGCACTCTCTGCCTGTGTGGGGGCATGTCCAGCTCCCAGCCGGCTTGCATTGAGCTCCTTGTATTGCTCGGGGACTAGCCCAGGGCTATGTCTGCCTGTGTGGGGGCTTGTCCAGCCCCTGGCCGGCCTGCACTGAGCTCCTTCTATTGCCTGGGGACTAGCCCTGGGCTATGTCTGCCTGTGTGGGGGCTTGTCCAGCCCTTGCACTGAGCTCCTTGTATTGCCCAGGGACTAGCCCTGGGCTCTGTCTTCCTGTGTGGTGGCTTGTCCAGCCCCCAGCAGGCTTGTCCTGAGCTCCTTATATTGCCCAGGGACTAGCCCCGGGCTATGTCTGTCTGTCTGAGGGCTTGTCCAGCCTCCGGCAGGCTGGCACTGAGCTCCTTGGATTGCCCGGGGACTAGCCCCGGGCTCTGTCTTCCTGTGTGAGGGCTTGTCCAGCCACCGGCAGGCTTGCACTGAGCTGCTTCTATTGCCCGGGCACTAGCCCCGGGCTCTGTCTTCCTGTGTGAGGGGTTGTCCAGCCCCCGTCTGGCTTGCACTGACCGTCTTCTATTGCCCGCGGACTAGCCACTGGCTCTGTCTGCCTGTGTGAAGGGTTGTCCAGCCCCCGGCCGGCTTGCACTGAGCTCCTTGTATTGCCCGGGGACTAGCGCCGGGCTCTGTCTGCCTGAGTGGGTTCTTGTCCAGCCCCCGGACGGCTTGCACTGAGCTCCTTGTATTATTGCCCGGGACTAGCCCTGGGCTCTGTCTGCCTGTGTGGGGGATTGTTCAGCCCCTGGTCGGCTTGCTCTGAGCTCCTTGTATTTCCCGGGGACTAGCCCTGGGCTCTGTCTGTCTGTGTGGGGCTTGTCCAGCTCCTGGCCGGCTTGCACTGAGCACCTTGTATTGCTCGGGGACTAGTCCTGGGCTCTCTCTGCCTGTGTAGGGGCTTGTACAGCCCCCGGCCGGCTTGCTCTGAGCTTCTTCTATTGCTCGGGGACTAGCCCTGGGCTCTCTCTGCCTGTGTGGGGGCTTGTCCAGCTCCCGGCCGGCTTGCACTGAGCTCCTTGTATTGCCCGGGGACGAGACCTGGGCTATGTCTGCCTGTTTGGGGGCTTGTCCAGCCCCCGACTGGCTTGCACTGAGCTCCTTGTATTGCCCGGGGACTACCCCTGGGCTATGTCTGCCTGTGTGGGGGCTTGTCCAGCCCCTGGCCAGATTGCACTGAGCTCCTTGTATAGCCCGGGGACTAGCCCTGGGCTCTGTCTGCCTGTGCGGGGGCTTGTCCAGCCCCTGGCAGGCTTGCGCTGAGCTCCTTGTATTGCCTGGGGACTAGCCCTGGGCTATGTCTGCCTGTGTGGGGGCTTGTCCAGGCCTTGGCCGGCTTGCACTGAGCTCCTTGTATTACCCAGGAACTAGCCCTGGGCTCTGTCTTCCTGTGTGGTGGCTTGTCCAGCCCCCAGCAGGCTTGTCCTGAGCTCCTTGTATTGCCCGGGGACTAGTCCTGGGCTCTGTCTGCCTGTGTGGGGGCTTGTCCAGTCCCCGGCCGGCTTGCACTGAGCTCCTTCTATTGCTCAGGGACTAGCCCTGGGCACTCTCTGCCTGTGTGGGGGCTTGTCCAGCCCCCAGCCGGCTTGCATTGAGCTCCTTGTATTGCTCGGGGACTAGCCCTGGGCTCTGTCTGCCTGGGTGGGGGCTTGTCCAGCCCCTGGCCGGCTTGCACTGAGCTCCTTCTATTGCTCGGGGACTAGCCCTGGGCTCTGTCTGTCTGTGTGTGGGCTTGGCCAGCCCCTGACCGGCCTGCACTGAGCTCCTTCTATTGCTCGGGGACTAGCCCTGGGCTCTCTCTGCCTGTGTGGGGGCTTGTCCAGCCGCTGGCCGGCTTTCACTGAGCTCCTTCTATTGCTTGATGACTAGCCCTGGGCTCTCTCGGACTTTGTGGGGGCTTGTCCAGCCCCTGGCTGCCTTGCACTGAGCTCCTTCTTTTGCTCGGGGACTAGCCCTGGGATCTGTCTGCCTGTGTGGGCGCTTGTCCAGCTCTGGGCCGGCTTGCACTGAGCTCCTTGTATTGCTGGGGGACTAGCCCTGGGCTCTGTTTGCCTATGTGGGGGCTTATCCAGCTCCCAAACGTCTTGCACTGAGCTCCTTGCATTGCCGGGGACTAGCCCTGGGCTCTGTCTTCCTGTGTGGTGGCTTGTCCAGCCCCCAGCAGGCTTGTCCTGAGCTCCTTGTATTGCCCGGGGACTAGCCCTGGGCTCTGTCTGCCTATGTGGGGGCGTGTCCAGCCCCCGGCCGGCTTGCACTGAGACCCTTCTATTGCTCGGGGACTAGCCCTGGGCACTCTCTGCCTGTGTGGGGGCTTGTCCAGCTCCCAGCCGGCTTGCATTGAGCTCCTTGTTTTGCTCGGGGACTAGCCCTGGGCTCTGTCTGTCTGGGTGGGGGCTTGTCCAGCCCCTGGCCGGCTTGCACTGAGCCCCTTCTATTGCTCGGGGACTAGCCCTGGGCTCTGTCTGTCTGTGTGTGGGCTTGGCCAGCCCCTGGCCGGCCTGCACTGAGCTCCTTCTATTGCTCGGGGACTAGCCCTGGGCTCTCTCGGCCTGTGTGGGTGCTTGTCCAGCCACTGCCGGCTTTCACTGAGCTCCTTCTATTGCTTGATGACTAGCCCTGGGCTCTCTCTGACTGTGTGGGGGCTTGTCCAGCCCCTGGCTGCCTTGCACTGAGCTCCTTCTATTGCTCGGGGACTAGCCCTGGGATCTGTCTGCCTGTGTGGGCGCTTGTCCAGCTCTGGGCCGGCTTGCACTGAGCTCCTTGTACTGCTGGGGGACTAGCCCTGGGCTCTGTTTGCCTATGTGGGGGCTTATCCAGCTCCCAAATGGCTTGCACTGAGCTCCTTGCATTGCCGGGGACTAGTCCTGGGCTCTGTCTGCCTGTGTGGGGGCTTGTCCAGCACCGGTCGGCTTGCACTGAGCTCCTTGTATTCCTCGGGGACTAGCCCTGGGCTCTGTCTGTCTGTGTGGGACTTGTCCAGCTCCTGGCCGGCTTGCACTGAGCACCTTGTATTGCTCGGGGACTAGCCCTGGCTCTGGGCTCTCTCTGACTGTGTGGGGGCTTGTCCAGCCCCCGGCCGGATTGCACTGAGCTTCTTCTATTGCTCGGGGACTAGCCCTGGGCTCTCTCTGCCTGTGTTGGGGCTTGTCCAGCCCCCAGCAGGCTTGTCCTGAGCTCCTTGTATTGCCCGGGGACTAGCCCCGGGCTATGTCTGCCTGTGTGAGGGCTTGTCCAGCCTCCGGCAGGCTTGCACTGAGCTCCTTGGATTGCCCGGGGACTAGCCCCGGGCTCTGTCTTCCTGTGTGAGGGCTTGTCCAGCCACCGGCAGGCTTGCACTGAGCTCCTTCTATTGCCCGGGGACTAGCCCCGGGCTCTGTCTTCCTGTGTGAGGGGTTGTCCAGCCCCCGGCTGGCTTGCACTGACCGCCTTCTATTTCCCGCGGACTAGCCCCTGGCTCTGTCTGCCTGTGTGAAGGGTTGTCCAGCCCCCGGCCGGCTTGCACTGAGCTCCTTGTATTGCCGGGGGACTAGCGCCAGGCTCTGTCTGCCTGAGTGGGTGCTTGTCCAGCCCCCAGGCGGCTTGCACTGAGCTCCTTGTATTGCCCGGGGACTAGCCCTGGGCTCTGTCTGCCTGTGTGGGGGATTGTTCAGCCCCTGGTCGGCTTACACTGAGCTCCTTGTATTCCTCGGGGACTAGCCCTGGGCTTTGTCTGTCTGTGTGGGGCTTGTCCAGCTCCTGGCCGGCTTGCACTGAGCACCTTGTATTGCTCGGGGACTAGCCCTGGGCTCTCTCTGCCTGTGTGGGGGATTGTTCAGCCCCTGGTCGGCTTGCACTGAGCTCCTTGTATTCCTCGGGGACTAGCCCTGGGCTTTGTCTGTCTGTGTGGGGCTTGTCCAGCTCCTGGCCGGCTTGCACTGAGCACCTTGTATTGCTCGGGGACTAGCCCTGGGCTCTCTCTGCCTGTGTGGGGGCTTGTACAGCCCCTGGCCGGCTTGCACTGAACTTCTTCTATTGCTCGGGGACTAGCCCTGGGCTCTCTCTGCCTGTGTGGGGGCTTGTCCAGCTCCCGGCCGGCTTGCACTGAGCTCCTTGTATTGCCCGGGGAAGAGACCTGGGCTATGTCTGCCTGTTTGGGGGCTTGTCCAGCCCCCGGCTGGCTTGCACTGAGCTCCTTGTATTGCCAGGGGACTACCCCTGGGCTATGTCTGCCTGTGTGGGGGCTTGTCCAGCCCCCGGCCGGATTGCACTGAGCTCCTTGTATAGCCCGGGGACTAGCCCTGGGCTCTGTCTGCCTGTGTGGGGGCTTGTCCAGCCCCTGGCAGGCTTGCACTGAGCTCCTTGTATTGCTTGGGGACTAGCCCTGGGCTCTGTCTGCTTGTGTGGGGGCTTGTCCAGCCCCCGGCCGGCTTGCACTGAGCTCCTTGTATTGCCTGGGGACTAGCCCTGCGCTATGTCTGCCTGTGTGAAGGGTTGTCCAGCCCCCGGCCAGCTTGCACTGAGCTCCTTGTATTGCCGGGGGACTAGCCCCGGGCTCTGTCTTCCTGTGTGAGGGGTTGTCCAGCCCCCGGCTGGCTTGCACTGACCGCCTTCTATTGCCCACGGACTAGCCCCTGGCTCTGTCTGCCTGTGTGAAGGGTTGTCCAGCCCCCGGCCGGCTTGCATTGAGCTCCTTGTATTGCCGGGGGACTAGCGCCAGGCTCTGTCTGCCTGAGTGGGTGCTTGTCCAGCCCCCAGACGGCTTGCACTAAGCTCCTTGTATTGCCTGGGGACTAGCCCTGGGCTCTGTCTGCCTGTGTGGGGGATTGTTCAGCCCCTGGTCGGCTTGCACTGAGCTCCTTGTATTCCTCAGGGACTAGCCCTGGGCTCTGTCTTCCTGTGTGGTGGCTTCTCCAGCCCCCGGCAGGCTTGTCCTGAGCTCCTTGTATTGCCCGGGGACTAGCCCCGGGCTATGTTTGCCTGTGTGAGGGCTTGTCCAGCCTCCGGCAGGCTTGCACTGGGCTCCTTGTATTGCCCGGGGACTAGCCCCGGGCTCTGTCTTCCTGTGTGAGGGCTTGTCCAGCCACCGGCAGGCTTGCACTGAGCTCCTTCTATTGCCCCGGGACTAACCCCAGGCTCTGTCTTCCTGTGTGAGGGGTTGTCCAGCCCCCGGCTGGCTTACACTAAGCTCCTTGTATTGCACGGGGACTAGCCCTGGGCTCTGTCTGCCTGTGTGGGGGCTTGTCCAGCCCCCCGCCGGCTTGCACTGAGCTCCTTCTATTGCTCGGGGACTAGCCATGGGCACTCTCTGCCTGTGTGGGGGCATGTCCAGCTCCCAGCCGGCTTGCATTGAGCTCCTTGTATTGCTCGGGGACTAGCCCAGGGCTATGTCTGCCTGTGTGGGGGCTTGTCCAGCCCCTGGCCGGCCTGCACTGAGCTCCTTCTATTGCCTGGGGACTAGCCCTGGGCTATGTCTGCCTGTGTGGGGGCTTGTCCAGCCCTTGCACTGAGCTCCTTGTATTGCCCAGGGACTAGCCCTGGGCTCTGTCTTCCTGTGTGGTGGCTTGTCCAGCCCCCAGCAGGCTTGTCCTGAGCTCCTTATATTGCCCAGGGACTAGCCCCGGGCTATGTCTGTCTGTCTGAGGGCTTGTCCAGCCTCCGGCAGGCTGGCACTGAGCTCCTTGGATTGCCCGGGGACTAGCCCCGGGCTCTGTCTTCCTGTGTGAGGGCTTGTCCAGCCACCGGCAGGCTTGCACTGAGCTGCTTCTATTGCCCGGGCACTAGCCCCGGGCTCTGTCTTCCTGTGTGAGGGGTTGTCCAGCCCCCGTCTGGCTTGCACTGACCGTCTTCTATTGCCCGCGGACTAGCCACTGGCTCTGTCTGCCTGTGTGAAGGGTTGTCCAGCCCCCGGCCGGCTTGCACTGAGCTCCTTGTATTGCCCGGGGACTAGCGCCGGGCTCTGTCTGCCTGAGTGGGTTCTTGTCCAGCCCCCGGACGGCTTGCACTGAGCTCCTTGTATTATTGCCCGGGACTAGCCCTGGGCTCTGTCTGCCTGTGTGGGGGATTGTTCAGCCCCTGGTCGGCTTGCTCTGAGCTCCTTGTATAGCCCGGGGACTAGCCCTGGGCTCTGTCTGCCTGTGTGGGGGCTTGTCCAGCCCCTGGCAGGCTTGCACTGAGCTCCTTGTATTGCTTGGGGACTAGCCCTGGGCTCTGTCTGCTTGTGTGGGGGCTTGTCCAGCCCCCGGCCGGCTTGCACTGAGCTCCTTGTATTGCCTGGGGACTAGCCCTGCGCTATGTCTGCCTGTGTGAAGGGTTGTCCAGCCCCCGGCCAGCTTGCACTGAGCTCCTTGTATTGCCGGGGGACTAGCCCCGGGCTCTGTCTTCCTGTGTGAGGGGTTGTCCAGCCCCCGGCTGGCTTGCACTGACCGCCTTCTATTGCCCACGGACTAGCCCCTGGCTCTGTCTGCCTGTGTGAAGGGTTGTCCAGCCCCCGGCCGGCTTGCATTGAGCTCCTTGTATTGCCGGGGGACTAGCGCCAGGCTCTGTCTGCCTGAGTGGGTGCTTGTCCAGCCCCCAGACGGCTTGCACTAAGCTCCTTGTATTGCCTGGGGACTAGCCCTGGGCTCTGTCTGCCTGTGTGGGGGATTGTTCAGCCCCTGGTCGGCTTGCACTGAGCTCCTTGTATTCCTCAGGGACTAGCCCTGGGCTCTGTCTGTCTGTGTGGGGCTTGTCCAGCTCCTGGCCGGCTTGCACTGAGCACCTTGTATTGCTCGGGGACTAGCCCTGGGCTCTCTCTGCCTGTGTGGGGGCTTGTACAGCCCCCGGCCGGCTTGCACTGAGCTTCTTCTATTGCTCGGGGACTAGCCCTGGGCTCTCTCTGCCTGTGTGGGGGCTTGTCCAGCTCCCGGCCGGCTTGCACTGAGCTCCTTGTATTGCCCGGGGACGAGACCTGGGCTATGTCTGCCTGTTTGGGGGCTTGTCCAGCCCCCGGCCGGATTGCACTGAGCTCCTTGTATAGCCCGGGGACTAGCCCTGGGCTCTGTCTGCCTGTGTGGGGGCTTGTCCAGCCCCTGGCAGGCTTGCACTGAGCTCCTTGTATTGCTTGGGGACTAGCCCTGGGCTCTGTCTGCTTGTGTGGGGGCTTGTCCAGCCCCCGGCCGGCTTGCACTGAGCTCCTTGTATTGCCTGGGGACTAGCCCTGCGCTATGTCTGCCTGTGTGAAGGGTTGTCCAGCCCCCGGCCGGCTTGCACTGAGCTCCTTGTATTGCCGGGGGACTAGCCCCGGGCTCTGTCTTCCTGTGTGAGGGGTTGTCCAGCCCCCGGCTGGCTTGCACTGACCGCCTTCTATTGCCCACGGACTAGCCCCTGGCTCTGTCTGCCTGTGTGGGGGCTTGTCCAGCCCCCGGCCGGCTTGCACTGAGCTCCTTCTATTGCTCGGGGACTAACCCTGGGCACTCTCTGCCTGTGTGGGGGCTTTTCCAGCTCCCAGCCGGTTTGCATTGAGCTCCTTTTATTGCTCGGGGACTAGCCCTGGGCTCTGTCTGCCTGGGTGGGGGCTTGTCCAGCCCCTGGCCGGCTTGCACTGAGCTCCTTCTATTGCTCGGGGACTAGCCCTGGGCTCTGTCTGTCTGTGTCTGGGCTTGGCCAGCACCTGGCCGGCCTGCACTGAGCTCCTTCTATTGCTCGGGGACTAGCCCTGGGCTCTCTCTGCCTGTGTGGGGGCTTGTCCAGCCGCTGGCCGGCTTTCACTGAGCTCCTTCTATTGCTTGATGACTAGCCCTGGGATCTCTCTGACTGTGTGGGGGCTTGTCCAGCCCCTGGCTGCCTTGCACTGAGCTCCTTCTATTGCTCGGGGACTAGCCCTGGGATCTGTCTGCCTGTGTGGGCGCTTGTCCAGCTCTGGGCCGGCTTGCACTGAGCTCCTTGTATTGCTGGGGGACTAGCCCTGGGCTCTGTTTGCCTATGTGAGGGCTTATCCAGCTCCCAAATGGCTTGCACTGAGCTCCTTGCATTGCCGGGGACTAGCCCTGGGCTCTGTCTGCCTGTGTGGGGGCTTGTCCAGCCCCGGCCGGCTTACACTGAGCTCCTTGTATTGCACGGGGACTAGCCCTGGTCTCTGTCTGCCTGTGTGGGGGCTTGTCCAGCCCCCGGCCGGCTTGCACTGAGCTCCTTGTATTGCCCAGCGACTAGACCTGGGCTATTTCTGCCTGTGTGGGGGTCTTGTCCAGCCCCCGGCCGGCTTGCACTGAGCTCCCTGAATTGCCCAGGGACTAGCCCTGTGCTCTGTCTGCCTGTGTGGGGGCTTGTCCAGCCCCAGGCCGGTTTGCACTGAGCTCCCTGTATTGCCCAGGGACTAGCACTGGGCTCTGTTTGAATGTGTGAGGGCTTGTCCAGCCCTGGGCCGGCTTGCACTGAGCTCCTTGTATTGACAAGGGACTCGCCCTGGGCTCTGTCTGCCTGTGTGACGGCTTGTCCAGCACCCGGCCGGCTTGAAAGAGCTCCTTGTATTGCCCACGGACTAGCCTTGAGCTCTGTCTGCCTGTGTGGGGGCTTGTCCACTCCCCCGGCCGGCTTGCACTCAGCTCCTTGTATTGCCCAGGGACTAGCCCTGGGCTCTGTCTGCCTGTGTGAGGGCTTGTCCAGCCCCCAGCCGGCTTGCACTGAGCTCTTTGTACCCTGGTTCTGTCTGCCTGTGTCGGGGCTTGTCCAGCCCCCGGCCGGCTTGCACTGAGCTCCTTCAATTGCCCGGGGACTAGCCCAGGGCTATGTCTGCCTGTGTGGGGGCTTGACCAGCCCCGGGCCGGCTTACACTGATTCCTTGTATTGCACGGGGACTAGCCCTGGGCTCTGTCTGCCTGTGTGGGGGCTTGTCCAGCCCCTGGCCGGCTTGCACTGAGCTCCATGTATTGCCCAGGGACTAGCCCTGGGCTCTGTGTGCCTGTGTGCGGGCTTGTCCAGCCCCCGGCCGGCTTGCACTGAGCTCCTTGTATTGCCCGGGGACGAGACCTGGGCTATGTCTGCCTGTTTGGGGGCTTGTCCAGCCCCCGGCCGGCTTGCACTGAGCTCCTTGTATTGCCCGGGAACTACCCCTGGGCTATGTCTGCCTGTGTGAGGGCTTGTCCAGCCCCCGGCCGGCTTGCACTGAGCTCCTTGTATTGCCCAGCGACTAGCCCTGGGCTATTTCTGCCTGTGTGGGGGTCTTGTCCAGCCCCCGGCCGGCTTGCACTGAGCTCCCTGTATTGCCCAGGGACTAGCCCTGTGCTCTGTCTGCCTGTGTGGGGGCTTGTCCAGCCCCAGGCCGGCTTGCACTGAGCTCCCTGTATTGCCCAGGGACTAGCCCTGAGATCTGTTTGAATGTGTGAGGGCTTGTCCAGCCCTTGGCCGGCTTGCACTGAGCTCCTTGTATTGACCAGGGACTCGCCCTGGGCTCTGTCTGCCTGTGTGACGGCTTGTCCAGCACCCGGCCGGCTTGAAAGAGCTCCTTGTATTGCCCACGGACTAGCCTTGAGCTCTGTCTGCCTGTGTGGGGGCTTGTTCACCCCCCCCGGCCGCTTGCACTGAGCTCCTTGAATTGCCCAGGGACTAGCCCTGGGCTCTGTCTGCCTGTGTGAGGGCTTGTCCAGCCCCCAGCCGGCTTGCACTGAGCTCTTTGAACCCTGGTTCTGTCTGCCTGTGTGGGGGCTTGTCCAGCCCCTTGGGCTCTGTCTGCCTGTGTCGGGGCTTGTCCAGCCCCCGGCTGGCTTGCACTGAGCTCCTTCTATTGCGCGGGGACTAGCCCAGGGCTATGTCTGCCTGTGTGGGGGCTTGACCAGCCCCTGGCCAGCTTGCACTGAGCTCCTTGTATTGCCCGGGGACTAGCCCTGGGCTATGTCTGCCTGTGTGGGGGCTTGTCAGCCCTTGGCCGGCTTGCACTGAGCTCCTTGTATTGCCCAGGGACTAGCCCTGGGCTCTGTCTTCCTGTGTGGTGGCTTCTCCAGCCCCCGGCAGGCTTGTCCTGAGCTCCTTGTATTGCCCGGGGACTAGCCCCGGGCTATGTTTGCCTGTGTGAGGGCTTGTCCAGCCTCCGGCAGGCTTGCACTGAGCTCCTTGTATTGCCCGGGGACTAGCCCCGGGCTCTGTCTTCCTGTGTGAGGGCTTGTCCAGCCACCGGCAGGCTTGCACTGAGCTCCTTCTATTGCCCCGGGACTAACCCCAGGCTCTGTCTTCCTGTGTGAGGGGTTGTCCAGCCCCCGGCTGGCTTACACTAAGCTCCTTGTATTGCACGGGGACTAGCCCTGGGCTCTTTCTGCCTGTGTGGGGGCTTGTCCAGCCCCCGGCCGGCTTGCACTGAGCTCCATGTATTGCCCAGGGACTAGCCCTGGGCTCTGTGTGCCTGTGTGCGGGCTTGTCAAGCCCCAGGCCGGCTTGCACTGAGCTCCTTGTATTGCCCGGGGACGGGACCTGGGCTATGTCTGCCTGTTTGGGGGCTTGTCCAGCCCCCGGCCGGCTTGCACTGAGCTCCTTGTATTGCCCGGGGACTACCCCTGGGCTATGTCTGCCTTTGTGAGGGCTTGTCCAGCCCCCGGCCGGCTTGCACTGAGCTCCCTGTATTGCCCAGGGATTAGCCCTGTGCTCTGTCTGCCTGTGTGGGGGCTTGTCCAGCCCCAGGCCGGCTTGCACTGAGCTCCTTGTATTGCCCAGGGACTCGCCCTTGGCTCTGTCTGCCTGTGTGACGGCTTGTCCAGCACCCGGCCGGCTTGAAAGAGCTCCTTGTATTGCCCACAGACTAGCCTTGAGCTCTCTCTGCCTGTCTGGGGGCTTGTCCACCCCCCGGCCGGTTTGCACTGAGCTCCTTGTATTGCCCAGGGACTAGCCCTGGGCTCTGTCTGCCTGTGTGAGGGCTTGTCCAGCCCCCAGCAGGCTTGCACTGAGCTCTTTGTACCCTGGTTCTGTCTGCCTGTGTGGGGGCTTGTCCAGCCCTTTGGGCTCTGTCTGCCTGTGTCGGGGCTTGTCCAGCCCCGGCCGGCTTGCACTGAGCTCCTTCTATTGCCCGGGGACTAGCCCATTGCTATGTCTGCCTGTGTGGGGGCTTGACCAGCCCCTGGCCGGCTTCCACTGAGCTCCTTGTATTGCCTGGGGACTAGCCCTGGGCTATGTCTGCCTGTGTGGGGGCTTGTCCAGCCTTTGGCCGGCTTGCACTGAGCTCCTTGTATTGCCCAGGGACTAGCCCTGGGCTCTGTCTTCCTGTGTGGTGGCTTGTCCAGCCCCCGGCAGGCTTGTCCTGAGCTCCTTGTATTGCCCGGGGACTAGCCCCGGGCTATGTTTGCCTGTGTGATGGCTTGTCCAGCCTCCGGCAGGATTGCACTGAGCTCATTGTGTTGCCCGGGGACTAGCCCCGGGCTCTGTCTTCCTGTGTGAGGGCTTGCCCAGACAAAGGCAGGCTTGAACTGAGCTCCTTCTATTGCCCGGGGACTAACCCCGGGCTCTGTCTTCCTGTGTGAGGGGTTGTACAGCCCCCGGCCGGCTTGCACTGAGCTCCTTGTATTGCCCTGGGACTAGCCCTGGGCTCTGTCTGCCTGTGTGAGGGCTTGACCAGCCCCCGGCCGGCTCGCACTGAGCTCCTTGTATTGCCCAGGGACTAGCCCTGGTCTCTGTCTGCCTGAGTGAGGGCTTGTCCAGCCCCCGGCCAGATTGCACTGAGCTCCTTGTATTGCATGGGGACTAGCCCTGGGCTCTGTCTGCCTGTGTGGGGGCTTGTCCGGCCCCGGCCGGCTTGCACTGAGCTCCTTGTATATCCCGGGGACTAGCCCTGGGCTCTGTCTGCCTGTGTGGGGGCTTGTCCAGCCCCCGGCCGGCTTGCACTGAGCTCCTTGTATTGCCCGGGGACTAGCCCTGAGCTCTGTCTGCCTGTGTGGGGGCTTGTCCAGTCCACGGCCGGCTTGCACTGAGCTCTGTCTATTGCGCGGGGAATAGTCCTGGGCTCTGTCTGCCTGTGTGGGGGCTTGTCCAGCTCCCGGCCGGCTTGCACTGAGCTCCTTGTATTGCCCGATGACTAGCCCTGGGCTCTGTTTGCCTGTGTGGTGGCTTGTCCAGCCCCTGGCCGGCTTGCACTGATCTCCTTGTATTGCCCGGGGACTAGCCCTGGGCTCTGTCTGCCTGTGTCGGGGCTTGTCCAGCCCATGGCCGGCTTGCACTGAGCTCTTTGTATTGCACAGGGGACTAGCCCTGGGCTCGGTCTGCCTGTGTGGGGGCTTGTCCAGCCCCCGGCAGGCTTGCACTGAGCTCCTTGTATTGCCCATGGAGTTGCCCTGGGCACTGTCTGTCTGTGTGGGCGCTTGTCCAGCCCCTGGCCGGCTTGCACTGAGCTCCTTGTATTGCCTGGGGACTACCCCTGGGCTATGTCTGCCTGTGTGAGGGCTTGTCCAGCCTCCGGCCGGCTTGCACTGAGCTCCCTGTATTGCCCAGGGACTAGCCCTGTGCTCTGCCTGTGTGGGGGCTTGTCCAGCACCTGGCCGGCTTGCACTGAGCTCCTTGTATTGCCCAGGGACTCGCCCTGGGCTCTATCTGCCTGTGTGACGGCTTGTCCAGCCCCCGGCCGGCTTGCAAAGAGCTCCTTGTATTGCCCATGGACTATCCTTGAGCTCTGTCTGCCTGTGTGGGGGCTTGTCCACCCCCCAGCCGGCTTGCACTGAGCTCCTTGTATTGCCCAGGGACTAGCCCTGGGCTCTGTCTGCCTGTGTGAGGGCTTGTCCAGCCCCCAGCCGGCTTGCACTGAGCTCTTTGTACCCTGGGTTCTGTCTGCCGGTGTGGGGGCTTGTCCAGCCCCTTGGGCTCTGTCTGCCTGTGTCGGGGCTTGTCCAGCCCCCGGCCGGCTTGCACTGAGCTCCTTCTATTGCCCGGGGACTAGCCCAGGGCTATGTCTGCCTGTGTGGGGGCTTGTCCAGCCCCTGGCCGGCATGCACTGAGCGCCTTATATTGCCCGCGGACTAGCCCCTGGCTCTGTCTGCCTGTGTGGGGGATTGTTCAGCCCATGGTCGGCTTGCACTGAGCACCTTGTATTGCTCGGGGACTAGCCCTGGGCTCTCTCTGCCTGTGTGGGGGCTTGTACAGCCCCCGGCCGGTTTGCACTGAGCTCCTTGTATTGCCCGGGACGAGACCTGGGATATGTCTGCCTGTTTGGGTGCTTGTCCAGCCCCCGGCTGGCTTGCACTGAGCTCCTTGTATTGCCCGGGGTCTACCCCTGGGCTGTGTCTGCCGGTGTGAGGGCTTGTCCAGCCCCCGGCCGGCTTGCACTGAGCTCCTTGTATTGCCCAGCGACTAGCCCTGGGCTATTTCTGCCTGTGTGGGGGTCTTGTCCAGCCCCCGGCCGGCTTGCACTGAGCTCCCTGTATTGCCCAGGGACTAGCCCTGTGCTCTGTCTGCCTGTGTGACGGCTTGTCCAGCCCCCGGCCGGCTTGCAAAGAGCTCCTTGTATTGCCCACTGACTAGCCTTGAGCTCTGTCTGCCTGTGTGGGGGCTTGTCCACCCCCCCAGCCGGCTTGCACTGAGCGCCTTGTATTGCCCAGGGACTAGCCCTGCGCTCTGTCTGCCTGTGTGAGGGCTTGTCCAGCCCCCAGCCGGCTTGCACTGAGCTCTTTGTACCCTGTGTTCTGTCTGCCAGTGTGAGGGCTTGTCCAGCCCCTTGGGCTCTGTCTGCCTGTGTCGGGGCTTGTCCAGCCCCCGGCCGGCTTGCACTGAGCTCCTTCTATTGCCCGGGGACTAGCCAGGGCTATGTCTGCCTGTGTGGGGGCTTGTCCAGCCCCTGGCCGGCATGCACTGAGCTCCTTGTATTGCCTGGGGACTAGCCCTGGGCTATGTCTGCCTGTGTGCGGGCTTGTCCAGCCCTTGGCCGGCTTGCACTGAGCTCCTTGTATTGCCCAGGGACTAGCCCTGGGCTCTGTCTTCCTGTGTGGTGGCTTGTCCAACCCCCAGCAGGCTTGTCCTGAGCTCCTTGTATTGCCCGGGGACTAGCCCCGGGCTATGTCTGCCTGTGTGAGGGCTTGTCCAGGCTCCGGCAGGCTGGCACTGAGCTCCTTGGATTGCCCGGGGACTAGCCCCGGGCTCCGTCTTCCTGTGTGAGGGCTTGTCCAGCCACCAGCAGGCTTGCACTGAGCTCCTTCTATTGCCCGGGGACTAGCTCCGGGCTCTGTCTTCCTGTGTGAGGGGTTGTCCAGCCCCCAGCTGGCTTGCACTGACCGCCTTCTATTGCCTGCGGACTAGCTCCTGGCTCTGTCTGCCTGTGTGAAGGGTTGTCCAGCCCCCGGCTGGCTTGCACTGAGCTCCTTGTATTGCCCGGGGACTTGTGCCGGGCTCTGTCTGCCTGAGTGGGTGCTTGTCCAGCCCCCGGACGGCTTGCACTGAGCTCCTTGTATTGCCCGGGGACTAGCCCTGGGCTCTGTCTGTCTTTGTGGTGCTTGTCCAGCTCCTGGCCGGCTTGCACTGAGCACCTTGTATTGCTCGGGGACTAGCCCTGAGCTCTCTCTGCCTGTGTGGGGGCTTGTACAGCCCCCGGCCGGCTTGCACTGAGCTTCTTCTATTGCTCGGGGACTAGCCCTGGGCTCTCTGCCTGTGTGGGGGCTTGTCCAGCTCCCGGCCGTCTTGCACTGAGCTCCTTGTATTGCCCGGGGACTTGTGCCGGGCTCTGTCTGCCTGAGTGGGTGCTTGTCCAGCCCCCGGACGGCTTGCACTGAGCTCCTTGTATTGCCCGGGGACTAGCCCTGGGCTCTGTCTGTCTTTGTGGTGCTTGTCCAGCTACTGGCCGGCTTGCACTGAGCACCTTGTATTGCTCGGGGACTAGCCCTGAGCTCTCTCTGCCTGTGTGGGGGCTTGTACAGCCCCCGGCCGGCTTGCACTGAGCATCTTCTATTGCTCGGGGACTAGCCCTGGGCTCTCTGCCTGTGTGGGGGCTTGTCCAGCTCCCGGCCGTCTTGCACTGAGCTCCTTGTATTGCCCGGGGATGAGACCTGGGCTATGTCTGCCTGTGTGGTGGCTTGTCCAGCCGCCAGCAGGCTTGTCCTGAGCTCCTTGTATTGCCTGGGGACTAGCCCCAGGCTATGTCTTCCTGTGTGAGGGCTTGTCCAGCCACCGGCAGGCTTGCACTGAGCTCCTTCTATTGCCCGGGGACTAGCCCCGGGCTCTGTCTTCCTGTGTGAGGGGTTGTCCAGCCCCTGGCTGGCTTGCAATGACCGCCTTCTATTGCCCGCGGACTAGCCCCTGGCTCTGTCTGCCTGTGTGAAGGGTTGTCCAGCCCCCGGGCGGCTTGCACTGAGCTCCTTGTATTGCCCGGGGACTAGCGCCGGGCTCTGTCTGCCTGAGTTGGTGCTTGTCCAGCCCCCGGACGGCTTGCACTGAGCTCCTTGTATTCCTCGGGGACTAGCCCTGGGCTCTGTCTGTCTGTGTGGGGCTTGTCCAGCTCCTGGCCGGCTTGCACTGAGCACCTTGTATTGCTCGGGGACTAGCCCTGGGCTCTCTCTGCCTGTGTAGGGGCTTGAACAGCCCCCGGCCGGCTTGCACTGAGCTTCTTCTATTGCTCGGGGACTAGCCCTGGGCTCTCTCTGCCTGTGTGGGGGCTTGTCCAGCTCCCGGCCAGCTTGCACTGAGCTCCTTATATTGCCCAGGGACGAGACCTGGGCTATGTCTGCCTGTTTGGGGGCTTGTCCAGCCCCCGGCTGGCTTGCACTGAGCTCCTTGTATTGCCCGAGGACAACCCCTGGGCTATGTCTGCCTGTGTGGGGGCTTGTCCAGCCCCTGGCCAGATTGCACTGAGCTCCTTGTATAGCCCGGGGACTAGCCCTGGGCTCTGTCTGCCTGTGTGGGGGCTTGTCCAGCCCCTGGCAGGCTTGCACTGAGCTCCTTGTATTGCTCGGGGACTAGCCCTGGGCTCTGTCTGCCTGTGTGGGGGCTTGTCCAGCCCCCGGCCGGCTTGCACTGAGCTCCTTGTATTGCCTGGGGACTAGCCCTGGGCTATGTCTGCCTGTGTGGGGGCTTGTCCAGCCCTTGGCCGGCTTGCACTGAGCTCCTTGTATTGCCCAGGGACTTGCCCTGGGCTCTGTCTTCCTGTGTGGTGGCTTGTCCAGCCCCCAGCAGGCTTGTCCTGAGCTCCTTGTATTACCCAGGGACTAGCCCCGGGCTATGTCTGCATGTGTGAAGGCTTGTCCTGCCTCCGGCAGGCTGGCACTGAGCTCCTTGGATTGCCCAGGGACTAGCCCCGGGCTCTGTCTTCCTGTGTGAGGGCTTGTCCAGCCACCGGCAGGCTTGCACTGAGCTCCTTCTATTGCCCGGGGACTAGCCCTGGGCTCTGTCTTCCTGTGTGAGGGGTTGTCCAGCCCCCGGCTGGCTTGCACTGAGCTCCTTGTATTGCCCGGGGACGAGACCTGGGCTATGTCTGCCTGTGTGGTGGCTTGTCCAGCCCCCAGCAGGCTTGTCCTGAGCTCCTTGTATTGCCTGGGGACTAGCCCCGGGCTATGTCTTCCTGTGTGAGGGCTTGTCCAGCCACCGGCAGGCTTGCACTGAGCTCCATCTATTGCCCGGGGACTAGCCCCAGGCTCTGTCTTCCTGTGTGAGGGGTTGTCCAGCCCCCGGCTGGCTTGCACTGACCGCATTCTATTGCCCGCGGACTAGCCCCTGGCTCTGTCTGCCTGTGTGAAGGGTTGTCCAGCCCCCGGGCGGCTTGCACTGAGCTCCTTGTATTTCCCGGGGACTAGCGCCGGGCTCTGTCTGCCTGAGTGGGTGCTTGTCCAGCCCCCGGACGGCTTGCACTGAGCTCCTTGTATTGCCCGAGGACTAGCCCTGGGCTCTGTCTGCCTGTGTGGGGGATTGTTCAGCCCCTGGTCGGCTTGCACTGAGCTCCTTGTATTCCTCGGGGACTAGCCCTGGGCTCTGTCTGTCTGTGTGGGGCTTGTCCAGCTCCTGGCCGGCTTGCACTGAGCACCTTGAATTGCTCGGGGACTAGCCCTGGGCTCTCTCTGCCTGTGTAGGGGCTTGAACAGCCCCCGGCCGGCTTGCATTGAGCTTCTTCTATTGCTCAGGGACTAGCCCTGGGCTCTCTCTGCCTGTGTGGGGGCTTGTCCAGCTCCCGGCCAGCTTGCACTGAGCTCCTTATATTGCCCGGGGACGAGACCTGGGCTATGTCTGCCTGTTTGGGGGCTTGTCCAGCCCCCGGCTGGCTTGCACTGAGCTCCTTGTATTGCCCGAGGACAACCCCTGGGCTATGTCTGCCTGTGTGGGGGCTTGTCCAGCCCCTGGCCAGATTGCACTGAGCTCCTTGTATAGCCCGGGGACTAGCCCTGGGCTCTGTCTGCCTGTGTGGGGGCTTGTCCAGCCCCTGGCAGGCTTGCACTGAGCTCCTTGTATTGCTCGGGGACTAGCCCTGGGCTCTGTCTGCCTGTTTGGGGGCTTGTCCAGCCCCCGGCCGGCTTGCACTGAGCTCCTTGTATTGCCTGGGGACTAGCCCTGGGCTATGTCCAGCCCCTGGCCGGCATGCACTGAGCTCCTTGTATTGCCTGGGGACTAGCCCTGGGCTATGTCTGCCTGTGTGGGGGCTTGTCCAGCCCTTGGCCGGCTTGCACTGAGCTCCTTGTATTGCCCAGGGACTAGCCCTGGGCTCTCTCTGCCTGTGTAGGGGCTTGAACAGCCCCCGGCCGGCTTGCACTGAGCTTCTTCTATTGCCCGGGGACTAGCCCTGGGCTCTCTCTGCCTGTGTGGGGGCTTGTCCAGCTCCCGGCCAGCTTGCACTGAGCTCCTTATATTGCCCAGGGACGAGACCTGGGCTATGTCTGCCTGCTTGGGGGCTTGTCCAGCCCCCGGCTGGCTTGCACTGAGCTCCTTGTATTGCCCGAGGACAACCCCTGGGCTATGTCTGCCTGTGTGGGGGCTTGTCCAGCCCCTGGCCAGATTGCACTGAGCTCCTTGTATAGCCCGGGGACTAGCCCTGGGCTCTGTCTGCCTGTGTGGGGGCTTGTCCAGCCCCTGGCAGGCTTGCACTGAGCTCCTTGTATTGCTCGGGGACTAGCCCTGGGCTCGGTCTGCCTGTGTGGGGGCTTGTCCAGCCCCCGGCCGGCTTGCACTGAGCTCCTTGTATTGCCTGGGGACTAGCCCTGAGCTATGTCTGCCTGTGTGGGGGCTTGTCCAGCCCTTGGCCGGCTTGCACTGAGCTCCTTGTATTGCCCAGGGACTTGCCCTGGGCTCTGTCTTGCTGTGTGGTGGCTTGTCCAGCCCCCAGCAGGCTTGTCCTGAGCTCCTTGTATTACCCAGGGACTAGCCCCGGGCTATGTCTGCATGTGTGAGGGCTTGTCCAGCCTCCGGCAGGCTGGCACTGAGCTCCTTGGATTGCCCAGGGACTAGCCCCGGGCTCTGTCTTCCTGTGTGAGGGCTTGTCCAGCCACCGGCAGGCTTGCACTGAGCTCCTTCTATTGCCCGGGGACTAGCCCTGGGCTCTGTCTTCCTGTGTGAGGGGTTGTCCAGCCCCCGGCTGGCTTGCACTGAGCTCCTTGTATTGCCCGGGGACGAGACCTGGGCTATGTCTGCCTGTGTGGTGGCTTGTCCAGCCCCCAGCAGGCTTGTCCTGAGCTCCTTGTATTGCCTGGGGACTAGCCCCGGGCTATGTCTTCCTGTGTGAGGGCTTGTCCAGCCACCGGCAGGCTTGCACTGAGCTCCTTCTATTGCCCGGGGACTAGCCCCAGGCTCTGTCTTCCTGTATGAGGGGTTGTCCAGCCCCCGGCTGGCTTGCACTGACCGCATTCTATTGCCCGCGGACTAGCCCCTGGCTCTGTCTGCCTGTGTGAAGGGTTGTCCAGCCCCCGGGCGGCTTGTACTGAGCTCCTTGTATTTCCCGGGGACTAGCGCCGGGCTCTGTCTGCCTGAGTGGGTGCTTGTCCAGCCCCCGGACGGCTTGCACTGAGCTCCTTGTATTCCTCGGGGACTAGCCCTGGGCTCTGTCTGTCTGTGTGGGGCTTGTCCAGCTCCTGGCCGGCTTGCACTGAGCACCTTGAATTGCTCGGGGACTAGCCCTGGGCTCTCTCTGCCTGTGTAGGGGCTTGAACAGCCCCCGGCCGGCTTGCATTGAGCTTCTTCTATTGCTCAGGGACTAGCCCTGGGCTCTCTCTGCCTGTGTGGGGGCTTGTCCAGCTCCCAGCAGGCTTGTCCTGAGCTCCTTGTATTGCCTGGGGACTAGCCCCGGGCTATGTCTTCCTGTGTGAGGGCTTGTCCAGCCACCGGCAGGCTTGCACTGAGCTCCTTCTATTGCCCGGGGACTAGCCCCAGGCTCTGTCTTCCTGTATGAGGGGTTGTCCAGCCCCCGGCTGGCTTGCACTGACCGCATTCTATTGCCCGCGGACTAGCCCCTGGCTCTGTCTGCCTGTGTGAAGGGTTGTCCAGCCCCCGGGCGGCTTGTACTGAGCTCCTTGTATTTCCCGGGGACTAGCGCCGGGCTCTGTCTGCCTGAGTGGGTGCTTGTCCAGCCCCCGGACGGCTTGCACTGAGCTCCTTGTATTGCCCGAGGACTAGCCCTGGGCTCTGTCTGCCTGTGTGGGGGATTGTTCAGCCCCTGGTCGGCTTGCACTGAGCTCCTTGTATTCCTCGGGGACTAGCCCTGGGCTCTGTCTGTCTGTGTGGGGCTTGTCCAGCTCCTGGCCGGCTTGCACTGAGCACCTTGAATTGCTCGGGGACTAGCCCTGGGCTCTCTCTGCCTGTGTAGGGGCTTGAACAGCCCCCGGCCGGCTTGCATTGAGCTTCTTCTATTGCTCGGGGACTAGCCCTGGGCTCTCTCTGCCTGTGTGGGGGCTTGTCCAGCTCCCGGCCAGCTTGCACTGAGCTCCTTATATTGCCCGGGGACGAGACCTGGGCTATGTCTGCCTGTTTGGGGGCTTGTCCAGCCCCCGGCTGGCTTGCACTGAGCTCCTTGTATTGCCCGAGGACAACCCCTGGGCTATGTCTGCCTGTGTGGGGGCTTGTCCAGCCCCTGGCCAGATTGCACTGAGCTCCTTGTATAGCCCGGGGACTAGCCCTGGGCTCTGTCTGCCTGTGTGGGGGCTTGTCCAGCCCTTGGCCGGCTTGCACTGAGCTCCTTGTATTGCCCAGGGACTAGCCCTGGGCTCTGTCTTCCTGTGTGGTGGCTTGTCCAACCCCCAGCAGGCTTGTCCTGAGCTCCTTGTATTGCCCGGGGACTAGCCCCGGGCTATGTCTGCCTGTGTGAGGGCTTGTCCAGGCTCCGGCAGGCTGGCACTGAGCTCCTTGGATTGCCCGGGGACTAGCCCCGGGCTCCGTCTTCCTGTGTGAGGGCTTGTCCAGCCACCAGCAGGCTTGCACTGAGCTCCTTCTATTGCCCGGGGACTAGCTCCGGGCTCTGTCTTCCTGTGTGAGGGGTTGTCCAGCCCCCAGCTGGCTTGCACTGACCGCCTTCTATTGCCTGCGGACTAGCTCCTGGCTCTGTCTGCCTGTGTGAAGGGTTGTCCAGCCCCCGGCTGGCTTGCACTGAGCTCCTTGTATTGCCCGGGGACTTGTGCCGGGCTCTGTCTGCCTGAGTGGGTGCTTGTCCAGCCCCCGGACGGCTTGCACTGAGCTCCTTGTATTGCCCGGGGACTAGCCCTGGGCTCTGTCTGTCTTTGTGGTGCTTGTCCAGCTCCTGGCCGGCTTGCACTGAGCACCTTGTATTGCTCGGGGACTAGCCCTGAGCTCTCTCTGCCTGTGTGGGGGCTTGTACAGCCCCCGGCCGGCTTGCACTGAGCTTCTTCTATTGCTCGGGGACTAGCCCTGGGCTCTCTGCCTGTGTGGGGGCTTGTCCAGCTCCCGGCCGTCTTGCACTGAGCTCCTTGTATTGCCCGGGGACTTGTGCCGGGCTCTGTCTGCCTGAGTGGGTGCTTGTCCAGCCCCCGGACGGCTTGCACTGAGCTCCTTGTATTGCCCGGGGACTAGCCCTGGGCTCTGTCTGTCTTTGTGGTGCTTGTCCAGCTCCTGGCCGGCTTGCACTGAGCACCTTGTATTGCTTGGGGACTAGCCCTGAGCTCTCTCTGCCTGTGTGGGGGCTTGTACAGCCCCCGGCCGGCTTGCACTGAGCTTCTTCTATTGCTCGGGGACTAGCCCTGGGCTCTCTGCCTGTGTGGGGGCTTGTCCAGCTCCCGGCCGTCTTGCACTGAGCTCCTTGTATTGCCCGGGGATGAGACCTGGGCTATGTCTGCCTGTGTGGTGGCTTGTCCAGCCGCCAGCAGGCTTGTCCTGAGCTCCTTGTATTGCCTGGGGACTAGCCCCAGGCTATGTCTTCCTGTGTGAGGGCTTGTCCAGCCACCGGCAGGCTTGCACTGAGCTCCTTCTATTGCCCGGGGACTAGCCCCGGGCTCTGTCTTCCTGTGTGAGGGGTTGTCCAGCCCCTGGCTGGCTTGCAATGACCGCCTTCTATTGCCCGCGGACTAGCCCCTGGCTCTGTCTGCCTGTGTGAAGGGTTGTCCAGCCCCCGGGCGGCTTGCACTGAGCTCCTTGTATTGCCCGGGGACTAGCGCCGGGCTCTGTCTGCCTGAGTTGGTGCTTGTCCAGCCCCCGGACGGCTTGCACTGAGCTCCTTGTATTGCCCGGGGACTAGCCCTGGGCTCTGTCTGCCTGTGTGGGGGATTGTTCAGCCCCTGGTCGGCTTGCACTGAGCTCCTTGTATTCCTCGGGGACTAGCCCTGGGCTCTGTCTGTCTGTGTGGGGCTTGTCCAGCTCCTGGCCGGCTTGCACTGAGCACCTTGTATTGCTCGGGGACTAGCCCTGGGCTCTCTCTGCCTGTGTAGGGGCTTGAACAGCCCCCGGCCGGCTTGCACTGAGCTTCTTCTATTGCTCGGGGACTAGCCCTGGGCTCTCTCTGCCTGTGTGGGGGCTTGTCCAGCTCCCGGCCAGCTTGCACTGAGCTCCTTATATTGCCCAGGGACGAGACCTGGGCTATGTCTGCCTGTTTGGGGGCTTGTCCAGCCCCCGGCTGGCTTGCACTGAGCTCCTTGTATTGCCCGAGGACAACCCCTGGGCTATGTCTGCCTGTGTGGGGGCTTGTCCAGCCCCTGGCCAGATTGCACTGAGCTCCTTGTATAGCCCGGGGACTAGCCCTGGGCTCTGTCTGCCTGTGTGGGGGCTTGTCCAGCCCCTGGCAGGCTTGCACTGAGCTCCTTGTATTGCTCGGGGACTAGCCCTGGGCTCTGTCTGCCTGTGTGGGGGCTTGTCCAGCCCCCGGCCGGCTTGCACTGAGCTCCTTGTATTGCCTGGGGACTAGCCCTGGGCTATGTCTGCCTGTGTGGGGGCTTGTCCAGCCCTTGGCCGGCTTGCACTGAGCTCCTTGTATTGCCCAGGGACTTGCCCTGGGCTCTGTCTTCCTGTGTGGTGGCTTGTCCAGCCCCCAGCAGGCTTGTCCTGAGCTCCTTGTATTACCCAGGGACTAGCCCCGGGCTATGTCTGCATGTGTGAAGGCTTGTCCTGCCTCCGGCAGGCTGGCACTGAGCTCCTTGGATTGCCCAGGGACTAGCCCCGGGCTCTGTCTTCCTGTGTGAGGGCTTGTCCAGCCACCGGCAGGCTTGCACTGAGCTCCTTCTATTGCCCGGGGACTAGCCCTGGGCTCTGTCTTCCTGTGTGAGGGGTTGTCCAGCCCCCGGCTGGCTTGCACTGAGCTCCTTGTATTGCCCGGGGACGAGACCTGGGCTATGTCTGCCTGTGTGGTGGCTTGTCCAGCCCCCAGCAGGCTTGTCCTGAGCTCCTTGTATTGCCTGGGGACTAGCCCCGGGCTATGTCTTCCTGTGTGAGGGCTTGTCCAGCCACCGGCAGGCTTGCACTGAGCTCCATCTATTGCCCGGGGACTAGCCCCAGGCTCTGTCTTCCTGTGTGAGGGGTTGTCCAGCCCCCGGCTGGCTTGCACTGACCGCATTCTATTGCCCGCGGACTAGCCCCTGGCTCTGTCTGCCTGTGTGAAGGGTTGTCCAGCCCCCGGGCGGCTTGCACTGAGCTCCTTGTATTTCCCGGGGACTAGCGCCGGGCTCTGTCTGCCTGAGTGGGTGCTTGTCCAGCCCCCGGACGGCTTGCACTGAGCTCCTTGTATTGCCCGAGGACTAGCCCTGGGCTCTGTCTGCCTGTGTGGGGGATTGTTCAGCCCCTGGTCGGCTTGCACTGAGCTCCTTGTATTCCTCGGGGACTAGCCCTGGGCTCTGTCTGTCTGTGTGGGGCTTGTCCAGCTCCTGGCCGGCTTGCACTGAGCACCTTGAATTGCTCGGGGACTAGCCCTGGGCTCTCTCTGCCTGTGTAGGGGCTTGAACAGCCCCCGGCCGGCTTGCATTGAGCTTCTTCTATTGCTCAGGGACTAGCCCTGGGCTCTCTCTGCCTGTGTGGGGGCTTGTCCAGCTCCCGGCCAGCTTGCACTGAGCTCCTTATATTGCCCGGGGACGAGACCTGGGCTATGTCTGCCTGTTTGGGGGCTTGTCCAGCCCCCGGCTGGCTTGCACTGAGCTCCTTGTATTGCCCGAGGACAACCCCTGGGCTATGTCTGCCTGTGTGGGGGCTTGTCCAGCCCCTGGCCAGATTGCACTGAGCTCCTTGTATAGCCCGGGGACTAGCCCTGGGCTCTGTCTGCCTGTGTGGGGGCTTGTCCAGCCCCTGGCAGGCTTGCACTGAGCTCCTTGTATTGCTCGGGGACTAGCCCTGGGCTCTGTCTGCCTGTTTGGGGGCTTGTCCAGCCCCCGGCCGGCTTGCACTGAGCTCCTTGTATTGCCTGGGGAGTAGCCCTGGGCTATGTCCAGCCCCTGGCCGGCATGCACTGAGCTCCTTGTATTGCCTGGGGACTAGCCCTGGGCTATGTCTGCCTGTGTGGGGGCTTGTCCAGCCCTTGGCCGGCTTGCACTGAGCTTCTTGTATTGCCCAGGGACTAGCCCTGGGCTCTCTCTGCCTGTGTAGGGGCTTGAACAGCCCCCGGCCGGCTTGCACTGAGCTTCTTCTATTGCCCGGGGACTAGCCCTGGGCTCTCTCTGCCTGTGTGGGGGCTTGTCCAGCTCCCGGCCAGCTTGCACTGAGCTCCTTATATTGCCCAGGGACGAGACCTGGGCTATGTCTGCCTGCTTGGGGGCTTGTCCAGCCCCCGGCTGGCTTGCACTGAGCTCCTTGTATTGCCCGAGGACAACCCCTGGGCTATGTCTGCCTGTGTGGGGGCTTGTCCAGCCCCTGGCCAGATTGCACTGAGCTCCTTGTATAGCCCGGGGACTAGCCCTGGGCTCTGTCTGCCTGTGTGGGGGCTTGTCCAGCCCCTGGCAGGCTTGCACTGAGCTCCTTGTATTGCTCGGGGACTAGCCCTGGGCTCGGTCTGCCTGTGTGGGGGCTTGTCCAGCCCCCGGCCGGCTTGCACTGAGCTCCTTGTATTGCCTGGGGACTAGCCCTGAGCTATGTCTGCCTGTGTGGGGGCTTGTCCAGCCCTTGGCCGGCTTGCACTGAGCTCCTTGTATTGCCCAGGGACTTGCCCTGGGCTCTGTC
Organism: Ambystoma mexicanum; assembly: GCF_040938575.1. Lineage (NCBI taxonomy): Eukaryota > Metazoa > Chordata > Amphibia > Caudata > Ambystomatidae > Ambystoma > Ambystoma mexicanum. The sequence goes on along the minus strand of NC_090925.1, from coordinate 894,183 downwards.
TTCCTGTGTGGTGGCTTGTCCAGCCCCCAGCAGGCTTGTCCTGAGCTCCTTGTATTACCCAGGGACTAGCCCCGGGCTATGTCTGCATGTGTGAGGGCTTGTCCAGCCTCCGGCAGGCTGGCACTGAGCTCCTTGGATTTCCCAGGGACTAGCCCCGGGCTCTGTCTTCCTGTGTGAGGGCTTGTCCAGCCACCGGCAGGCTTGCACTGAGCTCCTTCTATTGCCCGGGGACTAGCCCTGGGCTCTGTCTTCCTGTGTGAGGGGTTGTCCAGCCCCCGGCTGGCTTGCACTGAGCTCCTTGTATTGCCCGGGGACGAGACCTGGGCTATGTCTGCCTGTGTGGTGGCTTGTCCAGCCCCCAGCAGGCTTGTCCTGAGCTCCTTGTATTGCCTGGGGACTAGCCCCGGGCTATGTCTTCCTGTGTGAGGGCTTGTCCAGCCACCGGCAGGCTTGCACTGAGCTCCTTCTATTGCCCGGGGACTAGCCCCGGGCTCTGTCTTCCTGTGTGAGGGGTTGTCCAGCCCCCGGCTGGCTTGCACTGACCGCATTCTATTGCCCGCGGACTAGCCCCTGGCTCTGTCTGCCTGTGTGAAGGGTTGTCCAGCCCCCGGGCGGCTTGCACTGAGCTCCTTGTATTTCCCGGGGACTAGCGCCGGGCTCTGTCTGCCTGAGTGGGTGCTTGTCCAGCCCCCGGACGGCTTGCACTGAGCTCCTTGTATTGCCCGAGGACTAGCCCTGGGCTCTGTCTGCCTGTGTGGGGGATTGTTCAGCCCCTGGTCGGCTTGCACTGAGCTCCTTGTATTCCTCGGGGACTAGCCCTGGGCTCTGTCTGTCTGTGTGGGGCTTGTCCAGCTCCTGGCCGGCTTGCACTGAGCACCTTGAATTGCTCGGGGACTAGCCCTGGGCTCTCTCTGCCTGTGTAGGGGCTTGAACAGCCCCCGGCCGGCTTGCATTGAGCTTCTTCTATTGCTCAGGGACTAGCCCTGGGCTCTCTCTGCCTGTGTGGGGGCTTGTCCAGCTCCCGGCCAGCTTGCACTGAGCTCCTTATATTGCCCGGGGACGAGACCTGGGCTATGTCTGCCTGTTTGGGGGCTTGTCCAGCCCCCGGCTGGCTTGCACTGAGCTCCTTGTATTGCCCGAGGACAACCCCTGGGCTATGTCTGCCTGTGTGGGGGCTTGTCCAGCCCCTGGCCAGATTGCACTGAGCTCCTTGTATAGCCCGGGGACTAGCCCTGGGCTCTGTCTGCCTGTGTGGGGGCTTGTCCAGCCCCTGGCAGGCTTGCACTGAGCTCCTTGTATTGCTCGGGGACTAGCCCTGGGCTCTGTCTGCCTGTGTGGGGGCTTGTCCAGCCCCCGGCCTGCTTGCACTGAGCTCCTTGTATTGCCTGGGGACTAGCCCTGGGCTATGTCCAGCCCCTGGCCGGCATGCACTGAGCTCCTTGTATTGCCTGGGGACTAGCCCTGGGCTATGTCTGCCTGTGTGGGGGCTTGTCCAGCCCTTGGCCGGCTTGCACTGAGCTCCTTGTATTGCCCAGGGACTAGCCCCGGGCTCTGTCTTCCTGTGTGAGGGCTTGTCCAGCCACCGGCAGGCTTGCACTGAGCTCCTTCTATTGCCCGGGGACTAGCCCTGGGCTCTGTCTTCCTGTGTGAGGGGTTGTCCAGCCCCCGGCTGGCTTGCACTGAGCTCCTTGTATTGCCCGGGGACGAGATCTGGGCTATGTCTGCCTGTGTGGTGGCTTGTCCAGCCCCCAGCAGGCTTGTCCTGAGCTCCTTGTATTGCCTGGGGACTAGCCCCGGGCTATGTCTTCCTGTGTGAGGGCTTGTCCAGCCACCGGCAGGCTTGCACTGAGCTCCTTCTATTGCCCGGGGACTAGCCCCGGGCTCTGTCTTCCTGTATGAGGGGTTGTCCAGCCCCCGGCTGGCTTGCACTGACCGCATTCTATTGCCCGCGGACTAGCCCCTGGCTCTGTCTGCCTGTGTGAAGGGTTGTCCAGCCCCCGGGCGGCTTGCACTGAGCTCCTTGTATTTCCCGGGGACTAGCGCCGGGCTCTGTCTGCCTGAGTGGGTGCTTGTCCAGCCCCCGGACGGCTTGCACTGAGCTCCTTGTATTGCCCGAGGACTAGCCCTGGGCTCTGTCTGCCTGTGTGGGGGATTGTTCAGCCCCTGGTCGGCTTGCACTGAGCTCCTTGTATTCCTCGGGGACTAGCCCTGGGCTCTGTCTGTCTGTGTGGGGCTTGTCCAGCTCCTGGCCGGCTTGCACTGAGCACCTTGAATTGCTCGGGGACTAGCCCTGGGCTCTCTCTGCCTGTGTAGGGGCTTGAACAGCCCCCGGCCGGCTTGCATTGAGCTTCTTCTATTGCTCGGGGACTAGCCCTGGGCTCTCTCTGCCTGTGTGGGGGCTTGTCCAGCTCCCGGCCAGCTTGCACTGAGCTCCTTATATTGCCCGGGGACGAGACCTGGGCTATGTCTGCCTGTTTGGGGGCTTGTCCAGCCCCCGGCTGGCTTGCACTGAGCTCCTTGTATTGCCCGAGGACAACCCCTGGGCTATGTCTGCCTGTGTGGGGGCTTGTCCAGCCCCTGGCCAGATTGCACTGAGCTCCTTGTATAGCCCGGGGACTAGCCCTGGGCTCTGTCTGCCTGTGTGGGGGCTTGTCCAGCCCCTGGCAGGCTTGCACTGAGCTCCTTGTATTGCTCGGGGACTAGCCCTGGGCTCTGTCTGCCTGTGTGGGGGCTTGTCCAGCCCCCGGCCGGCTTGCACTGAGCTCCTTGTATTGCCTGGGGACTAGCCCGGAGCTATGTCCAGCCCCTGGCCGGCATGCACTGAGCTCCTTGTATTGCCTGGGGACTAGCCCTGGGCTATGTCTGCCTGTGTGGGGGCTTGTCCAGCCCTTGGCCGGCTTGCACTGAGCTCCTTGTATTGCCCAGGGACTAGCCCCGGGCTCTGTCTTCCTGTGTGAGGGCTTGTCCAGCCACCGGCAGGCTTGCACTGAGCTCCTTCTATTGCCCGGGGACTAGCCCTGGGCTCTGTCTTCCTGTGTGAGGGGTTGTCCAGCCCCCGGCTGGCTTGCACTGAGCTCCTTGTATTGCCCGGGGACGAGATCTGGGCTATGTCTGCCTGTGTGGTGGCTTGTCCAGCCCCCAGCAGGCTTGTCCTGAGCTCCTTGTATTGCCTGGGGACTAGCCCCGGGCTATGTCTTCCTGTGTGAGGGCTTGTCCAGCCACCGGCAGGCTTGCACTGAGCTCCTTCTATTGCCCGGGGACTAGCCCCGGGCTCTGTCTTCCTGTGTGAGGGGTTGTCCAGCCCCCGGCTGGCTTGCACTGACCGCATTATATTGCCCGCGGACTAGCCCCTGGCTCTGTCTGCCTGTGTGAAGGGTTGTCCAGCCCCCGGGCGGCTTGCACTGAGCTCCTTGTATTTCCCGGGGACTAGCGCCGGGCTCTGTCTGCCTGAGTGGGTGTTTGTCCAGCCCCCGGACGGCTTGCACTGAGCTCCTTGTATTGCCCGAGGACTAGCCCTGGGCTCTGTCTGCCTGTGTGGGGGATTGTTCAGCCCCTGGTCGGCTTGCACTGAGCTCCTTGTATTCCTCGGGGACTAGCCCTGGGCTCTGACTGTCTGTGTGGGGCTTGTCCAGCTCCTGGCCGGCTTGCACTGAGCACCTTGAATTGCTCGGGGACTAGCCCTGGGCTCTCTCTGCCTGTGTAGGGGCTTGAACAGCCCCCGGCCGGCTTGCATTGAGCTTCTTCTATTGCTCGGGGACTAGCCCTGGGCTCTCTCTGCCTGTGTGGGGGCTTCTCCAGCTCCCGGCCAGCTTGCACTGAGCTCCTTATATTGCCCGGGGACAAGACCTGGGCTATGTCTGCCTGTTTGGGGGCTTGTCCAGCCCCCGGCTGGCTTGCACTGAGCTCCTTGTATTGCCCGAGGACAACCCCTGGGCTATGTCTGCCTGTGTGGGGGCTTGTCCAGGCCCTGGCCAGATTGCACTGAGCTCCTTGTATAGCCCGGGGACTAGCCCTGGGCTCTGTCTGCCTGTGTGGGGGCTTGTCCAGCACCTGGCAGGCTTGCACTGAGCTCCTTGTATTGCTCGGGGACTAGCCCTGGGCTCTGTCTGCCTGTGTGGGGGCTTGTCCAGCCCCCGGCCGGTTTGCACTGAGCTCCTTGTATTGCCTGGGGACTAGCCCTGGGCTATGTCCAGCCCCTGGCCGGCATGCACTGAGCTCCTTGTATTGCCTGGGGACTAGCCCTGGGCTATGTCTGCCTGTGTGGGGGCTTGTCCAGCCCTTGGCCGGCTTGCACTGAGCTCCTTGTATTGCCCAGGGACTTGCCCTGGGCTCTGTCTTCCTGTGTGGTGGCTTGTCCAGCCCCCAGCAGGCTTGTCCTGAGCTCCTTGTATTGCCCAGGGACTAGCCCCGGGCTATGTCTGCATGTGTGAGGGCTTGTCCAGCCTCCGGCAGGCTGGCACTGAGCTCCTTGGATTGCCCGGGGACTAGCCCCGGGCTCTGTCTTCCTGTGTGAGGGCTTGTCCAGCCACCGGCAGGCTTGCACTGAGCTCCTTCTATTGCCCGGGGACTAGCCCTGGGCTCTGTCTTCCTGTGTGAGGGGTTGCCCAGCCCCCGGCTGGCTTGCACTAACCGCCTTCTATTGCCCGCGGACTAGCCCCTGGCTCTGTCTGCCTGTGTGAAGGGTTGTCCAGCCCCCGGCCGGCTTGCACTGAGCTCCTTGTATTGCCCGGGGACTAGCGCTGGGCTCTGTCTGCCTGAGTGGGTGCTTGTCCAGCCCCCGGACAGCTTGCACTGAGCTCCTTGTATTGCCCGGGGACAAGCCCTGGGCTCTGTCTGCCTGTGTGGGGGATTGTTCAGCCCCTGGTCGGCTTGCACTGAGCTCCTTGTATTCCTCGGGGACTAGCCCTGGGCTCTGTCTGTCTGTGTGGGGCTTGTCCAGCTCCTGGCCGGCTTGCACTGAGCACCTTGTATTGCTCGGGGACTAACCCTGGGCTCTCTCTGCCTGTGTGGGGGCTTGTATAGCCCCCGGCCGGCTTGCACTGAGCTTCTTCTATTGCTCGGGGACTAGCCCTGGGCTCTCTCTGCCTGTGTGGGGGCTTGTCCAGCTCTCGGCCGGCTTGCACTGAGCTCCTTGTATTGCCTGGGGATGAGACCTGGGCTATGTCTGCCTGTGTGGTGGCTTGTCCAGCCCCCAGCAGGCTTGTCCTGAGCTCCTTGTATTGCCCGGGGACTAGCCCCGGGCTATGTCTTCCTGTGTGAGGGCTTGTCTAGCCACCGGCAGGCTTGCACATAGCTCCTTCTATTGCCCGGGGACTAGCCCCGGGCTCTGTCTTCCTGTGTGAGGGGTTGTCCAGCCCCCAGCTGGCTTGCACTGACCGCCTTCTATTGCCCGCGGACTACCCCTGGGCTATGTCTGCCTGTGTGTGGGCTTGTCCAGCCCCTGGCCAGATTGCACTGAGCTCCTTGTATAGCCCGTGGACTAGCCCTGGGTTCTGTCTGCCTGTGTGGGGGCTTGTCCAGCCCCTGGCAGGCTTGCACTGAGCTCCTTTTATTGCTCGGGGACTAGCCCTGGGCTCTGTCTGCCTGTGTGGGGGCTTGTCCAGCCCCCGGCCGGCTTGCACTGAGCTCCTTGTATTGCCTGGGGACTAGCCCTGGGCTATGTCTGCCTGTGTGGGGGCTTGTCCAGCCCTTGGCCAGATTGCACTGAGCTCCTTGTATAGCCCGTGGACTAGCCCTGGGTTCTGTCTGCCTGTGTGGGGGCTTGTCCAGCCCCTGGCAGGCTTGCACTGAGCTCCTTTTATTGCTCGGGGACTAGCCCTGGGCTCTGTCTGCCTGTGTGGGGGCTTGTCCAGCTCCCGGCCGGCTTGCACTGAGCTCCTTCTATTGCTCACGGACTAGCCCTGGGCACTCTCTGCCTGTGTGGGGGCTTGTCCAGCTCCCAGCCGGCTTGCATTGAGCTCCTTGTATTGCTCGGGGACTAGCCCTGGGCTCTGTCTGCCTGGGTGGGGGCTTGTCCAGCTCCCGGCCGGCTTGCACTGAGCTCCTTCTATTGCTCAGGGACTAGCCCTGGGCTCTGTCTGTCTGTGTGTGGGCTTGGCCAGCCCCTGGCCGGCCTGCACTGAGCTCCTTCTATTGCTCGGGGACTAGCCCTGGGCTCTCTCTGCCTGTGTGGGGGCTTGTCCAGCCGCTGGCTGGCTTTCACTGAGCTCCTTCTATTGCTTGATGACTAGCCCTGGGCTCTCTCTGACTTTGTGGGGGCTTGTCCAGCCCCTGGCTGCCTTGCACTGAGCTCCTTCTATTGCTCGGGGACTAGCCCTGGGATCTGTCTGCCTGTGTGGGTGCTTGTCCAGCTCTGGGCCGGCTTGCACTGAGCTCCTTGTATTGCTGGGGGACTAGCCCTGGGCTCTGTTTGCCTGTGTGGGGGCTTGTCCAGCCCTTGGCCAGATTGCACTGAGCTCCTTGTATAGCCCGTGGACTAGCCCTGGGTTCTGTCTGCCTGTGTGGGGGCTTGTCCAGCCCCTGGCAGGCTTGCACTGAGCTCCTTGTATTGCCTGGGGACTAGCCCTGGGCTATGTCTGCCTGTGTGGGGGCTTGTCCAGCCCTTGGCCAGATTGCACTGAGCTCCTTGTATAGCCCGTGGACTAGCCCTGGGTTCTGTCTGCCTGTGTGGGGGCTTGTCCAGCCCCTGGCAGGCTTGCACTGAGCTCCTTTTATTGCTCGGGGACTAGCCCTGGGCTCTGTCTGCCTGTGTGGGGGCTTGTCCAGCTCCCGGCCGGCTTGCACTGAGCTCCTTCTATTGCTCACGGACTAGCCCTGGGCACTCTCTGCCTGTGTGGGGGCTTGTCCAGCTCCCAGCCGGCTTGCATTGAGCTCCTTGTATTGCTCGGGGACTAGCCCTGGGCTCTGTCTGCCTGGGTGGGGGCTTGTCCAGCTCCCGGCCGGCTTGCACTGAGCTCCTTCTATTGCTCAGGGACTAGCCCTGGGCTCTGTCTGTCTGTGTGTGGGCTTGGCCAGCCCCTGGCCGGCCTGCACTGAGCTCCTTCTATTGCTCGGGGACTAGCCCTGGGCTCTCTCTGCCTGTGTGGGGGCTTGTCCAGCCGCTGGCTGGCTTTCACTGAGCTCCTTCTATTGCTTGATGACTAGCCCTGGGCTCTCTCTGACTTTGTGGGGGCTTGTCCAGCCCCTGGCTGCCTTGCACTGAGCTCCTTCTATTGCTCGGGGACTAGCCCTGGGATCTGTCTGCCTGTGTGGGTGCTTGTCCAGCTCTGGGCCGGCTTGCACTGAGCTCCTTGTATTGCTGGGGGACTAGCCCTGGGCTCTGTTTGCCTATGTGGGGGCTTATCCAGCTCCCAAACGGCTTGCACTGAGCTCCTTGCATTGCCGGGGACTAGCCCTGGGCTCTGTCTTCCTGTGTGGTGGCTTGTTCAGCCCCCAGCAGGCTTGTCCTGAACTCCTTGCATTGCCCAGGGGACTAGCCCTGGGCTCTGTCTGCCTGTGTGGGGGCTTGTCCAGCCCCCGGCCGGCTTGCACTGAGCTCCTTCTATTGCTCGGGGACTAGCCCTGGGCACTCTCTGCCTGTGTGTGGGCTTGTCCAGCTCCCAGCCGGCTTGCATTGAGCTCCTTGTATTGCTCGGGGACTAGCCCTGGGCTCTGTCTGCCTGTGTGGGGGCTTGTCCAGCCCCCGGCCGGCTTGCACTGAGCTCCTTGTATTGCCTGGGGACTAGCCCTGGGCTATGTCCAGCCCCTGGCCGGCATGCACTGAGCTCCTTGTATTGCCTGGGGACTAGCCCTGGGCTATGTCTGCCTGTGTGGGGGCTTGTCCAGCCCTTGGCCGGCTTGCACTGAGCTCCTTGTATTGCCCAGGGACTTGCCCTGGGCTCTGTCTTCCTGTGTGGTGGCTTGTCCAGCCCCCAGCAGGCTTGTCCTGAGCTCCTTGTATTGCCCAGGGACTAGCCCCGGGCTATGTCTGCATGTGTGAGGGCTTGTCCAGCCTCCGGCAGGCTGGCACTGAGCTCCTTGGATTGCCCGGGGACTAGCCCCGGGCTCTGTCTTCCTGTGTGAGGGCTTGTCCAGGCACCGGCAGGCTTGCACTGAGCTCCTTCTATTGCCCGGGGACTAGCCCTGGGCTCTGTCTTCCTGTGTGAGGGGTTGCCCAGCCCCCGGCTGGCTTGCACTGACCGCCTTCTATTGCCCGCGGACTAGCCCCTGGCTCTGTCTGCCTGTGTGAAGGGTTGTCCAGCCCCCGGCCGGCTTGCACTGAGCTCCTTGTATTGCCCGGGGACTAGCGCTGGGCTCTGTCTGCCTGAGTGGGTGCTTGTCCAGCCCCCGGACAGCTTGCACTGAGCTCCTTGTATTGCCCGGGGACAAGCCCTGGGCTCTGTCTGCCTGTGTGGGGGATTGTTCAGCCCCTGGTCGGCTTACACTGAGCTCCTTGTATTCCTCGGGGACTAGCCCTGGGCTCTGTCTGTCTGTGTGGGGCTTGTCCAGCTCCTGGCCGGCTTGCACTGAGCACCTTGTATTGCTCGGGGACTAACCCTGGGCTCTCTCTGCCTGTGTGGGGGCTTGTATAGCCCCCGGCCGGCTTGCACTGAGCTTCTTCTATTGCTCGGGGACTAGCCCTGGGCTCTCTCTGCCTGTGTGGGGGCTTGTCCAGCTCTCGGCCGGCTTGCACTGAGCTCCTTGTATTGCCTGGGGATGAGACCTGGGCTATGTCTGCCTGTGTGGTGGCTTGTCCAGCCCCCAGCAGGCTTGTCCTGAGCTCCTTGTATTGCCCGGGGACTAGCCCCGGGCTATGTCTTCCTGTGTGAGGGCTTGTCTAGCCACCGGCAGGCTTGCACATAGCTCCTTCTATTGCCCGGGGACTAGCCCCGGGCTCTGTCTTCCTGTGTGAGGGGTTGTCCAGCCCCCAGCTGGCTTGCACTGACCGCCTTCTATTGCCCGCGGACTACCCCTGGGCTATGTCTGCCTGTGTGTGGGCTTGTCCAGCCCCTGGCCAGATTGCACTGAGCTCCTTGTATAGCCCGTGGACTAGCCCTGGGTTCTGTCTGCCTGTGTGGGGGCTTGTCCAGCCCCTGGCAGGCTTGCACTGAGCTCCTTTTATTGCTCGGGGACTAGCCCTGGGCTCTGTCTGCCTGTGTGGGGGCTTGTCCAGCCCCCGGCCGGCTTGCACTGAGCTCCTTGTATTGCCTGGGGACTAGCCCTGGGCTATGTCTGCCTGTGTGGGGGCTTGTCCAGCCCTTGGCCAGATTGCACTGAGCTCCTTGTATAGCCCGTGGACTAGCCCTGGGTTCTGTCTGCCTGTGTGGGGGCTTGTCCAGCCCCTGGCAGGCTTGCACTGAGCTCCTTTTATTGCTCTGGGACTAGCCCTGGGCTCTGTCTGCCTGTGTGGGGGCTTGTCCAGCTCCCGGCCGGCTTGCACTGAGCTCCTTCTATTGCTCACGGACTAGCCCTGGGCACTCTCTGCCTGTGTGGGGGCTTGTCCAGCTCCCAGCCGGCTTGCATTGAGCTCCTTGTATTGCTCGGGGACTAGCCCTGGGCTCTGTCTGCCTGGGTTGGGGCTTGTCCAGCTCCCGGCCGGCTTGCACTGAGCTCCTTCTATTGCTCAGGGACTAGCCCTGGGCTCTGTCTGTCTGTGTGTGGGCTTGGCCAGCCCCTGGCCGGCCTGCACTGAGCTCCTTCTATTGCTCGGGGACTAGCCCTGGGCTCTCTCTGCCTGTGTGGGGGCTTGTCCAGCCGCTGGCTGGCTTTCACTGAGCTCCTTCTATTGCTTGATGACTAGCCCTGGGCTCTCTCTGACTTTGTGGGGGCTTGTCCAGCCCCTGGCTGCCTTGCACTGAGCTCCTTCTATTGCTCGGGGACTAGCCCTGGGATCTGTCTGCCTGTGTGGGTGCTTGTCCAGCTCTGGGCCGGCTTGCACTGAGCTCCTTGTATTGCTGGGGGACTAGCCCTGGGCTCTGTTTGCCTGTGTGGGGGCTTGTCCAGCCCTTGGCCAGATTGCACTGAGCTCCTTGTATAGCCCGTGGACTAGCCCTGGGTTCTGTCTGCCTGTGTGGGGGCTTGTCCAGCCCCTGGCAGGCTTGCACTGAGCTCCTTGTATTGCCTGGGGACTAGCCCTGGGCTATGTCTGCCTGTGTGGGGGCTTGTCCAGCCCTTGGCCAGATTGCACTGAGCTCCTTGTATAGCCCGTGGACTAGCCCTGGGTTCTGTCTGCCTGTGTGGGGGCTTGTCCAGCCCCTGGCAGGCTTGCCCTGAGCTCCTTTTATTGCTCGGGGACTAGCCCTGGGCTCTGTCTGCCTGTGTGGGGGCTTGTTCAGCTCCCGGCCGGCTTGCACTGAGCTCCTTCTATTGCTCACGGACTAGCCCTGGGCACTCTCTGCCTGTGTGGGGGCTTGTCCAGCTCCCAGCCGGCTTGCATTGAGCTCCTTGTATTGCTCGGGGACTAGCCCTGGGCTCTGTCTGCCTGGGTGGGGGCTTGTCCAGCTCCCGGCCGGCTTGCACTGAGCTCCTTCTATTGCTCAGGGACTAGCCCTGGGCTCTGTCTGTCTGTGTGTGGGCTTGGCCAGCCCCTGGCCGGCCTGCACTGAGCTCCTTCTATTGCTCGGGGACTAGCCCTGGGCTCTCTCTGCCTGTGTGGGGGCTTGTCCAGCCGCTGGCTGGCTTTCACTGAGCTCCTTCTATTGCTTGATGACTAGCCCTGGGCTCTCTCTGACTTTGTGAGGGCTTGTCCAGCCCCTGGCTGCCTTGCACTGAGCTCCTTCTATTGCTCGGGGACTAGCCCTGGGATCTGTCTGCCTGTGTGGGTGCTTGTCCAGCTCTGGGCCGGCTTGCACTGAGCTCCTTGTATTGCTGGGGGACTAGCCCTGGGCTCTGTTTGCCTATGTGGGGGCTTATCCAGCTCCCAAACGGCTTGCACTGAGCTCCTTGCATTGCCGGGGACTAGCCCTGGGCTCTGTCTTCCTGTGTGGTGGCTTGTTCAGCCCCCAGCAGGCTTGTCCTGAACTCCTTGCATTGCCCAGGGGACTAGCCCTGGGCTCTGTCTGCCTGTGTGGGGGCTTGTCCAGCCCCCGGCCGGCTTGCACTGAGCTCCTTCTATTGCTCGGGGACTAGCCCTGGGCACTCTCTGCCTGTGTGTGGGCTTGTCCAGCTCCCAGCCGGCTTGCATTGAGCTCCTTGTATTGCTCGGGGACTAGCCCTGGGCTCTGTCTGCCTGGGTGGGGGCTTGTCCAGCCCCTGGCCGGCTTGCACTGAGCTCCTTCTATTGCTCGGGGACTAGCCCTGGGCTCTGTCTGTCTGTGTGTGGGCTTGGCCAGCCCCTGGCCGGCCTGCACTGAGCTCCTTCTATTGCTCGGGGACTAGCCCTGGGCTCTCTCTGCCTGTGTGGGGGCTTGTCCAGCCACTGGCCGGCTTTCACTGAGCTCCTTCTATTGCTTGATGACTAGCCCTGGGCTCTCTCTGACTGTGTGGGGGCTTGTCCAGCCCCTGGCTGCCTTGCACTGAGCTCCTTCTATTGCTCGGGGACTAGCCCTGGGATCTGTCTGCCTGTGTGGGCGCTTGTCCAGCTCTGGGCCGGCTTGCACTGAGCTCCTTGTATTGCTGGGGGACTAGCCCTGGGCTCTGTTTACCTATGTGGGGGCTTATCCAGCTCCCAAACCGCTTGCACTGAGCTCCTTGCATTGCCAGGGACTAGCCCTGGGCTCTGTCTGAATGTGTGGTAGCTTGTCCTGCCCCGGTCGGCTTGCACTGAGCTCCTTGTATTCCTCGGGGACTAGCCCTGGGCTCTGTCTGTCTGTGTGGGGCTTGTCCAGCTCCTGGCCGGCTTGCACTGAGCACCTTGTATTGCTCGGGGACTAGCCCTGGGCTCTGTCTGCCTGGATGGGGGCTTGTCCAGCCCCTGGCCGGCTTGCAATGAGCTCCTTCTATTGCCCGGGGACTAGCCCAGGGCTATGTCAGCCTGTGTGGGGGCTTGTCCAGCACCTGGCCGGCATGCACTGAGCTCCTTGTATTGCCTGGGGACTAGCCCTGGGCTATGTCTGCCTGTGTGGGGGCTTGTCCAGCCCTTGGCCGGCTTGCACTGAGCTCCTTGTATTGCCCAGGGACTAGCCCTGGGCTCTGTCTTCCTGTGTGGTGGCTTGTCCAGCCCCCAGCAGGCTTGTCCTGAGCTCCTTGTATTGCCCAGGGACTAGCCCCGGGCTATGTCTGCCTGTGTGAGGGCTTGTCCAGCCTCCGGCAGGCTGGCACTGAGCTCCTTGGATTGCCTGGGGCCTAGCCCCGGGCTATGTCTTCCTGTGTGAGGGCTTGTCCAGCCACCGGCAGGCTTGCACTGAGCTCCTTCTATTGCCCGGGGACTAGCCCCGGGCTCTGTCTTCCTGTGTGAGGGGTTGTCCAGCCGCCGGCTGGCTTGCACTGACCGCCTTCTATTGCCCGCGGACTAGCCCCTGGCTCTGTCTGCCTGTGTGAAGGGTTGTCCAGCCCCAGGTCGGCTTGCACTGAGCTCCTTGTATTCCTCGGGGACTAGCCCTGGGCTCTGTCTGTCTGTGTGGGGCTTGTCCAGCTCCTGGCCGGCTTGCACTGAGCACCTTGTATTGCTCGGGGACTAGCCCTGGGCTCTGTCTGCCTGTGTGGGGGCTTGTCCAGCCCCTGGCAGGCTTGCACTGAGCTCCTTTTATTGCTCGGGGACTAGCCCTGGGCTCTGTCTGCCTGTGTGGGGGCTTGTCCAGCCCCCGGCCGGCTTGCACTGAGCTCCTTGTATTGCCTGGGGACTAGCCCTGGGCTATGTCTGCCTGTGTGGGGGCTTGTCCAGCCCTTGGCCAGATTGCACTGAGCTCCTTGTATAGCCCGTGGACTAGCCCTGGGTTCTGTCTGCCTGTGTGGGGGCTTGTCCAGCCCCTGGCAGGCTTGCACTGAGCTCCTTTTATTGCTCGGGGACTAGCCCTGGGCTCTGTCTGCCTGTGTGGGGGCTTGTCCAGCTCCCGGCCGGCTTGCACTGAGCTCCTTCTATTGCTCACGGACTAGCCCTGGGCACTCTCTGCCTGTGTGGGGGCTTGTCCAGCTCCCAGCCGGCTTGCATTGAGCTCCTTGTATTGCTCGGGGACTAGCCCTGGGCTCTGTCTGCCTGGGTGGGGGCTTGTCCAGCTCCCGGCCGGCTTGCACTGAGCTCCTTCTATTGCTCAGGGACTAGCCCTGGGCTCTGTCTGTCTGTGTGTGGGCTTGGCCAGCCCCTGGCCGGCCTGCACTGAGCTCCTTCTATTGCTCGGGGACTAGCCCTGGGCTCTCTCTGCCTGTGTGGGGGCTTGTCCAGCCGCTGGCTGGCTTTCACTGAGCTCCTTCTATTGCTTGATGACTAGCCCTGGGCTCTCTCTGACTTTGTGGGGGCTTGTCCAGCCCCTGGCTGCCTTGCACTGAGATCCTTCTATTGCTCGGGTACTAGCCCTGGGATCTGTCTGCCTGTGTGGGTGCTTGTCCAGCTCTGGGCCGGCTTGCACTGAGCTCCTTGTATTGCTGGGGGACTAGCCCTGGGCTCTGTTTGCCTGTGTGGGGGCTTGTCCAGCCCTTGGCCAGATTGCACTGAGCTCCTTGTATAGCCCGTGGACTAGCCCTGGGTTCTGTCTGCCTGTGTGGGGGCTTGTCCAGCCCCTGGCAGGCTTGCACTGAGCTCCTTTTATTGCTCGGGGACTAGCCCTGGGCTCTGTCTGCCTGTGTGGGGGCTTGTCCAGCCCCCGGCCGGCTTGCACTGAGCTCCTTGTATTGCCTGGGGACTAGCCCTGGGCTATGTCTGCCTGTGTGGGGGCTTGTCCAGCCCTTGGCCAGATTGCACTGAGCTCCTTGTATAGCCCGTGGACTAGCCCTGGGTTCTGTCTGCCTGTGTGGGGGCTTGTCCAGCCCCTGGCAGGCTTGCACTGAGCTCCTTTTATTGCTCGGGGACTAGCCCTGGGCTCTGTCTGCCTGTGTGGGGGCTTGTCCAGCTCCCGGCCGGCTTGCACTGAGCTCCTTCTATTGCTCACGGACTAGCCCTGGGCACTCTCTGCCTGTGTGGGGGCTTGTCCAGCTCCCAGCCGGCTTGCATTGAGCTCCTTGTATTGCTCGGGGACTAGCCCTGGGCTCTGTCTGCCTGGGTGGGGGCTTGTCCAGCTCCCGGCCGGCTTGCACTGAGCTCCTTCTATTGCTCAGGGACTAGCCCTGGGCTCTGTCTGTCTGTGTGTGGGCTTGGCCAGCCCCTGGCCGGCCTGCACTGAGCTCCTTCTATTGCTCGGGGACTAGCCCTGGGCTCTCTCTGCCTGTGTGGGGGCTTGTCCAGCCGCTGGCTGGCTTTCACTGAGCTCCTTCTATTGCTTGATGACTAGCCCTGGGCTCTCTCTGACTTTGTGGGGGCTTGTCCAGCCCCTGGCTGCCTTGCACTGAGCTCCTTCTATTGCTCGGGGACTAGCCCTGGGATCTGTCTGCCTGTGTGGGTGCTTGTCCAGCTCTGGGCCGGCTTGCACTGAGCTCCTTGTATTGCTGGGGGACTAGCCCTGGGCTCTGTTTGCCTATGTGGGGGCTTATCCAGCTCCCAAAAGGCTTGCACTGAGCTCCTTGCATTGCCGGGGACTAGCCCTGGGCTCTGTCTTCCTGTGTGGTGGCTTGTTCAGCCCCCAGCAGGCTTGTCCTGAACTCCTTGCATTGCCCAGGGGACTAGCCCTGGGCTCTGTCTGCCTGTGTGGGGGCTTGTCCAGCCCCCGGCCGGCTTGCACTGAGCTCCTTCTATTGCTCGGGGACTAGCCCTGGGCACTCTCTGCCTGTGTGTGGGCTTGTCCAGCTCCCAGCCGGCTTGCATTGAGCTCCTTGTATTGCTCGGGGACTAGCCCTGGGCTCTGTCTGCCTGGGTGGGGGCTTGTCCAGCCCCTGGCCGGCTTGCACTGAGCTCCTTCTATTGCTCGGGGACTAGCCCTGGGCTCTGTCTGTCTGTGTGTGGGCTTGGCCAGCCCCTGGCCGGCCTGCACTGAGCTCCTTCTATTGCTCGGGGACTAGCCCTGGGCTCTCCCTGCCTGTGTGGGGGCTTGTCCAGCCGCTGGCCGGCTTTCACTGAGCTCCTTCTATTGCTTGATGACTAGCCCTGGGCTCTCTCTGACTGTGTGGGGGCTTGTCCAGCCCCTGGCTGCCTTGCACTGAGCTCCTTCTATTGCTCGGGGACTAGCCCTGGGATCTGTCTGCCTGTGTGGGCGCTTGTCCAGCTCTGGGCCGGCTTGCACTGAGCTCCTTGTATTGCTGGGGGACTAGCCCTGGGCTCTGTTTGCCTATGTGGGGGCTTATCCAGCTCCCAAACCGCTTGCACTGAGCTCCTTGCATTGCCAGGGACTAGCCCTGGGCTCTGTCTGAATGTGTGGTAGCTTGTCCTGCCCCGGTCGGCTTGCACTGAGCTCCTTGTATTCCTCGGGGACTAGCCCTGGGCTCTGTCTGTCTGTGTGGGGCTTGTCCAGCTCCTGGCCGGCTTGCACTGAGCACCTTGTATTGCTCGGGGACTAGCCCTGGGCTCTGTCTGCCTGGATGGGGGCTTGTCCAGCCCCTGGCCGGCTTGCAATGAGCTCCTTCTATTGCCCGGGGACTAGCCCAGGGCTATGTCAGCCTGTGTGGGGGCTTGTCCAGCACCTGGCCGGCATGCACTGAGCTCCTTGTATTGCCTGGGGACTAGCCCTGGGCTATGTCTGCCTGTGTGGGGGCTTGTCCAGCCCTTGGCCGGCTTGCACTGAGCTCCTTGTATTGCCCAGGGACTAGCCCTGGGCTCTGTCTTCCTGTGTGGTGGCTTGTCCAGCCCCCAGCAGGCTTGTCCTGAGCTCCTTGTATTGCCCAGGGACTAGCCCCGGGCTATGTCTGCCTGTGTGAGGGCTTGTCCAGCCTCCGGCAGGCTGGCACTGAGCTCCTTGGATTGCCCGGGGCCTAGCCCCGGGCTATGTTTTCCTGTGTGAGGGCTTGTCCAGCCACCGGCAGGCTTGCAATGAGCTCCTTCTATTGCCCGGGGACTAGCCCAGGGCTATGTCAGCCTGTGTGGGGGCTTGTCCAGCACCTGGCCGGCATGCACTGAGCTCCTTGTATTGCCTGGGGACTAGCCCTGGGCTATGTCTGCCTGTGTGGGGGCTTGTCCAGCCCTTGGCCAGCTTGCACTGAGCTCCTTGTATTGCCCAGGGACTAGCCCTGGGCTCTGTCTTCCTGTGTGGTGGCTTGTCCAGCCCCCAGCAGGCTTGTCCTGAGCTCCTTGTATTGCCCAGGGACTAGCCCCGGGCTATGTCTGCCTGTGTGAGGGCTTGTCCAGCCTCCGGCAGGCTGGCACTGAGCTCCTTGGATTGCCTGGGGCCTAGCCCCGGGCTATGTCTTCCTGTGTGAGGGCTTGTCCAGCCACCGGCAGGCTTGCACTGAGCTCCTTCTATTGCCCGGGGACTAGCCCCGGGCTCTGTCTTCCTGTGTGAGGGGTTGTCCAGCCGCCGGCTGGCTTGCACTGACCGCCTTCTATTGCCCGCGGACTAGCCCCTGGCTCTGACTGCCTGTGTGAAGGGTTGTCCAGCCCCAGGTCGGCTTGCACTGAGCTCCTTGTATTCCTCGGGGACTAGCCCTGGGCTCTGTCTGTCTGTGTGGGGCTTGTCCAGCTCCTGGCCGGCTTGCACTGAGCACCTTGTATTGCTCGGGGACTAGCCCTGGGCTCTGTCTGCCTGTGTGGGGGCTTGTCCAGCCCCTGGCAGGCTTGCACTGAGCTCCTTTTATTGCTCGGGGACTAGCCCTGGGCTCTGTCTGCCTGTGTGGGGGCTTGTCCAGCCCCCGGCCGGCTTGCACTGAGCTCCTTGTATTGCCTGGGGACTAGCCCTGGGCTATGTCTGCCTGTGTGGGGGCTTGTCCAGCCCTTGGCCAGATTGCACTGAGCTCCTTGTATAGCCCGTGGACTAGCCCTGGGCACTGTCTGCCTGTGTGGGGGCTTGTCCAGCTCCCGGCCGGCTTGCACTGAGCTCCTTCTATTGCTCACGGACTAGCCCTGGGCACTCTCTGCCTGTGTGGGGGCTTGTCCAGCTCCCAGCCGGCTTGCATTGAGCTCCTTGTATTGCTCGGGGACTAGCCCTGGGCTCTGTCTGCCTGGGTGGGGGCTTGTCCAGCTCCCGGCCGGCTTGCACTGAGCTCCTTCTATTGCTCAGGGACTAGCCCTGGGCTCTGTCTGTCTGTGTGTGGGCTTGGCCAGCCCCTGGCCGGCCTGCACTGAGCTCCTTCTATTGCTCGGGGACTAGCCCTGGGCTCTCTCTGCCTGTGTGGGGGCTTGTCCAGCCGCTGGCTGGCTTTCACTGAGCTCCTTCTATTGCTTGATGACTAGCCCTGGGCTCTCTCTGACTTTGTGGGGGCTTGTCCAGCCCCTGGCTGCCTTGCACTGAGATCCTTCTATTGCTCGGGGACTAGCCCTGGGATCTGTCTGCCTGTGTGGGTGCTTGTCCAGCTCTGGGCCGGCTTGCACTGAGCTCCTTGTATTGCTGGGGGACTAGCCCTGGGCTCTGTTTGCCTGTGTGGGGGCTTGTCCAGCCCTTGGCCAGATTGCACTGAGCTCCTTGTATAGCCCGTGGACTAGCCCTGGGTTCTGTCTGCCTGTGTGGGGGCTTGTCCAGCCCCTGGCAGGCTTGCACTGAGCTCCTTTTATTGCTCGGGGACTAGCCCTGGGCTCTGTCTGCCTGTGTGGGGGCTTGTCCAGCCCCCGGCCAGCTTGCACTGAGCTCCTTGTATTGCCTGGGGACTAGCCCTGGGCTATGTCTGCCTGTGTGGGGGCTTGTCCAGCCCTTGGCCAGATTGCACTGAGCTCCTTGTATAGCCCGTGGACTAGCCCTGGGTTCTGTCTGCCTGTGTGGGGGCTTGTCCAGCCCCTGGCAGGCTTGCACTGAGCTCCTTTTATTGCTCGGGGACTAGCCCTGGGCTCTGTCTGCCTGTGTGGGGGCTTGTCCAGCTCCCGGCCGGCTTGCACTGAGCTCCTTCTATTGCTCACGGACTAGCCCTGGGCACTCTCTGCCTGTGTGGGGGCTTGTCCAGCTCCCAGCCGGCTTGCATTGAGCTCCTTGTATTGCTCGGGGACTAGCCCTGGGCTCTGTCTGCCTGGGTGGGGGCTTGTCCAGCTCCCGGCCGGCTTGCACTGAGCTCCTTCTATTGCTCAGGGACTAGCCCTGGGCTCTGTCTGTCTGTGTGTGGGCTTGGCCAGCCCCTGGCCGGCCTGCACTGAGCTCCTTCTATTGCTCGGGGACTAGCCCTGGGCTCTCTCTGCCTGTGTGGGGGCTTGTCCAGCCGCTGGCTGGCTTTCACTGAGCTCCTTCTATTGCTTGATGACTAGCCCTGGGCTCTCTCTGACTTTGTGGGGGCTTGTCCAGCCCCTGGCTGCCTTGCACTGAGCTCCTTCTATTGCTCGGGGACTAGCCCTGGGATCTGTCTGCCTGTGTGGGTGCTTGTCCAGCTCTGGGCCGGCTTGCACTGAGCTCCTTGTATTGCTGGGGGACTAGCCCTGGGCTCTGTTTGCCTATGTGGGGGCTTATCCAGCTCCCAAACGGCTTGCACTGAGCTCCTTGCATTGCCGGGGACTAGCCCTGGGCTCTGTCTTCCTGTGTGGTGGCTTGTTCAGCCCCCAGCAGGCTTGTCCTGAACTCCTTGCATTGCCCAGGGGACTAGCCCTGGGCTCTGTCTGCCTGTGTGGGGGCTTGTCCAGCCCCCGGCCGGCTTGCACTGAGCTCCTTCTATTGCTCGGGGACTAGCCCTGGGCACTCTCTGCCTGTGTGTGGGCTTGTCCAGCTCCCAGCCGGCTTGCATTGAGCTCCTTGTATTGCTCGGGGACTAGCCCTGGGCTCTGTCTGCCTGGGTGGGGGCTTGTCCAGCCCCTGGCCGGCTTGCACTGAGCTCCTTCTATTGCTCGGGGACTAGCCCTGGGCTCTGTCTGTCTGTGTGTGGGCTTGGCCAGCCCCTGGCCGGCCTGCACTGAGCTCCTTCTATTGCTCGGGGACTAGCCCTGGGCTCTCCCTGCCTGTGTGGGGGCTTGTCCAGCCGCTGGCCGGCTTTCACTGAGCTCCTTCTATTGCTTGATGACTAGCCCTGGGCTCTCTCTGACTGTGTGGGGGCTTGTCCAGCCCCTGGCTGCCTTGCACTGAGCTCCTTCTATTGCTCGGGGACTAGCCCTGGGATCTGTCTGCCTGTGTGGGCGCTTGTCCAGCTCTGGGCCGGCTTGCACTGAGCTCCTTGTATTGCTGGGGGACTAGCCCTGGGCTCTGTTTGCCTATGTGGGGGCTTATCCAGCTCCCAAACCGCTTGCACTGAGCTCCTTGCATTGCCAGGGACTAGCCCTGGGCTCTGTCTGCCTGTGTGGGGGATTGTTCAGCCCCTGGTCGGCTTGCACTGAGCTCCTTGTATTGCTCGGGGACTAGCCCTGGGCTCTGTCTGCCTGGATGGGGGCTTGTCCAGCCCCTGGCCGGCTTGCAATGAGCTCCTTCTATTGCCCGGGGACTAGCCCAGGGCTATGTCAGCCTGTGTGGGGGCTTGTCCAGCACCTGGCCGGCATGCACTGAGCTCCTTGTATTGCCTGGGGACTAGCCCTGGGCTATGTCTGCCTGTGTGGGGGCTTGTCCAGCCCTTGGCCGGCTTGCACTGAGCTCCTTGTATTGCCCAGGGACTAGACCTGGGCTCTGTCTTCCTGTGTGGTGGCTTGTCCAGCCCCCAGCAGGCTTGTCCTGAGCTCCTTGTATTGCCCAGGGACTAGCCCCGGGCTATGTCTGCCTGTGTGAGGGCTTGTCCAGCCTCCGGCAGGCTGGCACTGAGCTCCTTGGATTGCCTGGGGCCTAGCCCCGGGCTATGTCTTCCTGTGTGAGGGCTTGTCCAGCCACCGGCAGGCTTGCAATGAGCTCCTTCTATTGCCCGGGGACTAGCCCAGGGCTATGTCAGCCTGTGTGGGGGCTTGTCCAGCACCTGGCCGGCATGCACTGAGCTCCTTGTATTGCCTGGGGACTAGCCCTGGGCTATGTCTGCCTGTGTGGGGGCTTGTCCAGCCCTTGGCCAGCTTGCACTGAGCTCCTTGTATTGCTCAGGGACTAGCCCTGGGCTCTGTCTTCCTGTGTGGTGGCTTGTCCAGCCCCCAGCAGGCTTGTCCTGAGCTCCTTGTATTGCCCAGGGACTAGCCCCGGGCTATGTCTGCCTGTGTGAGGGCTTGTCCAGCCTCCGGCAGGCTGGCACTGAGCTCCTTGGATTGCCTGGGGCCTAGCCCCGGGCTATGTCTTCCTGTGTGAGGGCTTGTCCAGCCACCGGCAGGCTTGCACTGAGCTCCTTCTATTGCCCGGGGACTAGCCCCGGGCTCTGTCTTCCTGTGTGAGGGGTTGTCCAGCCGCCGGCTGGCTTGCACTGACCGCCTTCTATTGCCCGCGGACTAGCCCCTGGCTCTGACTGCCTGTGTGAAGGGTTGTCCAGCCCCAGGTCGGCTTGCACTGAGCTCCTTGTATTCCTCGGGGACTAGCCCTGGGCTCTGTCTGTCTGTGTGGGGCTTGTCCAGCTCCTGGCCGGCTTGCACTGAGCACCTTGTATTGCTCGGGGACTAGCCCTGGGCTCTGTCTGCCTGTGTGGGGGCTTGTCCAGCCCCTGGCAGGCTTGCACTGAGCTCCTTTTATTGCTCGGGGACTAGCCCTGGGCTCTGTCTGCCTGTGTGGGGGCTTGTCCAGCCCCCGGCCGGCTTGCACTGAGCTCCTTGTATTGCCTGGGGACTAGCCCTGGGCTATGTCTGCCTGTGTGGGGGCTTGTCCAGCCCTTGGCCAGATTGCACTGAGCTCCTTGTATAGCCCGTGGACTAGCCCTGGGCACTGTCTGCCTGTGTGGGGGCTTGTCCAGCTCCCGGCCAGCTTGCACTGAGCTCCTTGTATTGCCCAGGGACTAGCCCTGGGCTCTGTCTTCCTGTGTGGTGGCTTGTCCAGCCCCCAGCAGGCTTGTCCTGAGCTCCTTGTATTGCCCAGGGACTAGCCCCGGGCTATGTCTGCCTGTGTGAGGGCTTGTCCAGCCTCCGGCAGGCTGGCACTGAGCTCCTTGGATTGCCTGGGGCCTAGCCCCGGGCTATGTCTTCCTGTGTGAGGGCTTGTCCAGCCACCGGCAGGCTTGCACTGAGCTCCTTCTATTGCCCGGGGACTAGCCCCGGGCTCTGTCTTCCTGTGTGAGGGGTTGTCCAGCCGCTGGCTGGCTTGCACTGACCGCCTTCTATTGCCCGCGGACTAGCCCCTGGCTCTGACTGCCTGTGTGAAGGGTTGTCCAGCCCCAGGTTGGCTTGCACTGAGCTCCTTGTATTTCTCGGGGACTAGCCCTGGGCTCTGTCTGTCTGTGTGGGGCTTGTCCAGCTCCTGGCCGGCTTGCACTGAGCACCTTGTATTGCTCGGGGACTAGCCCTGGGCTCTGTCTGCCTGTGTGGGGGCTTGTCCAGCCCCTGGCAGGCTTGCACTGAGCTCCTTTTATTGCTCGGGGACTAGCCCTGGGCTCTGTCTGCCTGTGTGGGGGCTTGTCCAGCCCCCGGCCGGCTTGCACTGAGCTCCTTGTATTGCCTGGGGACTAGCCCTGGGCTATGTCTGCCTGTGTGGGGGCTTGTCCAGCCCTTGGCCAGATTGCACTGAGCTCCTTGTATAGCCCGTGGACTAGCCCTGGGCACTGTCTGCCTGTGTGGGGGCTTGTCCAGCTCCTGGCCGGCTTGCACTGAGCTCCTTCTATTGCTCACGGACTAGCCCTGGGCACTCTCTGCCTGTGTGAGGGCTTGTCCAGCCACCGGCAGGCTTGCACTGAGCTCCTTCTATTGCCCGGGGACTAGCCCCGGGCTCTGTCTTCCTGTGTGAGGGGTTGTCCAGCCGCCGGCTGGCTTGCACTGACCGCCTTCTATTGCCCGCGGACTAGCCCCTGGCTCTGTCTGCCTGTGTGAAGGGTTGTCCAGCCCCAGGTCGGCTTGCACTGAGCTCCTTGTATTCCTCGGGGACTAGCCCTGGGCTCTGTCTGTCTGTTTGGGGCTTGTCCAGCTCCTGGCCGGCTCGCACTGAGCACCTTGTATTGCTCGGGGACTAGCCCTGGGCTCTCTCTGCCTGTGTGGGGGCTTGTACAGCCCCCGGCCGGCTTGCACTGAGCTTCTTCTATTACTCGGGGACTAGCCCTGGGCTCTCTCTGCCTGTGTGGGGGCTTGTCCAGCTCCCGGCCGGCTTGCACTGAGCTCCTTGCATTGCCTGGCGACGAGACCTGGGCTATGTCTGCCTGTGTGGTGGCTTGTCCAGCCCCCAGCAGGCTTGTCCTGAGCTCCTTGTATTGCCCGGGGACTAGCCCCGGGCTATGTCTTCCTGTGTGAGGGCTTGTCTAGCCACCGGCATGCTTGCACTGAGCTCCTTCTATTGCCTGGGGACTAGCCCCGTGGTCTGTCTTCCTGTGTGAGGGGTTGTCCAGCCCCCGGCTGGCTTGCACTGACCGCCTTCTATTGCCCGCGGATTAGCCCCTGGCTCTGTCTGCCTGTGTGAAGGGTTGTCCAGCCCCCGGCCGGCTTGCACTGAGCTCCTTGTATTGCCCGGGGACTAGCGCCGGGCTCTGTCTGCCTGAGTGGGTGCTTGTTCAGCCCCCGGACGGCTTGCACTGAGCTCCTTGTATTGCCCGGGGACTAGCCCTGGGCTCTGTCTGCCAGTGTGGGGGATTGTTCAGCCCCTGGTCGGCTTGCACTGAGCTCCTTGTATTCCTCGGGGACTAACCCTGGGCTCTGTCTGTCTGTGTGGGGCTTGTCCAACTCCTGGCCGGCTTGCACTGAGCACCTTGTATTGCTCGGGGACTAGCCCTGAGCTCTCTCTGCCTGTGTAGGGGCTTGTACAGCCCCCGGCCGGCTTGCACTGAGCTTCTTCTATTGCTCGAGGACTAGCCCTGGGCTCTCTCTGCCTGTGTGGGGGCTTGTCCAGCTCCCGGCCGGCTTGCACTGAGCTCCTTGTATTGCCCGGGGACGAGACCTGGGCTATGTCTGCCTGTTTGGGGGCTTGTCCAGCCCCCGGCTGGCTTGCACTGAGCTCCTTGTATTGCCTGGAGACTACCCCTGGGCTATGTCTGCCTGTGTGGGGGCTTGTCCAGCCCCTGGCCAGATTGCACTGAGCTCCTTGTATAGCCCGGGGACTAGCCCAGGGCTCTGTCTACCTGTGTGGGGGCTTGTCCAGCCCCTGGTAGGCTTGCACTGAGCTCCTTGTATTGCTCGGGGACTAGCCCTGGGCTCTGTCTGCCTGTGTGGGGGCTTGTCCAGCCCCCGGCCGGCTTGCACTGAGCTCCTTGTATTGCCTGGGGACTAGCCCTGGGCTATGTTTGCCTGTGTGGGGGCTTGTCCAGCCCTTGGCCGGCTTGCACTGAGCTCCTTGTATTACCCAGGGACTAGCCCTGGGCTCTGTCTTCCTGTGTGGTGGCTTGTCCAGCCCCCAGCAGGCTTGTCCTGAGCTCCTTGTATTGCCCGGGGACTAGCCCTGGGCTCTGTCTGCCTGTGTGGGGGCTTGTCCGGCCCCTGGCCGGCTTGCACTGAGCTCCTTCTATTGCTCAGGGACTAGCCCTGGGCACTCTCTGCCTGTGTGGGGGCTTGTCCAGCTCCCAGCCGGCTTGCATTGAGCTCCTTGTATTGCTCGGGGACTAGCCCTGGGCTCTGTCTGCCTGGGTGGGGGCTTGTCCAGCCCCTGGCCGGCTTGCACTGAGCTCCTTCTATTGCTCGGGGACTAGCCCTGGGCTCTGTCTGTCTGTGTGTGGGCTTGGCCAGCCCCTGGCCGGCCTGCACTGAGCTCCTTCTATTGCTCGGGGACTAGCCCTGGGCTCCCTCTGCCTGTGTGGGGGCTTGTCCAGCCGCTGGCCGGCTTTCACTGAGCTCCTTCTATTGCTTGATGACTAGCCCTGGGCTCTCTCTGAATTTGTGGGGGCTTGACCAGCCCCTGGATGCCTTGCACTGAGCTCCTTCTATTGCTCGGGGACTAGCCCTGGGATCTGCCTGCCTGTGTGGGCGCTTGTCCAGTTCTGGGCCGGCTTGCACTGAGCTCCTTGTATTGCTGGGGGACTAGCCCTGGGCTCTGTTTGCCTATGTGGGGGCTTATCCAGCTCCCAAATGGCTTGCACTGAGCTCCTTGCATTGCCGGGGACTAGCCCTGGGCTCTGTCTGCCTGGGTGGGGGCTTGTCCAGCCCCTGGCCGGCTTGCACTGAGCTCCTTCTATTGCTCGGGGACTAGCCCTGGGCTCTGTCTGTCTGTGTGTGGGCTTGGCCAGCCCCTGGCCGGCCTGCACTGAGCTCCATCTATTGCTCGGGGACTAGCCCTGGGCTCTCTCTGCCTGTGTGGGGGCTTGTCCAGCCGCTGGCCGGCTTTCACTGAGCTCCTTCTATTGCTTGATGACTAGCCCTGGGCTCTCTCTGACTGTGTGGGGGCTTGTCCAGCCCCTGACTGCCTTGCACTGAGCTCCTTCTATTGCTCGGGGACTAGCCCTGGGATCTGGCTGCCTGTGTGGGCGCTTGTCCAGCTCTGGGCCGGCTTGCACTGAGCTCCTTGTATTGCTCGGGGACTAGCCCTGGGCTCTGTTTGCCTATGTGGGGGCTTATCCAGCTCCCAAACGGCTTGCACTGAGCTCCTTGCATTGCCGGGGACTAGCCCTGGGCTCTGTCTGAATGTGTGGGGGCTTGTCCAGCCCCGGTCGGCTTGCACTGAGCTCCTTGTATTCCTCGGGGACTAGCCCTGGGCTCTGTCTGTCTGTGTGGGGCTTGTCCAGCTCCTGGCCGGCTTGCACTGAGCACCTTGTATTGCTCGGGGACTAGCCCTGGGCTCTCTCTGACTGTGTGGGGGCTTGTACAGCCCCCGGCCGGCTTGCACTGAGCTTCTTCTATTGCTCGGGGACTAGCCCTGGGCTCTCTCTGCCTGTGTGGGGGCTTGTCCAGCTCCCTGCCGGCTTGCACTGAGCTCCTTGTATTGCCCGGGGACGAGACCTGGGCTATGTCTGACTGTGTGGTGGCTTGTCCAGCCCCCAGCAGGCTTGTCCTGAGCTCCTTGTATTGCCCGGGGACTAGCCCCGGGCTATGTCTGCCTGTGTGAGGGCTTGTCCAGCCTCCGGCAGGCTTGCACTGAGCTCCTTGGATTGCCCGGGGACTAGCCCTGGGCTCTGTCTGCCTGTGTGGGGGCTTGTCCGGCCCCCCGCCGGCTTGCACTGAGCTCCTTCTATTGCTCAGGGACTAGCCCTGGGCACTCTCTGCCTGTGTGGGGGCTTGTCCAGCTCCCAGCCGGCTTGCATTGAGCTCCTTGTATTGCTCGGGGACTAGCCCTGGGCTCTGTCTGCCTGGGTGGGGGCTTGTCCAGCCCCTGGCCGGCTTGCACTGAGCTCCTTCTATTGCTCGGGGACTAGCCCTGGGCTCTGTCTGTCTGTGTGTGGGCTTGGCCAGACCCTGGCCGGCCTGCACTGAGCTCCTTCTATTGCTAGGGGACTAGCCCTGGGCTCTCTCTGCCTGTGTGGGGGCTTGTCCAGCCGCTGGCCGGCTTTCACTGAGCTCCTTCTATTGCTTGATGACTAGCCCTGGGCTCTCTCTGACTTTGAGGGGGCTTGACCAGCCCCTGGCTGCCTTGCACTGAGCTCCTTCTATTGCTCGGGGACTAGCCCTGGGATCTGTCTGCCTGTGTGGGCGCTTGTCCAGCTCTGGGCCGGCTTGCACTGAGCTCCTTGTATTGCTGGGGGACTAGCCCTGGGCTCTGTTTGCCTATGTGGGGGCTTATCCAGCTCCCAAACGGCTTGCACTGAGCTCCTTGCATTGCCGGGGACTAGCCCTGGGCTCTGTCTTCCTGTGTGGTGGCTTGTCCAGACCCCAGCAGGCTTGTCCTGAGCTCCTTGTATTGCCCGGGGACTAGCCCTGGGCTCTGTCTGCCTGTGTGGGGGCTTGTCCAGCCCCCGGCCGGCTAGCACTGAGCTCCTTCTATTGCTCGGGGACTAGCCCTGGGCACTCTCTGCCTGTGTGGGGGCTTGTCCAGCTCCCAGCCGGCTTGCATTGAGCTCCTTGTATTGCTCGGGGACTAGCCCTGGGCTCTGTCTGCCTGGGTGGGGGCTTGTCCAGCCCCTGGCCGGCTTGCATTGAGCTCCTTCTATTGCTCGGGGACTAGCCCTGGGCTCTGTCTGTCTGTGTGTGGGCTTGGCCAGCCCCTGGCCGGCCTGCACTGAGCTCCTTCTATTTCTCGGGGACTAGCCCTGGGCTCTCTCTGCCTGTGTGGGGGCTTGTCCAGCCGCTGGCGGGCTTTCACTGAGCTCCTTCTATTGCTTGATGACTAGCCCTGGGCTCTCTCTGACTGTGTGGGGGCTTGTCCAGCCCCTGACTACCTTGCACTGAGCTCCTTCTATTGCTCGGGGACTAGCCCTGGGATCTGTCTGCCTGTGTGGGCGCTTGTCCAGCTCTGGGCCGGCTTGCACTGAGCTCCTTATATTGCTCAGGGACTAGTCCGGGGCTCTGTTTGCCTATGTGGGGGCTTATCCAGCTCCCAAACGGCTTGCACTGAGCTCCTTACATTGCCGGGGACTAGCCCTGGGCTCTGTCTGAATGTGTGGGGGCTTGTCCAGCCCCTGGTCGGCTTGCACTGAGCTCCTTGTATTCCTCGGGGACTAGCCCTGGGCTCTGTCTGTCTGTGTGGGGCTTGTCCAGCTCCTGGCCGGCTTGCACTGAGCACCTTGTATTGCTCGGGGACTAGCCCTGGGCTCTCTCTGACTGTGTGGGGGCTTGTACAGCCCACGGCCGGCTTGCACTGAGCTTCTTCTATTGCTCGGGGACTAGCCCTGGGCTCTCTCTGCCTGTGTGGGGGCTTGTCCAGCTCCCTGCCTGCTTGCACTGAGCTCCTTGTATTGCCCGGGGACGAGACCTGGGCTATGTCTGCCTGTGTGGTGGCTTGTCCAGCCCCCAGCAGGCTTGTCCTGAGCTCCTTGTGTTGCCCGGGGACTAGCCCCGGGCTATGTCTGCCTGTGTGAGGGCTTGTCCAGCCTCCGGCAGGCTTGCACTGAGCTCCTTGGATTGCCCGGGGACTAGCCCCGGGCTCTGTCTTCCTGTGTGAGGGCTTTTTCTCAGCCACCGGCAGGCTTGCACTGAGCTCCTCCTATTGCCCGGGGACTAGCCCCGGGCTCTGTCTTCCTGTGTGAGGGGTTGTCCAGCCCCCGGCTGGCTTGCACTGACCGCCTTCTATTGCCTGCGGACTAGCCCCTGGCTCTGTCTTCCTGTGTGAAGGGTTGTCCAGCCCCCGGCCGGCTTGCACTGAGCTCCTTGTATTGCCCGGGGACTAGCGCCGGGCTCTGTCTGCCTGAGTGGGTGCTTGTCCAGCCCCCAGACGGCTTGCACTGAGCTCCTTGTATTCCTCGGGGACTAGCCCTGGGCTCTGTCTGTCTGTGTGGGGCTTGTCCAGCTCCTGGCCGGCTTACACTGAGCACCTTGTATTGCTCGGGGACTAGCCCTGGGCTCTCTCTGCCTGTGTGGGGGCTTGTACAGCCCCCGGCCGGCTTGCACTGAGCTTCTTCTATTGCTCGGAGACTAGCCCTGGGCTCTCTCTGCCTGTGGGGGCTTTTCCAGCTCCCGGCCGGCTTGCACTGAGCTCCTTGTATTGCCCGGGGACGAGACCTGGGCTATGTCTGCCTGATTGGGGGCTTGTCCAGCCCCCTGCTGGCTTGGACTGAGCTCCTTGTATTGCCCGGGGACTACCCCTGGGCTATGTCTGCCTGTGTGGGGGCTTGTCCAGCCCCTGGCCGGATTGCACTGAGCTCCTTGTATAGTCCGGGGACTAGTCCTGGGCTCTGTCTGCCTGTGTGGGGGCTTGTCCAGCCCCTGGCAGG
Organism: Ambystoma mexicanum; assembly: GCF_040938575.1. Lineage (NCBI taxonomy): Eukaryota > Metazoa > Chordata > Amphibia > Caudata > Ambystomatidae > Ambystoma > Ambystoma mexicanum. The sequence continues at coordinate 866,367 of NC_090925.1, read as the reverse complement.
CTTGCACTGAGCTCCTTGTATTGCTCGGGGACTAGCCCTGGGCTCTGTCTGCCTGTGTGGGGTCTTGTCCAGCCCCCGGCCGGCTTGCACTGAGCTCCTTGTATTGCCTGGGGACTAGCCCTGGGCTATGTCTGCCTGTGTGGGGGCTTGTCCAGCCTTTGGAATGGCTTGCACTGAGCTCCTTGTATTGCCCAGGGACTAGCCCTGGGCTCTGTCTTCCTGTGTGGTGGCTTGTCCAGCCCCCAGCAGGCTTGTCCTGAGTTCCTTGTATTGCCCGGGGACTAGCCATGGGCTCTGTCTGCCTGTGTGGGGGCTTGTCAAGCCCCCGGCCGGCTTGCACTGAGCTCCTTCTATTGCTCGGGGACTAGCCCTGGGCACTCTCTGCCTGCGTGGGGGCTTGTCCAGCTCCCAGCCGGCTTGCATTGAGCTCCTTGTATTGCTCGGGGACTAGCCCTGGGCTCTGTCTGCCTGGGTGGGGGCTTGTCCAGCCCCTGGCCGGCTTGCACTGAGCTCCTTCTATTGCTCGGGGACTAGCCCTGGGCTCTGTCTGTCTGTGTGTGGGCTTGGCCAGCCCCTTGCCGGCCTGCACTGAGCTAATTCTATTGCTCGGGGACTAGCCCTGGGCTCTCTCTGCCTGTGTGGGGTCTTGTCCAGTCACTGGCCGGCTTTCACTGAGCTCCTTCTATTGCTTGATGACTAGCCCTGGGCTCTCTCTGACTGTGTGGGGGCTTGTCCAGCCCATGGCTGCCTTGCACTGAGCTCCTTCTATTTCTCGGGGACTAGCCTTGGGATCTGTCTGCCTGTGTGGGCGCTTGTCCAGCTCTGGGCCGGCTTGCACTGAGCTCCTTGTATTGCCGGGGACTAGCCCTGGGCTCTGTCTGCCAGTGTGGGGGCTTGTCCAGCCCCGGCCGGCTTACACTGAGCTCCTTGTATTGCACGGGGACTAGCCCTGGGCTCTGCCTGCCTGTGTGAGGGCTTGTCCAGCCCCCGGCCGGCTTGCACTGAGCTCCATGTATTGCCCAGGGACTAGCCCTGGGCTCTGTGTGCCTTTGTGCGGGCTTGTCCAGCCCTCGGCCAGCTTGCACTGAGAACCTTGTATTGCCCGGGGACTACCCCAGGGCTATGTCTGCCTGTGTGAGGGCTTGTCCAGCCCCCGGCCGGCTTGCACTGAGCTCCTTGTCTTGCCCAGTGACTAGCCCTGGGCTATTTCTGCCTGTGTGGGGGCTTGTCCAGCCCCAGACCAGCTTGCACTGAGCTCCCTGTATTGCCCAAGGACTAGCACTGGGCTCTGTTTGAATGTGTGAGGGCTTGTCCAGCCCTTGGCCGGCTTGCACTGAGCTCCTTGTATTTCCCAGGGACTCGCCCTGGGCTCTGTCTGCCTGTGTGACGGCTTGTCCATCACCCGGCCGGCTTGAAAGAGCTCCTTGTATTGTCCACGGACTAGCCTTGAGCTCTGTCTGCCTGTGTGGGGGCTTGTCCACCCCCCCGGCCGGCTTGCACTGAGCTCCTTGTATTGCCCAGGGACTAGCCCTGGGCTCTGTCTGCCTGTGTGAGGGCTTGTCCAACCCAAAGCCGGCTTGCACTGAGCTCTTTTTACCCTGGTTCTGTCTGCCTGTGTCGGGGCTTGTCCAGCCCCCTGCCGGCTTGCACTGAGCTCTTTCTATTGCCCGGGGACTAGCCCAGGGCTATGTCTGCCTGTGTGGGGGCTTAACCAGCCCCCGGCCGGCTTACACTGAGCTCCTTGTATTGCACGGGGACTAGCCCTGGGCTCTGTCTGCCTGTGTGGGGGCTTGTCCAGCCCCCGGCCGGCTTGCACTGAGCTCCATGTATTGCCCAGGGACTAGCCCTGGGCTCTGTGTGCCTGTGTGCGGGCTTGTCCAGCCCCCGGCCGTCTTGCACTGAGCTCCTTGTATTTCCCGGGGACGAGACCTGGGCTATGTCTGCCTGTTTGGGGGCTTGTCCAGCCCCCGGCCGGCTTGCACTGAGCTCCTTGTATCGCCCGGGGACTACCCCTGGGCTATGTCTGCCTGTGTGAGGGCTTGTCCAGCCCCCGGCCGGCTTGCACTGAGCTCCTTGTATTGCCCAGCGACTAGCCCTGGGCTATTTCTGCCTGTGTGGGGGTCTTGTCCAGCCCCCGGCCGGCTTGCACTGAGCTCCCTGTATTTCCCAGGGACTAGCCCTGTGCTCTGTCTGCCTGTGTGGGGGTTTGTCCAGCCCCAGGCCGGCTTGCACTGAGCTCCCTGTATTGCCCAGGGACTAGCCCTGGGCTCTGTTTGAATGTGTGAGGGATTGTTCAGCCCTTGGTCCGCTTGCACTGAGCTCCTTGTATTGCCCAGGGACTCGCCCTGAGCTCTGTCTGCCTGTGTGACGGCTTGTCCAGCACCCGGCCGGCTTGAAAGAGCTCCTTGTATTGCCCACGGACTAGCCTTGAGCTCTGTCTGCCTGTGTGGGGGCTTGTCCACCCCCCCGGCCGGCTGGCACTGAGCTCCTTGTATTGCCCAGGGACTAGCCCTGGGCTCTGTCTGCCTGTGTGGGGGCTTGTCCAGCCCCTTGGGGTCTGTCTGCCTGTGTGGTAGCTTGTCCAGCCCCCGGCCGGCTTGCACCGAGCTCCTTCTATTGCCCGGGGACTAGCCCAGGGCTATGTCTGCCTGTGTGGGGGCTTGACCAGCCCCTGGCCGGCTTGCACGGAGCTCCTTGTATTGCCAGGGGACTAGCCCTGGGCTATGTCTGCCTGTTTGGGGGCTTGTCCAGCCCTTGGACGGTTTGCACTGAGCTCCTTGTATTGCCCAGGGACTAGCCCTGGGCTCTGTCTTCCTGTGTCGTGGCTTGTCCAGCCCGCGGCAGGCTTGTCCTGAGCTCCTTGTATTGCCCGGGACTAGCCCCGGGCTATGTTTGCCTGTGTGAGGGCTTGACCAGCCTCCGGCAGGCTTGCACTGAGCTCCTTGTATTGCAAGGGGACTAGCCCCAGGCTCTGTCTTCCTGTGTGAGGGGTTGTCCAGCCCCCGGCCGGCTTACACCGAGCTCCTTGTATTGCACTGGGACTAGCCCTGGGCTCTGTCTGCCTGTGTGGGGGCTTGTCCAGCCCCCGGCCAGCTTGCACTGAGCTCCATTTATTGCCCAGGGACTAGCCCTGGGCTATGTCTGCCTGTGTGTGGGCTTGTCCAGCCCCCGGCCGGCTTGCACTGAGCTCCTTGTATTGCCCGGGGACGAGACCTGGGCTATGTCTGCCTGTTTGGGGGCTTGTCCAGCCCCCGGCCGGCTTGCACTGAGCTCCTTGTATTGCCCGGGGACTACCCCTGGGCTATGTCTGCCTGTGTGAGGGCTTGTCCAGCCCCCGGCCGGCTTGCACTGAGCTCCTTGTATTGCCCAGCGACTAGCCCTGGGCTATTTCTGCCTGTGTGGGGGTCTTGTCCAGCCCCCGGCCGGCTTGCACTGAGCTCCCTGTATTGCCCAGGGACTAGCCCTGTGCTCTGTCTGCCTGTGTGGGGGCTTGTCCAGCCCCAGGCCGGCTTGCACTGAGCTCCCTGTATTGCCCAGGGACTAGCCCTGGGCTCTGTTTGAATGTGGGAGGGCTTGTCCAGCCCTTGGTCGGCTTGCACTGAGCTCCTTGTATTGCCCATGGACTCGCCCTGGGCTCTGTCTGCCTGTGTGACGGCTTGTTCAGCACCCGGCCGGCTTGAAAGAGCTCCTTGTATTGCCCACGGACTAGCCTTGAGCTCTGTCTGCCTGTGTGGGGGCTTGTCCACCCGCCCGGCCGGCTTGCACTGAGCTCCTTGTATTGCCCGGGGACTACCCCTGGGCTATGTCTGCCTGTGTGAGGGCTTGTCCAGCCCCCGGCCGGCTTGCACTGAGCTCCTTGTATTGCACTGGGACTAGCCCTGGGCTCTGTCTGCCTGTGTGGGGGCTTGTCCAGCCCCCGGCCAGCTTGCACTGAGCTCCATTTATTGCCCAGGGACTAGCCCTGGGCTATGTCTGCCTGTGTGTGGGCTTGTCCAGCCCCCGGCCGGCTTGCACTGAGCTCCTTGTATTGCCCGGGGACGAGACCTGGGCTATGTCTGCCTGTTTGGGGGCTTGTCCAGCCCCCGGCCGGCTTGCACTGAGCTCCTTGTATTGCCCGGGGACTACCCCTGGGCTATGTCTGCCTGTGTGAGGGCTTGTCCAGCCCCCGGCCGGCTTGCACTGAGCTCCTTGTATTGCCCAGCGACTAGCCCTGGGCTATTTCTGCCTGTGTGGGGGTCTTGTCCAGCCCCCGGCCGGCTTGCACTGAGCTCCCTGTATTGCCCAGGGACTAGCCCTGTGCTCTGTCTGCCTGTGTGGGGGCTTGTCCAGCCCCAGGCCGGCTTGCACTGAGCTCCCTGTATTGCCCAGGGACTAGCCCTGGGCTCTGTTTGAATGTGTGAGGGCTTGTCCAGCCCTTGGTCGGCTTGCACTGAGCTCCTTGTATTGCCCATGGACTCGCCCTGGGCTCTGTCTGCCTGTGTGACGGCTTGTTCAGCACCCGGCCGGCTTGAAAGAGCTCCTTGTATTGCCCACGGACTAGCCTTGAGCTCTGTCTGCCTGTGTGGGGGCTTGTCCACCCCCCCGGCCGGCTTGCACTGAGCTCCTTGTATTGCCCGGGGACTACCCCTGGGCTATGTCTGCCTGTGTGAGGGCTTGTCCAGCCCCCGGCCGGCTTGCACTGAGCTCCTTGTATTGCCCAGCGACTAGCCCTGGGCTATTTCTGCCTGTGTGGGGGTCTTGTCCAGCCCCCGGCCGGCTTGCACTGAGCTCCCTGTATTTCCCAGGGACTAGCCCTGTGCTCTGTCTGCCTGTGTGGGGGCTTGTCCAGCCCCAGGTCGGCTTGCACTGAGCTCCCTGTATTGCCCAGGGGCTCTGTTTGAATGTGTGAGGGATTGTTCAGCCCTTGGTCAGCTTGCACTGAGCTCCTTGTATTGCCCAGGGACTCGCCCTGGGCTCTGTCTGCCTGTGTGACGGCTTGTCCAGCACCCGGCCGGCTTGAAAGAGCTCCTTGTATTGCCCACGGACTAGCCTTGAGCTCTGTCTGCCTGTGTGGGGGCTTGTCCACCCCCCCGGCCGGCTTGCACTGAGCTCCTTGTATTGCCCAGCGACTAGCCCTGGGCTATTTCTGCCTGTGTGGGGGTCTTGTCCAGCCCCCGGCCGGCTTGCACTGAGCTCCCTGTATTGCCCAGGGACTAGCCCTGTGCTCTGTCTGCCTGTGTGGGGGCTTGTCCAGCCCCAGGCCGGCTTGCACTGAGCTCCCTGTATTGCCCAGGGACTAGCCCTGGGCTCTGTTTGAATGTGTGAGGGCTTGTCCAGCCCTTGGTCGGCTTGCACTGAGCTCCTTGTATTGCCCATGGACTCGCCCTGGGCTCTGTCTGCCTGTGTGACGGCTTGTTCAGCACCCGGCCGGCTTGAAAGAGCTCCTTGTATTGCCCACAGACTAGCCTTGAGCTCTGTCTGCCTGTGTGGGGGCTTGTCCACCCCCCCGGCCGGCTTGCACTGAGCTCCTTGTATTGCCCGGGGACTACCCCTGGGCTATGTCTGCCTGTGTGAGGGCTTGTCCAGCCCCCGGCCGGCTTGCACTGAGCTCCTTGTATTGCCCAGCGACTAGCCCTGGGCTATTTCTGCCTGTGTGGGGGTCTTGTCCAGCCCCCGGCCGGCTTGCACTGAGCTCCCTGTATTTCCCAGGGACTAGCCCTGTGCTCTGTCTGCCTGTGTGGGGGCTTGTCCAGCCCCAGGTCGGCTTGCACTGAGCTCCCTGTATTGCCCAGGGGCTCTGTTTGAATGTGTGAGGGATTGTTCAGCCCTTGGTCAGCTTGCACTGAGCTCCTTGTATTGCCCAGGGACTCGAGCTGGGCTCTGTCTGCCTGTGTGACGGCTTGTCCAGCACCCGGCCGGCTTGAAAGAGCTCCTTGTATTGCCCACGGACTAGCCTTGAGCTCTGTCTGCCTGTGTGGGGGCTTGTCCAGCCCCTTGGGCTCTGTCTGCCTGTGTGGGGGCTTGTCCAGCCCCCGGCCGGCTTGCACTGAGCTCCTTCTATTGCCCGGGGACTAGCCCAGGGCTATGTCTGCCTGTGTGGGGGCTTGACCAGCCCCTGGCCGGCTTGCACGGAGCTCCTTGTATTGCCCGGGGACTAGCCCAGGGCTATGTCTGCCTGTGTGAGGGCTTGTCCAGCCTCCGGCAGGCTTGCACTGAGCTCCTTGGATTGCCCGGGGACTAGCCCCGGGCTCTGTCTTCCTGTGTGAGGGCTTTTTCTCAGCCACCGGCAGGCTTGCACTGAGCTCCTCCTATTGCCCGGGGACTAGCCCCGGGCTCTGTCTTCCTGTGTGAGGGGTTGTCCAGCCCCCGGCTGGCTTGCACTGACCGCCTTCTATTGCCTGCGGACTAGCCCCTGGCTCTGTCTTCCTGTGTGAAGGGTTGTCCAGCCCCCGGCCGGCTTGCACTGAGCTCCTTGTATTGCCCGGGGACTAGCGCCGGGCTCTGTCTGCCTGAGTGGGTGCTTGTCCAGCCCCCAGACGGCTTGCACTGAGCTCCTTGTATTGCCGGGGACTAGCCCTGGGCTCTGTCTGCCTGTGTGGGGGATTGTTCAGCCCCTGGTCGGCTTGCACTGAGCTCCTTGTATTCCTCGGGGACTAGCCCTGGGCTCTGTCTGTCTGTGTGGGGCTTGTCCAGCTCCTGGCCGGCTTACACTGAGCACCTTGTATTGCTCGGGGACTAGCCCTGGGCTCTCTCTGCCTGTGTGGGGGCTTGTACAGCCCCCGGCCGGCTTGCACTGAGCTTCTTCTATTGCTCGGAGACTAGCCCTGGGCTCTCTCTGCCTGTGGGGGCTTTTCCAGCTCCCGGCCGGCTTGCACTGAGCTCCTTGTATTGCCCGGGGACGAGACCTGGGCTATGTCTGCCTGATTGGGGGCTTGTCCAGCCCCCTGCTGGCTTGGACTGAGCTCCTTGTATTGCCCGGGGACTACCCCTGGGCTATGTCTGCCTGTGTGGGGGCTTGTCCAGCCCCTGGCCGGATTGCACTGAGCTCCTTGTATAGTCCGGGGACTAGACCTGGGCTCTGTCTGCCTGTGTGGGGGCTTGTCCAGCCCCTGGCAGGCTTGCACTGAGCTCCTTGTATTGCTCGGGGACTAGCCCTGGGCTCTGTCTGCCTGTGTGGGGTCTTGTCCAGCCCCCGGCCGGCTTGCACTGAGCTCCTTGTATTGCCTGGGGACTAGCCCTGGGCTATGTCTGCCTGTGTGGGGGCTTGTCCAGCCTTTGGAATGGCTTGCACTGAGCTCCTTGTATTGCCCAGGGACTAGCCCTGGGCTCTGTCTTCCTGTGTGGTGGCTTGTCCAGCCCCCAGCAGGCTTGTCCTGAGTTCCTTGTATTGCCCGGGGACTAGCCATGGGCTCTGTCTGCCTGTGTGGGGGCTTGTCAAGCCCCCGGCCGGCTTGCACTGAGCTCCTTCTATTGCTCGGGGACTAGCCCTGGGCACTCTCTGCCTGCGTGGGGGCTTGTCCAGCTCCCAGCCGGCTTGCATTGAGCTCCTTGTATTGCTCGGGGACTAGCCCTGGGCTCTGTCTGCCTGGGTGGGGGCTTGTCCAGCCCCTGGCCGGCTTGCACTGAGCTCCTTCTATTGCTCGGGGACTAGCCCTGGGCTCTGTCTGTCTGTGTGTGGGCTTGGCCAGCCCCTTGCCGGCCTGCACTGAGCTAATTCTATTGCTCGGGGACTAGCCCTGGGCTCTCTCTGCCTGTGTGGGGTCTTGTCCAGCCACTGGCCGGCTTTCACTGAGCTCCTTCTATTGCTTGATGACTAGCCCTGGGCTCTCTCTGACTGTGTGGGGGCTTGTCCAGCCCATGGCTGCCTTGCACTGAGCTCCTTCTATTTCTCGGGGACTAGCCTTGGGATCTGTCTGCCTGTGTGGGCGCTTGTCCAGCTCTGGGCCGGCTTGCACTGAGCTCTTTGTATTGCCGGGGACTAGCCCTGGGCTCTGTCTGCCAGTGTGGGGGCTTGTCCAGCCCCGGCCGGCTTACACTGAGCTCCTTGTATTGCACGGGGACTAGCCCTGGGCTCTGCCTGCCTGTGTGAGGGCTTGTCCAGCCCCCGGCCGGCTTGCACTGAGCTCCATGTATTGCCCAGGGACTAGCCCTGGGCTCTGTGTGCCTGTGTGCGGGCTTGTCCAGCCCTCGGCCAGCTTGCACTGAGAACCTTGTATTGCCCGGGGACTACCCCAGGGCTATGTCTGCCTGTGTGAGGGCTTGTCCAGCCCCCGGCCGGCTTGCACTGAGCTCCTTGTCTTGCCCAGTGACTAGCCCTGGGCTATTTCTGCCTGTGTGGGGGCTTGTCCAGCCCCAGACCAGCTTGCACTGAGCTCCCTGTATTGCCCAGGGACTAGCACTGGGCTCTGTTTGAATGTGTGAGGGCTTGTCCAGCCCTTGGCCGGCTTGCACTGAGCTCCTTGTATTTCCCAGGGACTCGCCCTGGGCTCTGTCTGCCTGTGTGACGGCTTGTCCATCACCCGGCCGGCTTGAAAGAGCTCCTTGTATTGTCCACGGACTAGCCTTGAGCTCTGTCTGCCTGTGTGGGGGCTTGTCCACCCCCCCGGCCGGCTTGCACTGAGCTCCTTGTATTGCCCAGGGACTAGCCCTGGGCTCTGTCTGCCTGTGTGAGGGCTTGTCCAACCCAAAGCCGGCTTGCACTGAGCTCTTTTTACCCTGGTTCTGTCTGCCTGTGTCGGGGCTTGTCCAGCCCCCTGCCGGCTTGCACTGAGCTCTTTCTATTGCCCGGGGACTAGCCCAGGGCTATGTCTGCCTGTGTGGGGGCTTAACCAGCCCCCGGCCGGCTTACACTGAGCTCCTTGTATTGCACGGGGACTAGCCCTGGGCTCTGTCTGCCTGTGTGGGGGCTTGTCCAGCCCCCGGCCGGCTTGCACTGAGCTCCATGTATTGCCCAGGGACTAGCCCTGGGCTCTGTGTGCCTGTGTGCGGGCTTGTCCAGCCCCCGGCCGTCTTGCACTGAGCTCCTTGTATTTCCCGGGGACGAGACCTGGGCTATGTCTGCCTGTTTGGGGGCTTGTCCAGCCCCCGGCCGGCTTGCACTGAGCTCCTTGTATCGCCCGGGGACTACCCCTGGGCTATGTCTGCCTGTGTGAGGGCTTGTCCAGCCCCCGGCCGGCTTGCACTGAGCTCCTTGTATTGCCCAGCGACTAGCCCTGGGCTATTTCTGCCTGTGTGGGGGTCTTGTCCAGCCCCCGGCCGGCTTGCACTGAGCTCCCTGTATTTCCCAGGGACTAGCCCTGTGCTCTGTCTGCCTGTGTGGGGGTTTGTCCAGCCCCAGGCCGGCTTGCACTGAGCTCCCTGTATTGCCCAGGGACTAGCCCTGGGCTCTGTTTGAATGTGTGAGGGATTGTTCAGCCCTTGGTCCGCTTGCACTGAGCTCCTTGTATTGCCCAGGGACTCGCCCTGAGCTCTGTCTGCCTGTGTGACGGCTTGTCCAGCACCCGGCCGGCTTGAAAGAGCTCCTTGTATTGCCCACGGACTAGCCTTGAGCTCTGTCTGCCTGTGTGGGGGCTTGTCCACCCCCCCGGCCGGCTGGCACTGAGCTCCTTGTATTGCCCAGGGACTAGCCCTGGGCTCTGTCTGCCTGTGTGGGGGCTTGTCCAGCCCCTTGGGGTCTGTCTGCCTGTGTGGTAGCTTGTCCAGCCCCCGGCCGGCTTGCACCGAGCTCCTTCTATTGCCCGGGGACTAGCCCAGGGCTATGTCTGCCTGTGTGGGGGCTTGACCAGCCCCTGGCCGGCTTGCACGGAGCTCCTTGTATTGCCAGGGGACTAGCCCTGGGCTATGTCTGCCTGTTTGGGGGCTTGTCCAGCCCTTGGACGGTTTGCACTGAGCTCCTTGTATTGCCCAGGGACTAGCCCTGGGCTCTGTCTTCCTGTGTCGTGGCTTGTCCAGCCCGCGGCAGGCTTGTCCTGAGCTCCTTGTATTGCCCGGGACTAGACCCGGGCTATGTTTGCCTGTGTGAGGGCTTGACCAGCCTCCGGCAGGCTTGCACTGAGCTCCTTGTATTGCCCGGGGACGAGACCTGGGCTATGTCTGCCTGTTTGGGGGCTTGTCCAGCCCCCGGCCGGCTTGCACTGAGCTCCTTGTATTGCCCGGGGACTACCCCTGGGCTATGTCTGCCTGTGTGAGGGCTTGTCCAGCCCCCGGCCGGCTTGCACTGAGCTCCTTGTATTGCCCAGCGACTAGCCCTGGGCTATTTCTGCCTGTGTGGGGGTCTTGTCCAGCCCCCGGCCGGCTTGCACTGAGCTCCCTGTATTGCCCAGGGACTAGCCCTGTGCTCTGTCTGCCTGTGTGGGGGCTTGTCCAGCCCCAGGCCGGCTTGCACTGAGCTCCCTGTATTGCCCAGGGACTAGCCCTGGGCTCTGTTTGAATGTGGGAGGGCTTGTCCAGCCCTTGGTCGGCTTGCACTGAGCTCCTTGTATTGCCCATGGACTCGCCCTGGGCTCTGTCTGCCTGTGTGACGGCTTGTTCAGCACCCGGCCGGCTTGAAAGAGCTCCTTGTATTGCCCACGGACTAGCCTTGAGCTCTGTCTGCCTGTGTGGGGGCTTGTCCACCCGCCCGGCCGGCTTGCACTGAGCTCCTTGTATTGCCGGGGGACTACCCCTGGGCTATGTCTGCCTGTGTGAGGGCTTGTCCAGCCCCCGGCCGGCTTGCACTGAGCTCCTTGTATTGCACTGGGACTAGCCCTGGGCTCTGTCTGCCTGTGTGGGGGCTTGTCCAGCCCCCGGCCAGCTTGCACTGAGCTCCATTTATTGCCCAGGGACTAGCCCTGGGCTATGTCTGCCTGTGTGTGGGCTTGTCCAGCCCCCGGCCGGCTTGCACTGAGCTCCTTGTATTGCCCGGGGACGAGACCTGGGCTATGTCTGCCTGTTTGGGGGCTTGTCCAGCCCCCGGCCGGCTTGCACTGAGCTCCTTGTATTGCCCGGGGACTACCCCTGGGCTATGTCTGCCTGTGTGAGGGCTTGTCCAGCCCCCGGCCGGCTTGCACTGAGCTCCTTGTATTGCCCAGCGACTAGCCCTGGGCTATTTCTGCCTGTGTGGGGGTCTTGTCCAGCCCCCGGCCGGCTTGCACTGAGCTCCCTGTATTGCCCAGGGACTAGCCCTGTGCTCTGTCTGCCTGTGTGGGGGCTTGTCCAGCCCCAGGCCGGCTTGCACTGAGCTCCCTGTATTGCCCAGGGACTAGCCCTGGGCTCTGTTTGAATGTGTGAGGGCTTGTCCAGCCCTTGGTCGGCTTGCACTGAGCTCCTTGTATTGCCCATGGACTCGCCCTGGGCTCTGTCTGCCTGTGTGACGGCTTGTTCAGCACCCGGCCGGCTTGAAAGAGCTCCTTGTATTGCCCACGGACTAGCCTTGAGCTCTGTCTGCCTGTTCGGGGACTTGTCCACCCCCCCGGCCGGCTTGCACTGAGCTCCTTGTATTGCCCGGGGACTACCCCTGGGCTATGTCTGCCTGTGTGAGGGCTTGTCCAGCCCCCGGCCGGCTTGCACTGAGCTCCTTGTATTGCCCAGCGACTAGCCCTGGGCTATTTCTGCCTGTGTGGGGGTCTTGTCCAGCCCCCGGCCGGCTTGCACTGAGCTCCCTGTATTTCCCAGGGACTAGCCCTGTGCTCTGTCTGCCTGTGTGGGGGCTTGTCCAGCCCCAGGTCGGCTTGCACTGAGCTCCCTGTATTGCCCAGGGGCTCTGTTTGAATGTGTGAGGGATTGTTCAGCCCTTGGTCAGCTTGCACTGAGCTCCTTGTATTGCCCAGGGACTCGCCCTGGGCTCTGTCTGCCTGTGTGACGGCTTGTCCAGCACCCGGCCGGCTTGAAAGAGCTCCTTGTATTGCCCACGGACTAGCCTTGAGCTCTGTCTGCCTGTGTGGGGGCTTGTCCACCCCCCCGGCCGGCTTGCACTGAGCTCCTTGTATTGCCCAGCGACTAGCCCTGGGCTATTTCTGCCTGTGTGGGGGTCTTGTCCAGCCCCCGGCCGGCTTGCACTGAGCTCCCTGTATTGCCCAGGGACTAGCCCTGTGCTCTGTCTGCCTGTGTGGGGGCTTGTCCAGCCCCAGGCCGGCTTGCACTGAGCTCCCTGTATTGCCCAGGGACTAGCCCTGGGCTCTGTTTGAATGTGTGAGGGCTTGTCCAGCCCTTGGTCGGCTTGCACTGAGCTCCTTGTATTGCCCATGGACTCGCCCTGGGCTCTGTCTGCCTGTGTGACGGCTTGTTCAGCACCCGGCCGGCTTGAAAGAGCTCCTTGTATTGCCCACAGACTAGCCTTGAGCTCTGTCTGCCTGTGTGGGGGCTTGTCCACCCCCCCGGCCGGCTTGCACTGAGCTCCTTGTATTGCCCGGGGACTACCCCTGGGCTATGTCTGCCTGTGTGAGGGCTTGTCCAGCCCCCGGCCGGCTTGCACTGAGCTCCTTGTATTGCCCAGCGACTAGCCCTGGGCTATTTCTGCCTGTGTGGGGGTCTTGTCCAGCCCCCGGCCGGCTTGCACTGAGCTCCCTGTATTTCCCAGGGACTAGCCCTGTGCTCTGTCTGCCTGTGTGGGGGCTTGTCCAGCCCCAGGTCGGCTTGCACTGAGCTCCCTGTATTGCCCAGGGGCTCTGTTTGAATGTGTGAGGGATTGTTCAGCCCTTGGTCAGCTTGCACTGAGCTCCTTGTATTGCCCAGGGACTCGAGCTGGGCTCTGTCTGCCTGTGTGACGGCTTGTCCAGCACCCGGCCGGCTTGAAAGAGCTCCTTGTATTGCCCACGGACTAGCCTTGAGCTCTGTCTGCCTGTGTGGGGGCTTGTCCAGCCCCTTGGGCTCTGTCTGCCTGTGTGGGGGCTTGTCCAGCCCCCGGCCGGCTTGCACTGAGCTCCTTCTATTGCCCGGGGACTAGCCCAGGGCTATGTCTGCCTGTGTGGGGGCTTGACCAGCCCCTGGCCGGCTTGCACGGAGCTCCTTGTATTGCCCGGGGACTAGCCCTGGGCTATGTCTGCCTGTTTGGGGGCTTGTCCAGCCCTTGGCCGGTTTGCACTGAGCTCCTTGTATTGCCCAGGGACTAGCCCTGGGCTCTGTCTTCCTGTGTGGTGGCTTGTCCAGCCCGCAGCAGGCTTGTCCTGAGCTCCTTGTATTGCCCGGGGACTAGCCCTGGGCTCTGTCTGCCAGTGTGGGGGCTTGTCCAGCCCCGGCCGGCTTACACTGAGCTCCTTGTATTGCACGGGGACTAGCCATGGGCTCTGCCTGCCTGTGTGGGGGCTTGTCCAGCCCCCGGCCGGCTTGCAATGAGCTCCATGTATTGCCCAGGGACTAGCCCTGGGCTCTGTGTGCCTGTGTGCGGGCTTGTCCAGCCCTCGGCCAGCTTGCACTGAGAACCTTGTATTGCCCGGGGACTACCCCTGGGCTATGTCTGCCTGTGTGAGGGCTTGTCCAGCCCCCGGCCGGCTTGCACTGAGCTCCTTGTCTTGCCCAGCGACTAGCCCTGGGCTATTTCTGCCTGTGTGGGGGCTTGTCCAGCCCCAGGCCGGCTTGCACTGAGCTCCCTGTATTGCCCAGGGACTAGCACTGGGCTCTGTTTGAATGTGTGAGGGCTTGTCCAGCCCTTGGCCGGCTTGCACTGAGCTCCTTGTATTTCCCAGGGACTCGCCCTGGGCTCTGTCTGCCTGTGTGACGGCTTGTCCAGCACCCGGCCGGCTTGAAAGAGCTCCTTGTATTGTCCACGGACTAGCCTTGAGCTCTGTCTGCCTGTGTGGGGGCTTGTCCACCCCCCCGGCCGGCTTGCACTGAGCTCCTTGTATTGCCCAGGGACTAGCCCTGGGCTCTGTCTGCCTGTGTGAGGGCTTGTCCAGCCCAAAGCCGGCTTGCACTGAGCTCTTTTTACCCTGGTTCTGTCTGCCTGTGTCGGGGCTTGTCCAGCCCCCTGCCGGCTTGCACTGAGCTCTTTCTATTGCCCGGGGACTAGCCCAGGGCTATGTCTGCCTGTGTGGGGGCTTAACCAGCCCCCGGCCGGCTTACACTGAGCTCCTTGTATTGCACGGGGACTAGCCCTGGGCTCTGTCTGCCTGTGTGGGGGCTTGTCCAGCCCCCGGCCGGCTTGCACTGAGCTCCATGTATTGCCCAGGGACTAGCCCTGGGCTCTGTGTGCCTGTGTGCGGGCTTGTCCAGCCCCCGGCCGTCTTGCACTGAGCTCCTTGTATTTCCCGGGGACGAGACCTGGGCTATGTCTGCCTGTTTGGGGGCTTGTCCAGCCCCCGGCCGGCTTGCACTGAGCTCCTTGTATTGCCCGGGGACTACCCCTGGGCTATGTCTGCCTGTGTGAGGGCTTGTCCAGCCCCCGGCCGGCTTGCACTGAGCTCCTTGTATTGCCCAGCGACTAGCCCTGGGCTATTTCTGCCTGTGTGGGGGTCTTGTCCAGCCCCCGGCCGGCTTGGACTGAGCTCCCTGTATTTCCCAGGGACTAGCCCTGTGCTCTGTCTGCCTGTGTGGGGGCTTGTCCAGCCCCAGGCCGGCTTGCACTGAGCTCCCTGTATTGCCCAGGGACTAGCCCTGGGCTCTGTTTGAATGTGTGAGGGATTGTTCAGCCCTTGGTCAGCTTGCACTGAGCTCCTTGTATTGCCCAGGGACTCGCCCTGGGCTCTGTCTGCCTGTGTGACTGCTTGTCCAGCACCCGGCCGGCTTGAAAGAGCTCCTTGTATTGCCCACGGACTAGCCTTGAGCTCTGTCTGCCTGTGTGGGGGCTTGTCCACCCCCCCGGCCGGCTTGCACTGAGCTCCTTGTATTGCCCAGAGACTAGCCCTGGGCTCTGTCTGCCTGTGTGGGGGCTTGTCCAGCCCCTTGGGGTCTGTCTGCCTGTGTGGTAGCTTGTCCAGCCCCCGGCCGGCTTGCACCGAGCTCCTTCTATTGCCCGGGGACTAGCCCAGGGCTATGTCTGCCTGTGTGGGGGCTTGACCAGCCCCTGGCCGGCTTGCACGGAGCTCCTTGTATTGCCAGGGGACTAGCCCTGGGCTATGTCTGCCTGTTTGGGGGCTTGTCCAGCCCTTGGCCGGTTTGCACTGAGCTCCTTGTATTGCCCAGGGACTAGCCCTGGGCTCTGTCTTCCTGTGTGGTGGCTTGTCCAGCCCGCGGCAGGCTTGTCCTGAGCTCCTTGTATTGCCCGGGGACTAGCCCCGGGCTATGTTTGCCTGTGTGAGGGCTTGTCCAGCCTCCGGCAGGCTTGCACTGAGCTCCTTCTATTGCAAGGGGACTAGCCCCAGGCTCTGTCTTCCTGTGTGAGGGGTTGTCCAGCCCCCGGCCGGCTTACACCGAGCTCCTTGTATTGCACTGGGACTAGCCCTGGGCTCTGTCTGCCTGTGTGGGGGCTTGTCCAGCCCCCGGCCAGCTTGCACTGAGCTCCATTTATTGCCCAGGGACTAGCCCTGGGCTATGTCTGCCTGTGTGTGGGCTTGTCCAGCCCCCGGCCGGCTTGCACTGAGCTCCTTGTATTGCCCAGCGACTAGCCCTGGGCTATTTCTGCCTGTGTGGGGGTCTTGTCCAGCCCCCGGCCGGCTTGCACTGAGCTCCCTGTATTGCCCAGGGACTAGCCGTGTGCTCTGTCTGCCTGTGTGGGGGCTTGTCCAGCCCCAGGCCGGCTTGCACTGAGCTCCCTGTATTGCCCAGGGACTAGCCCTGGGCTCTGTTTGAATGTGAGAGGGCTTGTCCAGCCCTTGGTCGGCTTGCACTGAGCTCCTTGTATTGCCCAGGGACTCGCCCTGGGCTTTGTCTGCCTGTGTGACGGCTTGTTCAGCACCCGGCCGGCTTGAAAGAGCTCCTTGTATTGCCCACGGACTAGCCTTGAGCTCTGTCTGCCTGTGTGGGGGCTTGTCCACCCCCCCGGCCGGCTTGCACTGAGCTCCTTGTATTGCCCGGGGACTACCCCTGGGCTATGTCTGCCTGTGTGAGGGCTTGTCCAGCCCCCGGCCGGCTTGCACTGAGCTCCTTGTATTGCCCAGCGACTAGCCCTGGGCTATTTCTGCCTGTGTGGGGGTCTTGTCCAGCCCCCGGCCGGCTTGCACTGAGCTCCCTGTATTTCCCAGGGACTAGCCCTGTGCTCTGTCTGCCTGTGTGGGGGCTTGTCCAGCCCCAGGTCGGCTTGCACTGAGCTCCCTGTATTGCCCAGGGGCTCTGTTTGAATGTGTGAGGGATTGTTCAGCCCTTGGTCAGCTTGCACTGAGCTCCTTGTATTGCCCAGGGACTCGTCCTGGGCTCTGTCTGCCTGTGTGACGGCTTGTCCAGCACCCGGCCGGCTTGAAAGAGCTCCTTGTATTGCCCACGGACTAGCCTTGAGCTCTGTCTGCCTGTGTGGGGGCTTGTCCACCCCCCCGGCCGGCTTGCACTGAGCTCCTTGTATTGCCCAGGGACTAGCCCTGGGCTCTGTCTGCCTGTGTGGGGGCTTGTCCAGCCCCTTGGGCTCTGTCTGCCTGTGTGGGGGCTTGTCCAGCCCCCGGCCGGCTTGCACTGAGCTCCTTCTATTGCCCGGGGACTAGCCCAGGGCTATGTCTGCCTGTGTGGGGGCTTGACCAGCCCCTGGTCGGCTTGCACGGAGCTCCTTGTATTGCCCGGGGACTAGCCCTGGGCTATGTCTGCCTGTTTGGGGGCTTGTCCAGCCCTTGGCCGGTTTGCACTGAGCTCCTTGTATTGCCCAGGGACTAGCCCTGGGCTCTGTCTTCCTGTGTGGTGGCTTGTCCAGCCCGCGGCAGGCTTGTCCTGAGCTCCTTGTATTGCCCGGGGACTAGCCCCGGGCTATGTTTGCCTGTGTGAGGGCTTGTCCAGCCTCCGGCAGGCTTGCACTGAGCTCCTTGTATTGCAAGGGGACTAGCCCCAGGCTCTGTCTTCCTGTGTGAGGGGTTGTCCAGCCCCCGGCCGGCTTACACCGAGCTCCTTGTAGTGCACTGGGACTAGCCCTGGGCTCTGTCTGCCTGTCTGGGGGCTTGTCAAGCCCCCGGCCGGCTTTCACTGAGCTCCATTTATTGCCCAGGGACTAGCCCTGGGCTATGTCTGCCTGTGTGTGGGCTTGTCCAGCCCCCAGCCGGCTTGCACTGAGCTCCTTGTATTGCCCGGGGACGAGACCTGGGCTATGTCTGCCTGTTTGGGGGCTTGTCCAGCCCCCGGCCGGCTTGCACTGAGCTCCTTGTATTGCCCGGGGACTACCCCTGGGCTATGTCTGCCTGTTTGAGGGCTTGTCCAACCCCCGGCCGGCTTGCACTGAGCTCCTTGTATTGCCCAGCGACTAGCCCTGGGCTATTTCTGCCTGTGTGGGGGTCTTGTCCAGCCCCCGGCCGGCTTGCACTGAGCTCCCTGTATTGCCCAGGGACTAGCCCTGTGCTCTGTCTGCCTGTGTGGGGGCTTGTCCAGCCCCAGGCCGGCTTGCACTGAGCTCCCTGTATTGCCCAGGGACTAGCCCTGGGCTCTGTTTGAATGTGTGAGGGCTTGTCCAGCCCTTGGTCGGCTTGCACTGAGCTCCTTGTATTGCCCAGGGACTCGCCCTGGGCTCTGTCTGCCTGTGTGACGGCTTGTTCAGCACCCGGCCGGCTTGAAAGAGCTCCTTGTATTGCCCAGGGACTAGCCCTGGGCTCTGTCTGCCTGTGTGAGGGCTTGTCCAGCCCCCAGAAGGCTTGCACTGAGCTCTTTGTACCCTGGTTCTGTCTGCCTGTGTGGGGACTTGTCCAGCCCCTTGGGCTCTGTCTGCCTGTGTTGGGGCTTGTCCAGCCCCCGGCCGGCTTGCACTGAGCTCCTTCTATTGCCCGGGGACTAGCCCAGGGCTATATCTGCCTGTGTGGGGGCTTGTCCAGCCCCTGGCCGGCTTGCACTGAGCTCCTTTTATTGCCTGGGGACTAGCCCTGGGGTATGTCTGCCTGTGTGGGGGCTTGTCCAGCCCTTGGCCTGCTTGCACTGAGCTCCTTGTATTGCCCAGGGACTAGCCCTGGGCTCTGTCTTCCTGTGTGGTGGCTTGTCCAGCCCCCGGCAGGCTTGTCCTGAGCTCCTTGTATTGCCCGGGGACTAGCCCCAGGCTATGTTTGCCTGTGTGAGGGCTTGTCCAGCCTCCGGCAGGCTTTCACTGAGCTCCTTGTATTGCCCGGGGACTAGCCCCGGGCTCTGTCTTCCTGTGTGAGGGCTTGTCCAGCCACCGGCAGGCTTGCACTGAGCTCCTTCTATTGCCCCGGGACTAACCCCAGGCTCTGTCTTCCTGTGTGAGGGGTTGTCCAGCCCTCGGCCGGCTTGAAAGAGCTCCTTGTATTGCACGGGGACTAGCCCTGGGCTCTGTCTGCCTCTGTGGGGGCTTGTCCAGCCCCCGGCCGGCTTGCACTGAGCTCCATGTATTGCCCAGGGACTAGCCCTGGGCTCTGTGTGCCTGTGTGCGGGCTTATCCAGCCCCCGGCCGGCTTGCACTGAGCTCCTTGTATTGACCGGGGACGAGACCTGGGCTATGTCTGCCTGTTCGGGGGCTTGTCCAGCCCCCGGCCGGCTTGCACTGAGCTCCTTGTATTGCCCGGGGACTACCCCTGGGCTATGTCTGCCTGTGTGAGGGCTTGTCCAGCCCCCGGCCGGCTTGCACTGAGCTCCTTGTATTGCCCAGCGACTAGCCCTGGGCTATTTCTGCCTGTGTGGGGGTCTTGTCCAGGCCCCGGCCGGCTTTCACTGAGCTCCCTGTATTGCCCAGGGACTAGCCCTGCGCTCTGTCTGCCTGTGTTGGGGCTTGTCCAGCCCCAGGCCGGCTTGCACTGAGCTCCCTGTATTGCCCAGGGACTAGCCCTGGGCTCTGTTTGAATGTGTGAGGGCTTGTCCAGCCCCCGGCCGGCTTGAAAGAGCTCCCTGTATTGCCCAGGGACTAGCCCTGGGCTCTGTCTGCCTGTGTGAGGGCTTGTCCAGTCCCCAGCCGGCTTGCA
Source organism: Ambystoma mexicanum (assembly GCF_040938575.1). Lineage (NCBI taxonomy): Eukaryota > Metazoa > Chordata > Amphibia > Caudata > Ambystomatidae > Ambystoma > Ambystoma mexicanum. The sequence continues at coordinate 847,444 of NC_090925.1, read as the reverse complement.
TTGAGCTCTTTGTACCCTGGTTCTGTCTGCCTGTGTGGGGGCTTGTCCAGTCCCTTGGGCTCCGTCTGCCTGTGTCGGGGCTTGTCCAGCCACCGGCTGGCTTGCACTGAGCTCCTTCTATTGCCCGGGGACTAGCCCAGGGCTATGTCTGCCTGTGTGGGGGCTTGACCAGCCCCTGGCCGGCTTGCACTGAGCTCCTTGTATTGCCTGGGGACAAGCCCTGGGCTATGTCTGCCTGTGTGGGGGCTTGTCCAGCCCTTGGCCGGCTTGCACTGAGCTCCTTGTATTGCCCAGGGACTAGCCCTGGGCTCTGTCTTCCTGTGTGGTGGCTTGTCCAGCCCCCGGCAGGCTTGTCCTGAGCTCCTTGTATTGCCCGGGGACTAGCCCCGGGCTATGTTTGCCTGTGTGATGGCTTGTCCAGCCTCCGGCAGGCTTGCACTGAGCTCCTTGTATTGCCCGGGGACTAGCCCCGGGCTCTGTCTTCCTGTGTGAGGGCTTGTCCAGACACCGGCAGGCTTGAACTGAGCTCCTTCTATTGCCCGGGGACTAACCCCAGGCTCTGTCTTCCTGTGTGAGGGGTTGTCCAGCCCCCGGCCGGCTTGCACTGAGCTCCTTGTATTGCCCGGGGACTAGCCCTGGGCTCTGTCTGCCTGTGTGAGGGCTTGACCAGCCCCCGGCCGGCTCGCACTGAGCTCCTTGTATTGCCCGGGGACTAGCCCTGGTCTCTGTCTGCCTGAGTGAGGGCTTCTCCAGCCCCCGGCCGGGTAGCACTGAGCTCCTTGTATTGCCCCAGGACTAGCCCTGGGCTCTGTCTGCCTGTGTGGGGGCTTGTCCAGCCCCCGGCCGGCTTGCACTGAGCTCCTTGTATATCCCGGGGACTAGCCCTGGGATCTGTCTGCCTGTGTGGGGGCTTGTCCAGCCCCCGGCCGGCTTGCACTGAGCCCCTTGTATTGCCCGGGGACTAGCCCTGGGCTCTGTCTGCCTGTGTGGGGGCTTGTCCAGCCCCCGGCCGGCTTGCACTGAGCTCTGTCTATTGCGCAGGGAATAGCCCTGGGCTCTGTCTGCCTGTGTGGGGGCTTGTCCAGCTCCCGGCCGGCTTGCACTGAGCTCCTTGTATTGCCCGATGACTAGCCCTGGGCTCTGTTTGCCTGTGTGGTTGCTTGTCCAGCCCCTGGCCGGCTTGCACTAATCTCCTTGTATTGCCCGGGGACTAGCCCTGGGCTCTGTCTGCCTGTGTGGGGGCTTGTCCAGCCCCCGGCAGGCTTGCACTGAGCTCCTTGTATTGCCCATGGAGTTGCCCTGGGCACTGTCTGCCTGTGTGGGCGCTTGTCCAGCCCCTGGCCGGCATGCACTGAGCTCCTTGTATTGCCGGGGGACTAGCCCTGGGCTGCGTATGCCTGTGTGGGCACTTGTCCAGCCCCTGGCCGGCTTGCACTGAGCTCTTTGTATTGCTAGGGGACTAGCCCTGGGCTCGGTCTGCCTGTGTGGGGGTTTGTCCAGCCCCCGGCAGGCTTGCACTGAGCTCCTTGTATTGCCCATGGAGTTGCCCTGGGCACTGTCTGCCTGTGTGGGCACTTGTCCAGCCCCTGGCCGGGTTGCACTGAGCTCCTTGTATTGCCCGGGGACTAGCCCTGGGCTCTGTATGCCTGTGTGGGCGCTTGTCCAGCTCCTGGCCGGCTTGCACTGTGCTCCTTGTATTGCCCGGGGACTAGCCCTTGCCTCTGTCTGCCTGTACGGGGCTTGTCCAGCTCCCGGCCGGCTTGCACTGAGCTCCTTGTATTACCCGGGGACTAGCCCTGGGCTCTGTTTGCCTGTGTTGGGGCTTGTCCAGCACCTGGCTGGCTTACACTGAGCTCCTTGTATTCCTCGGGGACTAGCCCTGGGCTCTGTCTGTCTGTGTGGGGCTTGTCCAGCCCTTGGCCGGCTTGCACTGAGCACCTTGTATTGCCCAGGGACTAGCCCTGGGCTCTGTCTTCCTGTGTGGTGGCTTGTCCAGCCCCCAGCAGGCTTGTCCTGAGCTCCTTGTATTGCCCGGGGACTAGCCCCGGGCTATGTCTGCCTGTGTGAGGGCTTGTCCAGCCTCCGGGAGGCTGGCACTGAGCTCCTTGGATTGCCCGGGGACTAGCCCTGGGCTCTGTCTTCCTGTGTGAGGGCTTGTCCAGCCACCGGCAGGCTTGCACTGAGCTCCTTCTATTGCCCGGGGACTAGCCCCGGGCTCTGTCTTCCTGTGTGAGGGGTTCTCCAGCCCCGGCTGGCTTGCACTGACCACCTTCTATTTCCCGCGGACTAGCCCCTGGCTCTGTCTGCCTGTGTGAAGGGTTGTCCAGCCCCCAGCCGGCTTGCACTGAACTCCTTGTATTGCCCGGGGACTAGCGCCGGGCTCTGTCTGCCTGAGTGGGTGCTTGTCCAGCCCCCGAACGGCTTGCACTGAGCTCCTTGTATTGCCCGGGGACTAGCCCTGGGCTCTGTCTGCCTGTGTGGGGGATTGTTCAGCCCCTGGTCGGCTTGCACTGAGCTCCTTGTATTCCTCGGGGACTAGCCCTGGGCTCTGTCTGTCTGTGTGGGGCTTTTCCAGCTCCTGGCCGGCTTGCACTGAGCACCTTGTATTGCTAGGGGACTAGCCCTGGGCTCTCTCTGCCTGTGTGGGGGCTTGTACAGCCCCTGGCCGGCTTGCACTGAGCTTCTTCTATTGCTCGGGGACTAGCCCTGGGCTCTCTCTGCCTGTGTGGGGGCTTGTCCAGCTCCCGGCCGGCTTGCACTGAGCTCCTTGTATTGCCCGGGGACTACCCCTGGGCTATGTCTGCCTGTGTGAGGGCTTGTCCAGCCCCCGGCCGGCTTGCACTGAGCTCCTTGTATTGCCCAGCGACTAGCCCTGGGCTATGTCTGCCTGTGTGGGGGCTTGTCCAGCCCTTGGCCGGCTTGCACTGAGCTCCTTGTATTGCCCAGGGACAAGCCCTGGGCTCTGTCTTCCTGTGTGGTGGCTTGTCCAGCCCCCAGCAGGCTTGTCCTGAGCTCCTTGTATTGCCCGGGGACTAGCCCCGGGCTATGTCTGCCTGTGTGAGGGCTTGTCCAGCCTCCGGGAGGCTGGCACTGAGCTCCTTGGATTGCCCGGGGACTAGCCCCGGGCTCTGTCTTCCTGTGTGAGGGCTTGTCCAGCCACCGGCAGGCTTGCACTGAGCTCCTTCTATTGCCCGGGGACTAGCCCCAGGCTCTGTCTGCCTGTGTGAAGGGTTGTCCAGCCCCCGGCCGGCTTGCACTGAACTCCTTGTATTGCCCGGGGACTAGCGCCGGGCTCTGTCTGCCTGAGTGGGTGCTTGTCCAGCCCCCGGACGGCTTGCACTGAGTTCCTTGTATTGCCCAGGGACTAGCCCTGGGCTCTGTCTGCCTGTGTGGGGGATTGTTCAGCCCCTGGTCGGCTTGCACTGAGCTCCTTGTATTCCTCGGGGACTAGCCCTGGGCTCTGTGTGTCTGTGTGGGGCTTTTCCAGCTCCTGGCCAGCTTGCACTGAGCACCTTGTATTGCTCGGGGACTAGCCCTGGGCTCTCTCTGCCTGTGTTGGGGCTTGTACAGACCCCGGCCGGCTTGCACTGAGCTTCTTCTATTGCTCGGGGACTAGCCCTGGGCTCTCTCTGCCTGTGTGGGGCTTGTCCTGCCCCCGGCCGGCTTGCACTGAGCTCCTTGTATTGCCCGGGGACTACCCCTGGGCTATGTCTGCCTGTGTGAGGGCTTGTCCAGCCTCCGGGAGGCTGGCACTGAGCTCCTTGGATTGCCCGGCGACTAGCCCCGGGCTCTGTCTTCCTGTGTGAGGGCTTGTCCAGCCACCGGCAGGCTTGCACTGAGCTCCTTCTATTGCCCGGGGACTAGCCCCGGGCTCTGTCTTCCTGTGTGAGGGGTTGTCCAGCCCCGGCTGGATTGCATTGACCTCCTTCTATTTCCCGCGGACTAGCCCCTGGCTCTGTCTGCCTGTGTGAAGGGTTGTCCAGCCCCCGGCCGGCTTGCACTGAACTCCTTGTATTGCCCGGGGACTAGCGCCGGACTCTGTCTGCCTGAGTGTGTGCTTGTCCAGCCCCCGGACGGCTTGCACTGAGCTCCTTGTATTGCCCGGGGACTAGCCCTGGGCTCTGTCTGCCTGTGTGGGGGATTGTTCAGCCCCTGGTCGGCTTGCACTGAGCTCCTTGTATTCCTCGGGGACTAGCCCTGGGCTCTGTCTGTCTGTGTGGGGCTTTTCCAGCTCCTGGCCGGCTTGCAGTGAGCACCTTGTATTGCTCGGGGACTAGCCCTGGGCTCTCTCTGCCTGTGTGGGGGCTTGTACAGCCCCCGACCGGCTTGCACTGAGCTTCTTCTATTGCTCGGGGACTAGCCCTGGGCTCTCTCTGCCTGTGTGGGGGCTTGTCCAGCTCCCGGCCGGCTTGCACTGAGCTCCTTGTATTGCCCGGGGACTACCCCTGGGCTATGTCTGCCTGTGTGAGGGCTTGTCCAGCCCCCGGCCGGCTTGCACTGAGCTCCTTGTATTGCCCAGCGACTAGCCCTGGGCTATTTCTGCCTGTGTGGGGGTCTTGTCCAGCCCCCGGCCGGCTTGCACTGAGCTCCCTGTATTGCCCGGGGACTACCCCTGGGCTCTGTCTGTCTGTGTGAGGGCTTGTCCAGCCCCCGGCCGGCTTGCACTGAGCTCCTTGTATTGCCCAGTGACTAGCCCTGGGCTATGTCTGCCTGTTTGGGAGCTTGTCCAGCCTCCGGCTGGCTTACACTGAGTTCCTTGTATTGCCCGGGGACTACCCCTGGGCTAGGTCTGCCTGTGTGAGGGCTTGTCCAGCCCCCGGCCGGCTTGCACTGAGCTCCTTGTATTGCCCAGCAACTAGCCCTGGGCTATTTCTGCCTGTGCGGGGGTCTTGTCCAGCCCCCGGCCGGCTTCCACTGAGCTCCCTGTATTGCCCAGGGACTAGCCCTGTGCTCTGTCTGCCTGTGTGGGGGCTTGTCCAGCCCCTGGCCGGCTTGCACTGAGCTCCTTGTATTGCCCAACGACTCGCCCTGGACTCTGTCTGCCTGTGTGACGGCTTGTCCAGCCCACGGCCGGCTTGCAAAGAGCTCCTTGTATTGCCCGTGGACTAGCCTTGAGCTCTCTCGGCCTGTGTGAGGGCTTGTCCACCCCCCCGGCCGGCTTGCACTGAGCTCTTTGTACCCTGGGTTCTGTCTGCCTGTGTGGGGGCTTGTCCAGCCCCTTGGGCTCTGTCTGCCTGTGTCGGGTCTTGTCCAGCCCCCGGCCGGCTTGCACTGAGCTCCTTCTATTGCCCGGGGACTAGCCCAGGGCTATGTCTGCCTGTGTGAGGGCTTGTCCAGCCCCCAGCCGGCTTGCACTGAGCTCTTTGTACCCTGGGTTCTGTCTGCCTGTGTGGGGGCTTGTCCAGCCCCTTGGGCTCTGTCTGCCTGTGTCGGGTCTTGTCCAGCCCCCGGCCGGCTTGCACTGAGCTCCTTCTATTGCCCGGGGACTAGCCCAGGGCTATGTCTGCCTGTGTGGGGGCTTGTCCAGCCCCTGGCCGGCTTGCACTGAGCTCCTTGTATTGCCTGGGGACTAGCCCTGGGCTATGTCTGCCTGTGTGGGGGCTTGTCCAGCCCTTGGCCGGCTTGCACTGAGCTCCTTGTATTGCCCAGTGACTATCCCTGGGCTCTGCCTTCCTGTGTGGTGGCTTGTCCAGCCCCCAGCAGGCTTGTCCTGAGCTCCTTGTATTGCCCGGGGACTAGCCCCGGGCTATGTCTGCCTGTGTGAAGGGTTGTCCAGCCCCCGGCCGGCTTGCACTGAACTCCTTGTATTGCCCGGGGACTAGCGCCGGGCTCTGTCTGCCTGAGTGTGTGCTTGTCCAGCCCCCGGACGGCTTGCACTGAGCTCCTTGTATTGCCCGGGGACTAGCCCTGGGCTCTGTCTGCCTGTGTGGGGGATTGTTCAGCCCCTGGTCGGCTTGCACTGAGCTCCTTGTATTCCTCGGAGACTAGCCCTGGGCTCTGTCTGTCTGTGTGGGGCTTTTCCAGCTCCTGGCCGGCTTGCAGTGAGCACCTTGTATTGCTCGGGGACTAGCCCTGGGCTCTCTCTGCCTGTGTGGGGGCTTGTACAGCCCCCGACCGGCTTGCACTGAGCTTCTTCTATTGCTCGGGGACTAGCCCTGGGCTCTCTCTGCCTGTGTGGGGGCTTGTCCAGCTCCCGGCCGGCTTGCACTGAGCTCCTTGTATTGCCCGGGGACTACCCCTGGGCTATGTCTGCCTGTGTGAGGGCTTGTCCAGCCCCCGGCCGGCTTGCACTGAGCTCCTTGTATTGCCCAGCGACTAGCCCTGGGCTATTTCTGCCTGTGTGGGGGTCTTGTCCAGCCCCCGGCCGGCTTGCACTGAGCTCCCTGTATTGCCCGGGGACTACCCCTGGGCTCTGTCTGTCTGTGTGAGGGCTTGTCCAGCCCCCGGCCGGCTTGCACTGAGCTCCTTGTATTGCCCAGTGACTAGCCCTGGGCTATGTCTGCCTGTTTGGGAGCTTGTCCAGCCTCCGGCTGGCTTGCACTGAGCTCCTTGTATTGCCCGGGGACTACCCCTGGGCTAGGTCTGCCTGTGTGAGGGCTTGTCCAGCCCCCGGCCGGCTTGCACTGAGCTCCTTGTATTGCCCAGCAACTAGCCCTGGGCTATTTCTGCCTGTGCGGGGGTCTTGTCCAGCCCCCGGCCGGCTTCCACTGAGCTCCCTGTATTGCCCAGGGACTAGCCCTGTGCTCTGTCTGCCTGTGTGGGGGCTTGTCCAGCCCCTGGCCGGCTTGCACTGAGCTCCTTGTATTGCCCAACGACTCGCCCTGGGCTCTGTCTGCCTGTGTGACGGCTTGTCCAGCCCACGGCCGGCTTGCAAAGAGCTCCTTGTATTGCCCGTGGACTAGCCTTGAGCTCTCTCGGCCTGTGTGGGGGCTTGTCCACCCCCCCGGCCGGCTTGCACTGAGCCCTTTGTACCCTGGGTTCTGTCTGCCTGTGTGGGGGCTTGTCCAGCCCCTTGGGCTCTGTCTGCCTGTGTCGGGTCTTGTCCAGCCCCCGGCCGGCTTGCACTGAGCTCCTTCTATTGCCCGGGGACTAGCCCAGGGCTATGTCTGCCTGTGTGAGGGCTTGTCCAGCCCCCAGCCGGCTTGCACTGAGCTCTTTGTACCCTGGGTTCTGTGTGCCTGTGTGGGGGCTTGTCCAGCCCCTTGGGCTCTGTCTGCCTGTGTCGGGTCTTGTCCAGCCCCCGGCCGGCTTGCACTGAGCTCCTTCTATTGCCCGGGGACTAGCCCAGGGCTATGTCTGCCTGTGTGGGGGCTTGTCCAGCCCCTGGCCGGCTTGCACTGAGCTCCTTGTATTGCCTGGGGACTAGCCCTGGGCTATGTCTGCCTGTGTGGGGGCTTGTCCAGCCCTTGGCCGGCTTGCACTGAGCTCCTTGTATTGCCCAGTGACTATCCCTGGGCTCTGCCTTCCTGTGTGGTGGCTTGTCCAGCCCCCAGCAGGCTTGTCCTGAGCTCCTTGTATTGCCCGGGGACTAGCCCCGGGCTATGTCTGCCTGTGTGAGGGCTTGTCCAGCCTCCGGCAGGCTTGCACTGACCTCCTTGGATTGCCCGTGGACTAGCCCCGGGCTCTGTCCTCCTGTGTGAGGGCTTGTCCAGCCACCGGCAGGCTTGCACTGAGATCCATCTATTGCCTGGGGATTAGCCCCGGGCTCTGTCTTCCTGTGTGAGGGGTTGTCCAGCCCCCGGCTGGCTTGCACTGACCGCCTTCTATTGCCCGTGGACTAGCCCCTGACTCTGTCTGCCTGTGTGAAGGGTTGTCCAGCCCCCGGCCAGCTTGCACTGAGATCCTTGTATTGCCTGGGGACTAGCGCCGGGCTCTGTCTGCCTGAGTGGTTGCTTGTCCAGCCCCCGGACGGCTTGCACTGAGCTCCTTGTATTGTCCGGGGACTAGTCCTGGGCTCTGTCTGCCTGTGTGGGGGATTGTCCAGCCCCCGGCCGGCTTGCACTGAGTTCTTTGTATTGTCCGGGGAATAGCCCTGGGCTCTGTCTGCCTTTGTGAGGGCTTATCCAGCCCCCGGCCGGCTTGCACTGAGCTCCTTGTATTGCCCGGGGACTAGCCTTGGTCTCTGTCTGCCTGAGTGAGGGCTTGTCCAGCCCCCGGCCGGCTTGCACTGAGCTCCTTGTATATCCCCGGGACTAGCCCTGGGCTCTGTCTGCCTGTGTGGGGGCTTGTCCAGCCCCCGGCCGGCTTGCACTGAGCTCCTTGTATATCCCGGGGACTAGCCCTGGGCTCTGTCTGCCTGAGTGAGGGCTTGTCCAGCCCCCGGCCGGCTTGCACTGAGCTCCTTGTATATCCCCGGGACTAGCCCTGGGCTCTGTCTGCCTGTGTGAGGGCTTGTCCAGCCCCCAGAAGGCTTGCACTGAGCTCTTTGTACCCTGGTTCTGTCTGCCTGTGTGGGGACTTGTCCAGCCCCTTGGGCTCTGTCTGCCTGTGTTGGGGCTTGTCCAGCCCCCGGCCGGCTTGCACTGAGCTCCTTCTATTGCCCGGGGACTAGCCCAGGGCTATATCTGCCTGTGTGGGGGCTTGTCCAGCCCCTGGCCGGCTTGCACTGAGCTCCTTTTATTGCCTGGGGACTAGCCCTGGGGTATGTCTGCCTGTGTGGGGGCTTGTCCAGCCCTTGGCCTGCTTGCACTGAGCTCCTTGTATTGCCCAGGGACTAGCCCTGGGCTCTGTCTTCCTGTGTGGTGGCTTGTCCAGCCCCCGGCAGGCTTGTCCTGAGCTCCTTGTATTGCCCGGGGACTAGCCCCAGGCTATGTTTGCCTGTGTGAGGGCTTGTCCAGCCTCCGGCAGGCTTTCACTGAGCTCCTTGTATTGCCCGGGGACTAGCCCCGGGCTCTGTCTTCCTGTGTGAGGGCTTGTCCAGCCACCGGCAGGCTTGCACTGAGCTCCTTCTATTGCCCCGGGACTAACCCCAGGCTCTGTCTTCCTGTGTGAGGGGTTGTCCAGCCCTCGGCCGGCTTGAAAGAGCTCCTTGTATTGCACGGGGACTAGCCCTGGGCTCTGTCTGCCTCTGTGGGGGCTTGTCCAGCCCCCGGCCGGCTTGCACTGAGCTCCATGTATTGCCCAGGGACTAGCCCTGGGCTCTGTGTGCCTGTGTGCGGGCTTATCCAGCCCCCGGCCGCCTTGCACTGAGCTCCTTGTATTGACCGGGGACGAGACCTGGGCTATGTCTGCCTGTTCGGGGGCTTGTCCAGCCCCCGGCCGGCTTGCACTGAGCTCCTTGTATTGCCCGGGGACTACCCCTGGGCTATGTCTGCCTGTGTGAGGGCTTGTCCAGCCCCCGGCCGGCTTGCACTGAGCTCCTTGTATTGCCCAGCGACTAGCCCTGGGCTATTTCTGCCTGTGTGGGGGTCTTGTCCAGGCCCCGGCCGGCTTTCACTGAGCTCCCTGTATTGCCCAGGGACTAGCCCTGCGCTCTGTCTGCCTGTGTTGGGGCTTGTCCAGCCCCAGGCCGGCTTGCACTGAGCTCCCTGTATTGCCCAGGGACTAGCCCTGGGCTCTGTTTGAATGTGTGAGGGCTTGTCCAGCCCCCGGCCGGCTTGAAAGAGCTCCCTGTATTGCCCAGGGACTAGCCCTGGGCTCTGTCTGCCTGTGTGAGGGCTTGTCCAGTCCCCAGCCGGCTTGCATTGAGCTCTTTGTACCCTGGTTCTGTCTGCCTGTGTGGGGGCTTGTCCAGTCCCTTGGGCTCCGTCTGCCTGTGTCGGGGCTTGTCCAGCCACCGGCTGGCTTGCACTGAGCTCCTTCTATTGCCCGGGGACTAGCCCAGGGCTATGTCTGCCTGTGTGGGGGCTTGACCAGCCCCTGGCCGGCTTGCACTGAGCTCCTTGTATTGCCTGGGGACAAGCCCTGGGCTATGTCTGCCTGTGTGGGGGCTTGTCCAGCCCTTGGCCGGCTTGCACTGAGCTCCTTGTATTGCCCAGGGACTAGCCCTGGGCTCTGTCTTCCTGTGTGGTGGCTTGTCCAGCCCCCGGCAGGCTTGTCCTGAGCTCCTTGTATTGCCCGGGGACTAGCCCCGGGCTATGTTTGCCTGTGTGATGGCTTGTCCAGCCTCCGGCAGGCTTGCACTGAGCTCCTTGTATTGCCCGGGGACTAGCCCCGGGCTCTGTCTTCCTGTGTGAGGGCTTGTCCAGACACCGGCAGGCTTGAACTGAGCTCCTTCTATTGCCCGGGGACTAACCCCAGGCTCTGTCTTCCTGTGTGAGGGGTTGTCCAGCCCCCGGCCGGCTTGCACTGAGCTCCTTGTATTGCCCGGGGACTAGCCCTGGGCTCTGTCTGCCTGTGTGAGGGCTTGACCAGCCCCCGGCCGGCTCGCACTGAGCTCCTTGTATTGCCCGGGGACTAGCCCTGGTCTCTGTCTGCCTGAGTGAGGGCTTCTCCAGCCCCCGGCCGGGTAGCACTGAGCTCCTTGTATTGCCCCAGGACTAGCCCTGGGCTCTGTCTGCCTGTGTGGGGGCTTGTCCAGCCCCCGGCCGGCTTGCACTGAGCTCCTTGTATATCCCGGGGACTAGCCCTGGGATCTGTCTGCCTGTGTGGGGGCTTGTCCAGCCCCCGGCCGGCTTGCACTGAGCCCCTTGTATTGCCCGGGGACTAGCCCTGGGCTCTGTCTGCCTGTGTGGGGGCTTGTCCAGCCCCCGGCCGGCTTGCACTGAGCTCTGTCTATTGCGCAGGGAATAGCCCTGGGCTCTGTCTGCCTGTGTGGGGGCTTGTCCAGCTCCCGGCCGGCTTGCACTGAGCTCCTTGTATTGCCCGATGACTAGCCCTGGGCTCTGTTTGCCTGTGTGGTTGCTTGTCCAGCCCCTGGCCGGCTTGCACTAATCTCCTTGTATTGCCCGGGGACTAGCCCTGGGCTCTGTCTGCCTGTGTGGGGGCTTGTCCAGCCCCCGGCAGGCTTGCACTGAGCTCCTTGTATTGCCCATGGAGTTGCCCTGGGCACTGTCTGCCTGTGTGGGCGCTTGTCCAGCCCCTGGCCGGCATGCACTGAGCTCCTTGTATTGCCGGGGGACTAGCCCTGGGCTGCGTATGCCTGTGTGGGCACTTGTCCAGCCCCTGGCCGGCTTGCACTGAGCTCTTTGTATTGCTAGGGGACTAGCCCTGGGCTCGGTCTGCCTGTGTGGGGGTTTGTCCAGCCCCCGGCAGGCTTGCACTGAGCTCCTTGTATTGCCCATGGAGTTGCCCTGGGCACTGTCTGCCTGTGTGGGCACTTGTCCAGCCCCTGGCCGGGTTGCACTGAGCTCCTTGTATTGCCCGGGGACTAGCCCTGGGCTCTGTATGCCTGTGTGGGCGCTTGTCCAGCTCCTGGCCGGCTTGCACTGTGCTCCTTGTATTGCCCGGGGACTAGCCCTTGCCTCTGTCTGCCTGTACGGGGCTTGTCCAGCTCCCGGCCGGCTTGCACTGAGCTCCTTGTATTACCCGGGGACTAGCCCTGGGCTCTGTTTGCCTGTGTTGGGGCTTGTCCAGCACCTGGCTGGCTTACACTGAGCTCCTTGTATTCCTCGGGGACTAGCCCTGGGCTCTGTCTGTCTGTGTGGGGCTTGTCCAGCCCTTGGCCGGCTTGCACTGAGCACCTTGTATTGCCCAGGGACTAGCCCTGGGCTCTGTCTTCCTGTGTGGTGGCTTGTCCAGCCCCCAGCAGGCTTGTCCTGAGCTCCTTGTATTGCCCGGGGACTAGCCCCGGGCTATGTCTGCCTGTGTGAGGGCTTGTCCAGCCTCCGGGAGGCTGGCACTGAGCTCCTTGGATTGCCCGGGGACTAGCCCTGGGCTCTGTCTTCCTGTGTGAGGGCTTGTCCAGCCACCGGCAGGCTTGCACTGAGCTCCTTCTATTGCCCGGGGACTAGCCCCGGGCTCTGTCTTCCTGTGTGAGGGGTTCTCCAGCCCCGGCTGGCTTGCACTGACCACCTTCTATTTCCCGCGGACTAGCCCCTGGCTCTGTCTGCCTGTGTGAAGGGTTGTCCAGCCCCCAGCCGGCTTGCACTGAACTCCTTGTATTGCCCGGGGACTAGCGCCGGGCTCTGTCTGCCTGAGTGGGTGCTTGTCCAGCCCCCGAACGGCTTGCACTGAGCTCCTTGTATTGCCCGGGGACTAGCCCTGGGCTCTGTCTGCCTGTGTGGGGGATTGTTCAGCCCCTGGTCGGCTTGCACTGAGCTCCTTGTATTCCTCGGGGACTAGCCCTGGGCTCTGTCTGTCTGTGTGGGGCTTTTCCAGCTCCTGGCCGGCTTGCACTGAGCACCTTGTATTGCTAGGGGACTAGCCCTGGGCTCTCTCTGCCTGTGTGGGGGCTTGTACAGCCCCTGGCCGGCTTGCACTGAGCTTCTTCTATTGCTCGGGGACTAGCCCTGGGCTCTCTCTGCCTGTGTGGGGGCTTGTCCAGCTCCCGGCCGGCTTGCACTGAGCTCCTTGTATTGCCCGGGGACTACCCCTGGGCTATGTCTGCCTGTGTGAGGGCTTGTCCAGCCCCCGGCCGGCTTGCACTGAGCTCCTTGTATTGCCCAGCGACTAGCCCTGGGCTATGTCTGCCTGTGTGGGGGCTTGTCCAGCCCTTGGCCGGCTTGCACTGAGCTCCTTGTATTGCCCAGGGACAAGCCCTGGGCTCTGTCTTCCTGTGTGGTGGCTTGTCCAGCCCCCAGCAGGCTTGTCCTGAGCTCCTTGTATTGCCCGGGGACTAGCCCCGGGCTATGTCTGCCTGTGTGAGGGCTTGTCCAGCCTCCGGGAGGCTGGCACTGAGCTCCTTGGATTGCCCGGGGACTAGCCCCGGGCTCTGTCTTCCTGTGTGAGGGCTTGTCCAGCCACCGGCAGGCTTGCACTGAGCTCCTTCTATTGCCCGGGGACTAGCCCCAGGCTCTGTCTGCCTGTGTGAAGGGTTGTCCAGCCCCCGGCCGGCTTGCACTGAACTCCTTGTATTGCCCGGGGACTAGCGCCGGGCTCTGTCTGCCTGAGTGGGTGCTTGTCCAGCCCCCGGACGGCTTGCACTGAGTTCCTTGTATTGCCCAGGGACTAGCCCTGGGCTCTGTCTGCCTGTGTGGGGGATTGTTCAGCCCCTGGTCGGCTTGCACTGAGCTCCTTGTATTCCTCGGGGACTAGCCCTGGGCTCTGTGTGTCTGTGTGGGGCTTTTCCAGCTCCTGGCCAGCTTGCACTGAGCACCTTGTATTGCTCGGGGACTAGCCCTGGGCTCTCTCTGCCTGTGTTGGGGCTTGTACAGACCCCGGCCGGCTTGCACTGAGCTTCTTCTATTGCTCGGGGACTAGCCCTGGGCTCTCTCTGCCTGTGTGGGGCTTGTCCTGCCCCCGGCCGGCTTGCACTGAGCTCCTTGTATTGCCCGGGGACTACCCCTGGGCTATGTCTGCCTGTGTGAGGGCTTGTCCAGCCTCCGGGAGGCTGGCACTGAGCTCCTTGGATTGCCCGGCGACTAGCCCCGGGCTCTGTCTTCCTGTGTGAGGGCTTGTCCAGCCACCGGCAGGCTTGCACTGAGCTCCTTCTATTGCCCGGGGACTAGCCCCGGGCTCTGTCTTCCTGTGTGAGGGGTTGTCCAGCCCCGGCTGGATTGCATTGACCTCCTTCTATTTCCCGCGGACTAGCCCCTGGCTCTGTCTGCCTGTGTGAAGGGTTGTCCAGCCCCCGGCCGGCTTGCACTGAACTCCTTGTATTGCCCGGGGACTAGCGCCGGACTCTGTCTGCCTGAGTGTGTGCTTGTCCAGCCCCCGGACGGCTTGCACTGAGCTCCTTGTATTGCCCGGGGACTAGCCCTGGGCTCTGTCTGCCTGTGTGGGGGATTGTTCAGCCCCTGGTCGGCTTGCACTGAGCTCCTTGTATTCCTCGGGGACTAGCCCTGGGCTCTGTCTGTCTGTGTGGGGCTTTTCCAGCTCCTGGCCGGCTTGCAGTGAGCACCTTGTATTGCTCGGGGACTAGCCCTGGGCTCTCTCTGCCTGTGTGGGGGCTTGTACAGCCCCCGACCGGCTTGCACTGAGCTTCTTCTATTGCTCGGGGACTAGCCCTGGGCTCTCTCTGCCTGTGTGGGGGCTTGTCCAGCTCCCGGCCGGCTTGCACTGAGCTCCTTGTATTGCCCGGGGACTACCCCTGGGCTATGTCTGCCTGTGTGAGGGCTTGTCCAGCCCCCGGCCGGCTTGCACTGAGCTCCTTGTATTGCCCAGCGACTAGCCCTGGGCTATTTCTGCCTGTGTGGGGGTCTTGTCCAGCCCCCGGCCGGCTTGCACTGAGCTCCCTGTATTGCCCGGGGACTACCCCTGGGCTCTGTCTGTCTGTGTGAGGGCTTGTCCAGCCCCCGGCCGGCTTGCACTGAGCTCCTTGTATTGCCCAGTGACTAGCCCTGGGCTATGTCTGCCTGTTTGGGAGCTTGTCCAGCCTCCGGCTGGCTTACACTGAGTTCCTTGTATTGCCCGGGGACTACCCCTGGGCTAGGTCTGCCTGTGTGAGGGCTTGTCCAGCCCCCGGCCGGCTTGCACTGAGCTCCTTGTATTGCCCAGCAACTAGCCCTGGGCTATTTCTGCCTGTGCGGGGGTCTTGTCCAGCCCCCGGCCGGCTTCCACTGAGCTCCCTGTATTGCCCAGGGACTAGCCCTGTGCTCTGTCTGCCTGTGTGGGGGCTTGTCCAGCCCCTGGCCGGCTTGCACTGAGCTCCTTGTATTGCCCAACGACTCGCCCTGGACTCTGTCTGCCTGTGTGACGGCTTGTCCAGCCCACGGCCGGCTTGCAAAGAGCTCCTTGTATTGCCCGTGGACTAGCCTTGAGCTCTCTCGGCCTGTGTGAGGGCTTGTCCACCCCCCCGGCCGGCTTGCACTGAGCTCTTTGTACCCTGGGTTCTGTCTGCCTGTGTGGGGGCTTGTCCAGCCCCTTGGGCTCTGTCTGCCTGTGTCGGGTCTTGTCCAGCCCCCGGCCGGCTTGCACTGAGCTCCTTCTATTGCCCGGGGACTAGCCCAGGGCTATGTCTGCCTGTGTGAGGGCTTGTCCAGCCCCCAGCCGGCTTGCACTGAGCTCTTTGTACCCTGGGTTCTGTCTGCCTGTGTGGGGGCTTGTCCAGCCCCTTGGGCTCTGTCTGCCTGTGTCGGGTCTTGTCCAGCCCCCGGCCGGCTTGCACTGAGCTCCTTCTATTGCCCGGGGACTAGCCCAGGGCTATGTCTGCCTGTGTGGGGGCTTGTCCAGCCCCTGGCCGGCTTGCACTGAGCTCCTTGTATTGCCTGGGGACTAGCCCTGGGCTATGTCTGCCTGTGTGGGGGCTTGTCCAGCCCTTGGCCGGCTTGCACTGAGCTCCTTGTATTGCCCAGTGACTATCCCTGGGCTCTGCCTTCCTGTGTGGTGGCTTGTCCAGCCCCCAGCAGGCTTGTCCTGAGCTCCTTGTATTGCCCGGGGACTAGCCCCGGGCTATGTCTGCCTGTGTGAAGGGTTGTCCAGCCCCCGGCCGGCTTGCACTGAACTCCTTGTATTGCCCGGGGACTAGCGCCGGGCTCTGTCTGCCTGAGTGTGTGCTTGTCCAGCCCCCGGACGGCTTGCACTGAGCTCCTTGTATTGCCCGGGGACTAGCCCTGGGCTCTGTCTGCCTGTGTGGGGGATTGTTCAGCCCCTGGTCGGCTTGCACTGAGCTCCTTGTATTCCTCGGAGACTAGCCCTGGGCTCTGTCTGTCTGTGTGGGGCTTTTCCAGCTCCTGGCCGGCTTGCAGTGAGCACCTTGTATTGCTCGGGGACTAGCCCTGGGCTCTCTCTGCCTGTGTGGGGGCTTGTACAGCCCCCGACCGGCTTGCACTGAGCTTCTTCTATTGCTCGGGGACTAGCCCTGGGCTCTCTCTGCCTGTGTGGGGGCTTGTCCAGCTCCCGGCCGGCTTGCACTGAGCTCCTTGTATTGCCCGGGGACTACCCCTGGGCTATGTCTGCCTGTGTGAGGGCTTGTCCAGCCCCCGGCCGGCTTGCACTGAGCTCCTTGTATTGCCCAGCGACTAGCCCTGGGCTATTTCTGCCTGTGTGGGGGTCTTGTCCAGCCCCCGGCCGGCTTGCACTGAGCTCCCTGTATTGCCCGGGGACTACCCCTGGGCTCTGTCTGTCTGTGTGAGGGCTTGTCCAGCCCCCGGCCGGCTTGCACTGAGCTCCTTGTATTGCCCAGTGACTAGCCCTGGGCTATGTCTGCCTGTTTGGGAGCTTGTCCAGCCTCCGGCTGGCTTGCACTGAGCTCCTTGTATTGCCCGGGGACTACCCCTGGGCTAGGTCTGCCTGTGTGAGGGCTTGTCCAGCCCCCGGCCGGCTTGCACTGAGCTCCTTGTATTGCCCAGCAACTAGCCCTGGGCTATTTCTGCCTGTGCGGGGGTCTTGTCCAGCCCCCGGCCGGCTTCCACTGAGCTCCCTGTATTGCCCAGGGACTAGCCCTGTGCTCTGTCTGCCTGTGTGGGGGCTTGTCCAGCCCCTGGCCGGCTTGCACTGAGCTCCTTGTATTGCCCAACGACTCGCCCTGGGCTCTGTCTGCCTGTGTGACGGCTTGTCCAGCCCACGGCCGGCTTGCAAAGAGCTCCTTGTATTGCCCGTGGACTAGCCTTGAGCTCTCTCGGCCTGTGTGGGGGCTTGTCCACCCCCCCGGCCGGCTTGCACTGAGCCCTTTGTACCCTGGGTTCTGTCTGCCTGTGTGGGGGCTTGTCCAGCCCCTTGGGCTCTGTCTGCCTGTGTCGGGTCTTGTCCAGCCCCCGGCCGGCTTGCACTGAGCTCCTTCTATTGCCCGGGGACTAGCCCAGGGCTATGTCTGCCTGTGTGAGGGCTTGTCCAGCCCCCAGCCGGCTTGCACTGAGCTCTTTGTACCCTGGGTTCTGTGTGCCTGTGTGGGGGCTTGTCCAGCCCCTTGGGCTCTGTCTGCCTGTGTCGGGTCTTGTCCAGCCCCCGGCCGGCTTGCACTGAGCTCCTTCTATTGCCCGGGGACTAGCCCAGGGCTATGTCTGCCTGTGTGGGGGCTTGTCCAGCCCCTGGCCGGCTTGCACTGAGCTCCTTGTATTGCCTGGGGACTAGCCCTGGGCTATGTCTGCCTGTGTGGGGGCTTGTCCAGCCCTTGGCCGGCTTGCACTGAGCTCCTTGTATTGCCCAGTGACTATCCCTGGGCTCTGCCTTCCTGTGTGGTGGCTTGTCCAGCCCCCAGCAGGCTTGTCCTGAGCTCCTTGTATTGCCCGGGGACTAGCCCCGGGCTATGTCTGCCTGTGTGAGGGCTTGTCCAGCCTCCGGCAGGCTTGCACTGACCTCCTTGGATTGCCCGTGGACTAGCCCCGGGCTCTGTCCTCCTGTGTGAGGGCTTGTCCAGCCACCGGCAGGCTTGCACTGAGATCCATCTATTGCCTGGGGATTAGCCCCGGGCTCTGTCTTCCTGTGTGAGGGGTTGTCCAGCCCCCGGCTGGCTTGCACTGACCGCCTTCTATTGCCCGTGGACTAGCCCCTGACTCTGTCTGCCTGTGTGAAGGGTTGTCCAGCCCCCGGCCAGCTTGCACTGAGATCCTTGTATTGCCTGGGGACTAGCGCCGGGCTCTGTCTGCCTGAGTGGTTGCTTGTCCAGCCCCCGGACGGCTTGCACTGAGCTCCTTGTATTGTCCGGGGACTAGTCCTGGGCTCTGTCTGCCTGTGTGGGGGATTGTCCAGCCCCCGGCCGGCTTGCACTGAGTTCTTTGTATTGTCCGGGGAATAGCCCTGGGCTCTGTCTGCCTTTGTGAGGGCTTATCCAGCCCCCGGCCGGCTTGCACTGAGCTCCTTGTATTGCCCGGGGACTAGCCTTGGTCTCTGTCTGCCTGAGTGAGGGCTTGTCCAGCCCCCGGCCGGCTTGCACTGAGCTCCTTGTATATCCCCGGGACTAGCCCTGGGCTCTGTCTGCCTGTGTGGGGGCTTGTCCAGCCCCCGGCCGGCTTGCACTGAGCTCCTTGTATATCCCGGGGACTAGCCCTGGGCTCTGCCTGTGTGGGGGGTTTGTCCAGACCCCGGCCGGCTTGCATTGAGCCCCTTGTATTGCCCGGGGACTAGCCCTGGGCTCTGTCTGCTTGTGTGGGGGCTTGTCCAGCCCCTGGCCAGCTTGCACTGAGCTCCTTGTATTGCGTGGGGACTAGCCCTGGGCTCTGTCTGCCTGTGTGGGGGCTTGTCCAGCCCCTGGCCGGCTTGCACTGAGCTCCTTGTATATCCCGGGGACTAGCCCTGGGCTCTGTCTGCCTGTGTGGGGGCTTGTCCAGCCCCCGGCCGGCTTGCACTGAGCTCCGTGTATTGCCCGGGGACTAGCCCTGGGCTCTGTCTGCCTGTGTGAGGGCTTGTCCAGCACCCGGCCGGCTTGCACTGAGCTCCTTGTATTGCCCGGGGACTAGTCCTGGGCTCTGTCTGCCTGTGTGGGGGATTGTCCAGCCCCCGGACGGCTTGCACTGAGCTCCTTGTATTGCCCGGGGACTAGCCCTGGGCTCTGTCTGCCTGTGTGAGGGCTTCTCCAGCCCCCGGCCGGCTTGCACTGAGCTCCTTGTATTGCCCGGGGACTAGCCCTGGGCTCTGTCTGCCTGTGTGAGGGCTTGACCAGCCCCCGCCCGGCTCGCACTGAGCTCCTTGTATTGCCCGGGGACTAGCCCTGGTCTCTGTCTGCCTGTGTGAGGGCTTGACCAGCCCCTGGCCGGCTCGCGCTGAGCTCCTTGTATATCCCCGGGACTAGCCCTGGGCTCTGTCTGCCTGTGTAGGGGCTTGTCCAGCCCCCGGCCGGCTTGCGCTGAGCTCCTTGTATATCCCGGGGACTAGCCCTGGGCTCTGTCTGCCTGTGTGGGGGCTTGTCCAGCCCCCGGCTGGCTTGCACTGAGCTCCTTGTATATCCCGGGGACTAGCCCTGGGCTTTGTCTGCCAGTGTGGGGGCTTGTCCAGACCCCGGCTGGCTTGCATTGAGCCCCTTGTATTGCCCGGGGACTAGTCCTGAGCTCTGTCTGCCTGTGTGGGGGCTTGTCCAGCCCCTGGCCGGCTTGCACTGAGCTCCTTGTATATCCCGGGGACTAGCCCTGGACTCTGTCTGCCTGTGTGAGGGCTTGTCCAGCCCCCGGCCGGCTTGCACTGAGCTCCTTGTATTGCCCGGGGACTAGTCCTGGGCTCTGTCTGCCTGTGTGGGGGATTGTCCAGCCCCCGGACGGTTTGCACTGAGCTCCTTGTATTGCCCGGGGACTAGCCCTGGGCTCTGTCTGCCTGTGTGAGGGCTTGTCCAGCCCCCGGCCGGCTTGCACTGAGCTCTTTGTATTGCCCGGGGACTAGCCCTGGGCTCTGTCTGCCTCTGTGGGGGCTTGTCCAGCCCCCGGCCGGCTTGCACTGAGCTCCATGTATTGCCCAGGGACTAGCCCTGGGCTCTGTGTGCCTGTGTGCGGGCTTATCCAGCCCCCGGCCGGCTTGCACTGAGCTCCTTGTATTGCCCGGGGACGAGACCTGGGCTATGTCTGCCTGTTCGGGGGCTTGTCCAGCCCCCGGCCGGCTTGCACTGAGCTCCTTGTATTGCCCGGGGACTACCCCTGGACTATGTCTGCCTGTGTGAGGGCTTGTCCAGCCCCCGGCCGGCTTGCACTGAGCTCCTTGTATTGCCCAGCGACTAGCCCTGGGCTATTTCTGCCTGTGTGGGGGTCTTGTCCAGCCCCCGGCCGGCTTGCACTGAGCTCCCTGTATTGCCCAGGGACTAGCCCTGCGCTCTGTCTGCCTGTGTGAGGGCTTGTCCAGCCCCCGGCCGGCTTGCACTGAGCTCTTTGTATTGCCCGGGGACTAGCCCTGGGCTCTGTCTGCCTCTGTGGGGGCTTGTCCAGCCCCCGGCCGGCTTGCACTGAGCTCCATGTATTGCCCAGGGACTAGCCCTGGGCTCTGTGTGCCTGTGTGCGGGCTTATCCAGCCCCCGGCCGGCTTGCACTGAGCTCCTTGTATTGCCCGGGGACGAGACCTGGGCTATGTCTGCCTGTTCGGGGGCTTGTCCAGCCCCCGGCCGGCTTGCACTGAGCTCCTTGTATTGCCCGGGGACTACCCCTGGACTATGTCTGCCTGTGTGAGGGCTTGTCCAGCCCCCGGCCGGCTTGCACTGAGCTCCTTGTATTGCCCAGCGACTAGCCCTGGGCTATTTCTGCCTGTGTGGGGGTCTTGTCCAGCCCCCGGCCGGCTTGCACTGAGCTCCCTGTATTGCCCAGGGACTAGCCCTGCGCTCTGTCTGCCTGTGTTGGGGCTTGTCCAGACCCAGGCCGGCTTGCACTGAGCTCCCTGTATTGCCCAGGGACTAGCCCTGGGCTCTGTTTGAATGTGTGAGGGCTTGTCCAGCCCCCGGCCGGCTTGAAAGAGCTCCCTGTATTGCCCAGGGACTAGCCCTGGGCTCTGTCTGCCTGTGTGAGGGCTTGTCCAGTCCCCAGCCGGCTTGCATTGAGCTCTTTGTACCCTGGTTCTGTCTGCCTGTGTGGGGGCTTGTCCAGTCCCTTGGGCTCTGTCTGCCTGTGTCGGGGCTTGTCCAGCCACCGGCTGGCTTGCACTGAGCTCCTTCTATTGCCCGGGGACTAGCCCAGGGCTATGTCTGCCTGTGTGGGGGCTTGACCAGCCCCTGGCCGGCTTGCACTGAGCTCCTTGTATTGCCTGGGGACAAGCCCTGGGCTATGTCTGCCTGTGTGGGGGCTTGTCCAGCCCTTGGCCGGCTTGCACTGAGCTCCTTGTATTGCCCAGGGACTAGCCCTGGGCTCTGTCTTCCTGTGTGGTGGCTTGTCCAGCCCCCGGCAGGCTTGTCCTGAGCTCCTTGTATTGCCCGGGGACTTGCCCCGGGCTATGTTTGCCTGTGTGATGGCTTGTCCAGCCTCCGGCAGGCTTGCACTGAGCTCCTTGTATTGCCCGGGGACTAGCCCCGGGCTCTGTCTTCCTGTGTGAGGGCTTGTCCAGACACCGGCAGGCTTGAACTGAGCTCCTTCTATTGCCCGGGGACTAACCCCAGGCTCTGTCTTCCTGTGTGAGGGGTTGTCCAGCCCCCGGCCGGCTTGCACTGAGCTCCTTGTATTGCCCGGGGACTAGCCCTGGGCTCTGTCTGCCTGTGTGAGGGCTTGACCAGCCCCCGGCCGGCTCGCACTGAGCTCCTTGTATTGCCCGGGGACTAGCCCTGGTCTCTGTCTGCCTGAGTGAGGGCTTCTCCAGCCCCCGGTCGGGTAGCACTGAGCTCCTTGTATTGCCCCGGGACTAGCCCTGGGCTCTGTCTGCCTGTGTGGGGGCTTGTCCAGCCCCCGGCCGGCTTGCACTGAGCTCCTTGTATATCCCGGGGACTAGCCCTGGGATCTGTCTGCCTGTGTGGGGGCTTGTCCAGCCCCCGGCCGGCTTGCACTGAGCCCCTTGTATTGCCCGGGGACTAGCCCTGGGCTCTGTCTGCCTGTGTGGGGGCTTGTCCAGCCCCCGGCCGGCTTGCACTGAGCTCTGTCTATTGCGCAGGGAATAGCCCTGGGCTCTGTCTGCCTGTGTGGGGGCTTGTCCAGCTCCCGGCCGGCTTGCACTGAGCTCCTTGTATTGCCCGATGACTAGCCCTGGGCTCTGTTTGCCTGTGTGGTTGCTTGTCCAGCCCCTGGCCGGCTTGCACTAATCTCCTTGTATTGCCCGGGGACTAGCCCTGGGCTCTGTCTGCCTGTGTAGGGGAGGAATGGCCACGAGGCCCTCCTCACCTACAGCTCCCTCCCCAGGTGAGGGCCATGGCTCGTTGGGCGCACCCTCATGCCACCCGGGCCCAGGTGGAGGGGGGTTCACCCGCCGACGACATTGCCCACACGCACCCCGTCTTTGCATTTACCAAAAATTAAGTTGGGCCTAGACGCCATCTTGCCCAGCAAACATGGTGTGAGTTCAGCACACTGTAACGAGGCCCCCACCTTTGGAGGGCCTTTCATGCATCTCTGTCGCCTCAGCAGCCCTGACAGATCCGCTGCGAGCGCGTTCCCATGAGAAAGTCGGAGATGAGCTAACCCCGAGACGCCAACACGGCAACATTATATTAGTAACAATGTGATATTGCACCCCGTATGACCCGGACCGCAAGGCCGGGGTAGCGAGGAAAAAAGCTGAAGCATCACTATCTGAAGAAGGTAGAAAACAATTCAAGTATTGGTATTAATGAACTACCTCTGTTTAAAATGTGAATAAGCCATAAAAATGTAACGTTATATGATATCCCTCCAGGTCTGGACTAATGCTGCTATAACCACGGAGAAAGATGTTGACCAAACGTGTAACCTCTACCTGTAAAAGTGTTTTTCAATAGTATGTAGAAACTTGAACTCATATATGTTTTTCACCCAAAGCGGTGAGCATCAATCTCTGTAGGCCATAACCTAGATATCCCTCGTATAACGTCTAATGTACATACAATACGCACACAACGTAGTGAATATAATGTGAGGTAATGAAAAGGTACTGGAACCGACTGTATTAAAGAAATGTGTAACGAAATTGAAGTATATATATATGTGTCTAAATAACGTCAAAATAAGGCAGAACAGTATAGAACTTCTGCATCCACTGATCAGCAACGCACGAGGAAAATACCTTTGTGGGTATATGCAAGGCCATTCCCTCTCCCACCCCACCAAGCCTGCCAGATAAAAAAGCTAAGACTTGTGCCGCGCTCCCTCACCTCCCCCAACCAAGCTGGCGTTACTTCAGAGAGTCAGAGGCCCCGGCGCCGCAACCAAGGCCACAGCCCGCCACCTGTGTTATTTACAGCACGGTAATAAACCCACGGATGAACCCACTGATCTACCAGCACCCTCTCATAAATCCCACGAACCCCCCAAGAATCCTGACCCCGTGTAAGGACGACCCCCATCATTGAGACAAGACACAGAGACCCATCTATATAATAACTTCTAACGCAGCAGACAGACATGTATCATTCGGCCCAGGCCCCAGAGCCCCGTCCCGCGACCTAAAATACCGGTCAATAGGACACAGGTAAATCTCACCCCAACCGACGACCACCAGACCTCTCACAAGGTGCATTCCTCATGTGTTGTGTTTATTTTTATAAGATAAGCTGCTGAAGCAATTTATCAATGAACTTAAATGTCATTTTCTGAATAACTGCAGTGTGCATGGCCTAGGGCAAATGAGACAGGAAAGGTATTCGTCATTGTCACAGGCTGCCCCAGCACATCAACACCGCACGGATGACCTCAAGCCGGCCTGCCAGGCCCAACCCAACCCACGAGGCTGACCAGTGACGTCGTCCCGCCAGGACCAACCCCGCTGCAGCAACACCTATAGTTAGTCGACGCCACCCAATCCCGATTGACCTGTGCCCCCTATAGTGTTTAGGTGCTGATGACGTTTCTTGTATTAGAAATACGCCTGTCTTTGCTATTGTCAGGCAGAGCGCTCTCGTAGGTTGCAGAGTTCTTTGCATGCCTTATTCTTGGATAAACTCCCACTTACGCTCACCCGCACTCTGTCTTGGTCTTATTCCCACTACGGGAGAGTCCCTTCTTGTCTCTCATTGCGGGGAGGATCGTGCTGAATTGGGGGCGCTTCCCTTCAGTGGTGACCCCGACGTGATATCTCCAAACTATTTTTCCTAACTCCTTCTTAACGACCCCCTTGTGGCACGAGAATCTCCGGTCGAGAAGGGATACGCACGGTGAGCCGTCTCCGGGAGGCCGCCCGCCAACGGCGACCGGCACAATAAGAAGTGCGCACTCAAGGAGAAAGGGTACGGGATCCCGATTGGAAAAAAATCCCCTTTGAGTGCCGCTCGCCGGAGCCAGGGGCTGACCGTTGAGTTACCGGTGACGCCGCCTGGACGGACCCAGTTTCGGAGAGTATCGGTTCAAGACGGACACGTGAGTACCGAGTGCGAGTGATCGTCAAGGGGAAAAGAAGGGGAAATTGGGAACAAAAGAACGGGGACAGGTAGAGGAGAAGAATATCGGGGGTCTACTACAGACGGGTCTTGAAACTTTCTTTATTCTTTCTTTTGCATATGGCCATTAGGAGTAAGAAATAAGTGACGTGGTAGAAGTGACGGAAACCTAGCTCCGAGAGGGGGTGGAAGGCGGCGCCGCATAGTGCTATCTAGACTAGTACTGGGAATATATGAAGAAGTGAGAAATAAGTTATTGGTGTCTAGCAAAAG
This sequence comes from Ambystoma mexicanum, assembly GCF_040938575.1. Taxonomy (NCBI): domain Eukaryota; kingdom Metazoa; phylum Chordata; class Amphibia; order Caudata; family Ambystomatidae; genus Ambystoma; species Ambystoma mexicanum. The sequence goes on along the minus strand of NC_090925.1, from coordinate 823,296 downwards.
GAGACACCGGGAATATTTTTTAGTGATTGTGCTCTCTCTCTCTATTTCTTCTTTTTCCATTTCCACGGGGTAGGGGGCGAAAATGAGAAGGGTATAAAGAAGTTAGAACATCTTAAAAAGTGGGGACTCAGTAGTGGCACGTACAGACGTGAACACAGTAACCTTAGCAGGAAAACAGGGACAGCTGGTTAGGGAGGAAAGGGAGGAAAAAAAAAAAAAAAAAAAAAAAAAAAGTGTGAGTGGAAAGCATTGTGAAGGGTGCGCGCACCGTACAAGTGTTAGAGACGAACGGGTGGCCGTGAGGTGGTGTCAGAGAGTGTGGCCATAACCAGTACTTGATCAATTACAAGTGAGATCACATAAGAGTGCCTGGGAATGGGAAAGAGATGAGATATGGTGAGTGAGAAGAGATTTGTGCAGTGAATGACAGTGGGTGATAATTTTGAGAGGTCCGCTCTTGTCTGTGCCATAAAGGTATACATACGCATATTTACACCTAATCAAAAAGTAACGAAGGCGAACGCGGTAGCGCTAGCAATTTAGAGGATGGGGGCTGAAACTCCCTTGTCACACATTTGTAAGAGCTTGCCGGGATATACTGAACGCATAAATAAATATCATGATCAATGGTTAACAGAATTGAAAGGGGAGGGGTTGCCCCAGATTTGGCCAGAAGGAGGGTCGTTTGACAAAAGCGTTCTTGATATGGTATGTACATGTATTCGCCTCAAGTATAAGGGAAAACAATGGCAGAATAGGAAGGAGATATTAGATCTTTGGAGATTGTTTGAGGAAGTACCCCCACCCAAAGCTCCAGCTCCAAATATTGATTTACCTTCCACCACAGACAATCCACTAATGATCCCGCGAGAAGAAAAGGAACAGGTAAGCACAGAACAACCTGCGGAAGTGGTTATGTTGTACCCAATGTTACCTAAACCAGCCCCTGCAGCAGGATACAGCGACCCGATTTATGTGCCTCCCGCTTCGACCAGCACACCACAAAGACCAACTGCACCCCCACCATACGAAAACACCAGAGAGCGCGCCCAGGGAGGCACACAAAGGGTGGACATAGAGAAGTTAACGAGTGACTTAGAGTCGAGGCTTACAGTGGCAAGAGATGAACTCTCAAGAATAAAAGACATATGTGAACGCACAGCATGCGCCCCCACGCAATATGGGCGCACGTCTAGAGCGTCGAGCGAAAGTAGACCAATTGAGGAAGGATGGAAAAAGGGGGAAATATTGTTCAGAATTGAGGAAGAACCGACCAGGATAATAGAAGTAGGGACAGCAGAAGGAAGCATTGGTAATGTCTCGCGAGAGAGAGGGATCAGAGAGGATTTGTTATGTGATGTCAGAGGAGGAGGGGATGAGAGTGATAGATTGAGCATGGCAGTAGGAGAAGACGGCGAGGAGCTAGATGGTGCATGTTCACTGGGGACTATAGAAGATGAATGGATGGGACGACTAAGAAATAGGGTGGGGAAGATGGCGTCATTAGAGTCAGCAGTGACTAAGGAAAAGGAAGCTGCAACGGCAAAAGGGAAATTACAACTCCCATTACTGCACAGGGGAGGTGGGAGGCCAAACTATATACCGTGGGCTCAGATGGACAAGGCTAATTTAATGAAATTACTACCACAGCTGTCAGGAGGGGCAAGCAAGTGGATATATGCATTTGAGAAACATACCGCTGGTATACCGCTGGCAGTAGGCGATGTGAAAAGCCTACTAGTGTCCGCAGTAGGGGATCAGGCAGACAGAGTATGGGCTAAAGCGGGTTTTCCAGCTGTAACTTTAGAGTGTGATCGCCATGATGGGGCTTCTTTTAACACCGTGCGAGCAAGGGTGTGGGACGCACTGCGGGAAACCTTCCCAGATACCCCTGATTTGCAGTCAGTAATGCAATGTACCATGAATGACGGGGAGGACGCTATGGATTACATTCTCCGGGTGCAGGAGATGTGGAGAGCGGAAACGGGTACGCCCTGGCACCAATCCACGTCTCTATTTTACTTCATCATTAAGAGAGGGCTCCCAAAGGAAGTGCAAAAGGCACTAGATAAAATAGCAGGTGTTGAGGCAAAAGGCTGGCCGGAGATCCAAAGCATAATAGTACACCATTGTAAACGGATCAAAGAAAGAGAGAGGGAAGTAGCACAGAAAAGGTTGGCGGATGAGGCGAAGTTGGTGCAATCAAAATTGGTGAAGGTCGCAGCAGCGGTAGCGGGACTCCCACTCATACGGGAGGGAGAGGAAGGAGAGGAGGGGCAAATAGCAATACAAGGAAGAATAGCAGCGAATTGGGCAGGACAAGGGCAACGACAGTGGACAGAGCAGGAGCAGAACGGAGGTCCAACGTGGCAAGAGTGGGCCCCAAGAGGAGGAAGAGGTGGGTACAGGGGTCGAAGAGGAGGACAAGGGTATGGAGGAATGGGAGGAAATGGGTGGCAGGGTCCCAGAGGTCCACAGGGGAGCTGTTGGAATTGTGGGAGATGGGGGCATTACTCAAGAGAATGTAGGAGCAGACAAAACAACGGTTTCCAAGAGATAGAACAGTACGGACACCCCCATCCAGGAAGCCCCTACGGCCTCCCCATGGGACAATACCAGCAACCAGACAATGTAGTACAAAGGAGTAACGCACAACTGCACGGACATCAGTACCGAACACAAACCAGCCCACAGAATAATGACAATGTGCACTACACGCCTGGTAACACTTTCGCCACAGTAGCTAATGGGGCACCCGCCCCCGCACCTTACAGTGGAGTGTCAGTGGTTTCGGGGAACATTTTCGATCAAGGGGGGGCAATGAGACACCCCGCCTAGGACAGCCCACAGAGAGCACTTGCGTGTCCAGTACTGTCTACGACCCACAATGCATCAGAGGAACCATTGATAGGAGCGCAGATAGGAGACAAGCAATTCATTTTCATGGTGGATTCGGGAGCGGAGAAATCATGCATTAGAGAGGGCCGATTCCCGTTATCTAATAGAACGTTAGAGACGCAGGGGTTCTCTGGGGCTGTAATTGAAGTTCCTTACACAGAGGTATTGGATGTGACAGTGGGGGGTAAAACAGTGAAAGCACCCTTACTGTACTATGAAAACTCTCCCATCAACTTATTGGGGAGAGATCTCTTGAGCAAACTAAACATGACAATATCATTCACAGGGAGCGGTATCGTATGTTCAACGCCAGGCATATGCCCCCTCCGTATATTAGCAGTAATACACGGCCACACAATCATGAAAGAGATCAGAGGGGTACCGAGAAATGAGGAGATGTTTGTCGAAGGTATGAGAACATTGGCTCTCATAGTACCAGAACTAAAAAGGGTGGAGTGGAGAATCCCAGCAGAATTCCTTTTTCGTCCCATAGCAAGCCCTGACACTGCTCTTGGGACAGTACTATCGTTGGATTTGCATGCAATACATGTATCAACAAACAGAATATGTGTGATTGGTATTGACATGGAAGGGTGTGAGTGGCGGACAGTATTGTGTACAAATGCAAATATCCCGCTGAGAGAGCTCTCTGACGAGGAGCTATTTTCTGACACTGAGGGAGATGGTGAAGTAGTGATGGAACTGGCAATGCCCTGCGACATTGTAGTTACAGCCAGACAAACTAAGGTTGAACTAATGGCGGTAGTAGGAGCACCACACACATTTTTTAATGAAGACATGAGTTCAGTACCCACTAACTTATGGACTAATGGCCCCCACGATGTAGGGTTGCTGCATGAAGTTCAGCCTGTGGTGATAAAAGTAAAACAGGGAGCAATACTACCCCGGGTGAAACAATATCCACTGTCGCGAGAAGCAGAAGAAGGGATCAGAGAGACAATAGAAGCACTGCTAGCACAGGGTATAATCGTGCCCTCAAACTCCCCATGCAACACATGCATTTACCCAATCAAAAAAGCGAAGGGGGGTTCATGGAGGATGATACAAGATTTACGCCCACTGAACGATGTGGTAATGAAGGAGTTCCCTCTAGTCCCGAACCCGGCGACAATACTGTGCAACATTCCAAAAGTAGCATCACACTTCACAGTAATTGACTTAAAAAATGCATTTTTTTCGATTCCCTTAGCAGAAGAGAGCAGGTACTTGACAGCATTTACATTGGGAGGAAGGAGGTTCGAACACTGCAGACTACCACAAGGATATTGCGAGAGCCCAAGCATATTTAACAGGGTACTACATGAAGATCTGGGGAATTTGTCTGTAGAAAGCACAGTGATTCAGTACGTTGATGATTTATTGGTTTGTGCACAGGACGAGGAAGAGTGTAGACAAGACTCGATAACACTCTTGACATTACTGGCCAATAAGGGGTACAAGGTGGACAAGGGGAAATTACAATACTGTCTGACAGAGGTCCTATACTTGGGTCAGTTGATATCAAAGGATGGCAAGCGAATTATACCAGACAGGGCACAGGCGATTAGAACAATTGGAGAGCCCAAAACAGTAAAAGAGATGCAGAAATTTCTGGGTATGTGTAACTATTGCCGAGCATGGATATTGGACTATGCGGCGTACACAAGGCCCCTGCTACAGGCACTGAAAGAAGCACAACAAGAACACAAACACATAGAATGGACAGAGGTGATGAACACAGCATTTAACTCACTAAAAGAGCTGATATCAAGCGCTCCAGTACTAGCAAACCCAGATTATGGGCGCGAATTCTTCTTATTTTCACACTGCAAAGGAACACTGATGACAGCAGTACTGACACAGAAAACATCTTTAGGGCACAAGCCACTCGCTTACTATAGCGGCACCCTAGACGCAGTAATGCAAGGTCATTTCGCGTGCGAGCAATCCCTAGCTGCAGCCGCGTTCGCAATTGAAAAAAGTGCCACGATAGTGATGGGCTGCCCGGTGACACTGTTTGTGGAACACTCACTTTTTGCAATATTAGAGCGAACAAAGAGCACATTGACAACACAACGCGCCACAGCATATGAGATAATACTGTCCAGCGCTAACATCCATATAGTAAGATGTAAAACAGTGAACCCAGCCACATTCATCACAGAGGCATGCACCGTAGAGGACATGCAAAACCATAACTGCGCCACGTACACAGGTGACGAAAGTAAGGATCCAGTGATTTTTGAAAATGCCCTGACCGAGGGTGAGGTGTATTTTGTGGACGGGTCAGCATCAATAGACATGGAGACAGGAGAAAAGCATGTGGGTATGGCAGTGGTACGATTAGAGGAAGATGAATATGAGATACTAGTACAACACCGCCTCCCATCACACTATTCAGCGCAAGCAGCAGAACTAATAGCGCTAATAGAAGCATTGCATGCCGCCAAGGGGTGCGCAGTGACCATATATACAGACTCAGCATACATGACAACAACAGTTCACGGTGGGTTGGCCCGGTGGGGGCGGAGGGGGTTCCGACGAGCAGACGGAACGCCAGTCCAGCATGCAGAATTATTGAAAGAACTGATTGAGGCCCTGCAAGACCCCACGGCAGTGGCCATCGTAAAATGTCAAGCTCATACCACCAATACAGATTTTGTATCTTTGGGGAACGCGGCAGCAGACGCCGCTGCCAAAGCAGCTTCATATCTACAAAAAGGTGAAATAGGAGAGTACATGTTGCACCACACAGCGAGCCGAGAGGTCCCCACAGGATACAACATGATGTCCACACAGGAGATAATAGAGCTGCAAGAGGGAGCTAGTGCAGAGGAAAAATTGCTGTGGACTAAGAGAGGATGCAGCAAATCACCGACTGATTTATTGTGGCGACAAGAGAGTTCAGGAAAAGTGGTAATGCCAATTACGCTGTTAGAAATAGCATTTCAACAACTACACTTTCCCGCACACAACACGAAGAAACACATAATGGCAGAGATACAAGAAGATTGGTTTGCACCGTGCCTCCAGGAACACGTCACAAGGTTAGCCCTAGAATGCACGACATGTCAAATTTACAACTCAGGTATGACCTTGCGTACACTAAGGGGTACGATACCAAAACCAAGTGGCCCATTCAGAGAGCTCCACATTGATTATGTAGACATGGGAGAAAGGTGTAATGGGGCTCGATACATGATTGTGGTTGTATGTCCATTTTCGAGGTGGGTGGAGGCAGGCCCATGTGCCCGCCCTGACGCGAAGGGCGCCGCGAAGTTCCTAGTGCGGGAAGTGTTTCCGCGCTGGGGAATTTGCGACGTTATTCGCTCAGATAACGGGACGCATTTTGTTAATGAATTATTTAAAGAAGTGACTACATTATTGGGAATAAAGCACAAATTATGTTCGATTTATCATCCTCAAAGTAATGGCGTCGTGGAAAAGATAAATGGCCTGTTAAAAAGCAGATTATCAAAACTTTGTTTTTCCCTTAAAAAGACTTGGATGTACTGCCTGCCTTTGGCCTTGTTTGAACTACGAAACCAGCCAAGTAAGGATCACCATTTGTCCCCGCACGAGATCGTCACGGGAAGAAGAATGCATACAGCGCATTCGGCTCTCCGTGAGCGTTCTGATGCACACAGAAGCGCAGCTATATTGGGGGAGGAGTTCACAGAATATCTGCGAAAACTGACACGGGCAGCGCGCGTAATTGCAAAGCAACTAGCCCCCCCCTCGACAAGAGAGGAGGGGAACGCGACTGAACCAAACAGGTTGCCTGAAAAACCACTACAGCTAATGCCTGGTGACCTTATATATGTTAGAAGTTTTGTGCGGAGGTGGAACGCACCACGTTTCCATGGCCCCTATGAGGTAGTGTTTTGCACACCTACAGCAGTAAAGGTGAAGGGCCTGCGATATTGGGTGCATTTGACAGACGTACGTAAAGCTTACAGCGCTGCGGAAAGTGAGGTGCAGGACGAGGCACAGGCAACAGCGGACGATGAAGTTGTGCGGAATGAATGATTGGAATTTTGTGTGCTTTATGAGATGAACAGTGAGCACAATTAGCGCGCAACAAATGTCCTGGACTAAAACATGTACATATGTATATGTAAATTTTCTTTTTATTACAATTTTTGAAAGTTTTGCGTGGGGTTCTTTTTTCCCCTCCTGTGCTCTTTAAGATGTTTTTATTATTGTTGTTTTTAAAATGTCATGTTTTTTATTATTTATATATATATAGTAAGGTACGAATAATGATGATTGAAAGGCTACCTTGTCTGTCAACACACCCCCTCCCTCACCCAACCCTATATTTTATCACCGAAACGTTACAACGTGGAAATGCTTACATGTTTGTATTTAATGAACTCTTGTGTCTCAAACAGGATTTATCATGGCATCGAATGGGCAGCCTGCAACTAATAGATATGTTAGATTTAGAGAAATGTTAGTGGCTAGATTAACATATTCATTTGAATGTGGTTTATCAATGTGTGCTATCGTGTTCTTCATCTCAATGTTTTGTCTGGTATTACACTGGATTATAGCGTTCATCTCTACCGAGATGAACGAGGGGGGAGGGGGGAACAACACCACCCTTGCCCCTGGAACGAAAACAATTCCGACTGTGGGTATCAAAGAAGGTGATTTCTTGATCTGGGATGGATCACACTTTGTGTGGGGATACTATACTACACCACCCACTGCTGTCCTCTCACAATCGAGAACCAAAAATGTAAATAATGACACAATGTCCCAACCTGGAACATACAACAACCACACGATCCCTCCCGCCCCAATTTCAAACAACGATCTCTTGTTTATTAAGGAGGATGGAAAAGTGATTATGATGACAGAACACAAGACCCTATATGAAGAATTAGAAAAGGGGGGTGGGAGGGAGGAAGGGGGGCCTGGTTCTTCACCTACTATAACGAGAAGGTACAGAAGAAGGGAGAAAAGTAGGCGGAGAAGAGAGACTGGTGGGAAAGGGTATGATGAGTATTATGGACTAGGGTTAGACAAAATGGAAGACCCACGACACCCACACCAAGCAAATAAATGGTATGCAGATATGAGCACAACAGCCAAACAAACAACCAATGAGAGCTGTTATGTCTGCTCACTTATCCCCCATGCATCAGGCACACCTAAAGTATTGTTGCCACGAGAATTGCCCATTGTGGATGCCCAATGTCTCCTTCATCTCACGCTGTGTAGAATAAAGAACACTTTCCAAGCACACGATGTCTCTTTCAGAATGTTACAGAACAACAAAACGTGCTATTCGCAGGCGTCTGGAGTGATCTGTCTTAAAGAACCTTTCTTTGCAATACAAGGGACACTGTTCTCCGAAAACAAATGGAAAGACGAAGAAGTGCTGTGCAAGGCAGAAGCACTGAAAGGTGTCCAACCGGACAAGTTGCGGTGGATGGAAAGAACGTGCTTGCCAATATGGAAAGAACACATCCCTAAACTAACATGGGTAACAGCGATGGAGAAACCCTTCAAGCTACAAAGTGAAATACAAAACGAACTATGTTTCAAGGGAGAAGGAAAAATGGCAATGGGAACGAACAAGAACTGTAACAAAACTCTCACCATCCCAGATATGAAAAAAGGGACAGCAGCACTAATGGACACCTACTGGGTATGCGGAAACAAGGCGTACCTGCACCTTCCCCAATCATGGAGTGGTAGCTGCTCAATGGCCACTTTGCACTCAACACTAATGGTGATTCCAGAAAGCCATATTGACAGAAGTAACATGATGAAAGGAGGCTTGAACCAGAATGCAGCTTCTCCAACTACACAAGCGCACCTTTATGTCCTGTCCTCCGGAGGGAAGGAAGAAGAGCTCTCAAGGAACAAGCGAGCCTCGAACTACATATCACAAGCATCATCTGACTTATTGGCACAGATCCCAGACAAGTATCGCCTGTTCAGCTCCGTGGAAACATTCTTTGCTTCGCTAGTATCAAGTGTCCAAGCAAGAGCAAATGCAAAATGGCTCCAGATCACACGGTGGGAACTGATCCAGTTGGCCAATGACACCGAAGAAGGGTTCAACATAATAAAGGTGGAACTACGAGCTCTGCGATTAATGACCATGCAGAACAGGTATGTTCTAGACCTGTTAACAGCAATCGATGGAGGTGTTTGCCGAAAAATAGGAAGTGCGTGCTGCACGTTCGTACCTTCCGAAGATGCAGAAAATGGGTCCCTGTCCCACGTTATTGAAGCAGTACATAACCTGGGCGAGAAGATGAAAATGGAAGGTGGAGCTGAGGATAGCTCGTGGTTCGACAATATCTTCTCTTGGGTTCCCTCATGGCTTGGAGTGACAATGAAGTTCCTGATACCAATAGTGGTGATCATCCTTGTGATGTTCTGCCTGTGCCAGGTGGGCCTCCGATGTTGTGCTAATGCAGTTCCTAACGGTGCAATGATGATGGTGACAATGGGCAACTCCGGTGGCACAATTAAAGCAACACAAGAAGTACATGTGCAGACAGGAGCAGACAACACCCCCAGGTACCAGTTAGTGCCTATGTGCCGTGATAAGTACATAGTAGATAAACTATGGCACACCACTATCAAAGAACCACGAGACGTAGAACTGGAATGGTATGAGGAGGTCTGGGTAGATCTGGAAGAAACTGGCGACTGTATATATTTAACATGTACACCAGACGAGTATGCTAGGAGAGGTGAGAGTTTAAGGGGGGTGTGCAGAGCATGGATGCCTATAAAAGGAACCCCTGCATGGGATGGTGCAGTGTTAGAGGAACAAGAATGTAGAAGATTGGAAGAGCTAAAGAAATTCGTTACTTTAAGTAACGAAAGGGGGGAAATGTAGGGGAGGAATGGCCACGAGGCCCTCCTCACCTACAGCTCCCTCCCCAGGTGAGGGCCATGGCTCGTTGGGCGCACCCTCATGCCACCCGGGCCCAGGTGGAGGGGGGTTCACCCGCCGACGACATTGCCCACACGCACCCCGTCTTTGCATTTACCAAAAATTAAGTTGGGCCTAGACGCCATCTTGCCCAGCAAACATGGTGTGAGTTCAGCACACTGTAACGAGGCCCCCACCTTTGGAGGGCCTTTCATGCATCTCTGTCGCCTCAGCAGCCCTGACAGATCCGCTGCGAGCGCGTTCCCATGAGAAAGTCGGAGATGAGCTAACCCCGAGACGCCAACACGGCAACATTATATTAGTAACAATGTGATATTGCACCCCGTATGACCCGGACCGCAAGGCCGGGGTAGCGAGGAAAAAAGCTGAAGCATCACTATCTGAAGAAGGTAGAAAACAATTCAAGTATTGGTATTAATGAACTACCTCTGTTTAAAATGTGAATAAGCCATAAAAATGTAACGTTATATGATATCCCTCCAGGTCTGGACTAATGCTGCTATAACCACGGAGAAAGATGTTGACCAAACGTGTAACCTCTACCTGTAAAAGTGTTTTTCAATAGTATGTAGAAACTTGAACTCATATATGTTTTTCACCCAAAGCGGTGAGCATCAATCTCTGTAGGCCATAACCTAGATATCCCTCGTATAACGTCTAATGTACATACAATACGCACACAACGTAGTGAATATAATGTGAGGTAATGAAAAGGTACTGGAACCGACTGTATTAAAGAAATGTGTAACGAAATTGAAGTATATATATATGTGTCTAAATAACGTCAAAATAAGGCAGAACAGTATAGAACTTCTGCATCCACTGATCAGCAACGCACGAGGAAAATACCTTTGTGGGTATATGCAAGGCCATTCCCTCTCCCACCCCACCAAGCCTGCCAGATAAAAAAGCTAAGACTTGTGCCGCGCTCCCTCACCTCCCCCAACCAAGCTGGCGTTACTTCAGAGAGTCAGAGGCCCCGGCGCCGCAACCAAGGCCACAGCCCGCCACCTGTGTTATTTACAGCACGGTAATAAACCCACGGATGAACCCACTGATCTACCAGCACCCTCTCATAAATCCCACGAACCCCCCAAGAATCCTGACCCCGTGTAAGGACGACCCCCATCATTGAGACAAGACACAGAGACCCATCTATATAATAACTTCTAACGCAGCAGACAGACATGTATCATTCGGCCCAGGCCCAAGAGCCCCGTCCCGCGACCTAAAATACCGGTCAATAGGACACAGGTAAATCTCACCCCAACCGACGACCACCAGACCTCTCACAAGGTGCATTCCTCATGTGTTGTGTTTATTTTTATAAGATAAGCTGCTGAAGCAATTTATCAATGAACTTAAATGTCATTTTCTGAATAACTGCAGTGTGCATGGCCTAGGGCAAATGAGACAGGAAAGGTATTCGTCATTGTCACAGGCTGCCCCAGCACATCAACACCGCACGGATGACCTCAAGCCGGCCTGCCAGGCCCAACCCAACCCACGAGGCTGACCAGTGACGTCGTCCCGCCAGGACCAACCCCGCTGCAGCAACACCTATAGTTAGTCGACGCCACCCAATCCCGATTGACCTGTGCCCCCTATAGTGTTTAGGTGCTGATGACGTTTCTTGTATTAGAAATACGCCTGTCTTTGCTATTGTCAGGCAGAGCGCTCTCGTAGGTTGCAGAGTTCTTTGCATGCCTTATTCTTGGATAAACTCCCACTTACGCTCACCCGCACTCTGTCTTGGTCTTATTCCCACTACGGGAGAGTCCCTTCTTGTCTCTCATTGCGGGGAGGATCGTGCTGAATTGGGGGCGCTTCCCTTCACCTGTGTGGGGGCTTGTCCAGCCCCCGGCAGGCTTGCACTGAGCTCCTTGTATTGGCCATGGAGTTGCCCTGGGCACTGTCTGCCTGTGTGGGCGCTTGTCCAGCCCCTGGCCGGCATGCACTGAGCTCCTTGTATTGCCCGGGGACTAGCCCTGGGCTGTGTATGCCTGTGTGGGCACTTGTCCAGCCCCTGGCCGGCTTGCACTGAGCTCTTTGTATTGCTAGGGGACTAGCCCTGGGCTCGGTCTGCCTGTGTGGGGGTTTGTCCAGCCCCCGGCAGGCTTGCACTGAGCTCCTTGTATTGCCCATGGAGTTGCCCTGGGCACTGTCTGCCTGTGTGGGCGCTTGTCCAGCCCCTGGCCGGCTTGCACTGAGCTCCTTGTATTGCCCGGGGACTAGCCCTGGGCTCTGTATGCCTGTGTGGGCGCTTGTCCAGCTCCTGGCCGGCTTGCACTGTGCTCCTTGTATTGCCCGGGGACTAGCCCTTGCCTCTGTCTGCCTGTATGGGGCTTGTCCAGCTCCCGGCCGGCTTGCACTGAGCTCCTTGTATTACCCGGGGACTAGCCCTGGGCTCTGTTTGCCTGTGTTGGGGCTTGTCCAGCACCTGGCTGGCTTACACTGAGCTCCTTGTATTCCTCGGGGACTAGCCCTGGGCTCTGTCTGTCTGTGTGGGGCTTGTCCAGCTCCTGGCCGGCTTGCACTGAGCACCTTGTATTGCTCGGGGACTAGCCCTGGGCTCTCTCTACCTGTGTGGGGGCTTGTACAGCCGCCGGCCGGCTTGCACTGAGCTTCTTCTATTGCTCGGGGACTAACCCTGGGCTCTCTCTGCCTGTGTGGGGGCTTGTCCAGCTCCCGGCCGGCTTGCACTGAGCTCCTTGTATTGCCCTGGGACGAGACCTGGGCTATGTCTGCCTATTTGGGGGCTTGTCCAGCCCCCGGCTGGCTTGCACTGAGCTCCTTGTATTGCCCGGGGACTACCCCAGGGCTATGTCTGCCTGTGTGAGGGCTTGTCCAGCCCCCGGCCGGCTTGCACTGAGCTCCTTGTATTGCCCAGCGACTAGCCCTGGGCTATTTTTCTGCCTGTGTGGGGGTCTTGTCCATCCCCCGGCCGGCTTGCACTGAGCTCCCTGTATTGCCCAGGGACTAGCCCTGTGCTCTGTCTGCCTGTGTGGGGGCTTGTCCAGCCCCTGGCCGGCTTGCACAGAGCTCCTTGTATTGCCCACGAACTAGCCTTGAGCTCTGTCTGCCTGTGTGGGGGCTTGTCCACCCCCCCGGCCGGCTTGCACTGAGCTCCTTGTATTGCCCAGGGAATAGCCCTGGGCTCTGTCTGCCTGTGTGAGGGCTTGTCCAGCCCCCAGCCGGCTTGCACTGAGCTCTTTGTACCCTGGGTTCTGTCTGCCTGTGTGGGGGCTTGTCCAGCCCCTTGGGCTCTGTCTGCCTGTGTCGGGGCTTGTCCAACCCCCGGCCGGCTTGCACTGAGCTCCTTCTATTGCCCGGGGACTAGCCCAGGGCTATGTCTGCCTGTGTGGGTGCTTGTCCAGCCCCTGGCCGGCTTGCACTGAGCTCCTTGTATTGCCTGGGGACTAGCCCTGGGCTATGTCTGCCTGTGTGGGGGCTTGTCCAGCCCTTGGCCGGCTTGCACTGAGCACCTTGTATTGCCCAGGGACTAGCCCTGGGCTCTGTCTTCCTGTGTGGTGGCTTGTCCAGCCCCCAGCAGGCTTGTCCTGAGCTCCTTGTATTGCCCGGGGACTAGCCCCGGGCTATGTCTGCCTGTGTGAGGGCTTGTCCAGCCTCCGGGAGGCTGGCACTGAGCTCCTTGGATTGCCCGGGGACTAGCCCTGGGCTCTGTCTTCCTGTGTGAGGGCTTGTCCAGCCACCGGCAGGCTTGCACTGAGCTCCTTCTATTGCCCGGGGACTAGCCCCGGGCTCTGTCTTCCTGTGTGAGGGGTTGTCCAGCCCCGGCTGGCTTGCACTGACCACCTTCTATTTCACGCGGACTAGCCCCTGGCTCTGTCTGCCTGTGTGAAGGGTTGTCCAGCCCCCAGCCGGCTTGCACTGAACTCCTTGTATTGCCCGGGGACTAGCGCCGGGCTCTGTCTGCCTGAGTGGGTGCTTGTCCAGCCCCCGGACGGCTTGCACTGAGCTCCTTGTATTGCCCGGGGACTAGCCCTGGGCTCTGTCTGCCTGTGTGGGGGATTGTTCAGCCCCTGGTCGGCTTGCACTGAGCTCCTTGTATTCCTCGGGGACTAGCCCTGGGCTCTGTCTGTCTGTGTGGGGCTTTTCCAGCTCCTGGCCGGCTTGCACTGAGCACCTTGTATTGCTCGGGGACTAGCCCTGGGCTCTCTCTGCCTGTGTGGGGGCTTGTACAGCCCCTGGCCGGCTTGCACTGAGCTTCTTCTATTGCTCGGGGACTAGCCCTGGGCTCTCTCTGCCTGTGTGGGGGCTTGTCCAGCTCCCGGCCGGCTTGCACTGAGCTCCTTGTATTGCCCGGGGACTACCCCTGGGCTATGTCTGCCTGTGTGAGGGCTTGTCCAGCCCCCGGCCGGCTTGCACTGAGCTCCTTGTATTGCCCAGCGACTAGCCCTGGGCTATGTCTGCCTGTGTGGGGGCTTGTCCAGCCCTTGGCCGGCTTGCACTGAGCTCCTTGTATTGCCCAGGGACAAGCCCTGGGCTCTGTCTTCCTGTGTGGTGGCTTGTCCAGCCCCCAGCAGGCTTGTCCTGAGCTCCTTGTATTGCCCGGGGACTAGCCCCGGGCTATGTCTGCCTGTGTGAGGGCTTGTCCAGCCACCGGCAGGCTTGCACTGAGCTCCTTCTATTGCCCGGGGACTAGCCCCAGGCTCTGTCTTCCTGTGTGAGGGGTTGTCCAGCCCCGGCTGGCTTGCACTGACCGCCTTTTATTTCCCGCGGACTAGCCCCTGGCTCTGTCTGCCTGTGTGAAGGGTTGTCCAGCCCCCGTCCGGCTTGCACTGAACTCCTTGTATTGCCCAGGGACTAGCGCCGGGCTCTGTCTGCCTGAGTGGGTGCTTGTCCAGCCCCCGGACGGCTTGCACTGAGTTCCTTGTATTGCCAAGGGACTAGCCCTGGGCTCTGTCTGCCTGTGTGGGGGATTGTTCAGCCCCTGGTCGGCTTGCACTGAGCTCCTTGTATTCCTCGGGGACTAGCTCTGGGCTCTGTGTGTCTGTGTGGGGCTTTTCCAGCTCCTGGCCGGCTTGCACTGAGCACCTTGTATTGCTCGGGGACTAGCCCTGGGCTCTCTCTGCCTGTGTTGGGGCTTGTACAGCCCCCGGCCGGCTTGCACTGAGCTTCTTCTATTGCTCGGGGACTAGCCCTGGGCTCTCTCTGCCTGTGTGGGGCTTGTCCTGCCCCCGGCCGGCTTGCACTGAGCTCCTTGTATTGCCCGGGGACTACCCCTGGGCTATGTCTGCCTGTGTGAGGGCTTGTCCAGCCTCCGGGAGGCTGGCACTGAGCTCCTTGGATTGCCCGGCGACTAGCCCCAGGCTCTGTCTTCCTGTGTGAGGGCTTGTCCAGCCACCGGCAGGCTTGCACTGAGCTCCTTCTATTGCCCGGGGACTAGCCCCGGGCTCTGTCTTCCTGTGTGAGGGGTTGTCCAGCCCCGACTGGATTGCATTGACCTCCTTCTATTTCCCGCGGACTAGCCCCTGGCTCTGTCTGCCTGTGTGAAGGGTTGTCCAGCCCCCGGCCGGCTTGCACTGAACTCCTTGTATTGCCCGGGGACTAGCGCCAGGCTCTGTCTGCCTGAGTGTGTGCTTGTCCAGCCCCCGGACGGCTTGCACTGAGCTTCTTCTATTGCTCGGGGACTAGCCCTGGGCTCTCTCTGCCTGTGTGGGGGCTTGTCCAGCTCCCGGCCGGCTTGCACTGAGCTCCTTGTATTGCCCGGGGACTACCCCTGGGCTATGTCTGCCTGTGTGAGGGCTTGTCCAGCCCCCGGCCGGCTTGCACTGAGCTCCTTGTATTGCCCAGCGACTAGCCCTGGGCTATTTCTGCCTGTGTGGGGGTCTTGTCCAGCCCCCGGCCGGCTTGCACTGAGCTCCCTGTATTGCCCGGGGACTACCCCTGGGCTCTGTCTGTCTGTGTGAGGGCTTGTCCAGCCCCCGGCCGGCTTGCACTGAGCTCCTTGTATTGCCCAGTGACTAGCCCTGGGGTATGTCTGCCTGTTTGGGAGCTTGTCCAGCCTCCGGCTGGCTTGCACTGAGCTCCTTGTATTGCCCGGGGACTACCCCTGGGCTAGGTCTGCCTGTGTGAGGGCTTGTCCAGCCCCCGGCCGGCTTGCACTGAGCTCCCTGTATTGCCCAGCAACTAGCCCTGGGCTATTTCTGCCTGTGCGGGGGTCTTGTCCAGCCCCCGGCCGGCTTCCACTGATGTCCCTGTATTGCCCAGGGACTAGCCCTGTGCTCTGTCTGCCTGTGTGGGGGCTTGTCCAGCCCCTGGCCGGCTTGCACTGAGCTCCTTGTATTGCCCAACGACTCGCCCTGGGCTCTGTCTGCCTGTGTGACGGCTTGTCCAGCCCATGGCCGGCTTGCAAAGAGCTCCTTGTATTGCCCGTGGACTAGCCTTGAGCTCTCTCGGCCTGTGTGGGGGCTTGTCCACTCCCCCGACCGGCTTGCACTGAGCTCCTTGAATTGCCCAGGGGCTAGCCCTGGGCTCTGTCTGCCTGTGTGAGGGCTTGTCCAGCCCCCAGCCGGCTTGCACTGAGCTCTTTGTACCCTGGGTTCTGTCTGCCTGTGTGGGGGCTTGTCCAGCCCCTTGGGCTCTGTCTGCCTGTGTCGGGTCTTGTCCAGCCCCCGGCCGGCTTGCACTGAGCTCCTTCTATTGCCCGGGGACTAGCTCAGGGCTATGTCTGCCTGTGTGGGGGCTTGTCCAGCCCCTGGCCGGCTTGCACTGAGCTCCTTGTATTGCCTGGGGACTAGCCCTGGGCTATGTCTGCCTGTGTGGGGGCTTGTCCAGCCCTTGGCCGGCTTGCACTGAGCTCCTTGTATTGCCCAGTGACTATCCCTGGGCTCTGCCTTCCTGTGTGGTGGCTTGTCCAGCCCCCAGCAGGCTTGTCCTGAGCTCCTTGTATTGCCCGGGGACTAGCCCCGGGCTATGTCTGCCTGTGTGAGGGCTTGTCCAGCCTCCGGCAGGCTTGCACTGACCTCCTTGGATTGCCCGTGGACTAGCCCCGGGCTCTGTCCTCCTGTGTGAGGGCTTGTCCAGCCACCGGCAGGCTTGCACTGAGCTCCATCTATTGCCCGGGGATTAGCCCCGGGCTCTGTCTTCCTGTGTGAGGGGTTGTCCAGCCCCCGGCTGGCTTGCACTGACCGCCTTCTATTGCCCGTGGACTAGCCCCTGGCTCTGTCTGCCTGTGTGAAGGGTTGTCCAGCCCCCGGCCGGCTTGCACTGAGATCCTTGTATTGCCTGGGGACTAGCGCCGGGCTCTGTCTGCCTGAGTGGGTGCTTGTCCAGCCCCCGGACGGCTTGCACTGAGCTCCTTGTATTGTCCGGGGACTAGTCCTGGGCTCTGTCTGCCTGTGTGGGGGATTGTCCAGCCCCCGGCTGGCTTGCACTGAGTTCTTTGTATTGTCCGGGGAATAGCCCTGGGCTCTGTCTGCCTTTGTGAGGGCTTGTCCAGCCCCCGGCCGGCTTGCACTGAGCTCCTTGTATTGCCCGGGGACTAGCCTTGGTCTCTGTCTGCCTGAGTGAGGGCTTGTCCAGCCCCCGGCCGGCTTGCACTGAGCTCCTTGTATATCCCCGGGACTAGCCCTGGGCTCTGTCTGCCTGTGTGGGGGCTTGTCCAGCCCCCGGCCGGCTTGCACTGAGCTCCTTGTATATCCCGGGGACTAGCCCTGGGCTCTGCCTGTGTGGGGGGTTTGTCCAGACCCCGGCCGGCTTGCATTGAGCCCCTTGTATTGCCCGGGGACTAGCCCTGGGCTCTGTCTGCTTGTGTGGGGGCTTGTCCAGCCCCTGGCCAGCTTGCACTGAGCTCCTTGTATTGCGTGGGGACTAGCCCTGGGCTCTGTCTGCCTGTGTGGGGGCTTGTCCAGCCCCTGGCCGGCTTGCACTGAGCTCCTTGTATATCCCGGGGACTAGCCCTGGGCTCTGTCTGCCTGTGTGGGGGCTTGTCCAGCCCCCGGCCGGCTTGCACTGAGCTCCTTGTATTGCCCGGGGACTAGCCCTGGGCTCTGTCTGCCTGTGTGAGGGCTTGTCCAGCCCCCGGCCGGCTTGCACTGAGCTCCTTGTATTGCCCGGGGACTAGTCCTGGGCTCTGTCTGCCTGTGTGGGGGATTGTCCAGCCCCCGGACGGCTTGCACTGAGCTCCTTGTATTGCCCGGGGACTAGCCCTGGGCTCTGTCTGCCTGTGTGAGGGCTTCTCCAGCCCCCGGCCGGCTTGCACTGAGCTCCTTGTATTGCCCGGGGACTAGCCCTGGGCTCTGTCTGCCTGTGTGAGGGCTTGACCAGCCCCCGCCCGGCTCGCACTGAGCTCCTTGTATTGCCCGGGGACTAGCCCTGGTCTCTGTCTGCCTGTGTGAGGGCTTGACCAGCCCCCGGCCGGCTCGCACTGAGCTCCTTGTATATCCCCGGGACTAGCCCTGGGCTCTGTCTGCCTGTGTAGGGGCTTGTCCAGCCCCCGGCCGGCTCGCACTGAGCTCCTTGTATATCCCGGGGACTAGCCCTGGGCTCTGTCTGCCTGTGTGGGGGCTTGTCCAGCCCCCGGCTGGCTTGCACTGAGCTCCTTGTATATCCCGGGGACTAGCCCTGGGCTTTGTCTGCCAGTGTGGGGGCTTGTCCAGACCCCGGCTGGCTTGCACTGAGCCCCTTGTATTGCCCGGGGACTAGTCCTGAGCTCTGTCTGCCTGTGTGGGGGCTTGTCCAGCCCCCGGCCGGCTTGCACTGAGCTCCTTGTATTGCCCGGGGACTAGCCCTGGGCTCTGTCTGCCTGTGTGAGGGCTTGTCCAGCCCCCGGCCGGCTTGCACTGAGCTCCTTGTATTGCCCGGGGACTAGTCCTGGGCTCTGTCTGCCTGTGTGGGGGATTGTCCAGCCCCCGGACGGCTTGCACTGAGCTCCTTGTATTGCCCGGGGACTAGCCCTGGGCTCTGTCTGCCTGTGTGAGGGCTTGTCCAGCCCCCGGCCGGCTTGCACTGAGCTCTTTGTATTGCCCAGGGACTAGCCCTGGGCTCTGTCTGCCTGTGTGTGGGATTGACCAGCCCCCGGCCGGCTCGCACTTAGCTCCTTGTATTGCCCGGGGACTAGCCCTGGTCTCTGTCTGCCTGAGTGAGTGCTTGTCCAACCCCCGGCCGGATTGCAATGAGCTCCTTGTATTGCCCCGGGACTAGCCCTGGGCTCTGTCTGCCTGTGTGGGGGCTTGTCCAGCCCCCGGCCGGCTTGCACTGAGCTCTTTGTATTGCCCGGGGACTAGCCCTGGGCTCTGTCTGCCTGTGTGAGGGCTTGTCCAGCCCCCGGCCAGCTTGCACTGAGCTCCTTGTATTGCCCGGGGACTAGCCCTGGGCTCTGTCTGCCTGTGTGAGGGCTTGACCAGCCCCCGGCCAGCTCGCACTGAGCTCCTTGTATTGCCCGGGGACTAGCCCTGGTGTCTGTCTGCTTGAGTGAGGGCTTGTCCAGCCCCCAGCCGGATTGCACTGAGCTCCTTGTATTGCCCGGGGACTAGCCCTGGGCTCTGTCTGCCTGTGTGGGGGCTTGGCCAGCCCCCGGCCGGCTTGCAATGAGCTCCTTGTATATCCCGGGGACTAGCCTTGGGCTCTGTCTGCCTGTGTGGGGCTTGGCCAGCCCCCGGCCGGCTTGCACGGAGCTCCTTGTATTGCCCGGGGACTAGCCCTGGGCTCTGTCTGCCTGTGTGTGGGCTTGTCCAGCTCCCGGCCGGCTTGCACTGAGCTCCTTGTAATGCCCGAGGACTAGCCCTGGGCTCTGTTTGCCTGTGTGGTGGCTTGTCCAGCCCCTGGCCGGCTTGCACTGATCTCCTTGTATTGCCCGGGGACTAGCCCTGGGCTCTGTCTGCCTGTGTCGGGGCTTGTCCAGCCCATGGCCGGCTTGCACTGAGCTCTTTGTATTGCTTGGGGACTAGCCCTGGGCTCGGTATGCCTGTATGGGGGCTTGTCCAGCCCCCGACAGGCTTGCACTGATCTCCTTGTATTGCCCATGGAGTTGCCCTGGGCTCTGTCTGCCTGTGTGGGCGCTTGTCCAGCCCCTGGCCGGCTTGCACTGAGCTCCTTGTATTTCCCGGGGACTAGCCCTGGGCTCTGTATGTCTGTGTGCGCGCTTGTCCAGCTCCTGGCCGGCTTCCACTGAGCTCCTTGTATTGCCCGGGTACTAGCCCTGGGCTCTGTCTGCCTGTGTTGGGGCTTGTCCAGCCCCTGGCCGGCTTACACTGAGCTCCTTGTATTGCCCGGGGACTAGCCCTGGGCTCTGCCTGCCAGTATGGGTGATTGTTCAGCCCCTGGTCGGCTTGCACTGAGCTCCTTGCATTCCTCGGGGACTAGCCCTGGGCTCTGTCTGTCTGTGTGGGGCTTTTCCAGCTCCTGGCCGGCTTGCACTGAGCTCCTTGTATTGCTCGGGGACTAGCCCTGGGCTCTCTCTGCTGTGTGGGGGCTTGTACAGCCCCCGGCCGGCTTGCACTGAGCTCCTTGTATTGCTCAGGGACCATCCCTGGGCTCTCTCTGCCTGTGTGGGGGCTTGTACAGCCACTGGCCGGCTTGCACTGAGCTCCTTGTATTGCCGGGGACTAGCCCTGGGCTCTCTCTGCCCGTGTGGGGGCTTGTCCAGCCCCTGGCCGGCTTGCACTGAGCTCCTTGTATTGCTCAGGGACCATCCCTGGGCTCTCTCTGCCTGTGTGGGGGCTTGTCCAGCTCCTGGCCGGCTTGCACTGAGCTCCTTGTATTGCTCGGGGACTAGCCCTGGGCTCTCTCTGCCTGTGTGGGGGCTTGTCCAGCTCCCAGCCGGCTTGCACTGAGCTGCTTGTATTGCTCAGAGACCATCCGTGGGCTCTCTCTGCCTGTGTGGGGGCTTGTACAGCCACTGGCCAGCTTGCACTGAGCTCCTTGTATTGTCCGGGGACAAGCGCTGGGCTCTGTCTGCCTGTGTGGGGGCTTGTCCTGCCCCCGGCCGGCTTGCACTGAGCTCCTTCTATTGATCGGGGACTAGCCCTGGGCTCTCTCTGCCTGTGTGGGGGCTTGGCCAGCAGCTGGCAGGCTTGCACTGAGCTCCTTGTTTTGCCCATGGAGTTGCCCTGGGCTCTGTCTGCCTGTGTGGGCGCTTGTCCAGCCCCTGGCCGGCTTGCACTGAGCTCCTTGTATTGCCCGGGGACTAGCCCTTGCCTCTGTCTGCCTGTGTGGGGCTTGTCCAGCTCCCGGCTGGCTTGCACTGAGCTCCTTGTATTGCCCGGGGACTAGCCCTGGGCTCTGTTTGCCCGTGTTGGGGCTTGGCCAGCAGCTGGCCGGCTTGCACTGATCTCCTTGTATTGCCCGGGGACTAGCCCTGGGCTCTGTCTGCCTGTGTCGGGGCTTGTCCAGCCCATGGCCGGCTTGCACTGAGCTCTTTGTATTGCTTGGGGACTAGCCCTGGGCTCGGTCTGCCTGTATGGGGGCTTGTCCAGCCCCCGGCAGGCTTGCACTGAGCTCCTTGTATTGCCCATGGAGTTGCCCTCGGCTCTGTCTGCCTGTGTGGGCGCTTGTCCAGCCCCTGGCCGGCTTGCACTGAGCTCCTTGTATTGCCCGGGGACTAGCCCTTGCCTCTGTCTGCCTGTGTGGGGCTTGTCCAGCTCCCGGTCGGCTTGCACTGAGCTCCTTGTATTTCCCGGGGACTAGCCCTGGGCTCTGTATGCCTGTGTGGGCGCTTGTCCAGCTCCTGGCCTTCTTGCACTGAGCTCCTTGTATTGCCCGGGGACTAGCCCTGGGCTCTGTCTGCCTATGTTGGGGCTTGTCCAGCCCCCGGCCGGCTTGCACTGAGCTCCTTGTATTGCCCGGGGACTATCCCTGGGCTCTGTCTGCCTGTGTGGGGGCTTGTCCAGCCCCTGGCTGGCTTGCACTGAGCTCCTTGTATTGCGCGGGGACTAGCCCTGGGCTCTGTTTGCCTGTGTGGTGGCTTGTCCAGCCCCTGGCCGGCTTGCACTGATCTCCTTGTATTGCCCGGGGACTAGCCCTGGGCTCTGTCTGCCTGTGTCGGGGCTTGTCCAGCCCATGGCCGGCTTGCACTGTGCTCTGTCTATTGCGCGGGGAATAGCCCTGGGCTCTGTCTGCCTGTGTGTGGGCTTGTCCAGCTCCCGGCCGGCTTGCACTGAGCTCCTTGTATTGCCCGAGGACTAGCCCTGGGCTCTGTTTGCCTGTGTGGTGGCTTGTCCAGCCCCTGGCCGGCTTGCACTGATCTCCTTGTATTGCCCGGGGACTAGCCCTGGGCTCTGTCTGCCTGTGTCGGGGCTTGTCCAGCCCATGGCCGGCTTGCACTGAGCTCTTTGTATTGCTTGGGGACTAGCCCTGGGCTCGGTCTGCCTGTATGGGGGCTTGTCCAGCCTCCGACAGGCTTGCACTGATCTCCTTGTATTGCCCATGGAGTTGCCCTGGGCTCTGTCTGCCTGTGTGGGCGCTTGTCCAGCCCCTGGCCGGCTTGCACTGAGCTCCTTGTATTTCCCGGGGACTAGCCCTGGGCTCTGTATGCCTGTGTGGGCGCTTGTCCAGCTCCTGGCCGGCTTGCACTGAGCTCCTTGTATTGCCCGGGGACTAGCCCTGGGCTCTGTCTGCCTGTGTTGGGGCTTGTCCAGCACCTGGCCGGCTTACACTGAGCTCCTTGTTTTGCCCGGGGACTAGCCCTGGGCTCTGCCTGCCAGTATGGGTGATTGTTCAGCCCCTGGTCGGCTTGCACTGAGCTCCTTGCATTCCTCGGGGACTAGCCCTGGGCTCTGTCTGTCTGTGTGGGGCTTTTCTAGCTCCTGGCCGGCTTGCACTGAGCTCCTTGTATTGCTCGGGGACTAGCCCTGGGCTCTCTCTGCCTGTGTGGGGGCTTGTACAGCCCCCGGCCGGCTTGCACTGAGCTCCTTGTATTGCTCAGGGACCATCCCTGGGCTCTCTCTGCCTGTGTGGGGGCTTGTACAGCCACTGGCCGGCTTGCACTGAGCTCCTTGTATTGCCGGGGACTAGCCCTGGGCTCTCTCTGCCCGTGTGGGGGCTTGTCCAGCCCCCGGCAGGCTTGCACTGAGCTCCTTGTTTTGCCCATGGAGTTGCCCTGGGCTCTGTCTGCCTGTGTGGGCGCTTGTCCAGCCCCTGGCCGGCTTGCACTGAGCTCCTTGTATTGCCCGGGGACTAGCCCTTGCCTCTGTCTGCCTGTGTGGGGCTTGTCCAGCTCCCGGCTGGCTTGCACTGAGCTCCTTGTATTGCCCGGGGACTAGCCCTGGGCTCTGTTTGCCCGTGTTGGGGCTTGGCCAGCAGCTGGCCGGCTTGCACTGATCTCCTTGTATTGCCCATGGAGTTGCCCTCGGCTCTGTCTGCCTGTGTGGGCGCTTGTCCAGCCCCTGGCCGGCTTGCACTGAGCTCCTTGTATTGCCCGGGGACTAGCCCTTGCCTCTGTCTGCCTGTGTGGGGCTTGTCCAGCTCCCGGCCGGCTTGCACTGAGCTCCTTGTATTTCCCGGGGACTAGCCCTGGGCTCTGTATGCCTGTGTGGGCGCTTGTCCAGCTCCTGGCCTGCTTGCACTGAGCTCCTTGTATTGCCCGGGGACTAGCCCTGGGCTCTGTCTGCCTATGTTGGGGCTTGTCCAGCCCCTGGCCGGCTTGCACTGAGCTTCTTCTATTGCTCGGGGACTAGCCCTGGGCTCTCTGCCTGTGTGGGGGATTGTCCAGCTCCTGGCCGGCTTGCACTGAGCTCCTTGTATTGCCCGGGGACTAGCCCTGGGCTCTGTCTGCCTATGTTGGGGCTTGTCCAGCCCCTGGCCGGCTTACACTGAGCTCCTTGTATTGCCCGGGGACTATCCCTGGGCTCTGTCTGCCTGTATGGGGGATTGTTCAGCCCCTGGTCGGCTTGCACTGAGCTCCTTGTATTCCTTGGGGACTAGCCCTGGGCTCTGTCTGTCTGTGTGGGGCTTGTCCAGCTCCTGGCCGGCTTGCACTGAGCTTCTTATATTGCTCGGGGACTAGCCCTGGGCTCTCTGCCTGTGTGGGGGATTGTCCAGCTCCTGGCCGGCTTGCACTGAGCTCCTTGTATTGCCCGGGGACTAGCCCTGGGCTCTGTTTGCCTATGTTGGGGCTTGTCCAGCCCCTGGCCGGCTTACACTGAGCTCCTTGTATTGCCCGGGGACTAGCCCTGGGCTCTGTCTGCCTGAATGGGGGATTGTTCAGCCCCTGGTCAGCTTGCACTGAGCTCCTTGTATTACTCGGGGTGTGCCTGTGTGGGGGCTTGTCCAGCTCCTGGCCGTCTTGCACTGAGCTCCTTGTATTGCCCGGGGACTAGCCCTGGGCTCTGTCTGCCTGTGTGGGGGCTTGTCCAGCCCCCGGCCAGCTTGCACTGAGCTCCTTGTAATACCCGGGGACTAGCCCTGAGCTCTGTCTGCCTGTTTGGGGGCTTGTCCAGCCCCAGGCTGGCTTGCACTGAGCTCCTTGTATTGCTCGGGAACTAGCCCTGGGCTGTGTCTGCCTGTGTGGGGGGCTTGTCCAGCCCCCGGCCGGCTTGCACTGAGCTCTTTGTATTGCCCGGGGATTAGCCCTGGCCTCTGTCTGCCTGTGTGATGGCTTGTCCTGCCCCTGGCCGGCTTGCACTGAGCTCCTTCTATTGCTCGGGGACTAGCCCTGGTGTTAGGGAGAATTCTCTGTAAGGCTAATTTCCCAAACCTAGTGAGTCCCTCAGCAGCTTTGCTGGATTTTTGGGGTTTATTTTATTCTCTCCTGCTAAGAGTGAGATTCTTTTGCTCCCACTCTTAGACATGATTTGAGGTGTTCCTTTAACTTTCCATGTGTTTTATGGGCTATGGGGTCTTTTACTCCATAGGGTCTCATGTTATTTTTGATGTGGGTTACACAGCACCCTACGTGCCATAACCCAGGGGTGTCGTAGCGACCCCCCAACATAGACTCCATACCCTGGGACTGACTACTGTCTCCCAGGGCATGTAAAGTCACCATTGGCTTTGCTAGTCCCAAATTATGAACAGAAACCAGTACAAACCATCATATTGTGGACCTACTGGTCGGGACAATTCGATTGCCCCGGGGTCTGTTGTTCGAGGGGGCACGTCTCCGTCCCCCCTGATCGAGTTTTGGCTGGTGGCAGTGGATACTACTTTTTATATTCGACCGCGAATATATCTCTATGGGATTTTCCCATTGTTCGAGGCTACCAACTTTAATTATTTAATTCTTATTGCCTCGAACATACCGTCGGTTTCTTTATTTAATATCAATTTGCCTGTTGGTATTTTTTGCAAGAACTTGATTCTAAAATTGCGTTTGTGTTCTCTTCTGTGACTCCAACCCAAGTCGAGCCCTTTGTTCCACTTTTTGGCGGGCTTCTCCACAGAAGCCTCCAAAAGTGGTGCAACTCTGTCTGGGTACCACAGGGGGTGTGGGAGGGGGTTTAGGCACCCTGGACTGAGTTACCTTGGTAACTCAAGTCGCACTCTTGTGTGACTGGCCCAAGTGATGAGCCGGCCTGCTCATCACTTAGCATGTTTGATTGACAGCTAGGCTGAGTGAATGGGGTTGTGCTGCATAAAAGCAGGGCTTTGGGGACTGGAACTTCAGAAGTCGCCACAGGACCGAAGAATCCGAGGAGGGAGAAGCTGAGCCGGCCTGCAACGATGACACCACCGGTGGAGTCCTGCTGAACCGTCTCACCACTTTTCCCAACAACAGAGGAGAGCTCCAGCCCGGAGAGTCTTCTTCCTTCGACTGGTGGGGATAACCAGACTACCTACTTTTCGCCTTCCTGGAGCATCTCGTGGCCGCCTTGCATGTGCCAAGCACCCCGGCAACCAGGATACCACGTTTTCACCACTACCGCGAACCGAAAGGGTAGTACCTTTGTACCGGAGAACTCTGCGGCTGGTTACTTCCCTGGCAGTGCAACGACCTTCATTCTTCCTCCACAACGAGATCTTCTCTTACTCTGGACGACGCTGTGACTTGCACCCGCTGCCAGGAACAACTGCCCCTGCTGGAGGATCCTCTCCATTTAAGGTACCGTGTTCCGCCTGGCTTCCCTTGCAACCATTTGAACGGAGTGTATTAAATCATCGTCTCTCGAACCTGGGTTAGCCTGGGACACCTTAGCTAACTTTTCTGCACTGAACTAAACCTTTTTCGAACTACCTCCACAAACTTCAAAGACTCTGTGCAACTGTCTGATCTTGGGCATCTTCTGCCCAGCTCCCTTGAAAGTGGGCCTGGCGCCTAAACTTCCTTGCTCACCAGTAGACTGTGCCTTCTTAAACTTGCTGTGGTTCTTTAAAAAGTGTTTAGTGTGTATGCTTCCATAATTCTGCTTTTCCCTCCCTTTTTATTTAACTTGTTGGAGTGCCATCGAATGTTAAGCGCTCACCTCTGTCTGGAAATAAGTGGTGTTAACTAAGACTTGTCCAACAAGTAATCAGGGATGTACCTATGATAATAGTGATTGTGTTTTGAACTTATCTTACCAATTTAGTGCTAGTGTGTTTTATAAGTGTGTGTTAAATAAATAATGATATACTTTTACACCCAAGCTCTGGTCAGTGTTTGCTTGTGCTACTGTATTTCTGTACCTATTTTGTATGCTCTGTATACTGCCTAACTCTTCTTGAGGGAAGTCTGACTGCTCAGCCACAGCTACCAAATGAATCTGTGTGGTACAGACTGCTACCAAGTGGGTTTACTGCCAAACACTTGTAGTCTTTAATCTTTTGCAGTGGCCCTAAGGGAACTGCACAGGTTTCTGCCTAACACTGGTGTACAGCGGTGGGATTTGTATTGAGTATACATTTTAGTGTGCTTAGAGATACCTTAGTGCAACTAACCACAAAGCTTAGCACTAAAAGAAGTATTTTCTAAAACCTTGTCAACTATGGAAAGTTATAGTCAAGAGTCCCTTGCTATAAAAACAGCTGTTTGTTTAAGAGTTCTCTGTAAGCATAAGAATCTCCTGACTAAAGGCAAGAAAATGGAGCTAATAGAAAGGTTGTTAGCAAACCAAAGTCTGGATGATGGTTCAGAGGAACCTACCACTCCAGCAACTGTAGATAACAGCAATGATATTGATATGAATGTTAGTATTGATAACTTGGAGTCAGAAGCAGAAGAGGAGGTTGAAGATGTTAGAGTTGTCTCCCCTGGGCCTCGACCTGCCCTGCCAGCTGTGCCTCCTGGACCCTTACCAGGTCCCACACTTAATCCTCAAGATATGGAACTAGAGAAAATGAAGCTTGAATTAGAATTCAAAAGAATTAATGCTCAAACAGAACAACGGCACCAAGAACTAAGGCTCAGAGAAATGGAGCTCAACCATGAGCTACAAATGAAAAAATTGTCTGTGGAAAGTGCTTCTCTCTCCGAATCCTCTAGGAGTTCCAGTCCCAAAACACCCCGGATGCCTAAGGAGTTGGTGGGTATGTATGAACCTAAGTTGGATGTGTTGGACTGGTTGAGTTTGTTTGAATATAATCATGGGTTCCAGAACATTGCAGGAAATGAGTTACTTTCCTGGTTGTTCTCTAGGCTCCCCCCTGTTGCAACTGATGTGGTAATGGAGTTGGGGGAGGAGGATAAGAAGGATTATGAATGTGTGAAACTAGCTTTGATAGCTAGATTTGGGAAGACCCCTTCCCAGTACCTTAAGAGGTTTAGGACCCTCAAAAAGCATGATGGTACCCCTTGGGCTACCTGGGTGAGTGAAAGTTTGAAGAATTTAGAGGGATTGATTAAGGGTTACAAGGTGAACACTTATGAGGGAATGAAGAATCTTATGATGTTGGAGTCAATTTATGATGCCTGCTCCCCTGAGTTCAGACAGCACTTGGCTGATTCAAAGGAATTAGATTCCAGGAAACTAGCTAAGGCTGCTGACTTGTGGGTTGCCAACCGGGCTACTCACAAGGACTCTGTGGTAACTCAGAAAAAGGATGAGGGAAAGCAGCCAAAAAAGGACTCCAAAGAGAATTCTAATAATTCCAATCCCAAAGAGGGACCCAAGCAGGGCAATAAGGGTAAACCACAAGGGAAACCAAATCAGAGTAGTGTACCCTCTGGTGGTAAACCAGAAGGAGGTCAGAGCAAGCCACTGTTCCAGAAAGCATTTGGTAAATGCTTTGTTTGTGGCTCGCCTGACCATGTGAAAGGAGATCCCAGATGTAAGGGTAAACCTTCAGGGGTCCAGCTTGTCTCCTTAGCCTTCGCTCCAGAGGAGGAAGTACAAATGGCAAATGGAAACTTTCTACTGCTGGCTGATGAACCCATTGGAGTCTCAGCCAGTGTGTCTTAAGTGTCTCTGGGTCTGTGGGAACAACATAATTTAGATGTCTATAACTCTATCCCATATAATACTAAAGAGTATTATAAGGACAGTGTCCAGATGAATGGTCAGGAGACTCCTGCCATTAGGGACACTGGGGCCAGCATAACTGTGGTGGATAAATCTTTTTTTCAGGCTGAGGATGTTGCTAAGGCACCCAAACGCCTCACCAAGTTAGCTGGAGGGCCTGTGCGGATGCTTCCCCAATTACCAGTTCTCATCCAGTGTATTGACATGACTGTAATGATACCTGTCATCATACAAAGTGAGGTGCCAGGAAGGGTTCTGTTGGGTAATGACCTGAAAACTCTTGGATTAGTGTCACATACCCCCAGACCTCCTAGTAAAAGGTTACAGGAGCTCACCAGACCTGCAAGGGAGAGAACCATGAGAGGTACTCCCAAGGAGATGATGAAGAAAGATATCACTCCTACTCCACTGGAGTTACAACTTGCTATCTCTGAACAAAAAGAAGCAAATGGGAAACCCAAGACTTCCAAGAAACAGCCAACAGCTAGCACTCCAGTGCTTCCAACAAGGACTTCCCTGAGGTTGTCCAAAGTTACCCCTGTAACTCCACCTCCAGCTGAGGCTGAGAGGGAGGTACAACCCTGTATGGTGGAACGAGACTCTAAAGAAGAGCTATTGGAAGGCCAGGAACTCATTGGAGATCTGGATCCTGTTGACCATCCTGAGCTGTATTCTTTACCGGCAGAAGGTGGACCCAACAGGGCAGACTTCAGTAAGGGACAGAGGGAATGTCCAACTTTGGAAGGTCTTCGCCAACAGGCAGATTCTCAGGCTGATGGGCAAGAGCCTGGAAAGTATAGGTTGCACTGGGAAGATGGCCTCTTCTACAGTCAACCAACCGAGTCTGCACCTGGAGACTACAAGCGGCTTGTAGTACCTCCAGGAAACAGACAACATTTCTTGCAACTGGCCCATGAGATTCCTTTGGCTGGTCACTTGAGCTACAAGAAGACCAAGGAAAGGCTCTCACTCTACATTTATTGGCCAAAAATGGGGCTGAGGTAGATAGGTTTTGCAAGAGCTGCCCTACCTGCCAGACTTCTGGTAAGGTTGGGTCCAAGAATGTGGCACCTTTAGTGCCTCTCCCAGTAGTGGGAGTCCCATTTGAGAGGGTAGGGATTGACATTGTTGGTCTCCTTGATCCCCCAACCTCCTCAGGCAACAGGTTTATCCCTGTTGTAGTAGACCATGCTACTAGGTACCCTGAGGCAATTCCTATGAGGACTGTTACAGCTCAGGCTGTGGCTAAGGCCCTCCGTGGTATTTTTACCAGGGTTGGGTTTCCTAAGGAAGTAGTCTCTGACAGGGGGTCACATTTTATGTCCCACTACATGAAAGCCATGTGAAAACCTGTGGAGTTACTTACAAGTTCTCTACTGCCTACCACCCTCAAACAAATGGGTTGGTAGAAAGGTTCAACAGAACCACGAAGAGCATGATAGGTGCTTTAGAGGATCCCCTTAAGAGAAAGTGGGACCTTCTATTGCCATGCCTTCTCTTTGCTTATAGAGAAGTCCCTCAGGAGGGAGTAGGTTATTCTCCCTTTGAACTTCTCTATGGCCATCCAGTCAGAGGTCCTTTGGCCCTGGTTAAGGAGGGGTTGGAGAGTGCTCCTTCTGCCAAGCCAGTCAGAGTGACTGACTATGTGATAGGTCTCCGAAGGAGAATGTCACAAATGATGGCAGAAGCTAGTGATAACCTGAAAGCTGGACAAGCCCTAGTCAAACATTGGCACGGCCAGAAGGCTAACATGGTTGAGGTCACTCAAGACCAGCTAGTTCTAGTTATGATCCCAACAAGGCAGAGGGCTTTGCAAGATAAATGGATGGGACCCTTCAAGGTTGTGGGTAAACTTGGAGAGGTGAACTATCTGGTGGACTTGGGCAATCCCAAGGAGGCTCCTAGAGTCTTCCACACCAACCGATTAAAGGAGTATGTCTCCAGACCTGAAGTAGGAGCCTTGCTTCTAGCTTCAACAGAAGAGGAAGAAGAGAGCGAAGCTCTATCTGATCTCCTCAGAGGCTTACCTTTAGACAAAAAGATTGAAGGAGTAAATCTCTCTTCAAATCTGACACCTGAGCAACAGGAAGAGTGCAAATCTATGTTAAATCAATTCACCAGGCTTGACCCTTTGGGGACAGCATGATATACTCACTGGTGACTGTCTGCCAGTCAAAAGCAGAGGATATAGAATGTCAGAAAATGTAAGAACCCACATTAAAGGGGAGGTCAAGAAGATGCTTGATCTCGGGCTAATAGAGCCCTCTACTAGTCCATGGTCTAGCCCAGTTGTGTTGGAACCAAAGGCAGGATCCAAAGAATTGAGATTCTGCTTGGACTATAGAGCTCTTAATGCAGTCACCAAGACTGATGCCCACCCTTTGCCAAGGACAGATGAGTTGGTGGATAGACTTGGTTCAGCCAAGTTCCTCAGCACATTTGACCTTATGTTAGGCTATTGGCAAATAGCCCTGACAGACCATGCCACGGAAAAGATTGCATTTTCTACACCAGTTGGCTTATACCAATTTAAGGTTATGCCTTTTGGATTGAAGAATGCACCCGCTACATTCCAAAGAATGGTGAATCAGGTTATGAATGGGATGGAGGACTTCTGCATGGCATACTTGGATGACATTGCAGTATTCAGCCAAATCTGAGATGAGCATGTGAACCACTTAGGATATGTTTTGCAAGCTCTTGGACAGGCCAATCTGACCATAAAGACAAGTAAATGCAAAATTGGTCAGAGTAAGGTGGTCTATCTTGGGCATGAGGTAGGAGGTGGAGAAATAAGGCCTTTGCTCAGTAAGATTGAAGCTGTGCAAAATTGGACAGCACCTACTACTCAAACCCAGGTGAGAGCTTTCCTAGGCCTCACTGGGTATTACAGGAATTTCATTGAGAACTATGGGACCATAGCTTCTCCACTGAATGTGATCTCCTCTCCAAAATCCCCTAAGCAGGTCAAATGGAATGAGGAATGCAATCAGGCCTTTGAAAACCTGAAGAAGGCTCTTTGCGAAGCACCAGTACTGAGAGCTCCTGACTACCACCAAACTTTCATTGTGCAGACACATGCTTCAAACGTAGGTTTAGGTGCAGTCCTTAGCCAACTGGATGAGAAGGGTAGGGAGCACCCTACTTGCTTCATCAGTAGAAAACGGAAGGATCCTGAGACAAGGTGGGCAACAATCGAAAGAGAATGCTTTGCTATTGTGTGGGCACTGAAGAAGTTTAGGCCATACTTGTATGGTTCTACTTTTGTTATTCAGACTGACCACCAACCCTTGAGATGGTTAATGCAAATTAAGGGATAAAATCCCAAACTATTGAGATGGTCAATCTGCCTACAAGAGTTTGATTTCACCATTGAGCACAGGTCAGGGTGCCACCATAAAAATGCGGATGGACTCTCTAGGATGTATATCATCGACTAGAGGTATGAGGTTCATCCAGGAGTGGATTAAATCCTCCTGTCCCTTAATCTGGGGGGGCCAGTGTTAGGGAGAATTCTCTGTAAGGCTAATTTCCCAAACCTAGTGAGTCCCCCAGCAGCTTTGCTGGATTTTTGGGGTTTATTTTTTTCTCTCCTGCTAAGAGTGAGATTCTTTTGCTCCCACTCTTAGACATGATTTGAGGTGTTCCTTTAACTTTCCATGTGTTTTATGGGCGATGTGGTCTTTTACTCCATAGGGTCTCATGTGTTTTTTTTTATGTGGGTTACAATGCACCCTCCGTCCCGTAACCCAGGGGTGTCGTAGCGACCCCCCAACATAGACTCCATACCCTGGGACTGACTACTGTCTCCCAGGGCATGTAAAATCACCATTGGCTTTGCTAGTCCCAAATTATGAACAGAAACCAGTACAAACCATCATATTGTGGATGTACTGGTCGGGGCAATTTGATTTCCCCAGGGTCTGTTGTTCGAGGGGGCACGTCTCCGTCCCCCCTGATCGAGTTTTGGCTGGTGGCAGTGGATACTACTTTTTATATTCGACCGCGAATATATCTCTATGGGATTTGCCCATTGTTCGAGGCTACCAACTTTAATTATTTAATTCTTATAGCCTCGAACATACCGCCGGTTTATTTATTTAATATTAATTCGCCGGTTGGTATTTTTTGCCAGAACTCGATTCTAAAATGGCGTTTGTGTCCTCTTCTGTGACTCCAACCCAAGTCGCGCCCTTTGTTCCACTTTTTGGCGGGCTTCTCCACAGAATCCTCCAAAAGTGGGGCCACGCTGTCTGGGTACCACAGGGGGTGTGGGAGGGGGTTTAGGCACCCTGGACTGAGTTACCTTGGTAACTCAAGTCGCACTCTTGTGTGATTGGCCCAAGTGGTGAGCCGGCCGGCTCACCACTTAGCATGTTTGATTGACAGCTAGGCTGAGTGAATGGGGGTGTACTGCATAAAAGCAGGGCTTTGGGGACTGGAACTTCAGAAGTCGCCACAGGACCGAAGAATCCGAGGAGAGAGAAGCTGAGCCGGCCTGCAACGACGACACCACCGGTGGAGTCCTGCTGAACCGTCTCACCACTTTTCCCAACGACAGAAGAGATCTCCAGCCCGGAGAGTCTTCGTCCTTCGACTGGCGGGGATCACCAGACTACCTTCTTTTCACCTTCCTGGAGCATCTCGTGGCCGCCTTGCCTGTGCCAAGCTCCCCGGCAACCAGGATACCACGTTTTCGCCACTACCGCGAACCGAAAGGGTAGTACCTTTGTACCGGGGAACTCTGCGGCTGGTTTCTTCCCTGGCAGTGCAACGACCTTCATTCTTCCTCCACGATGAGATCTTCTCTTCCTCTGCACGATGCTGCGACTTGCACCCGCTGCCAGGAACAACTGCCCCCGCTGGAGGATCCTCTCCATTTAAGGTACCGTGTTCCGTCTGGCTTCACTTGCAACCGTTTGAACTGGGTGTATTAAATCCTCGTCTCTCGAACCTAGGTTAGCCTGGGACACCTTAGCTAACTTTTCTGCACTGTACTAAACCTTTTGCGAACTACCTCCACAAACTTCGAAGACTCTGTGCAACTGTCTGATCTTGGGCATCTTCTGCCCGGCTCCCTTGAAAGTGGGCCTGGCGCCTAAACTTCCTTGCTCACCAGTAGACTGTACCTTCCTAAACTTGCTGTGGTTCTTTAAAAAGTGTTTAGTGTGTATGCTTCCATAATTCTGCTTTTCCCTCCCTTTTTATTTAACTTGTTGGAGTGCCATCGAACGTTAAGCGCTCACCTCTGTCTGGAAATAAGTGGTGTTAACTAAGACTTGTCCAACAAGTAATCAGGGATGTACCTATGATAATAGTGTTTGTGTTTTGAACTTATCTTACCAATTTAGTGCTAGTGTGTTTTATAAGTGTGTGTTAAATAAATAATTATATACTTTTACACCCAAGCTCTGGTCAGTGTTTGCTTGTGCTACTGTATTTCTGTACCTTATTTGTATGCTCTGTATACTGCCTAACTCTTCTTGAGGGAAGTCTGACTGCTCAGCCACAGCTATCAAGTGAATCTGTGTGGTGCAGACTGCTAGCAAGTGGGTTTACTGCCAAACACCTGTAGTCTTAAATCTTTTGCAGTGGTCCCTAAGGGAACTGCACAGGTTTCTGCCTAACACCTGGGCTCTGTCTGCCTGTGTGGGGGCTTGGCCAGCCCCTGGCCGGCTTGCACTGAGCTCCTTCTATTGCTCGTGGACTAGCCCTGGACTCTCTCTGCCTTTGTGGGGGCTTGTCCAGCCCATGGCCGCCTTGCACTGAGCTCCTTGTATTGCCCGGGGACTAGCCCTGGGCTCTGTCTGCCTGGGTGGGGGCTTGTCCAGCCCCAGCCGGCTTGCACTGAGCTCCTTGTATTGCCCGGGGACTAGACCTGGGCTATGTCTGCCTGTTTGGGGGCTTGTCCAGCCCCCAGCTGGCTTGCACTGAGCTCCTTCTATTGCCCGGGGACTACCCCTGGGCTATGTCTGCCTGTGTGAGGGCTTGTCCAGCCCCCGGCCGGCTTGCACTGAGCTCCTTGTATTGCCCAGGGACTAGCCCTGGGCTATTTCTGCCTGTGTGGGGGCTTGCCCAGCCCCCGGCCGGCTTGCACTGAGCTCCCTGTATACCCCAGGGACTAGCCCTGTGCTCTGTCTGCCTGTGTGGGGGCTTGTGCAGCCCCAGGCCGGCTTGCACTGAGCTCCCTGGATTGCCCAGGGACTAGCCCTGGGCTCTGTCTGCCTGTGTGAGGGCTTGTCCAGCCCCTGGCCGGCTTGCACTGAGCTCCTTGTATTGCCCAGGGACTTGCTCTGGGCTCTGTCTGCCTGTGCGATGGCTTGTCCAGTCCCCGGCTGGCTTGCACTGATCTCCTTGTATTGCCCACGGACTAGCCCTGAGCTCTGTCTGCCTGTGTGGGGGCTTGTCTACCCCCCCCCAGCCGGCTTGCACTGAGTTCCTTGCATTGCCCAGGGACTAGCCCTGGGCTCTGACTGCCTGTGTGAGGGCTTGTCCAGCCCCCGGCCGGCTTACATTGAGCTCCTTGTACCCTGGGCTCTGTCTGCCTGTGTGGGGGATTGTCCAGCCCCTGGGGCTCTGTCTGCCTGTGTGGGGGCTTGTCCAGCCCCTGGCTGTCTTGCACTGATGGCATTTCCGACCTTGGGGTACTCTCGGTTTCCTACCTGGGTGTTTCCTGCTTCCCTGACTCTGGTGCTTCGCTCCTTCCATTGTGCTGTAGTGCCCTGTAGTTCCCCTCCCCCTGCCTGGCTCCAGGTGTCTGGGGTGGAGTGGGGTGGGGTAGAGTTGATGTACTTTCCCTGTGTCACTGGCTGGTGACCTGTTAGCCAGTGATCTGCTCCTCTCTCTTCTTGTCCTCCTTCCCCCACAGGTTACTGGCCCCTGCTTTTTAGCTGTGGGGTGCCCCCTCTGCAGCGCTGTCTAGAATATGACTGGGGCCATGCATGGGCTTGTGTGGACAGCCACCACACACCGAGGGGTGTGGCTTCCTGCCTGCCCCATTCTTTTAGCCAGAGGGAACACCCCAGCTGGAAAGAGGGAGGCCAGTAACCTGTGCCCCAAGGAGGGCAGGATAAGGAGAGGGGGGCATAACAATGGCTGGCAGAGCCTCAGCCAGGTTCAGGGAAGCACATGCACCGCCCCCTCTCCCCTCACTACCCCCCAGACTCTTGGAGCCAGGCAGGATGAGGAGCTAGGTGGCAACCAACACCTGGTGCAGATTTAGCAGAAGTTCTAAGCACCCAATGGCAGGGAGGCAGGAAGCACCAGGCAGGGACAAAAGGGCCCCATTGGGTGCAAAATGCCGTCAGTGGCAGTCGGCCGGGGGCTGGACAAAGCCCCCACACAGGCAGACAAAGCCCAGGGCCTGTCCCTAGGAGCTGCAGGAGCAGCCAGAGAACACATTGCGTTTGGGACTCCGCCCGGAGCATCAAACAAAGTATCCTGCAGACGCTATTTGCTTTTCCATTTCTCAAAGACCCTCCCACCCAAGAAAAAGGGAGAAAAGAAGGAAAAGAGATAACAGGGAATGTAAGGGGCCCACATTGTCGTGGGATCAAGAAGGCAGCACTGGCCAGAGGGCGTAACCTCAGGCCCTCCTGCCCAAAAATTATGTTTATGGCTTTGATTGTTTGGTGTTTTATTACGTAATGGTGGGCAGTAAAAACACACGGCCTTTTCATTGCCAACACTGAACCAATGTTTCCTGTGGTACCTGGGAGGGACGATGGGGGTCATCCACCAACCTCTTGGGTCTGGGCGTTTGCACTGTCAACACAAACCCTGCAGTACAAAATGACCACTTGCACTGACTTTCCAGTGCAAAAATACACTTTGCACAGTGGCGTGAATCAGGGTTTGTGTTGGCAGTGCCCTCCTCAGCAGTGCAAACCTTCCAGGAATCGGGCCCTCAGCGGGGGTCCCACCGCTCCCTGAGGCGGGGAAGTGGGGGGGCGGTTAGGGTTGAAGTAAGTGAAGGCGCATTTGCTCAGTTTGGTTTGTGTTTCTTGCGGGCTGTGCCCCTGCGCTACCCATACCCCCCGCCCCCCGCCTGCTTGCTTCCCTGCCATGTGAACACGTGTGTCCGTGTGGCATGTGCTGAGCTGAAAGTGGAAAGTGAGGGCAACTATTTCTACACTGGCAGTAATTGCGACCTCACCCTTTAATAAAAGCTGGCTCTGCCACTCGCACCTGCCACGACACGTCCTGAGAGCCGTGGCAGCGCGCGGGGGTGTGCAACAGCAAAGCAATGTGCAAAATAAAAAAAAAATGTGCCAGAGAAAGCTGTCACGGGCACGGGTGGAGATATACTGGCGCGGAGAGGGTTAATAGAGTTGCCTGCCCGCAGGTGTGATGTGTGACACATTCCTGGGCTCTTTCTAGTCTGAGTGCCCCCTCCCGCTCCCGCCCCCCCCCCCCCACACCCAGGGTAAGTGGAATGCCAAAAAACGGGTTGCTCAGAAGTTCCTGGGAAGGTGCAGCCGCCCGACCCCTGGTGCCCTTGGGCTTCTTATCAGACTTCTGCGCGCATCCATCACAGCACACGCCCTTTTCCTCGGAAATATTGTCCTGAGTCAGATACTCCCACCCCGCCCCCCTCGTCCCCCCGCCCGCGCTCCCTCCCAGGAATAAAGAGTGGGCGCAGAGGGGAAAGCGCCAGTCCAGCGGGAGGCAGCTGTCTGCGTTCAGGCGCTACATCAAGACACAGCAGACTCCAGGCACCGCACCGGCTGCACCCTCCCAGAGCACCCGGCTGCACCCTCACAGAGCAGGTAACCCCTAATCCTCAGGAACGCCGAGCTAGCCGCCCCACATCACCCGGTGACAGGGCAGTGGGGATAACCGATGCACTCCAGGGTAGAATCACTATGCTATAAATCAACAGAACATATTCTGGTAGTGTGCAGATGTGCAGGACTGCAAGTACCAGAATGCATTTGTAGCCAGTGCTTTCAGTGGGATGCTAAACCGAGAGGGGACTCTCGTTAGGCTTAGAGTCCTCCTCTCGCCTAACCTTTGGGCCTGGTGAAAGCAAGGGAGCTGGGGTGCACTGCCCTAGGTTGAAAAACGGACAGAGGGCAGAGAGTTGAAGTGGAAAGAGTGTCTACCGAACACATACACCTTGGTTGGGACCCAGGTAGCTCAAAAGCACGGGAAAAGGTCCCCCACCCTTCAATGGGACCCATGGAAGCAATGGCGGCTGCGCACCAGGATATGCCAGGGGCCAAAGCGGTGTGCGGCTGCGCACCAGTATATGCCAGGGTCCAAAGCGGTGTGCGGCTGTGCACCACAATATGCCAGGGGCCAAATCGGTGTGCGGCTGTGCACCAGGATATGCCAGGGGCTAAAGCGGTGTGCGACTGTGCACCAGGATATGCCAGGGGCCAAAGCGGTGTGCAGCTGTGCACCAGGATATCCCAGGGGCCAAAGCAGTGTGCGACTGTGGACCAAGATATGCCAGGGGCCAAATTGGTGTGCGGCTGCGCACCAGGATATATGCCAAGGGCTAAAGAGGTGTGCGGCTGTGCACTGGGTTATGCCAGGGGCCAAAGCGGTGTGTGGCTGTGCACCAGGATATGCCAGGGGCCAAAGCAGTGGCAACTGTGCACCAAGATATGCCAGGGGCCAAATCAGTGTGCGGCTGCGCACCAGGATATATGCCAGGGGCCAAAGCAGTGTGCGGCTGTGCACCAGGCTATGCCAGGGGCTAAAGCGGTGTGTGGCTGTGCACCAGGATATGCCAGGGGCCAAAGGGGTGTGCAGCTGCGCACCAGGATATATGCCAAGGGCTAAAGAGGTGTGCGGCTGTGCACTGGGTTATGCCAGGGGCCAAAGCGGTGTGTGGCTGTGCACCAGGATATGCCAGGGGCCAAAGCAGTGGCAACTGTGCACCAAGATATGCCAGGGGCCAAATCAGTGTGCGGCTGCGCACCAGGATATATGCCAGGGGCCAAAGCAGTGTGCGGCTGTGCACCAGGCTATGCCAGGGGCTAAAGCAGTGTGCGGCTGTGCACCAGGATATGCCAGGGGCCAAAGGGGTGTGCAGCTGCGCACCATGATATGCCAGGGGCCAAAGCAGTGTAGACGCCCATTCGGCTCAACACGGGGGTGGGCTGGCAGGGGATGTGGATGAGTCTTCAACACAAAATAGCCCAGCAGACCACCCACAGACTAGAAGAGGGAGACCTCCCCTGCTCTAGCTCACTGCACTGTGCAACACTGGCAGAGAAGCATACCACAGGTAGCCAAAGTGGAGGAGGTACGATGGAAGCCACCACTTGCCAACCCACTAAAAAACTCATCCCTCTGTGTACTTCTCTCAAACTCTAAACAAAGCACAACCATACCTATACAGCATAACAAACTGCAGACACTTCGCTACACGGCAGTCTGCATACTTCTCTCAAACTCTTAACAAAACAGCCATATCTATAGAGCACAACAAACTGCAGACACTTCACTACAACACAACAATGAAACAAACCACACATAGCCTCGCACAACAGCACACGACTACCGACCAAAAAATCGCACCCATGCTCAGCGAAGGGTACACACCAAACTGAAGCTGCAAACAGTACATCACAGCTCTCTTGTGCTTTTCCCGCTCGGTTACACTAAGTTACCCTACCCTCTTGCTTTTCAGATCTGCCAGAGCACCAGGGGACCACTCCGGTGGTGATGGTGTGCAGTATAAACAGCCTTTACCATAACATAAAATAACATTATTACCTTTCGTGAAGGAGGGGCTGGGTGCAGCAAAGGTGTGACACCAGTGCGCCCCAGCTCTTTGAAAAAGCAGGCAGACTTTTCATTCAAGGAGCACGTGATTAAAAAACGACAGTTTGCTTGAGTGAAAAGTCTGTCTGCTGTGTGATGACTGTACTCAGAAACAGGAGGAGGGCTGGAGTACAGAGTCACCAGCAGCCGCAGAAGCCGCGATTACACAGGCTGTCTGCAGGTGTCAGTACTTTGAAGCACGATTACACAGGCTGTCTGCAGGTGTCAGTACTTTGGTTACACAGGCTGTCTGCAGGTGTCAGTACTTTGAAGCGCGATTACACATGCTGTCTGCAGGTGTCAGTACTTCAGTTACACAGGCTGTCTGCAGGTGTCAGTACTTCGAAGCGTGATTACACAGGCTGTCTGCAGGTGTCAGTACTTCGGTTACACAGGCTGTCTGCAGGTGTCAGTACTTTGAAGTGTGATTACACAGGCTGCCTGCAGGTTTCAGTACTTCAGTTACACAGGCTGTCTGCAAGTCTCAGTGTTTCAGTTTAGAAAACAAGAAAAGGCAATTTTATTTTCTAATCTGAATTGCTGACACCTGCAGGTAGCCAGTGTAACCGTGCAGCGGTTAGACTGCACAGGCTCCCCCAGTTGTGGGTGTGGCTGGGCCAAGTTGGGGGTGGGCCCCCGCAGGAGCTCGGGTCGGGAGCCTTTCTGGTGATTGCTGGGGTTTGCCCGGCCCACTTAAGGCCTGAAGGTAGACTGAATTAGAATTGCCACTGGTCTAGCTTGGTTTAAGTGCAAGTGTTGGGCATATTGGGGGGGCAGTGGGCGAATGTGGTGTGTTTTGAGCGGCAGTAGCTGTATTTGTCTTTCTGTGTTAGATGTGTAGATATACACGTGTGTATGATTGTGTGCAAACAGTGTGCTTGGAGTGGTGCATACTTGGGTGTATATCTGCTGCATTGTGGGGCTGGCACCGTGTGCCCAGGGCATGCCACCACAAACACAGGAACCGTAATCGAACTCCACCTTTGGCTTGATATAGCCATGGCATAGGATGCGTCCTGCAGAGGGCAGCGATTGCCTTCATGCGCGCCAGTATTGCCCTAATATGCTGGGAGTGGCAAGTTAAATGTTAAATGTTAAATGTTAAAGGTATTTGTGCCGCGCACCATCACCAACAGAGTTGGTCCCCAGGTGCTCTGGTGGATCTGCAAACAAGAAGGTGGTATGGGTTATTAGGTGAAGCGGGACTAGGCTAGTGAGAGGATTGGTTTTCCATTGGCAGCTTCAACTCGGTATACACCGGGTGCTGAGCTTTGGTGCGAGTATCGGATCAATGTCAGTTCTTGTGTGCTGTTGGTGCAGCTTACGTGTTGTTGCAGTGTTGTGAAGTGTGTGTGGGATGTTGTGTGAGAGATGGTTGTGTGAGATTTTTGAGTGAGATAAATCTGCAGACATGCTGAGTTTTTTGTTAGTGGGTTGTATGAAATTTAACATGCTAACATTCAGAACTCCGTCCGAGTGTTGCGCTCGCCCGCCCTCCCAATCTCATCAGGGTGAGCGAAGGGGTTACGACTGGTAGGGTTTAAGGTTTGTGTGAGGTGCTCTGTGTGCTGTTCTAACACACTCTGTAAGTGTTCTAATTGCTCCTCGCTGTTCTATTCTAGCGAGCTCTGTAGGTGTTCTGTTGATGGATTGTTTAATGTGGTTGGGTGTCTATTCTCCTCCTTGTGCTGGGGCTGGTGCTGTCATCTCCTCTCACGAACTGTCTGTCTAAATGTGTCTGCTGGGGGTTAGGATATGGTACCTCCGGGAGGCAATGGAGGAGTCATTTTGGGCTTTCGTCTCGGTCTGAGTACTTGATCAGTCTATGGTGACCTCCTATTGTGGCTATTTCCTTTAATATCTTATGGTCTGTCGTGGGGTCCGTTCTTTGGGTTCTGTGTATGTCCATTTTGGGAGTGACCGAGGTTGGTGTTATTTTCATCGTTGTTTAACGGAGTGGACATTCTAGTGCGTCGCTATTGTAGTTACGCTGTGAAGGGCCATGATTTGAGGAGTTTCCTGAATGCTAGGTGGTTTGTTGTGTTCCGTATATTCTTGGGTAGGTCATTCCAGGTTTTCAGTGCCTGGTGAGAGAAAGTGGATCCTCCGAGTTTTCTTCTGTTATAGGGTTTTGGTTCCAGGCGGATGTCGGTGCTTGAACTCAGTGTTCTTGTCAGCTGATGTAGGTGTAGTTTGGCGCCTAGGAATTCTGCGCCTTGTTTGTGTATCGCTCTGTGCGTGATGCACATGGATTTGAACTTTATTCGCTGTTTTAATGGTAGCCAATGTAGTATTCTTAGCGCGGGTGTGATGTGTTCTCTTCTGGGTAGCTTGAGGAGGAGTCTTGCTGCCGCATTTTGTATGCATTGTAGTTTTCTTAGGAGTTGTTCGGCATGCCCAGGTATAGGCTATTGGGGTAGTCTACTCTGGACATGATCAGAGCGATGATGGAAAGTGTTTTGTTGGCGAATGACAGGAACAGTAGGATCCTTTTTGCTGCTCACAGAAGGAAGAAACATTTCTTGAGTAGAGTGTTTACTTGTGGCTCTAGGGTGAGGTTGTTATCCATCAGGACCCCTAGGTTTTTTACAGTTGATGATGGTTTTGGTGTGGCGCTGAGCTCTCTTGGCCAGGGTATGTAGCTGATGTCTCCTCTCTTTTTTGAGCCAATCATTATCTCTGTTTTGCCTGGGTTGATTTTGAGGTGGTTGAGGTTCATCCAGTTGAATATATCACAAATGCAATTCTCTAATGTAGTGTTTTCTTCTCGGGTATCTTGTATGTTGAAGATTATTTGAGTATCATCTGCGCAGTTGTAGCATGTGAGGCCATATTGTTTGACGAGTTTGATTAGTAGGTACATATTGATGTTGAATTGAAGCAGCGAGTAGGATGATCCTTGTGGTACTCAGCACGTGAAGCCTCTAGGTTTGGACTTAAAGGGTTTCATTCATACGGTTTCGGTTTTGTTTGTTAGTAATAATTTGATCCATAGTAGGGCAGTGTCTATTATTCCTAGTCGTTCTAATCTCTTTATGAGGATGGTGTGGTTGACAGTGTTGAAAGCTGCAGATAGATCAAGGAGATTCAGGGTGGTACTGTTGTCCGAGTCTGCGTTCATTTTAAGGTTGTCCCTTATTAAGAGGAGAGCTGATTCTGTTCCTCTCATTGGTCTGAAGCCAACTTGTGCCTCGTCTAGTAGGCAGCACTCTTCTATGAATTCTTGGGTTAATTTGTAGATTTACGTTTCTAGCAGTTTGGCTATGTAGGGTATGTTAGAAATGGGTCTGTACTTGGATCAGTCTTCTACGTTTACTGTTGTGTCTTTGAGTAGCGGCTTGATGTAAGCCAATTTGAAGGCCTGTGGTACTT
This sequence comes from Ambystoma mexicanum, assembly GCF_040938575.1. Classification (NCBI taxonomy): domain Eukaryota; kingdom Metazoa; phylum Chordata; class Amphibia; order Caudata; family Ambystomatidae; genus Ambystoma; species Ambystoma mexicanum. Next base: position 780,987 of record NC_090925.1, on the reverse strand, counting down.
TACCTGTTGAGATTGAGAGGTTGAGGAGATTCCTGTGGTATTCCATTGGGGTTCCTTGTTTGAGAATTGTTTTGTATATGTCCGGGGGGCAGGGGTCTTGAGGAGAGCCTGATTTGTTGCTTTGGTTTACCAGTTTGACGAAAGTCTTCACTGATATTTCTGGGAAGCTTCGTAGCTTGTTTGGAAGTTCCTCGTCGGTGTCGATGGGGTTTGAGGTGTGATCGCTTGGTCTATTTTGTATAGTGTGTTGGATGGATGTTATTTTGTTTTTGGAGTGGTCTTCTAGATCATTGAAAAGTTTCATCGATGGAATTGACGTGTTGTTGCAGCCCGGTGGGTTTTTTATTTCATTTATTATTTTACAAGTGATATAGTGTTTCACTAAAGTTTCAGTGAACACCCGGGTAGGTAAAGGGAGAGCATAAAACTTCTCTAGGATTGTGCCATGAGAAGAGTTAAACGACTTGAGCCAACACCAGAAGCACCCCACGACAGGGCATTAAAGCCCAATCTAAGATCTCCTTGACTACTTAAAAATCTAACATAATCCGCAGGTAGTTCATCTCATCCTACTCTATAATCAGTAATTACGTTAGACCATGTACCATGGCAGTTTTGACTCAGAAGCAATGTTTTATCAGTGACTCGCCATGGGTGAAGGATAGAGATTTGTGAGTAACAGTTATGTATACTCCTTCCACCGTAGTCAGCCAGGAAAAGCCCCATTGCTTTTCTTAGAAGGACACAAGTACTAATGAAAAACAGGTTTTGCCTAGGAGAATGCTCGATAATGGTTATAATAGCAATCTGACAGTGACCTGCAAAGTGGAGGCCACAAATTCACTTTTGTCTTAGATGAATTCACAGAACCTGCTTCCACTTAAATCATTACTGTGAAGTAGATCAAATACCAGTTAGGAGAAACCTTTCCCAATATGACACCCAGTACCCAATGCTCACCGCAGGGCCATCACTGGCAGTGTACTGAATGATGACCTGAAAGTGCTCATGTGGCTCCAGAGCTGCTGGCACAGAAATTATGAGCGCTGAACCATAGTCTTTGAAGGCATCCACTCTGAAGGGTTGCGGGCAAGATGACCAAGAGTGCGAGTAGGCATCAGTGGGTTCATCAAAGGTAGCACCATGGCAGTCTGAGCCAGCCAAAATGGGGTTGCTGGCTAAAGAATGGTAGGGTTGTTGGATGACATTGCACAGAGATCTTCAAAACCACCTTGAGCAGAAGAAAATGGGCCCAAAGCACCAGGAGAAAAGGGGGCGCAGTCTGTGGAGATGGTGGAGAGTGGGGTGGAAGTGGTACAGGGAAACGACCGTAAGGTTGAATCTGGGGAGAGAAGGGAGGAAGAGTCAGAAGGTAGGACAGTGCCAGAAGATGTACAAACTGGCAGCGAGGACGAGACCAACGAAGGGACAGTGGATTGGGCTATAGATTGGCAGGAAGGGATAAAGTTGGAAGGTAACAGACAGGAAATGCTGTAGGAGTCAGATGAAGGGCAAGGTGGTCTGGAAGTTGCAGATGAAGGGCAAGACTGGCACCAGAGGCACTGTCGTTTTCAGATATCGGACAACAACTGCTGGAGGGGGCAGATGAGGGGTGCCTTGCGAGGGCGGGTGAGGAGCAATTAATGTTGGGGGGGCAGGCGAGGGGCATCTTATGACTGCGAGAGCCAGGGAGGGGTAATTCCTGCTGGAAGTGGCAGACGAGGAGCTCTGGCTATTGGTGGGGACGGGAGGACGACAGTGACCACTGGAAAGTGAGCAAGGGTCAACCAAAGAGCTGGCACCGAAGGGAGCAGACCCCACCCGAGCCCGCAGGGTGGGACGAGGGGAAGCGGGGCAGGGGCTGCTCCCGGGCAGCCCCCATCCGGCATCGCACAGCTTGTACGCTGATAGCGTGGTGTGAGTCCAGCACCAGGGCGCAGGGGGAAGCTTGTAGGGCGCTGAGCTCCAGCACCAGGGCGCAGGGGGCAGCTTGTAGGGTGCTGAGCTCCAGCACCAGGGCGCAGTGGGCAGCTTGTAGGGCACTGAGCTCCAGCACCAGGGCGCAAGGGGCAGCTTGTAGGGCGCTGAGCTCCAGCACCAGGGCACAGGGGGCCGCTTGTAGGGCGCTGAGCTCCAGCACCAGGGCGCAGGGGGCAGCTTGTAGGGCGCTGAGCTACAGCACCAGGGCGCAGGCGGCAGCTTGTAGGGCGATAAGCTCCAGCACCAGGGCGCAGCTTGTAGGGCACTGAGCTCCAGCACCAGGGCGCAGGGCACAGCTTGTAGGGCGCTGAGCTCCAGCACCAGGGCGCAGGGCACAGCTTGTAGGGCGCTGAGCTCCAGCACCAGGGCGCAGGGGGCAGCTTGTAGGGCGCTGAGCTCCAGCACCAGGGCGCAGCTTGTAGGGCGCTGAGCTCCAGCACCAGGGCGTAGGGGGCAGCTTGTAGGGCGCTGAGCTCCAGCACCAGGGCGCAGGGCGTAGCTTGTAGGGCGCTGAGCTCCAGCACCAGGGTGCAGGGGGAAGCTTGTAGGGCGCTGAGCTCCAGCACCAGGGCGCAGGGGGCAGCTTGTAGGGTGCTGAGCTCCAGCACCAGGGCGCAGGGGGCAGCTTGTAGGGCGCTGAGCTCCAGCACCAGGGCGCAGCTTGTAGGGCGCTGAGCTCTAGCACCAGGGCGCAGGGGGCATCTTGTAGGGCGCTGAGCTCCAGCACCAGGGCACAGGGGGCAGCTTGTAGGGCACTGAGCTCCAGCACCAGGGCGCAGGGGGCAGCTTGTAGGGCGCTGAGCTCCAGGACCAGGGCGCAGGGCGCAGCTTGTAGGGCGCTAAGCTCCAGCACCAGGTGGCAGCTTGTAGGGCGCTGAGCTCCAGCACCAGGGCACAAGGGGTAGCTTGTAGGGCGCTGAGCTCCAGCTCAAGGACACAAGGGGCAGCTTGTAGGGCACTGAGCTCCAGCGCCAGGGCGCAAGGGGCAGCTTGTAGGGCGCTGAGCTCCAGCACCAGGGCGCAGGGGGCAGCTTGTAGGGCACTGAGCTCCAGCACCAGGGCGCAGGGGGCAGCTTGTAGGGCGCTGAGCTCCAGCACCAGGGCGCAGGGGGCAGCTTGTAGGATGCTGAGCTCCAGCACCAGGGCGCAGGGGGCAGCTTGCAGGGCACCAGGACGCAGCTTGTAGGGCGCTGAGCTCCAGCAACAGAGCGCAGGGGGCAGCATGTAGGGCGCTGAGCTACAGCACCAGGGCGCAGGGGGCAGCTTGTAAGGCGCTAAGCTCCAGCACCAGGGCCCAGCTTGTAGGGCACTGAGCTCCATCACCAGGGCGCAGGGCACAGCTTGTAGGGCGCTGAGCTCCAGCACCAGGGCGCAGGGCGCAGCTTGTAGGGCGCTGAGCACCAGCACCAGGGTGCAGGCGGCAGCTTCTAGGGCACTGAGCTCCAGCACCAGGGCGCAGGGGGCAGCTTGTAGGGCGCTGAGCTCCAGCACCAGGGCGCAGGGGGCAGCTTTGTAGGGCGCTGAGCTCCAGCACCAGGGCGCAGCATGTAGGGCGCTGAGCTCCAGCAACAGGGCGCAGGGGGCAGCTTGTAGGGCGCTGAGCTCCAGCACCAGGGCGCAGGGGGCAGCTTGTAGGGTGCTGAGCTCCAGCACCAGGGCGCAGGGGGCAGCTTGTAGGGCGCTGAGCTCCAGCACCAGGGCGCAGCTTGTAGGGCGCTGAGCTCTAGCACCAGGGCGCAGGGGGCATCTTGTAGGGCGCTGAGCTCCAGCACCAGGGCACAGGGGGCAGCTTGTAGGGCACTGAGCTCCAGCACCAGGGCGCAGGGGGCAGCTTGTAGGGCGCTGAGCTCCAGGACCAGGGCGCAGGGCGCAGCTTGTAGGGCGCTAAGCTCCAGCACCAGGTGGCAGCTTGTAGGGCGCTGAGCTCCAGCACCAGGGCACAAGGGGTAGCTTGTAGGGCGCTGAGCTCCAGCGCAAGGGCGCAAGGGGCAGCTTGTAGGGCACTGAGCTCCAGCGCCAGGGCGCAAGGGGCAGCTTGTAGGGCGCTGAGCTCCAGCACCAGGGCGCAGGGGGCAGCTTGTAGGGCACTGAGCTCCAGCACCAGGGCGCAGGGGGCAGCTTGTAGGGCGCTGAGCTCCAGCACCAGGGCGCAGGGGGCAGCTTGTAGGGCACTGAGCTCCAGCACCAGGGCGCAGGGGGCAGCTTGCAGGGCACCAGGACGCAGCTTGTAGGGCGCTGAGCTCCAGAAACAGAGCGCAGGGGGCAGCTTGTAGGGCGCTGAGCTACAGCACCAGGGCGCAGGGGGCAGCTTGTAAGGCGCTAAGTTCCAGCACCAGGGCCCAGCTTGTAGGGCACTGAGCTCCATCACCAGGGCGCAGGGCACAGCTTGTAGGGCGCTGAGCTCCAGCACCAGGGCGCAGGGCGCAGCTTGTAGGGCGCTGAGCTCCAGCACCAGGGTGCAGGCGGCAGCTTGTAGGGCACTGAGCTCCAGCACCAGGGCGCAGGGGGCAGCTTGTAGGGTGCTGAGCTCCAGCACCAGGGCGCAGGGGGCAGCTTTGTAGGGCGCTGAGCTCCAGCACCAGGGCGCAGCTTGTAGGGCGCTGAGCTCCAGCACCAGGGCGCAGGGGGCAGCTTGTAGGGCGCTGAGCTCCAGCACCAGGGCACGGGGGCAGCTTGTAGGGCGCTGAGCTCCAGCACCAGGGCACAGGGGGCAGCTTGTAGGGCGCTGAGCTCCAGCACCAGGGCGCAGGGCGCAGCTTGTAGGGCACTAAGCTCCAGCACCAGGGGGCAGCTTGTAGGGCGCTGAGCTCCAGCACCAGGGCACAAGGGGTAGCGCCACCAGGGCGCAGCTTGTAGGGCGCTGAGCTCCAGCAACAGAGCGCAGGGGGCAGCTTGTAGGGCGCTGAGCTACAGCACCAGGGCGCAGGGGGCAGCTTGTAGGGCGCTAAGCTCCAGCACCAGGGCCCAGCTTGTAGGGCACTGAGCTCCAGCACCAGGGTGCAGGGCACACCTTGTAGGGCGCTGAGCTCCAGCACCAGGGCACAGGGGGCAGCTTGTAGGGCGCTGAGCTCCAGCACCAGGGTGCAAGGGGCAGCTTGTAGGGTGCTGAGCTCAAGCACCAGGGCACAGGTGGCCGCTTGTAGGGCGCTGAGCTCCAGCACCAGGGCGCTTGGGGCAGCTTGTAGGGAGCTGAGCTACAGCACCAGGGCGCAGGGGGCAGCTTGTAGGGCGCTAAGCTCCAGCACCAGGGCGCAGCTTGTAGGGCACTGAGCTCCAGCACCAGGGCGCAGGGCACAGCTTGTAGGGCGCTGAGCTCCAGCACCAGGGCGCAGGGGGAAGCTTGTAGGGCGCTGAGCTCCAGCACCAGGGCACAGCTTGTAGGGCGCTGAGCTCCAGCACCAGGGGGTAGGGGGCAGCTTGTAGGGCGCTGAGCTCCAGCACCAGGGCGCAGGGGGCAGCTTGTAGGGCGCTGAGCTCCAGCACCAGGGTGCAGGGGGAAGCTTGTAGGGCGCTGAGCTCCAGCACCAGGGCGCAGGGGGCAGCTTGTAGGGTGCTGAGCTCCAGCACCAGGGCGCAGGGGGCAGCTTGTAGGGCGCTGAGCTCCAGCACCAGGGCGCAGCTTGTAGGGCGCTGAGCTCTAGCACCAGGGCGCAGGGGGCATCTTGTAGGGCACTGAGCTCCAGCACCAGGGCACAGGGGGCAGCTTGAAGGGCGCTGAGCTCCAGCACCAGGGCGCAGGGGGCAGCTTGTAGGGCGCTGAGCTCCAGGACCAGGGCACAGGGCGCAGCTTGTAGGGCGCTAAGCTCCAGCACCAGGGGGCAGCTTGTAGGGCGCTGAGCTCCAGCACCAGGGCACAAGGGGTAGCTTGTAGGGCGCTGAGCTCCAGCGCAAGGGCGCAAGGGGCAGCTTGTAGGGCACTGAGCTCCAGCACCAGGGCGCAAGGGGCAGCTTGTAGGGCGCTGAGCTCCAGCACCAGGGCGCAGGGGGCAGCTTGTAGCGCGCTGAGCTCCAGCACCAGGGCGCAGGGGGCAGCTTGTAGGGCGCTGAGCTCCAGCACCAGGGCGCAGGGGGCAGCTTGCAGGGCACCAGGGCGCAGCTTGTAGGGCGCTGAGCTCCAGCAACAGAGCGCAGGGGGGCAGCTTGTAGGGCGCTGAGCTACAGCACCAGGGCGCAGGGGGCAGCTTGTAGGGCGCTAAGCTCCAGCACCAGGGCTCAGCTTGTAGGGCACTGAGCTCCATCACCAGGGCGCAGGGCACAGCTTGTAGGGCGCTGAGCTCCATCACCAGGGCGTAGGGCGCAGCTTGTAGGGCGCTGAGCTCCAGCACCAGGGTGCAGGGGGCAGCTTGTAGGGCGCTGAGCTCCAGCACCAGGGCGCAGGGGGCAGCTTGTAGGGCACTGAGCTCCAGCACCAGACCGCAGGGGGCAGCTTTGTAGGGCGCTGAGCTCCAGCACCAGGGCGCAGCTTGTAGGGCGCTGAGCTCCAGCACCAGGGCGCAGGGGGCAGCTTGTAGGGCGCTGAGCTCCAGCACCAGGGCACAGGGGGCAGCTTGTAGGGCGCTGAGCTCCAGCACCAGGGCACAGGGGGCAGCTTGTAGGGCGCTGAGCTCCAGCACCAGGGCGCAGGGCGCAGCTTGTAGGGCGCTAAGCTCCAAGACCAGGGGGCAGCTTCTAGGGCGCTGAGCTCCAGCACCAGGGCACAAGGGGTAGCGCCACCAGGGTGCAGCTTGTAGGGCGCTGAGCTCCAGCAACAAAGCGCAGGGGGCAGCTTGTAGGGCACTGAGCTACAGCACAAGGGCGCAGGGGGCAGCTTGTAGGGCGCTAAGCTCCAGCACCAGGGCCCAGCTTGTAGGGCACTGAGCTCCAGCACCAGGGCGCAGGGCACAGCTTGTAGGGCGCTGAGCTCCAGCACCAGGGCACAGGGGGCAGCTTGTAGGGCGCTGAGTTCCAGCACCAGGGCGCAGCTTGTAGGGCGCTGAGCTCCAGCACCAGGGCGCAGGGCGCAGCTTGTAGGGCGCTGAGCTCCAGCACCAGGGTGCAAGGGGTAGCGCCACCAGGGTGCAGCTTGTAGGGCGCTGAGCTCCAGCAACAAAGCGCAGGGGGCAGCTTGTAGGGCACTGAGCTACAGCACAAGGGCGCAGGGGGCAGCTTGTAGGGCGCTAAGCTCCAGCACCAGGGCCCAGCTTGTAGGGCACTGAGCTCCAGCACCAGGGCGCAGGGCACAGCTTGTAGGGCGCTGAGCTCCAGCACCAGGGCACAGGGGGCAGCTTGTAGGGCGCTGAGTTCCAGCACCAGGGCGCAGCTTGTAGGGCGCTGAGCTCCAGCACCAGGGCGCAGGGGGCAGCTTGTAGGGCGCTGAGCTCCAGCACCAGGGCGCAGGGCGCAGCTTGTAGGGCGCTGAGCTCCAGCACCAGGGTGCAGGGGGCAGCTTGTAGGGGACTGAGTTCCAGCACCAGGGCGCAGGGGGCACCTTGTAGGGCGCTGAGTTCCAGCACCAGGGCGCAGCTTGTAGGGCGCTGAGCTCCAGCACCAGGGCGCAGGGCACAGCTTGTAGGGCGCTAAGCTCCAGCACCAGGGGGCAGCTTGTAGGGCGCTGAGCTCCAGCACCAGGGCACAAGGGGTAGCTTGTAGGGCACTGCGCTCCAGCACCAGGGCGCAGGGGGCAGCTTGCAGGGCGCTGAGCTCCAGCACCAGGGTGCAGGGAGCAGCTTGTAGGGCGCTGAGCTCCAGCACCAGGGCGCAAGGGGCAGCTTGTAGGGCGCTGAGCTCCAGCACCAGGGCGCAGGGGGCAGCTTGTAGGGCGCTGAGCTCCAGCGCAAGGGCGCAAGGGGCAGCTTGTAGGGCACTGAGCTCCAGCACCAGGGCGCAGGGCGCAGCTTGTAGGGCGCTGAGCTCCAGCACCAGGGCGCAAGGGGCAGCTTGTAGTGCGCTGAGCTCCAGCACCAGGGCGCAGGGGGCAGCTTGTAGGGCGCTAAGCTCCAGCACCAGGGCCCAGCTTGTAGGGCACTGAGCTCCAGCACCAGGGCGCAGGGCACAGCTTGTAGGGCGCTGAGCTCCAGCACCAGGGCACAGGGGGCAGCTTGTAGGGCGCTGAGTTCCAGCACCAGGTCGCAGCTTGTAGGGCGCTGAGCTCCAGCACCAGGGCGCAGGGGGCAGCTTGTAGGGCGCTGAGCTCCAGCACCAGGGCGCAGGGCGCAGCTTGTAGGGCGCTGAGCTCCAGCACCAGGGCGCAGGGGGCAGCTTGTAGGGCACTGAGTTCCAGCACCAGGGCGCAGGGGGCACCTTGTAGGGCGCTGAGCTCCAGCACCAGGGCGCAGGGGGCAGCTTTGTAGGGCGCTGAGCTCCAGCACCAGGGCGCAGGGGGCAGCTTGTAGGGCGCTGAGCTCCAGCACCAGGGCGCAGGGGGCAGCTTGTAGGGCGCTGAGCTCCAGCACCAGGGCGCAGGGGGCAGCTTGTAGGGCGCTGAGCTCCAGCACCAGGGCACAGGGGGCAGCTTGTAGGGCACTGAGCTCCAGCACCAGGGCGCAGGGGGGCAGCTTGTAGGGCGCTGAGCTCCAGCACCAGGGCGCAGGGCACAGCTTGTAGGGCGCTAAGCTCCAGCACCAGGGGGCAGCTTGTAGGGCGCTGAGCTCCAGCACCAGGGCACAAGGGGTAGCTTGTAGGGCACTGCGCTCCAGCACCAGGGCGCAGGGGGCAGCTTGTAGGGCGCTGAGCTCCAGCACCAGGGTGCAGGGGGCAGCTTGTAGGGCGCTGAGCTCCAGCACCAGGGCACAAGGGGCAGCTTGTAGGGCGCTGAGCTCCAGCACCAGGGTGCAGGGGGCAGCTTGTAGGGCGCTGAGCTCCAGCGCAAGGGCGCAAGGGGCAGCTTGTAGGGCACTGAGCTCCAGCACCAGGGCGCAGGGCACAGCTTGTAGGGCGCTGAGCTCCAGCACCAGGGCGCAAGGGGCAGCTTGTAGTGCGCTGAGCTCCAGCACCAGGGCGCAGGGGGCAGCTTGTAGGGCGCTGAGCTCCAGCACCAGGGCGCAGGGGGCAGCTTGTAGAGCGCTGAGCTCCAGCAACAGGGCGCAGGGGGCAGCTTGTAGGCGCAGGGGGCAGCTTGTAGGGCGCTGAGCTCCAGCACCAGGGTGCAGGGGGCAGCTTGAAGGGCGCTGAGCTCCAGCACCAGGGCGCAAGGGGCAGCTTGTAGGGTGCTGAGCTCCAGCACCTTTGTGCAAGGGACAGCTTGTAGGGCACTGAGCTCCAGCACCAGGGCGCAGGGGGCAGCTTGTAGGGCGCTGAGCTCCAGCACCAGGGCGCAGGAGGCAGCTTGTAGGGCGCTGAGCTCCAGCACCAGGGCGCAGGTGGCAGCTTGTAGGGCACTGAGCTCCAGCACCAGGGTGCAGGGGGCAGCTTGTAGGGCACCAGGGCGCAGCTTGTAGGGCGCTGAGCTCCAGCAACAGATCGCAGGGGGCAGCTTGTAGGGTTCTGAGCTCCAGCACCAGGGCGCAGCTTGTAGGGCGCTGAGCTCCAGCACCAGGGCGCAGGGGGCAGCTTGTAGGGTGCTGAGCTCCAGCACCAGGGCGCAGGGGGCAGCTTGTGGGGCACTGAGCTCCAGCACCTGGGCGCAGGGGGCAGCTTGTAGGGCGCTGAGCTGCAGCACCAGGGCGCAGGAGGCAGCTTGTAGGGCGCTGAGCTCCAGCACCAGGGCGCAGCTTGTAGGGCGCTGAGCTCCAGCAACAGGGCGCAGGGGGCAGCTTGTAGGGCACTGAGCTACAGCACCAGGGCGCAGGGGGCAGCTTGTAGGGCGCTGAGCTCCAGCACCAGGGTGCAGGGGGCAGCTTGTAGGGTGCTGAGTTCCAGCACCAGGGCGCAGGGGGCAGCTTGTACGGCGCTGAGCTCCAGCACCAGGGCGCAGGGGGCAGCTTGTAGGGCGCTGAGCTCCAGCACCAGGGAGCAGGGGGCAGCTTGTAGGGCGCTGAGCTCCAGCACCAGCCCCCCTGCCAGCTCCTGCCTCTGGACGCAGCTCCAGCCCCAGGTTGAAATGCCGCAGCTTGAAAAGATGGAAGCTAGAAGCCGAGGCCACGTCTGCTGGCAGTGTGGGGCCGGAGAAAGTGGGCCCCGGGGAAACTGGGGACACCAGGCTCCGGCGGCGGCAGCAGCACAGTCCCGGGGCACGAACACAGGCCATGACGTGGTGGCCGGGGCCACTGCTATGTGAAATTCATCAGAGAGGCCTGCACGGAAGGAAGAAGCCTAGAGCTCGCGTAGAACCGCAGTCTGGTGTGTGCCCACATGCTCACAGTCCACTCACCATAAACCAGGCACGGCTGGGACCAGGTGCCCTCCTGTTCAGAAATATGTCATCAGACGATGCCCGCAGCACCTGTCATATGTCACGCCATTTCCACGCCATTCTCTGCGCTAGCACATGTGTGCTGGCATGCATATAGTCACCCATGAAGGGACACATACACTGACACACACACACACAGAGGTTCGGCACAGCGCCACACACGCACGCACGCACTCACTCGCACGCACGCACGCACGCCCTCACTTATTGGACACATAGCAGCCGTGGATGCAGCGGTTGGGGTGACAAGATTTCCAAGATAGAAAACACCTCCCCCATTAACCACACGAACTTCCGTCCTGATACCCCCCCCACCCCTCTCTCCCACCCCATCTGCATACAAAGAATTGCGGTTTTGACTATTGATAAAAGTCTATAAATAACATGCGTGTTATATTTCAAATCATTCTGATTGAATGATGTGTTGCAATGTTACATGTATGCAATGACCTGATTATGTGTGAAAAGATGAGCATCTCACACTTAAAAAAGATAAATATCAAAGTGGCTGTGCTTTGTTGGACAGGACAGGCCTTGTCAGCGAGCTGTTTCTCAGCGCCAGGAGTTAATGCATACGGCTGATACCTGGAAGGTTGCGAGATCGAGCTGTTTCTCAGCCTGTCTCTGTGGCCAGCAGCTAATGGTGTTCCTCAGCCTGTCTCTGTGGCCAGCAGTTAATGCTGTTCCTCAGCCTGTCTCTGTGGCCAGCAGTTAATGCTGTTCCCCAGCCGGTCTCTGTGGCCAGCAGTTAATTGCCAGCAGCTAATGCTGTTCCTCAGCCTGTCTCTGTGGCCAGGAGTTAATGCATACGGCTGATACCTGGAAGGTTGGGTATTAGAGCTGTTTCTCAGCCTGTCTCTGTGGCCAGCAGTTAATGGCCAGTCAGCCTGTCTCTGTGGCCAGCAGGTAATGCTGTTCCTCAGCCTGTCTCTGTGGCCAGCAGTTAATGCTGTTCCTCAGCCTGTCTCTGTGGCCAGCAGTTAATGCTGTTCCTCAGCCTGTCTCTGTGGCCAGCAGTTAATGCTGTTCCTCATCCTGTCTCTGTGGCCAGCAGTTAATGGCCAGCAGCTAATGCTGTTCCTCAGCCTGTCTCTGTGGCCAGCAGTTAATGCTGTTCCTCAGCCTGTCTCTGTGGCCAGCAGTTAATGCTGTTCCTCAGCCTGTCTCTGTGGCCAGCAGTTAATGCTGTTCCTCATCCTGTCTCTGTGGCCAGCAGTTAATGGCCAGCAGCTAATGCTGTTCCTCAGCCTGTCTCTGTGGCCAGCAGTTAATGCTGTTTCTCAGCCTGTCTCTGTGGCCAGCAGTTAATGATGTTCCTGAGCCTGTCTCTGTGGCCAGCAGTTAATGGCCAGCAGCTAATGCTGTTCCTCAGCCTGTCTCTGTGGCCAGCAGTTAATGCTATTCCTCAGCCTGTCTCTGTGGCCAGCAGTTAATGCTGTTCCCCAACCGGTCTCTGTGGCCAGCAGTTAATGGCCAGCAGCTAATGCTGTTTCTCAGCCTGTCTCTGTGGCCAGCAGTTAATGGCCAGCAGCTAATGCTGTTCCTCAGCCTGTCTCTGTGGCCAGCAGTTAATGCTGTTCCTCAGCCTGTCTCTGTGGCCAGCAGTTAATGCTGTTCCCCAACCGGTCTCTGTGGCCAGCAGTTAATGGCCAGCAGCTAATGCTGTTTCTCAGCCTGTCTCTGTGGCCAGCAGTTAATGGCCAGCAGCTAATGCTGTTCCTCAGCCTGTCTCTGTGGCCAGCAGTTAATGCTGTTGCTCAGCCTGTCTCTGTGGCCAGCAGTTAATGCATACAGCTGATACCTGGAGGTTGGGGGTTCGAGCTGTTCGAGCTGTTTCTCAGCCTGTCTCTGTGACCAGCAGTTAATGCATACAGTTGATACCTGGAGGTTGGGGGTTCGAGCTGTTCGAGCTGTTTCTCAGCCTGTCTCTGTGACCAGCAATTAATGCATACAGCTGATACCTGGAAGGTTGGGGTTTCAAACTGTTTGAGCTGTTTCTCAGCCTGTCTCTGTGGCCAGCAGTTAATGCATACAGGTGATACCTGGAGGTTGGGGGTTTGAGCTGTTCGAGCTGTTTCTCAGCCTGTCTCTGTGACCAGCAGTTAATGCATACAACTGATACCTGGAAGGTTGGGGGTTCGAGCTGTTCGGCCTGTTTCTGAGACTGTCTCTGTGGCCAGCAGTCAATGCATAAGACTGATACCTGGAAGGTTGGGTATTAGAGCTGTTTCTCAGCCTGTCTCTGTGGCCAGCAGTTAATGCATACAGCTGATACCTGGAGGTTGGGGGGTTCGAGCTGTTCAAGCTGTTTCTCAGCCTGTCTCTGTGACCAGCAGCTAACGCATACAGCTGATACCTGGAGGTTGGGGGTTCGAGTTGTTCGAGCTGTTTCTCAGCCTGTCTCTGTGACCAGCAGTTAATGCATACAGCTGATACCTGGAGGTTGGGGGTTCGAGCTGTTCGAGCTGTTTCTCAGCCTGTCTCTGTGACCAGCAGTTAATGCATACAGCTGATACCTGGAGGTTGGGGGTTTGAGCTGTTCGAGCTGCTTCTCAGCCTGTCTCTGTGGCCAGCAGTCAATGCATACGACTGATACCTGGAAGGTTGGGTATTAGAGCTGTTTCTCAGCCTGTCACTGTGGCCAGCAGTTAATGCATACAGCTGATACCTGGAGGTTGGGGGGTTCGAGCTGTTCGAGCTGTTTCTCAGCCTGTCTCTGTGACCAGCAGTTAATGCATACAGCTGATACCTGGAGGTTGGGGGTTCGAGCTGTTCGAGCTGTTTCTCAGCCTGTCTCTGTGACCAGCAGTTAATGCATACAGCTGATACCTGGAGGTTGGGGGTTCGAGCTGTTCGAGATGTTTCTCAGCCTGTCTCTGTGGCAAGCAGTTAATGCATACAGCTGATACCTGGAGGTTGGGGGTTCGAGCTGTTCGAGCTGTTTCTCAGCCTGTCTCTGTGACCAGCAGTTAATGCATACAGCTAATATCTGGAGGTTGGGGGTTCGAGCTGTTCGAGCTGTTCGAGCTGTTTCTCAGCCTGTCTCAGTGACCAGCAGTCAATGCATACGACTGATACCTGGAAGGTTGGGTATTAGAGCTGTTTCTCAGCCTGTATCTGTGGCCAGCAGTTAATGCATACAGCTGATACCTGGAGGTTGGGGGTTCGAGCTGTTCGAGCTGTTTCTCAGCCTGTCTCTGTGACCAGCAGTTAATGCATACTGCTGATACCTGGAGGTTGGGGGTTCGAGCTGTTCAAGCTGTTTCTGAGCCTGTCTCTGTGACCAGCAGTTAATGCATACAGCTGATACCTGGAGGTTGGGGGTTCGAGCTGTTCGAGCTGTTTCTCAGCCTGTCTCTGTGACCAGCAGTTAATGCATACAGCTGATACCTGGAGGTTGGGGGTTCGAGCTGTTCGAGCTGTTTCTCATCCTGTCTCTGTGACCAGCAGTCAATGCATACGACTGATACCTGGAAGGTTGGGTATTAGAGCTGTTTCTCAGCCTGTCTCTGTGGCCAGCAGTTAATGCATACAGCTGATACCTGGAGGTTGGGGGTTCGAGCTGTTCGAGCTGTTTCTCAGCCTGTCTCTGTGACCAGCAGTTAATGCATACTGCTGATACCTGGAGGTTGGGGGTTCGAGCTGTTCGAGCTGTTTCTGAGCCTGTCTCTGTGACCAGCAGTTAATGCATACAGCTGATACCTGGAGGTTGGGGGTTTGAGCTGTTCGAGCTGTTTCTCAGCCTGTCTCTGTGACCAGCAGTTAATGCATACTGCTGATACCTGGAGGTTGGGGGTTCGAGCTGTTCGAGCTGTTTCTGAGCCTGTCTCTGTGACCAGCAGTTAATGCATACAGCTGATACCTGGAGGTTGGGGGTTCGAGCTGTTCGAGCTGTTTCTCAGCCTGTCTCTGTGACCAGCAGTTAATGCATACTGCTGATACGTGGAGGTTGGGGGTTCGAGCTGTTCGAGCTGTTCCTGAGCCTGTCTCTGTGACCAGCAGTTAATGCATACAGCTGATACCTGGAGGTTGGGGGTTCGAGCTGTTCGAGCTGTTTCTGAGCCTGTCTCTGTGACCAGCAGTTAATGCATACTGCTGATACCTGGAGGTTGGGGGTTCGAGCTGTTCGAGCTGTTTCTGAGCCTGTCTCTGTGACCAGCAGTTAATGCATACAGCTGATACCTGGAGGTTGGGGGTTCGAGCTGTTCGAGCTGTTTCTCAGCCTGTCTCTGTGACCAGCAGTTAATGCATACAGCTGATACCTGGAGGTTGGGGGTTCGAGCTGTTCGAGCTGTTTCTCAGCCTGTCTCTGTGACCAGCAGTTAATGCATACAGCTGATACCTGGAGGTTGGGGGTTCGAGCTGTTCGAGCTGTTTCTCAGCCTGTCTCTGCATACGCCTTATATGACACATTTCAGTTAAAGCTTATAATGTTTAATTACTTCACAACTGTTAGCAAAAAAACGGGACTGTCACTCTCTTTTTCACCCAAAAGTAGAGACAGGTTTTTAAATAAAAATACCTCTCAGAACGGGATAGGGGTGGGGTCAGGGGGTCCACTTCCGGGACAGTCCGGGCACAAACGGGACATCTGGTGACCCAAGGTCTGGTTCATAGCTGATGTTTGGCAGCCAGCGCCGTTTCTAGCCAACTTGGTGCTGAGTGCGAAACACTAGAATGCACACCCCCAACCCCTACCCGACTGGCACAGATCACTTACAAACGACACCTCTGTGGCGTGCGACAAAACCCAACAATACGAAAAAAGAATTGCTATATAAATGAAACTGATGTCATTACATTGTAATTCATGTACTTTGTAGAAGAAATCGAATGCGAAAATGCAGCTGTTGTTGCAGTGATGTCATTTGGGGGTCGTCAGGGGTTACAGCTGCAACCCCTGAGGTCTCCCTTGTTACCCCTGTGGTCTCCCTTGCTACCCCTAAAAGAAAGATTTTGTTTTTAAAAATGTAAGCTCCTGGGCTGTGGCCAGCGCCATGTGGCTCTTTGTTTCTGGAGTGGCTGGCTTTCTTGTTCAGACCTCTTTAAAAAAACAGGGGGTTCCACAAGTCTAACACTTTGAGCAGTGACCCTAAATAAGAAAGAATAGGAATAACAAATAGTTTGTCCTTCTGGAATTCCATACAACAATTGCTAGACTCATTAAAGGTTTATTTCAGGCACACTTCAGGGGGTGAACCATTGATTTAATCTGTTCTTAAAAACCTCAACTCAGCCTTTCATCCTTCTGAGGTCGATAAATGAGTACCAACACAGGTTGGGTGATATTGTATGCATATTTGTTCTATAAAAAAGAGCTTAAGCGTAAGTACTATACAATATTATAGTATAGTATAGTATAATACAATACAATTTGCCTAGTTTTATCTATGCACTAACTGCCTTCCTGTCAACCTTCTTATGCCTTACTACTACTGTACTATTGTCCCCTTCTGTTACCTGTAACCTGATGTTCAAAGCGCACATATACCCCTGGGTCAAGAGCGCTATACAAATAAATAAACAAACAAACAAACAAACAATAACATATTATCATTTGGCCTTGGACGTCTGCTTCGATTCACAGTAATTTAGTGTACTTGGGAGCAATGCTATATGATGCCACTTCCTGTTTTGTCAAGGGGTGAAAGGTCATGTGTCATCGCTTCCCGGGATATCACTTTGGGTGGGGTCACTTCCGGTGATGTCATCAGAGGTCAAGGGTCGCGAGGCGAGGGGTGGGCCACTTTTTTGATGAGAGGGGTTGGCCACTTTGTTTGGGTGACCGAGCCTATTTCTTGTCCCAGTCCGACCCTGCTGATACCTGGAAGGTTGGGGGTTCGAGCTGTTCGGCTTGTTTCTAAGACTGTCTCTGTGGCCAGCAGTCAATGCATATGACTGATACCTGGAAGGTTGGGTATTAGAGCTGTTGCTCAGCCTGTCTCTGTGGCCAGCAGTTAATGCATACAGCTGATACCTGGAGGTTGGGGGTTCGAGCTGTTCGAGCTGTTTATCAGCCTGTCTCTGTGGCCAGCAGTTAATGCATACAGTTGATACCTGGAGGTTGGGGGTTCGAGCTGTTCGAGCTGTTTCTCAGCCTGTCTCTGTGACCAGCAGTTAATGCATACAGCTGATACCTGGAAGGTTGGGGTTTCAAACTGTTTGAGCTGTTTCTCAGCCTGTCTCTGTGGCCAGCAGTTAATGCATACAGGTGATACCTGGAGGTTGGGGGTTTGAGCTGTTCGAGCTGTTTCTCAGCCTGTCTCTGTGACCAGCAGTTAATGCATACAGCTGATACCTGGAAGGTTGGGGGTTCGAGCTGTTCGGCCTGTTTCTGAGACTGTCTCTGTGGCCAGCAGTCAATGCATAAGACTGATACCTGGAAGGTTGGGTATTAGAGCTGTTTCTCAGCCTGTCTCTGTGGCCAGCAGTTAATGCATACAGCTGATACCTGGAGGTTGGGGGTTCGAGCTGTTCGAGCTGTTTCTCAGCCTGTCTCTGTGACCAGCAGTTAATGCATACAGCTGATACCTGGAGGTTGGGGGTTCGAGCTGTTCGAGCTGTTTCTCAGCCTGTCTCTGTGACCAGCAGTTAATGCATACAGCTGATACCTGGAGGTTGGGGGTTCGAGCTGTTCGAGATGTTTCTCAGCCTGTCTCTGTGGCAAGCAGTTAATGCATACAGCTGATACCTGGAGGTTGGGGGTTCGAGCTGTTCGAGCTGTTTCTCAGCCTGTCTCTGTGACCAGCAGTTAATGCATACAGCTGATACGTGGAGGTTGGGGGTTCGAGCTTTTCGAGCTGTTTCTCAGCCTGTCTCTGTGACCAGCAGTTAATGCATACAGCTGATACCTGGAGGTTGGGGGTTCGAGCTGTTCGAGCTGTTTCTCAGCCTGTCTCTGTGACCAGCAGTCAATGCATACGACTGATACCTGGAAGGTTGGGTATTAGAGCTGTTTCTCAGCCTGTCTCTGTGACCAGCAGTTAATGCATACTGCTGATACCTGGAGGTTGGGGGTTCGAGCTGTTCAAGCTGTTTCTGAGCCTGTCTCTGTGACCAGCAGTTAATGCATACAGCTGATACCTGGAGGTTGGGGGTTCGAGCTGTTCGAGCTGTTTCTCAGCCTGTCTCTGTGACCAGCAGTCAATGCATATGACTGATACCTGGAAGGTTGGGTATTAGAGCTGTTTCTCAGCCTGTCTCTGTGGCCAGCAGTTAATGCATACAGCTGATACCTGGAGGTTGGGGGTTCGAGCTGTTCGAGCTGTTTCTCAGCCTGTCTCTGTGACCAGCAGTTAATGCATACAGCTGATACCTGGAAGGTTGGGGGTTCGAGCTGTTCGGCCTGTTTCTGAGACTGTCTCTGTGGCCAGCAGTTAATGCATACAGCTGATACCTGGAGGTTGGGGGTTCGAGCTGTTCGAGCTGTTTCTCAGCCTGTCTCTGTGACCAGCAGTTAATGCATACAGCTGATACGTGGAGGTTGGGGGTTCGAGCTTTTCGAGCTGTTTCTCACCCTGTCTCTGTGACCAGCAGTTAATGCATACAGCTGATACCTGGAGGTTGGGGGTTCGAGCTGTTCGAGCTGTTTCTCAGCCTGTCTCTGTGGCAAGCAGTTAATGCATACAGCTGATACCTGGAGGTTGGGGGTTCGAGCTGTTCGAGCTGTTTCTCAGCCTGTCTCTGTGACCAGCAGTTAATGCATACAGCTGATACCTGGAGGTTGGGGGTTTGAGCTGTTCGAGCTGTTTCTCAGCCTGTCTCTGTGACCAGCAGTTAATGCATACAGCTGATAACTGGAAGGTTGGGGGTTCGAGCTGTTCGGCCTGTTTCTGAGACTGTCTCTGTGGCCAGCAGTCAATGCATAAGACTGATACCTGGAAGGTTGGGTATTAGAGCTGTTTCTCAGCCTGTCTCTGTGGCCAGCAGTTAATGCATACAGCTGATACCTGGAGGTTGGGGGTTCGAGCTGTTCGAGCTGTTTCTCAGCCTGTCTCTGTGACCAGCAGTTAATGCATACAGCTGATACCTGGAGGTTGGGGGTTCGAGCTGTTCGAGCTGTTTCTCAGCCTGTCTCTGTGACCAGCAGTTAATGCATACAGCTGATACCTGGAGGTTGGGGGTTCGAGCTGTTCGAGATGTTTCTCAGCCTGTCTCTGTGGCAAGCAGTTAATGCATACAGCTGATACCTGGAGGTTGGGGGTTCGAGCTGTTCGAGCTGTTTCTCAGCCTGTCTCTGTGACCAGCAGTTAATGCATACAGCTGATACGTGGAGGTTGGGGGTTCGAGCTTTTCGAGCTGTTTCTCAGCCTGTCTCTGTGACCAGCAGTTAATGCATACAGCTGATACCTGGAGGTTGGGGGTTCGAGCTGTTCGAGCTGTTTCTCAGCCTGTCTCTGTGACCAGCAGTCAATGCATACGACTGATACCTGGAAGGTTGGGTATTAGAGCTGTTTCTCAGCCTGTCTCTGTGACCAGCAGTTAATGCATACTGCTGATACCTGGAGGTTGGGGGTTCGAGCTGTTCAAGCTGTTTCTGAGCCTGTCTCTGTGACCAGCAGTTAATGCATACAGCTGATACCTGGAGGTTGGGGGTTCGAGCTGTTCGAGCTGTTTCTCAGCCTGTCTCTGTGACCAGCAGTCAATGCATATGACTGATACCTGGAAGGTTGGGTATTAGAGCTGTTTCTCAGCCTGTCTCTGTGGCCAGCAGTTAATGCATACAGCTGATACCTGGAGGTTGGGGGTTCGAGCTGTTCGAGCTGTTTCTCAGCCTGTCTCTGTGACCAGCAGTTAATGCATACAGATGATACCTGGAGGTTGGGGGTTCGAGCTGTTCGAGCTGTTTCTCAGCCTGTCTCTGTGACCAGCAGTCAATGCATACAACTGATACCTGGAAGGTTGGGTATTAGAGCTGTTTCTCAGCCTGTCTCTGTGGCCAGCAGTTAATGCATACAGCCGATACCTGGAGGTTGGGGGTTCGAGCTGTTCGAGCTGTTTCTCAGCCTGTCTCTGTGACCAGCAGTTAATGCATACAGCTGATACCTGGAGGTTGGGGGTTCGAGCTGTTCAAGCTGTTTCTCAGCCTGTCTCTGTGACCAGCAGTTAATGCATACAGCTGATACCTGGAGGTTGGGGGTTCGAGCTGTTCGAGCTGTTTCTCAGCCTGTCTCTGTGGCAAGCAGTTAATGCATACAGCTGATACCTGGAGGTTGGGGGTTCGAGCTGTTCGAGCTGTTTCTCAGCCTGTCTCTGTGACCAGCAGTTAATGCATACAGCTGATACCTGGAGGTTGGGGGTTCGAGCTGTTCGAGCTGTTTCTCAGCCTGTCTCTGCATACGCCTTATATGACACATTTCAGTTAAAGCTTATAATGTTTAATTACTTCACAACTGTTAGCAAAAAAAACGGGACTGTCACTCTCTTTTTCACCCAAAAGTAGAGACAGGTTTTTAAATAAAAATACCTCTCAGAACGGGATAGGGGTGGGGTCAGGGGGTCCACTTCCGGGACAGTCCGGGCACAAACGGGACATCTGGTGACCCAAGGTCTGGTTCATAGCTGATGTTTGGCAGCCAGCGCCGTTTCTAGCCAACTTGGTGCTGAGTGCGAAACACTAGAATGCACACCCCCAACCCCTACCCGACTGGCACAGATCACTTACAAACGACACCTCTGTGGCGTGCGACAAAACCCAACAATACGAAAAAAGAATTGCTATATAAATGAAACTGATGTCATTACATTGTAATTCATGTACTTTGTAGAAGAAATCGAATGCGAAAATACAGCTGTTGTTGCAGTGATGTCATTTGGGGGTCGTCAGGGGTTACAGCTGCAACCCCTGAGGTCTCCCTTGTTACCCCTGTGGTCTCCCTTGCTACCCCTAAAAGAAAGATTTTGTTTTTAAAAATGTAAGCTCCTGGGCTGTGGCCAGCGCCATGTGGCTCTTTGTTTCTGGAGTGGCTGGCTTTCTTGTTCAGACCCCTTTAAAAAAACAGGGGGTTCCACAAGTCTAACACTTTGAGCAGTGACCCTAAATAAGAAAGAATAGGAATAACAAATAGTTTGTCCTTCTGGAATTCCATACAACAATTGCTAGACTCATTAAAGGTTTATTTCAGGCACACTTCAGGGGGTGAACCATTGATTTAATCTGTTCTTAAAAACCTCAACTCAGCACCCCCCCCCCGCAGGACTCTAGTGCCCTGTTCTGAGGGAGAAGGTGTGCCACCCCCGCAGGACTCTAGTGCCCTGTGCTGAGGGTGAAGGTGTGCCCCCCCGCAGGACTCTAGTGCCCTGTTCTGAGGGAGAAAGTGTGCCACCCCCTCCAGGACTCTAGTGCCCTGTGCTGAGGGAGAATGTGTGTCACCCCGTAGGACTCTAGTTCCTTGTGCTGAGGGGGAAGGTGTGCCCCCCCGTAGGACTCTAGTGCCCTGTGCTGAGGGAGAAGGTGTGCCACCCCCGCAGGACTCTAGTGACTTGTGTTGAGGGAGGTGTGCCACCCCCACAGGACGCTAGTGCCTTGTGCTGAGGGGGAAGGTGTGCCACCCTCCCTCAGGACTCTAGTGCCTTGTGCTGAGGGAGAAGGTGTGCCACCCTCCCTTAGGACTCTAGTGCCTTGTGCTGAGGGGGAAGGTGGGCCAACCCCCCCCGGGGGACTTTAGTGCCTTGTGCTGAGGGGGAAGGTGTGCCACAACCCCCGCAGGACTCTAGTGCCTTGTGCTGAGGGGGAAGGTGTGCCACCCCTGCGGGACTCTAGTGCCTTGTGCTGAGGGGGAAGGTGTGCCACCCCCACAGGACTCTAGTGCCTTGTGCTGAGGGGGAAGGTGTGACACCCCCGCGGGACTCTAGTGCCTTGTGCTGAGGGGGAAGGTGTGCCACCCCCGCAGGACTCTTGTGCTGAGGGAGAGGGTAATGGTGTGCCACCCCCCGCAAGACTCTAGTGCCTTGTGCTGAGGGAGAAGGTGTGCCAGCCCCGCAGGACTGTAGTGCCTTGTGCTGAGGGAGAAGTTGTGCTAATTTCCCTTACCTTTTGAGACCCCCAGCAACTTTGCTGGATTTCTGGGATTTGATTTTTTTAACTGGAAATGGTGTAAGCCTTTTTTCCCACTCGTCCATGCATTTTGATGTGTGTTTGACTTTTGTGTTCTTTGGTTATGGAGTTTTAAACCAACTCCATAGGCATCATCTTTTTGTTACGTGTCACACAGCACCTTCAGTGCAGTGGCAAAGGGTTGTCTTTCAGACTTCCCACAGTTTAATACCTTTTCTGGGACTGACTACTGTCTCCCAGAGCATGTAAAGTTAAATTGACTTTACTAGTCTCTTTAAATTTACTGACCCAGCACACACTATCTTCCTATAGGGTGCTGGAAGGGTTGCCTAGCATCCCCTGAGTCAAAACACTCATGCAACAGTCAAATGTTACCCTTTCCTACTTTAAATGGCTGGTGGCAGTGGTTTAGATCAAACTACCAATATTTTTCCTGACCGCGAACAACGGTGACTGTTTTTCAATATGGCGCCCAGGACCTATCTGTAAAAACTGTCAACTTTTTTCGCCATTTCTTTTAGGAAAGGTCCTTCTTGTGCTTGCCTCTGCGCGCCAAACCAGGTTTGGTCCCTTTTTTCGTTGGCCTTTGGCAGGCTACAGTGCTGAAGTCCTCCTCTGGTGCCAGTGTGTCTGGGGTGGACAGGATGTGAGGGAGGTGCCCGAAAATCCCTGTGCTTAGTCTCCTAGGAGTCCTGAATGCACTCTGGCATGATTGGCCGGCTGGCTGTCCGCCAAGGACAGCCACCCTGCTATTTGAGTGACAACCAGGCTGGAATGAATGGGGGAAATCTGTTTAAAAGCAGGTCTCTGAGACTTGGAAAGCAGAGTCGACCACTGGAACGAAAGAACCAAAGACGAGCTGAAGGAAGAAGACTGCTGCAACTCCTGGACGACCGGTGAAGCCCTGCTGCAGGTCTGAATTGCCTGAAACTCCATCGACAGAGAAGCCATTCAAGGCTAACTTCTGCCCTTGAGTTTGGAGGGAAATACCAACTCGCAAGCCACCTGGACACTGTCCCCATCTGGTCGAATTTTCATCAGAGTGCTGTTGAAAACCAGATAGCCAGAGGGAAGGAAACCAGCTTGTGGACTTTAAGGCACTCACAGCTTAAACCAATGTCTTGCTAAGCTTTTGGCCTCATACCTGGGAAGTGCAGGAACCTCCTGACGTCCTCCTTCTTGTCCCGATGACTGAAGCTCGGGAGCAGCGAGATCTGCTCGAACTGCCAGGGACAACTACCTCAGCTACAGCTCTTCTTCACTAACAAGGTACTGTGCAAACCCGGTCCGGAAATCTTTTCGGCCATCGCAAAAGTTTCTGGAAACTTTCTCAACTTCAAAGGCTTGTCCTTCCCTAAACATTCGTCAAAGTTTTCGCCCAGCCAAGTTCTTCTAAACTCTGTGGCAAAGACTTAACCGTTCACTACCAGAACTGTGCTATCCTATACAAAGACTCTGAACCATTGACTTTGGCCCAGGCCTATGAACTGAATTGCTGGCTGTAGTTTACTGAAACCCTTTACCCTGCCTATTCAAGTATTTGTGCTATTGATTCTGATAACCTTGTCTTTTTACCCCTATATTAAGTATTTGAAGTGCCATTTTGCTTCCACTTGAACTTGCTCATTTACTTACCGTTTGTGTAATTGTGGTTTATTATTGTCTGTTACTGAGCTGGTCTTGCTAGTGTAATGTTTTCAAACTGACTGTGTAAATAAATGTATATTCTTTTACCAAGAAACCTTGATTAAGTGTATATTTGAATCACTGTATTTGTTGGTCCTTTGTGTAACTTATTCTACTGCTCACTAAACTCTTGAGATAAGTCTGGCTGTTCAGCCACTGCTACCACATAACTGTGTAGTACAGGCTTGTACCAAAGATGAAATTGAACTGACACTTGTAGTCTTAATTGCATGTAGTGTTCCCAAAGGTTACTGCATGTGATTCTGCCTAACACAACCCTGCAGGACTCTAGTGCCCTGTGCTGCGGGAGAAGGTGTGCCACCCCATTAAGGACTGTAGTGCCTTGTACTGAGTGAGAAGGTGTGCCCCGCCCCTGCAGGACTCTAGTGCCCTGTGTTGAGGGAGAATGTGTGCCCTCCTGCAGGATTCTAGTGCCTTGTGCTGAGGGAGAAGGTGTGCCACCCCCCGCAGGTCTTTTGTGCTGAGGAAGAGAGAGAAGGTGTGCCACCCCCGCAGGACTCTAGTGCCTTGTGTTGAGGGAGGTGTGACACCCCCACAGGACTCTAGTGTCTTGTGCTGAGGGAGAAGGTGTGCCACCCCCGCAGGACTCTAGTTCCTTGTGCTGAGGGAGAAGGTGTGCCACCCCGGCAGGACTCTAGTGCTCTGTGCTGAGGGAGAAGGCCTGTCACCGCCCGCAGGACTCTAGTGCCTTGTGCCACACCCCCCCTCTGTAGGACTCATGTGCTGATGGAGAGGGAGAAGTTGTGCCACCCTTGCAGGACTCTAGTGCCCCGTGCTGAGGGAGAAGGTGTGCCACTCCCCGCCGGACTCTTGTGCTGAGGTAGAGAGAGAAGCTGTGCCACCCTGCCGTAGGACTCTTGTGCTGATGGAGAGGTAGAAGTTGTGCCACCACCCCGAAGGACTCTAGTGCCCCATGCTGAGGGAAAAGTTGTGCCACCCCTACAGGTCTCTAGTGCCTTCTGCTGAGGGAGAAGGTGTGCCCCCTCCCACAGGACTCTTGTGCTGATGGAGAGGGAGAAGGTGTGCCACCCCCGCAGGACTCTAGTGCCCTGTGCTGAGGGAGAAGGTGTGCCACCCCCGCAGGACTCTAGTGCCCTGTGCTGAGGGAAGAGGTGTGCTACCCCCGCAGGACGCTAATGCCTTGTCCTGAGTATGAGGGAGAAGGTGTGCTACCCCCGCAGGACCCTAGTGCCTTGCGCTGAGGGAGAAAGCATGTCACCACCCCACAGGACTCTAGTGCCTTGTGCTGAGGGAAAAAGTGTGCCACCCCCGCAGGACTCTAGTGCCTTGTGTGGAGGGAGAAGGTGTGCCACCCCCACAGGACTCTAGTGCCCTGTTCTGAGGGAAAAGCTGTGCCACCGCCGCAGGACTCTAGTGCCCTGTGGTGAGGGAGAAGCTGTGTCATCCCCGCTGGACTCTAGTGCCCTGTGCTGAGGGAGAAGGTGTGCCACCCCCCGCAGGACTCTAGTGCCCTGTGCTGAGGGAAAAAGTGTGCCACCCCCGCAGGACTCTAGTGCCTTGTGCTGAGGGATAAGGTGTGCCACCCCCACAGGACTCTAGTGCTCTGTGCTGCGGGAGAAGGTGTGTCACCCCCTCAGGACTCTAGTGCCCTGTGCTGAGGGGGAAGGTGTGCCCCCCCGCAGGACTCTAGTGCCCTGTTCTGAGGGAGAAAGTGTGCCACCCCCTCCAGGACTCTAGTGCCCTGTGCTGAGGGAGAATGTGTGTCACCCCCGTAGGACTCTAGTTCCTTGTGCTGAGGGGGAAGGTGTGCCCCCCCGTAGGACTCTAGTGCCCTGTTCTGAGGGAGAAGATGTGCCACCCCCGCAGGACTCTAGTGCCCTGTGCTGAGGGAGAAAGTGTGCCATCCCCTCCAGGACTCTAGTGCATTGTGCTGAGGGAGAAGGTGTGCCACCCCGCAGGAATCTAGTGCCCTGTGCTGAGGGAGAAGGTGTGCCACCCCCCGCAGGACTCTAGTGCCTTGTGCTGAGGGAGAAAGTGTGCCACCCCCTCCAGGACCCTAGTGCCCTGTGCTGAGGGAGAAGCTGTGCCACCCCCCGCAGGACTCTAGTGCCTTGTGCTGAGGGAGAAAGTGTGCCCCCCCCCCCCGCAGGACTCTAGTGCCCTGTTCTGAGGGAGAAAGTGTGCCACCCCCTCCCGGACTCTAGTGCCTTGTGCTGAGGGAGAAGGTGTGTCACCCCCGTAGGACTCTAGTGCCTTGTGTTGAGGGAGGTGTGACACCCCCACAGGACTCTAGTGTCTTGTGCTGAGGGAGAAGGTGTGCCACCCCCCGCAGGTCTTTTGTGCTGAGGAAGAGAGAGAAGGTGTGCCACCCCCGCAGGACTCTAGTGCCTTGTGTTGAGGGAGGTGTGACACCCCCACAGGACTCTAGTGTCTTGTGCTGAGGGAGAAGGTGTGCCACCCCCGCAGGACTCTAGTTCCTTGTGCTGAGGGAGAAGGTGTGCCACCCCGGCAGGACTCTAGTGCTCTGTGCTGAGGGAGAAGGCCTGTCACCGCCCGCAGGACTCTAGTGCCTTGTGCCACACCCCCCCTCTGTAGGACTCATGTGCTGATGGAGAGGGAGAAGTTGTGCCACCCTTGCAGGACTCTAGTGCCCCGTGCTGAGGGAGAAGGTGTGCCACTCCCCGCCGGACTCTTGTGCTGAGGTAGAGAGAGAAGCTGTGCCACCCTGCCGTAGGACTCTTGTGCTGATGGAGAGGTAGAAGTTGTGCCACCACCCCGAAGGACTCTAGTGCCCCATGCTGAGGGAAAAGTTGTGCCACCCCTACAGGTCTCTAGTGCCTTCTGCTGAGGGAGAAGGTGTGCCCCCTCCCACAGGACTCTTGTGCTGATGGAGAGGGAGAAGGTGTGCCACCCCCGCAGGACTCTAGTGCCCTGTGCTGAGGGAGAAGGTGTGCCACCCCCGCAGGACTCTAGTGCCCTGTGCTGAGGGAAGAGGTGTGCTACCCCCGCAGGACGCTAATGCCTTGTCCTGAGTATGAGGGAGAAGGTGTGCTACCCCCGCAGGACCCTAGTGCCTTGCGCTGAGGGAGAAAGCATGTCACCACCCCACAGGACTCTAGTGCCTTGTGCTGAGGGAAAAAGTGTGCCACCCCCGCAGGACTCTAGTGCCTTGTGTGGAGGGAGAAGGTGTGCCACCCCCACAGGACTCTAGTGCCCTGTTCTGAGGGAAAAGCTGTGCCACCGCCGCAGGACTCTAGTGCCCTGTGGTGAGGGAGAAGCTGTGTCATCCCCGCTGGACTCTAGTGCCCTGTGCTGAGGGAGAAGGTGTGCCACCCCCCGCAGGACTCTAGTGCCCTGTGCTGAGGGAAAAAGTGTGCCACCCCCGCAGGACTCTAGTGCCTTGTGCTGAGGGATAAGGTGTGCCACCCCCACAGGACTCTAGTGCTCTGTGCTGAGGGAGAAGGTGTGTCACCCCCGCAGGACTCTAGTGCCCTGTGCTGAGGGGGAAGGTGTGCCCCCCCGCAGGACTCTAGTGCCCTGTTCTGAGGGAGAAAGTGTGCCACCCCCTCCAGGACTCTAGTGCCCTGTGCTGAGGGAGAATGTGTGTCACCCCCGTAGGACTCTAGTTCCTTGTGCTGAGGGGGAAGGTGTGCCCCCCCGTAGGACTCTAGTGCCCTGTTCTGAGGGAGAAGATGTGCCACCCCCGCAGGACTCTAGTGCCCTGTGCTGAGGAAGAAGGTGTGCCACCCCGCAGGAATCTAGTGCCCTGTGCTGAGGGAGAAGGTGTGCCACCCCCCGCAGGACTCTAGTGCCTTGTGCTGAGGGAGAAAGTGTGCCACCCCCTCCAGGACCCTAGTGCCCTGTGCTGAGGGAGAAGCTGTGCCACCCCCCGCAGGACTCTAGTGCCTTGTGCTGAGGGAGAAAGTGTGCCCCCCCCCCGCAGGACTCTAGTGCCCTGTTCTGAGGGAGAAAGTGTGCCACCCCCTCCCGGACTCTAGTGCCTTGTGCTGAGGGAGAAGGTGTGTCACCCCCGTAGGACTCTAGTGCCTTGTGCTGAGGGGGAAGGTGTGCACCCCCCCCCCCCGCAGGACTCTAGTGCCCTGTTCTGAGGGAGAAGGTGTGCCACCCCCGCAGGACTCTAGTGCCCTGTGCTGAGGGTGAAGGTGTGCGGCACCCCCCGCAGGACTCTAGTGCCCTGTGCTGAGGGGGAAGGTGTGCCCCCCCGCAGGACTCTAGTGCCCTGTTCTGAGGGAGAAAGTGTGCCACCCCCTCCAGGACTCTAGTGCCCTGTGCTGAGGGAGAAGGTGTGTCACCCCCGTAGGACTCTAGTGCCTTGTGCTGAGGGGGAAGGTGTGCCCCCCCCCGCAGGACTCTAGTGCCCTGTTCTGAGGGAGAAGGTGTGCCACCCCCGCAGGACTCTAGTGCCCTGTGCTGAGGGTGAAGGTGTGCCACCCCCCGCAGGACTCTAGTGCCCTGTGCTGAGGGGGAAGGTGTGCCCCCCCCCCGCAGGACTCTAGTGCCCTGTGCTGAGGGGGAAAGTGTGCCCCCCCGCAGGACTCTAGTGCCCTGTTCTGAGGGAGAAGGTGTGCCACCCCCGCAGGAATCTAGTGCCCTGTGCTGAGGGAGAAGGTGTGCCACCCCCCGCAGGACTCTAGTGCCTTGTGCTGAGGGAGAAGGTGTGCCACCCCCTCCAGGACTCTAGTGCCCTGTGCTGAGGGAGAAGGTGTGCCACCCCCGCAGGACTCTAGTGCCCTGTTCTGAGGGAAGCTGTGCCACCCCCGCAGGACTTTAGTGTCTTGTGCTGAGTCAGAGAGAAAAGGCCCCCCCCCAACGGCCGCAGGACTCTGCAGGTCCTCTTTCATTACTACGAGGGGGAAGAGGGAGCTGGCGAAAGCGGATCTTCTATTCTTGAGAAAAGGGAGTGCTTCCCCAGGAGCCTGGTGCCGAATCCATGACTGTGCGTTCAGCGGTGTCTAACACACTGCATAAGGACAAGACCCGCTGCACTACTGACCTTTTTACCCATATGGGACCAGGGCCATCTTAAGAACTTTTGGGGCCCTGGTCACGAGCATCTTTGGCACCCCCTCCAGCAAATCAAAGGGATTACATGATCAAGAATATGTGGTTGCCCCCCCACCCGCTCGACGCAATCACAACTCATAGGTCGATACGCTGCCTCGCAGCACTCAAAATAAGCATGTTTACTCCCTTTAAGTCCCCTTACCATCTTCATTCTTAGTCTAATCAGAATGATAAACAAGTAGCACATGAAGGCCAACATTAGCAGTCTACAAAGAGGCTTATGTTCTAGTATAGATAGAGGAGACTTTTTATCAATGGCATCCAGGAAGGTATGCAGCCTGTAGTATTAATGCAGGACTGTGTGTGAAAAGTACATTTAACCCATAATATACAGAGAACGCACATTAGCTTCCTCACAGAATGCAAACATGCTCAAGCATGGATAGAGGAGACCAATTGGAAGGAAGGAGAAAGCTAAACATACCGTCGCATGGATAGTGGATGCAGATTAGCAGCTACCAGGAAGGTGTCTGTATCCAGACAGACTGAGATTATAAGTGGGACATGGTTTGTTTTCAAATAGTGTTGCCATTATAGAGCAAAGGAACAGGTGCCTGTGGTGTGCAATATATCAATGCTCACTATTATAGTGGAAGCAACACTATAGTCAGTGAAACCATGAGTGCTTGTTTTTGAAGATCATCCCCTCAGAGGGAAATCACTATGAAGGGCTGACAATTTTGAAAGGTTAAGGGACTGGCAATGTTGACAGGTTAGGCAATACAAGATTAACGAGATGCCCAGGATCAAACATTGTTCAAGGGGTGACGCTGGAATTTTTGTCAACTCTGTAATTTTGGCAATTCAACACTTTCTTTTCCAGTTCTTACCACATTCTAAAACAATCTAATTGTATAACACTGACTTGGAAAGTACACCAATCACATTACCAAACATGACAACATTATAAAAGGGTGTTATGCAAAATGGGAAAGATTCTCGGTTCAGTCTCTCCATCATCAAGGGAAGTATATAAGTGCCAGCATACTAATCGATGCGATTTAACAGACTTAATCTGGGGTTGTCTTTTGTATTTTAAAGCTTTAAATACTTCAAAAACACTGGCCTGTGAAATGGTTATTTATAAGCGTCCAGAAACACCTTACTAGCAGATCTTAAAATAAGCCTGGCCTACAACATCTGTTCTGCTCCCTGCTGTCCACCACCCCTTCCAGTCAAATGGTCTACATAAGAAGAAAGATCAAGTAATGGGCTGAACAATGCCATCAACATGCGAGAAGGCAAGCTTCGCTCAAGACAGCACAGTCATCTAAGAGATATCAGATGATTTGACCAGGATCACTGTATAGGCTGTTGATAAATCAGAATACAGGCATGAATGCTTTGGTTCCAAATGTGGATACTTATTCATCTCTTGGACTAACAGTTTATACTCATCATTGAAGGTGATTGCCTAGCGTTTACAACATCCCATCCGAACAAGCCAATTTCAAGGCCTTTTCCATATGGATCACGTTCGTTTTTATAGCGACCCCTTTCTGGTGCAGGTAGCTTGCTGATAATAGCAACTGTTGTGCTACACGACCAAGTACATATGCAGGCAGGCTTATAAACTTCAGACACAGGAAAGGCTCAGCCAGCCTTGCTAGAATGTGCAATTCTAATCTTGCACATGAAAACATATCTCTGCAATGAGTCCTTGACACACTGAGCTAACTTCTGAAGCACTGTGGCACTCAACCTATCAATATGCATTTCACCATTGCCTATTGCACAAAATCAAAATAATTCCCACAGGAAGGAAAGAATGCTACAGGAGTTGTGCCGCAAGGAACACACAAACTATGTATATCACAGTGAATCTCACCCTACGACCTAGGCAGATGCAGCGCTTTGATGCAAGGTGTAAGAAAAGCTTGGGTGAGTGACACATTGAGGACTTGTGAGGGCCAAGGGCCGGGAGGTAGAAGTCCCAGGCACGTAAGCATGTGTGTGGGCAGGCAGGAGGGTGTGCCTACATAATAAGCATGTGGGTGGGCAGGAGGGTGTGCCTACATAATAAGCATGTGGGTGGGCAGGAGGGTGTGCCTACATAATAAGCATGTGGGTGGGCAGGAGGGTGTGCCTACATAATAAGCATGTGGGTGGGCAGGAGGGTGTGCCTACATAATAAGCATGTGGGTGGGTAGGCAGGAATGTGTGCCTACATAATAAGAGTATGTGCGTGGGCAGGCAGGAAGGTATGCCTACATAATAAGCATGTGGGTGGGCAGGAGGGTGGGCCTACATAATAAGAGTATGTGTTTGGGCAGGCGGGAAGGTATGTCTACATAATAAGCATG
Organism: Ambystoma mexicanum; assembly: GCF_040938575.1. Lineage (NCBI taxonomy): Eukaryota > Metazoa > Chordata > Amphibia > Caudata > Ambystomatidae > Ambystoma > Ambystoma mexicanum. The sequence goes on along the minus strand of NC_090925.1, from coordinate 750,566 downwards.
TGGGTGGGCAGGAGGGTGGGCCTACATAATAAGAGTATGTGTTTGGGCAGGCGGGAAGGTATGTCTACATAATAAGCATGTGGGTGGGCAGGAGGGTGTGCCTACATAATAAGCATTAAGCATGTGTATGGGCAGGCAGGAAGTTATGCCTACATAATAAGCATGTGGGCAGGCAGGAAGTTATGCCTACATAATAAGCATGTGGGCAGACAGGAAGTTATGCCTACATAATAAGCATGTGGGTGGACAGGAAGGTGTGCCTACATAATAAAAATGTGGGCAGGCAGGAAGGTGTGCCTACATAATAAGCATGTGGGTGGGCAGGAGCGTGGGCCTACATAATAAGAGTATGTGCGTGGGCAGGTGTTAAGGTATGCCTACATAATAAGCATGTATGTGGGCAGGCAGGAAGGTATGCCTACATAATAAGCATGTATGTGGGCAGGCAGGAAGTTATGCCTACATAATAAGCATGTGGGCAGGCAGGAAGTTATGCCTACATAATAAGCATGTGGGTGGGCAGGAAGGTGTGCCTACATAATAAACATGTGGGCAGGCAGGAAGGTGTGCCTACATAATAAGAGTATGTGTGTTGGGCAGGCAGGAAGGTATGCCTACATAATAAGCATGTGGGTGGGCAGGAGCGTGGGCCTACATAATAAGAGTATGTGCGTGGGCAGGCGGGAAGGTATGCTAACATAATAAGAGTATGTGCGTGGGCAGGCGGGAAGGTATGCCTACTTAATAAGCATGTGGGTGGGCAGGAGGGTGGGCCTACATAATAAGAGTATGTGTGTGGGCAGGCGGGAAGGTATGCCTACTTAATAAGCATGTGGGTGGGCAGGAGGGTGGGCCTACATAATAAGAGTATGTGTGTGGGCAGGCGGGAAGGTATGCCTACCTAATAAGCATGTGGGTGGGCAGGAGGGTGGGCCTACATAATAAGCTTGTATGTGGGCAGCCAGGAAGGTATGCCTACATAATACGAGTATGTGTGTGGGCAGGCGGGAAGGTATGCATACCTAATAAGCATGTGGGTGGGCAGGAGGGTGGGCCTACATAATAAGAGTATGTGTGTGGGCAGGCGGGAAGGTATGCCTACTTAATAAGCATGTGGGTGGGCAGGAGGGTGGGCCTACATAATAAGAGTATGTGTGTGGGCAGGCGGGAAGGTATGCCTACATATTAAGCATGTGGGTGGGCAGGAGGGTGGGCCTACATAATAAGAGTATGTGTGTGGGCCGGCGGGAAGGTATGCCTACATATTAAGCATGTGGGTGGGCAGGAGGGTGGGCCTACATAATAAGAGTATGTGTGTGGGCAGGCGGGAAGGTATGCCTACATAATAAGCATGTATGTGCGTGGGCAGGCTGGAAGGTATGCCTACATAATAAGAGTATGTGCGTGGGCAGACGGGAAGGTATGCCTACATAATAAGAGTTTGTGCGTGGGCAGGCGGGAAGGTATGCCTACATAATAAGCATGTATGTGGGTGGGCAGGCGGGTGTGCCTACATAATAAGCATGTGGGTGGGCAGGAGGGTGTGCCTACATAATAAGCATGTGGGTGGGTAGGCAGGAATGTGTGCCTACATAATAAGAGTATGTGCGTGGGCAGGCAGGAAGGTATGCCTACATAATAAGCATGTGGGTGGGCAGGAGGGTGGGCCTACATAATAAGAGTATGTGTTTGGGCAGGCGGGAAGGTATGTCTACATAATAAGCATGTGGGTGGGCAGGAGGGTGGGCCTACATAATAAGAGTATGTGTTTGGGCAGGCGGGAAGGTATGTCTACATAATAAGCATATGGGTGGGCAGGAGGGTGTGCCTACATAATAAGCATTAAGCATGTGTATGGGCAGGCAGGAAGTTATGCCTACATAATAAGCATGTGGGCAGGCAGGAAGTTATGCCTACATAATAAGCATGTGGGCAGACAGGAAGTTATGCCTACATAATAAGCATGTGGGTGGACAGGAAGGTGTGCCTACATAATAAAAATGTGGGCAGGCAGGAAGGTGTGCCTACATAATAAGCATGTGGGTGGGCAGGAGCGTGGGCCTACATAATAAGAGTATGTGCGTGGGCAGGTGTTAAGGTATGCCTACATAATAAGCATGTATGTGGGCAGGCAGGAAGGTATGCCTACATAATAAGCATGTATGTGGGCAGGCAGGAAGTTATGCCTACATAATAAGCATGTGGGCAGGCAGGAAGTTATGCCTACATAATAAGCATGTGGGTGGGCAGGAAGGTGTGCCTACATAATAAACATGTGGGCAGGCAGGAAGGTGTGCCTACATAATAAGAGTATGTGTGTTGGGCAGGCAGGAAGGTATGCCTACATAATAAGCATGTGGGTGGGCAGGAGCGTGGGCCTACATAATAAGAGTATGTGCGTGGGCAGGCGGGAAGGTATGCTAACATAATAAGAGTATGTGCGTGGGCAGGCGGGAAGGTATGCCTACTTAATAAGCATGTGGGTGGGCAGGAGGGTGGGCCTACATAATAAGAGTATGTGTGTGGGCAGGCGGGAAGGTATGCCTACTTAATAAGCATGTGGGTGGGCAGGAGGGTGGGCCTACATAATAAGAGTATGTGTGTGGGCAGGCGGGAAGGTATGCCTACCTAATAAGCATGTGGGTGGGCAGGAGGGTGGGCCTACATAATAAGCTTGTATGTGGGCAGCCAGGAAGGTATGCCTACATAATACGAGTATGTGTGTGGGCAGGCGGGAAGGTATGCATACCTAATAAGCATGTGGGTGGGCAGGAGGGTGGGCCTACATAATAAGAGTATGTGTGTGGGCAGGTGGGAAGGTATGTCTACTTAATAAGCATGTGGGTGGGCAGGAGGGTGGGCCTACATAATAAGAGTATGTGTGTGGGCAGGCGGGAAGGTATGCCTACATATTAAGCATGTGGGTGGGCAGGAGGGTGGGCCTACATAATAAGAGTATGTGTGTGGGCCGGCGGGAAGGTATGCCTACATATTAAGCATGTGGGTGGGCAGGAGGGTGGGCCTACATAATAAGAGTATGTGTGTGGGCAGGCGGGAAGGTATGCCTACATAATAAGCATGTATGTGCGTGGGCAGGCTGGAAGGTATGCCTACATAATAAGAGTATGTGCGTGGGCAGACGGGAAGGTATGCCTACATAATAAGAGTTTGTGCGTGGGCAGGCGGGAAGTTATGCCTACATAATAAGCATGTATGTGCGTGGGCAGGCTGGAAGGTATGCCTACATAATAAGAGTATGTGCGTGGGCAGGCGGGAAGGTATGCTTACATAATAAGAGTATGTGCGTGGGCAGGCGGGAAGGTATGCCTACATACTAAGCATGTGTGTGGGTAGGCAGGAAGGTGTGCCTACATAATAAGAGTATGTGTGTGGGTAGGCAGGAAGGTGTGCCTACATAATAAGAGTATGTGCGTGGGCAGGCGGGAAGGTATGCCTACATACTAAGCATGTGTGTGGGTAGGCAGGAAGGTGTGCCTACATAATAAGAGTATGTGTGTGGGTAGGCAGGAAGGTGTGCCTACATAATAAGAGTATGTGTGTGGGCAGGCGGGAAGGTATGCCTACATACTAAACATGTGTGTGGGCAGGAGGGTGGGCCTACATAATAAGAGTATGTGCGTGGGCAGGCGGGAAGTTATGCTTACATAATATAAGGAAGGGCCCGACAGATGGTGCATCTACCCTGCCACTGACACCCACGCGAAGGGGGTTTCAGGGACAAACAAAAGGCTTCAGCAGACTGCCAGGCACCGTGGTCTCAGGGAGGGGCCCCGCAATGCATAGGTCCCAAGAGCAAAGGAAGACCAAAGGGAGGCTGGACAGGGTGGTGTTTCCCTCCCCTCAGGCACGTTTTATACTATAAGAGAATGGGTAAAAGAGCAGCCCAGACACATTGTGCTCTGCCCCTCCGCATTGAGAAGAACTACATGGAAAGAGGAAGGAAAAATACAAAAACACCCCCCTTCCCGTCCAGGAGTGGCCAGGCACTGGTAAATCAAGTTGAAAAAGTGGATGCACGTGGGGAGCACATCGGAATGAGAAAAGAAAATGGACAAACATATTTAGTGCAGAGCTGAACGCTGGGCAGCAGTCGAAGGCATGAACCAGCCTCCAGTTGGCATCTCTGGACTTGGCGGCATCTGGTCCCCTGCTCACCTGATGACCAAACGCACATCATGGTGACTGCCCATCTGTTTGTTATTCCTTCTTATCTTTGGGTATAATAAAGCCTAAAGCCATTTCTTCCCACTGATCCCTCCTTCTGGTATTTTTTGGCAATAACACATTTGGCCTCATTACAATGTTGCCGCCAACCCCGTAAATCTGAATCCCACGCCTGAAGTCCCGGCGGTGCGGGAAGTCGGGCGCCAGATTTTGTAAGTCCCCATTCCTGTGGAGTCCCATAGGTCTCCCTGGGTGTGGAAAGACGGAAGCAAAGGCATCGTTGCTAATGGTGCCGCTGCTTCCGTGACATCTCTGCCTACCACGGCTGCTGCATCTGACAGGGTCAGAACTGTCAGGCGCAGTGGCCCCAGCAGGCAGACTCATAGTGTGGCAGTCCAGAAACAAGGGTGCCATCTTTTGTAGATTAAAATGATGCTTTTCCTTTGGTAGTGACAGGGAGGCCTTTTCCACATGGCCCTTCAATTTTACTTGAAAAACACACATGCAACACCGTTTTTGTGTCTGTGTTGACAGATCTTGCTTTTCAGGTAGAAGCGACCTTCAGTTTGGGGCCTTTCAATGCATCCCACAACTGCCTCATGTTCCCCTGTTCCTTGTTGGTGGCATACATGTGGTCAGTTCCCATTTGTACCGGGGAGGTTGTAAATGATGGGCCCAGGCCCCTGATGGGATGAGTATCTCACCTTGATCAGTGGGCCGTTTCCCATATTCTGGTTGGTCAGGGTGCCTCAGAGCTTGTTTGTAATTCTCAATTTTGTGTGTGAGACTCCCACCCCAGCTTCTCTGTCCTTATTTCCTGATGGCATTCATTCAGAGAACTGGCTTTTTAATTCTTACTCTAAATCCTGATTAATCTCATGCACCCTGCTGTGAGCTGCCAACCAATCTTTTTGTTTGCTGCACCTCCTGCTGAAGTGATTCATTCTCCCTCTGTGAGCCTTGCATGCTGCATGCAGATTTAAGGCAATTTACCTTCAGGAGACTAATCTCTTTCTCTTGCCCATCCCTACAATTTGCTGCCTCTGATAGTTCCGCTTCTATGTGTCTCACATGCCTTTCTAGCACATTCCTTTCTTTTTTAATTCTGGTCAGTTCTTAAGAACCTGACTGTTCCCTTTCTGCCTCCATTTCCAACTGGTTTATCTTCTGTAATAGGATGCGGTTATCCTGATTCAAGAGGTCTTTTTCCTGAATCACCTGTGTCCTTTGTTGTTTCAGAGTACTTATACCTTGGTGAATGTCATCAAACTTCTTTTGTAGGTCAATTTCTTTAATGATAAACTGACTATTTTCCCTTTTTGAGGTCTTGATTTGTTACTTGCGGGCCGCAATGTTATCTAGAAACTCTCTAGTATGACCAATTTGGTCATTCAATTGGCCCTGAATGTGATTTACGGTATCTGCACCCTCATTGCATGCATAATGCAGTGCAGCAATCTCGGTCTCTCTCTCTCTCTCTGCACTGGCTTGCTGTTGTGTTTTCAGCTGATTTTTGAGGTGTTGATCAAGATCCTGGGCCTGTGACAATCCTCCAGCCTAATTCATCTCCTAGACTCACTATTTTGCCAACACTCTTCCACTAAAAGCGAATGAAAATATAACTGAGCAGTCAGGTGAGTCATTTGTATCTGTTCTTCACAAGCATTCTCAATCATGTAAAATCCCTCTTGTGCTTTGTGCAATATTCCACCTTCAAGCCAAATATCATTGCTTTCCGAGGTAACCTCCCTCACAGTTCTGGTTTGCCAGTTTCCAGCCTCGCCCTCAACTCATTCTCCTTTAAGAAATAATTTAGCTAGGGGATGCTACCTGGCTTCACCAATTTTTACAGTAGTCATTTTCACAATGGCATTTTGCACCTTAGTAAAACTTTCTTTATGCAGGGGCAAAATCACCCTGTTTCTGCTTGATTTCCTCACACTAATAAATTCTTACACAATCTTAATTTTTCACCTATTCACCACCCTGGAACTCAGGGGTCAAGTTCTTGCGGCACTTTAACAATGCAACAATAACTTTCCCTCCACCTTAATGCAGTTGCATCAAAACGAACAGTCTGTCACAATGCCTTGAAACACCTGTGTATGGGGCGTTATAAAGGCCATATCATATCACTTGTCACAAGTCAGAAATAGCTAGCTAAATCCCGGCCACAAGCCCTCAATTTGTAACTTTTTATTGAGGAACGTGAGGAGTTCCTTCCCTCCTCACTTATGGTGTTACGCAACAAACTGTTTAATTGAATCTTTTATTCAGCCCTACTTCAAACCCATATCATGCCGCTTGGATCCATCCCCCCCTGACCTGACAATGAGCCGAGAACCAGGCTGGTGTACAGGAAATATATTTGTATGTATTTAAATTAAAAATAATAGAAAAAGAAATATTTAGCACTGGTCAGTGAACACATTTATAAATGTAGTGCAGCACAATTTTGATTTTCCTGCGGGCTTAAAAGGCCAGCAGTAGGATTTCAAGATTGGTACAAATACACATGGCAATTATGATTTCACCCACACTTTTGCTTTAAAATAAACACTGGGTGATTTAGCGGTTTGTTTTTCAGACCCCCCGACCCCCTACTTTGGTCTGTGTTGGGGAAGTCATACAGAAAAATTGGAAGGATTTGGGGAATTTGGATTTCAGACCCCCCCCCCTCTATTGAAAGACCTGTGTTAGGGGAAAGTTGGACAAAAGGATTGGACTGATTTAAGAACAAAGACACCCCTCTTCCTTAAAGAAGTCGGGGTCAATAGTATAAAAATGATTAATCAATTAAATTATAGGCAATAGTTTTTCAGCGCACACTGGGAAGAGAGCTTTATTAATTTTGAATTTTAACAAAAATCCCCCTATAGTGTTCCACCTACTGGGGTATTAATTAAATTAATCTTTTTGTTAAGTAGGCTAAGGATCTGCACAGTTTTGCCCCCCACTCCCTATAAAAGGAAAACATTTAGGCAAGCATACTCACTCACCTTTTGGTTTCCCAGGGCTCAGTTCTAATTACATAGATGTTCTGACTTGAGAGTCGTGTAGACCGATGAGACCTCCGTCCCCAAGTGAAGCACAGGGGAACTAATAGAAACCCGCTGTGCGACCTTTGAGGCCACAGGTGAGAGATGTCTTCCCAGATCCACGGAACCTCTGGAACACTGATGCTGCTATCAAAAGGGAACGAGGTTAAGTACCAGGCAATTACAATACAACCAGGTAAACAATAGGATCTAAAGAGTCTTACCTATCTGGTGTTGGGGAAACCCAGGTAACCTAGTAGAGAGGTTCGAGACTCAGATGATGCGGCGGTCCCAGGAATAGTATAACCGCAGGTGAGCGTGGATGTAGGGTTAACCACCTGTAGGAGAGAGGGCTTGACTTGAATCCCAAGAAGGGAAATGGCGTAGAAGCTCAGCAAGGTATCAAGGGATGATCCAAAGACAAGTCGAGGTGAAGTCCAAAAATCCGGCAACAGGTAAACAGTTCCAAGCAAAGGTACAAAGGGGTGTCAGAAGGAGTCCGAGGTAGAGTTCCATGATCAAAGTAACAAGGAGCAATCCGTAACGCCAAACAGGGTCTGAAGACAGCTGAGAAGCAATGAGCATTCTGTCTCTCAGACCTTTATACTGTGTGTCTCTGGGTCATGTGACGTCTCTGGGTCATGTGACGTCCACCAAGGTCACGTGAGGAACGCCACACTGGATCACGTGACCGACGTGAAGACGTAACGCCCCCCCTTCTGCTATACGTTCTCCAAGGCAATTGCCAATGCAGAAAGGGTTGCAATCGAGCCCGTACACAAAAGCTGGTACAGTGTTTTCGGTCCTTTGGTTTCACCGAATCACCTGAGCCTCGAACCGTGGGAGGAGATGTTGGGGGAATGTGTGCGGTGTTCTGATGTGGAGTGGACTGGTGTGCAGAGGATCGCCTAACATAGCCCCCCCCAACAGCCCACGACCCCGTGGGCAGGACGGATGATCCTTATGGAATCGGGCCACCAACCGAGGGGCTTTCAGATCCAAGGCGGAAACCCATGAACGCTCCTCCGGGCCGTAACCCTTCCAATCCACCAGGTACTGGAGCCTACCCCTAAACCATCTGGACCCTAAAATGGCCGACACCTCAAAGACATCAGGAGAGGTCAGGGACACCGGCGCAACAGGGGCTCGAAGACGGACGGAATCAGGACAAGGTTTGAGGAGGGAGACATGGAACACAGGATGGATACGCCAGGAACTAGGAAGCACTAGACGAAAAGCCACCGGATTCACAACCTGAGAGATCACATACGGGCTGACAAAACGAGGTAGCAATTTCCGGCAACCCACTAGGCGAAGATGACGTGAAGACAACCAGACCCTAGAACCCACCACCAGAGGGGGAGCAGCTCGACGTTTGCCATCCACACGGGCCTTCATAGAAGCCTTTGCTTCAGTGAGATGAACCACAGTACTAGCATGTACAGCAGACAGATTCCGAAGACATGTCGCGGCCGCAGGATTCGAAGAACTAGAAGCATCAGGGACCGGCAAGACCTTCGGATGTTGGCCGTAGAGGGCGTAAAAGGGAGAATAACCAGTAGCTGAATGAGCCGCATTATTGTACGCGAACTCAGCAAGCCGTAAAACAGCCAACCAGGAGGTCTGATGTTGCAATATAAGGCAGCGAAGGTACTGCTCCATAGATTGATTCGTCCTTTCGGTCTGCCCATCGGTCTCAGGATGATAGGCCGAAGAATACCTGGTATCAATGCCCAGTAATTTCGTCAACGACCTCCAGAACCGAGAGGTGTACTGTGATCCTCGATCGGATATAATGACCGAAGGAAGGCCGAATAACATGAATACATGTTCAAAAAACAAGTCCGCCAAGACCGGGCCGAAGGAATGCCTTTACAAGGAACAAAACGAGCCATTTTTGTGAACGTGTCCACCACTACCCAGATGGAGTCAAAGCCTTTCGACTTGGGGAGATCGGTAACGAAATCCATAGTCAACGTATGCCAGGGCCTGGGAGGTACCGGAAGCGGAAGTAACAACCCAACCGGTCGACCCCTTCGATGTTTAACCTGAGCACATACTGCGCACGAATTGACATAACAGTCTACATCGCGCTTCATAGAGGGCCACCAACACCAACGCTTGAGAAGATCTAAAGTGCGCACTTGACCGGGATGGGCATTAAAGGGAGCATCATGAGACCACTCAAGGGCCAGATTACGAGTGTCAGGTGTGGGAAGGAATAGATGTTCATGTACGAAAGGTAATCCATCAGAATACACTGGGTCCCATTCTCGCAACTGACCGGAATGTTTGCTAGTCCAGGATCGGACCGAGTCTAATAATGACAATGAGGGTGTACAAAGACAAATCACATGACTCTTTCCGAGGACAGTGTCAGGGAAGGTTGGCAACTCGACCCCCCCCGGGGAATGTGACAAGGCATCTGCTTTTCCATGGGAAGTGCCGGGACGATGCATAATATGAAAATCAAAAGAGGAAAAGAAAAGATGCCATCGGACCTGTCTGCTATTAATGCACTTCAATGAAGCCAGATCCTGTAAATTCCGATGATCTGAGTATACAGTGATGGGATGTTTGGCCCCCAGAAGATGATGTCGCCAAACACGAAAGGCGTTCATGACAGCCAAGAGTTCCTTCTCCGTAACGGTGTAATGAGTCTCAGTACTGGAAAACTTACGGGAATGGTATGCCACTGGGTGTAACTTGCCTGTTGTGGGACATGTTTGAGACAGTACCGCACCGAGAGCAAAAGAAGAGGCATCCGCCTCAACTATGAACGGAAGATCAGGATTGGGGTGCTGGAGTACCGGTGCAGTAGTAAAGGCGGTTTTCAAAGCCTCAAAAGCCTCCTGATGTTCACTCTGCCACCGATATAGTACCTGAGGACTGGTCAGAGCCGTGAGCGGGGCAACAATTGTGGAAAAGGAAGAAATGAAACGTCTATAAAAGTTGGCGAATCCCAAAAAGGCCTGCAAGGACTTGAGTGTTTGAGGTACTGGCCAATCTAATACTGCTTTGACCTTAGATTCGTTCATGGATAACGCCCAAGGGGTAATGTGGAAACCCAGAAACTCAACAGACGTTTTATGGAACTGACATTTTTCAGGTTTGGCGAATAAGGAATGTACTCTCAGACGGGATAGTACTTCTCGGACATGCTTTACATGGTCATCAAGACTACGAGAAAAGATTAAGATGTCGTCCAAGTACACAACCATGTATACATCTAGAATATCCCTGAATATGTCATTCATGAATCGTTGGAATGTGGCCGGGGCATTACATAGGCCGAAGGGCATGACTAGATATTCATACAAGCCATAACGAGTACAGAAAGCTGTTTTCCACTCGTCTCCCTCGCGAACGCGCACTAAATTGTATGCGCCGCGTAGGTCAAGCTTGGTGAAAATAGAAGCATGTGATAAGTGATCGAGAAGTGGTGTGATTAACGGGATTGGATATCTGTCCTTTTTTGTGATAGCGTTGAGACGCCGATAATCCACACAAGGACGTAAATCCCCCTCCTTTTTGGGAACAAAGAATATAGGGCTTGCCGCTGGTGAAGTAGAGGGGCGGATATGTCCTAAACGAAGGGCGTTCTGTACATACTCTTTCAAAGCTTGTTCCTCCGAAGGGGACAAGGAATAGATCCTGCCCGAAGGAATAGTGGAATCAGGGAGTAATTCGATTGGGCAGTCATATGGTCTATGTGGAGGAAGTACCTCGGAAGAGCCACGATCGAAAACTGATTTGAATGCTTTGTACTCAGGTGGAATCCCAGACACCAAGCCCCCAACAGTATGAGAATGCACAATCTCTGAATCGTCAACAGTCAGCGTGAGTTGAGCTAAGGCTCCCAAGGCCCGAGAAGGTGTGTCAGTGGTTTGATGGACCGGGATACAATAATTCTGACAGACCTCGGACTCGAAGAGCACAGTGCCTGACTGCCAATCGATCAGCGGATTGTGTTCACGTAACCATGGAATCCCTAATATGATACCGAATTGAGGTGTGGTAATCAAATCAAAACTTAAGGTCTCTGTGTGAATTTCTTGTATGTTCAACAAGAGAGGTGCGGTTTGGTGTCTAACAGGACCAGAAACTAACGCAGAGCCGTCTACGGCTTGGACATGTTCAGGTCGTGTTTTTACCACTAGAGGTAGGTTGAGGGAATGGGCCAAATCAATGTCTATGTAATTACCAGTGGCACCTGAATCAATGATGATATTGACTGCATGAAGAAGGCCTGTAGAGGGACATAAAGTAGCCTTTACAGAGATGGGTTGAACACGAGCAAAGGCAAGAGGGGTACCCGGAGATGATGACGGAACACTCGACCTGTTCTCCGGATCTAAGGTCGAGCTGTCCGAAAAACCTGGCTTTTCTTGGGACGTCGTGGACACTCTTTCACAAAATGTCCAGTGGTGCCACAATAAAAGCAGGCATTATCCACCCTCCTACGTTCCCTCTCAGATGTTGTAATAGGACTACGTAACCCTCCCACTTGGATAGGTTCTTCTGTACTGGGAGCCGGAGTACTAGCAAGAGTAGGATGGGAAGAGACCCCCAATTCGGCTCTACGCTCCGATCGCCGTGCATCTATCTGCAGGGCGAGATCAACCAATTCCTGATACTGAGTGGGCACAGAAGGGATTACTGCTAAAGCATCTTTCATGGTGTTACTCAACCCCCTATAAAAGACCACCGCCCGCTTGTTTTCTGGTCATGATGTTTCAGCAACTAGTTGATTGAACCGGGTGATGTAGTCTATCAAAGTCCTTCTAACCTGAGTTAATTCTACCAACTCCAAATCCCGAGACTGTGCCTTGTGTCGGGTATCGAATACTCGAGACATTTCCAGAACCAACAGATTAAAGTCATAAAGGACTGGGCTATTATTCTCCAGCAGGGGATTAGCCCAAGCGGCAGCTGTCCCGGCTAAATGGGAAAGGGCGAAAGCGGCTTTAGTAGTGGAAGTAGGAAAGGCCAAAGGTCTGCATAAGAAATGTAACTTGCACTGATTAACAAAGGTTCTGAATTTCATGGAGTTACCTTGATAGCGTTCAGGAACAGCCAGGGGGGAAGGGGCTGGGAGGACCACTGGAGTTGGGACTGTAGTAGTAGCCAAGGGAGGGGGTGTAGTTGAGAGGTTAGCATCTCCAAACTCAGGGTCTGCGGGAAGAGAATGCTGAACGCTCTGTATGGAATCTAACCTTTGGTGGATCACCGTGTTCGCGGCGGCCATATCTGCCCTTAATATTGTAATTGCCTGGACTAAGGCAGCTATGGGTTCTTCCGTGGATCCCTGCATCGTCAAACACGACTAAACGGCTTCTCAGTCTGTTCTGACTTGAGAATCGTGTAGACCGATGAGACCTCCGTCCCCAAGTGACGCACAGGGGAACTAATAGAAACCCGCTGTGCGATCTTTGAGGCCACAGGTGAGAGATGTCTTCCCAGATCCACGGAACCTCTGGAACACCGATGCTGCTATCAAAAGTAAATGAGGTTAAGTACCAGGCAATTACAATACAACCAGGTAAACAATAGGATCTAAAGAGTCTTACCTATCTGGTGTTGGGGAAACCCAGGTAACCTAGTAGAGAGGTTCGAGACTCCGATGATGCGGCGGTCCCAGGAATAGTATAACCGCAGGTGAGCGTGGATGTAGGGTTAACCACCTGTAGGAGAGAGGGCTTGACTTGAATCCCAAGAAGGGAAATGGCGTAGAAGCTCAGCAAGGTATCAAGGGATGATCCAAAGACAAGTCGAGGTGAAGTCCAAAAATCCGGCAACAGGTAAACAGTTCCAAGCAAAGGTACAAAGGGGTGTCCGAAGGAGTCCGAGGTAGAGTTCCGTGATCAAAGTAACAAGGAGCAATCCGTAACGCCAAACAGGGTCTGAAGACAGCTGAGAAGCAATGAGCATTCTGTCTCTCAGACCTTTATACTGTGTGTCTCTGGGTCATGTGACGTCTCTGGGTCATGTGACGTCCACCAAGGTCACGTGAGGAACGCCACACTGGATCACGTGACCGACGTGAAGACGTAACGCCGCCCCTTCTGCTATACGTTCTGCAAGGCAATTGCCAATGCAGAAAGGGTTGCAATCGAGCCCGTACACCAAAGCTGGTACGGTGTTTTCGGTCCTTTGGGTTCACCGAATCACCTGAGCCTCGAACCGTGGGAGGAGATGTTGGGGGAATGTGTGCGGTGTTCTGATGTGAAGTGGACTGGTGTGCAGAGGATCGCCTAACAATAGAAAGCATCTGTTCAAAGTTCAACACAGCCAGCTGCATGTCAGGACGCTCTGGAAAGATAAGGCAGGGATCTGGTCACTCCACTCTCAAGGATGTCCTCCTGCGCTCCACGATTGGACCCAGTCAGCATCTAGGACTCCCTAGCAACAAACTGCTCCACCCACATGCAATCTCCTCAGGTGTTTCCTTGCAGCTGTCTGATTGTAAGTAGCCGCACTCTTTTGGTGGTACATTTCAGCAGCTCTCCCCTTCCTCCTAATGCAGTCCCCCTTATATAGCAATGACATCACCAATTTTACAATCTTGGGGAAGTACCCTGCCAGAGTTTTCACAACTAGGATTGGACAGTTACCCTTCTCTCTCCTGCCGAATCTATCTCATGTGAACGGATTGGTTAAAGAGTCCGGAGCAAACATATGGCAACCCCATTTGATATCCCATTTGTTCCTGTGTCAAATCTTTGGTAAAAACTAGTTATATAGCAAAAAGTCATAATTTAACTAGCAACTGCCATAACATATATATTCTCCTTTTCTGTTAATCATGGGGAATGAAATAAGATGACAGCCAGGTCTGCACGATTTTGCACGGGCGTGTGGTAATTTTCTTTTTCACAGAAAGCATAACAGTTATGAACATGTACATTCCTACCCAGATTCCTCATTTTACCCTTCACCAGTTCACCAACTCTTACATTTGGGACATTTTCAGATCAGCCGGGAACCTAGTTTAACTGGCCATTACAGTTCCCTATCTCGTAGGTGCATGCATTTTATATCTCCAAAATTGCTTGGAAAGTACCTAAAAAATGGTACACAATGAAGAAAATACACCTTATGGATGCTGGGAAAAAGGCCTGCGTTATAATAGTCATTTAAAATGAATTGTAAAGCTGAATGTTCAGCAAATGGGAGTTCTTCTTCATCTAGCCATCTGTCTCCCTGGGCCGGCCTGTAACCATAGTTTTTATGAGTCTCTTTGAAGTTGGTTGTTTACTCTTCTTCTTTTGTGGATTACAATGTTGCTTTTCCTTTGTTAGTGACAGATAGGCCTTTTCCACATGGCTCTTCAATTGTACTTGAAAAACACATGCAAAGCCGTTTTTGTGTCTGTGTTGAAAAATCCTGCTTTTCAAGTGAAAGGGACCTTCAGTTTGCGGCCTTTGAATGCACTCTACAAAGTGTGGCCATTATCTGACCTTATCTCCTCAGACACTCCCCGTCTTGGCAACACCTCCCTCACCAAAAAGTTGGCCACACTTTTTGTGTTGTTTTTTCACAGAGTGCTACCTCAAGCAAATGTGAGAATGGACAGATAACAACTAACATGTACCTATAGGAGGCACATCTATCTTTCATGTTAACATAGTCAATATGCAATTGTCGGAAGCGCCCTTCCAGCTGAGGTTATTGTTCCACAGATTGTCTTTAATGTATTATGAGACAAAAACTGTTGACACGTCACACAGTTCCCCATTAACTCTACCAATCTCTCATGCAAGTTTGGCACGCACCACCCTCCATTAATTTCTGCTGCGATACCTTCTTTGGATGCATGGTGTGGAGGTGCAGCTGCTCTAGTGCTACACTTAGCAATGTTGTGGGTATTACAGGCTTCCCAGTGCTATTCTGTCATCAAGTCAGTGGGTGAGAGTGAGCACCCATGCTGTATCCATAACATGTTTTCTTCTTCCGGTGCTTCTCCCTGCAATTCTATAATTTGGACAAGGGGTATTCTGTTGAAGCTTTCCTTGCTCGCTCCCTCTCCATCCACCCTCTTTTCTGCAGCCATGAGTGGGGCTCTTTCGTTTGCTCCTGGGCACCTTTTTAGTCTTCCTTCAAGCTTATGGGTTGCTTCTCTTGCTGCTCTGTAGGCCAGTTAGCTTCCTAGTGATATTCTGTCTTGTTTACCTGTGTGGGTGGCGCATTTCATTATTGCCACTCCTACTGGTACTTTTAGGGCCTCAATTAACTGTTTAATCAGCTCTGCATGTTGCACCGGGGACCCGTCTCTCTTTCAGAACCCTCTCCTTTCCGATTGTGCTAATCCTGAATGTATTGTTGATGTAACATAGGCAGAGTCTCAAAAAATGTTATCCGCATGTCCTTCCATCATGTTTAATGCACAGATCATTGCTACTAGTTCTACTGCCTGTGCTGAATAATGGGAGGTGTGAGAAACCAAAGGGTATTGTTAAGTGGTACTTCTGCAGACTTCTTAAGCGTATGTACAGATGCTTTATTATTAAGTTACATTAAGTTGTTACCTAGAAAGACCACCGGGTCCCATCACCCAGGCTCAACTGACCAGGCTGGAACCCTGGGGCTGGATTCATTACCAAACATTCCGCAAGCTCACACAGTGTTCCATGCTAGGACACAGCAGCATTTCTGCAGGCATGCACTGGCAACAAGTACATTATAACAGGTATCTCACCCACTAGTCCTCAGGGACTTGTCATGCAGGAGGCCAGGACACGGCCATCGCTTTTGGATTTTGTTCCTGGGGGTGGACTAGTGCGGGAGGATCACCTGGGTGGGGGGGTCTTTGGGGAGTGGAGGTTAGATAGCCGATGGTGAAACACGGTATTCCCCCCTCTTTTGTTCGTCTAACCCATCCAATTTTTTAGGATTTAGCAAAGTCCCAAACACTTGCCCAATGAAGAGAGTGACTGAGAGCAACCAGTCTAACTCTCTCACATCGCACTTAACATGTCCCATTAATTGGGTCAGGCAAAGTCAGGAACTTTATCCTAAGTTCATACACCTGATACCAATTAGCTCTCCTCACCCGAATAAAAGGCAACACCTAAAGACACACTCTCAGCAAGGCGGAACACGACAACGAGCAGAATTTCCACCACAAAGGCACCCCTACTGGAGCAGAGCGACGGACCAAGTAATGAGAGCAGTGGGCTGAAAACCCCAGGGCTTCCCTACTGGAGGTCATTGCCTCCAACAGATCATGAGAGACACGCAGTGAAGGCCAGATCCTATAAGTGGAGATTGCATTGTGTTTCAAGGATACCAGCGACCCTGCTGGGTGAACGGCAGAGTTGGGGAGGTGAGGCCAAGCCTGTGGTACTAACCTTGACTCGAAAATTAGAAAACCACAAAACAAGAAAAAAGCGCACACAGCTGGTGAGTTGGCAATTGACCTGAGAGACCGGTGTGTATGAAAGTGTATGAAGTGGCAATATTATATCATAAGTGAAGGCTTCACGCGTATGGATGAGACTCGAAGAAAGGCAGACCCATGAATGAATTTTAAAGTAACATACAGCTGCAA
Organism: Ambystoma mexicanum; assembly: GCF_040938575.1. Lineage (NCBI taxonomy): Eukaryota > Metazoa > Chordata > Amphibia > Caudata > Ambystomatidae > Ambystoma > Ambystoma mexicanum. Next base: position 733,793 of record NC_090925.1, on the reverse strand, counting down.
GATCAGTGATACTAAGCAACAGAGTGGTCCGGTGAAAGGAAGTAGCCTATTGGAACGTCTCTGTGAAAGGTGTATTGTTTGAAGCATAAGGGCGAACACACAGCAAGAGTGAAAGTAAATAGTGAAGGTTGTGTCGAAGTTGTCCTGTGGTGGTGTTAGGCAGAATCCTGTGCAGTGTCCTTAGGGACCACTGTTGCTGTAATGCTTGGATCACCTGTGCCTGTGCTTGTGCACAAAAGGGCAGGTGCTGGCTAGGTGCCCCATGTTCTGGCATAAAGAACATGGCCCAAAGACCCTGTAACCTGACCCTCTATATCCCCCTCTTCCTTGCTACGGGTACCCTCTCCCCATAGGAAAAAATCCCCTGTGCATGTAATTCCCTTGTGGTGGGGGTCCCCATTGTCGCGTATATTGTGACTGCATGTAATGCCCTTATTGTGGTACGTTCCCCATGGGAAAGCCTCCCTGTGGTGTGGGCACCGCTGCTGCAGCATCTGGCATGAGCATTGCCCTTCTATCGTGTATTTTGCCATTTTTTTTTGCACCAGTTTGTTTTGTGCTTTGGCAGCATTTTCTGCCACTTGTCTCTCACTTTCTTGTTTTTGTTTGCAATAATGTACTATCTTTGCCTGTATTTCTGGCCACCTTTAAGCTTTGATGCCCACTACCTTATCTAATGATGTCTGCACTTCTGACGGCAGTCCTTGTATAAATATATGATAGAACAAGGGTATGCATTCATCCCAGGACTGTCATGTCTTTTTCATCCATAGATCCGTTACTCCTTTTATATAATCTGCTGGATCATCGTTGCTTTTCATTTTCGGAGCCATTACTGTCCCTACGCCGTAACTGTCAGGATACATACTTCACAGAACCTCCCAGACGTGTGCTCGGCAATTGTGAGAGGGAGCACCGTCATGGACATTTGTACTTAGCTTCACCCCTTTGTACGCTGCCTGGTTCCATATTTTGTCTGCCTGTTTTCCTACGATGGCTGCAAACAAACTTTTCATGTCCCCTAATGGTAATGTCACCCTGTCACCTTCTCAAGTGCATTAATTCATTTACTGGCCCATGTCACAAGGAAAGTCAGACTGCATATTTTATTGTCTCTGTCCATTTTTTGCCATGGCACATAGTGCCCTCACCCCATCGGTAGTAATGGCTTTACTTGTGTCTTTTGCTTTACTTTACTTTTCTTTACTTTCATATTCGTACCGCTCAGACCAGTTACCCGTAGGCTTAAGGGCGCACATATAACATGACACACATACACAGATCCAATCAGAGGATATATATATATATATATATATATATATATATTTTTTATCAGTTGGCAGGTTTGGTAGAATCAGTTCAACAGAATAGGAGCGTTTTCAGTTTTTTCTTGAAGACGTTGGTTGATTTGCCCTCTCTAATATCTAAGGGTAACTTGTTCCATGCCAGCGGGGAGGCTATGCTAAAAGTTCCATTAAGAGCTTTACTTGATTTATAATGGTGAGTTTTTAGTTGGGACGTGTTATTTGACATCAACTGTCTCAGGTTTCTTTTCTCAATAATGCATTCATTTAGATATGCGGGTGTTAGGCAGAAACCTGTGCAGTTCCCTCTGGGACCACTGCAAAAGATTTAAGTCTACAGGTGTTGGCAGTAAACCCACTTGGTAGCAGTCTGCACCACACAGATTCACTGTGATAGCTGTGGCTGAGCAGCCAGACTTCCCTCAAGAAGAGTTAGGCAGTATACAGAGAATACAGAATAGGTACAGAGACACAGTAGCACAAGCAAACACTAACCAGAGCTAGGTGTAAAAGTATAAACTTATTTATTAAAGGTACACTCATAAATTACACTAGCACACTAGAAAAGATAAGAAAGTCAAACACAGTTACTATTACTCATATGTACATCCCTAATCATTTGTTGGACAATTCTAAGTTAACCCCACTTATTTCCAAACAGAGGTGAGCGCTTAACGTTAGATGACACTCCAACAAGTATTACCAAAAGGGAGGGAAAAGGCAGAAATAAAGAGAGCAGTAAGGTAAAACACTTTTCACATAAGGTTAGCAAAGGCAGTCAATGGTGGAACAAGGAGAATTAGTTCGGGGCCGCTTTAGAGGGTGCCAGGCGAAAAATGTGCCCAAGATCACACAATGTCATCAGTCTTTGCAGGTGAGAGAAAAAGGTTTTACTACGGTTCTGAAAAGTTTAGTTAGGGTGTCCCAGACCTACCCAGGTTCAAGAGCCGAGGGCTAAATCTACCCCGTACAATCGGTGGCAAGGGAGGCCGGGCGGAACACAGTACCTTCAACAGTGGAAAGGATCCTCCAGCGGTGGTAGTTGTTCCTGGTAGTGGGTCGCGGCGTCGTCCAGGGGAAGAGGTGCTCCCGACATGGAGGAAAGCTGCAGATCGTTGCACTACCAGGGAAGAGACCAGCCGTGGAGTTTTCCGGTCACAAAGGATTTGTACCCCTCTTTCGCGGTTGAGGTAAAAAGTGGTATCCCGGTTGCCAGGGTGCTTGGCACAGGCAAGGCGGCCACGAGATGCTTCGGGACGGCGAAAAGAAGGCAGCAACTGGTTGTCCCCACCAGTTAAGGGAAGAAGACTCTCCGGCGGGAGATCTCCTCTGTCGTCGGAAAAAGTGGTGAGACGGTTCTGCAGGGCTTCACCGGTGGTGTCGTCTTGGCAGGTCGGCTCGGCTTCTCCCTCTTCGGCTTCTTAGGTCCTGTGGCGACTTCTGAAGTTCCAGTCCCCAAAGCCCTGCTTTTATGCAGCAAACCCCCATTCACCCAGCCTAGCTGTCACTCAAACATGCTAAGTGGTGAGCCGGCCGGCTCACCACTTGGGCCAATCAGGACGGAGTGCGACTTGAGTTACCAAGGTAACTCAGTCCAGGGTGCCTAAATCCCCCTCCACCCCTCCTAAGTACCCCAGACAGAGTGGCACCACTTTGGAGGGCTTCTGTGGAGAAGCCCGCCAAAAGTGGAACAAAGGGCTCCACTTTGGGTCAGAGTTACAGAGGTGAACACCAACGCCATTTTAGAATCAAGTTTTGGCAAAAAATACCAACCGGAGTTATAATAATAAAGAAATAACCCGGCGGTATGTTCAAGGCTACCGTAAATAAATAAATAAAGGTATTAGCCTAAAACAATGGGAAATCCCATAGGAAAATATTCGCGGTTGAATATAAAAAGTAGTTTCCACTGCCACCAGCCAAAACTCGATGAGGGGGGACGGAGACGTGCCCCCTCAACTAACAGTACGTCCAAAATATGATGGTTTGTACTGGTTCTGTTCAGGATTTGAGACTAGTAAAGTCAATGGTGACTTTACAGACCCTGGGAGACAGTAGTCAGTCCCAGGGTAAGGAGTCTATGTTGGGGGGTCCCTAGGACACCCCTGGGTTACGGCACGGAGGGTGCTGTGTAACCCATCTCACAAAAACACATGAGGCCCTATGGAGTAAAAGACCCCATAGCCCATTCAACACAAGGTAAACCAAGGAAACACACTCAAAACATGTCCAAGAGTGAGGGTAAAAGAGTCTCACTCTTGGCAGGAGAAAAAAATAAACCCAGAAAATCCAGCAAAGCTGCTGGGGGACTCAATAGGTTAGGAAATTCAGCCTAAACAGAGAATTCTCCCTAACAGCGGGCATAAGTCCTAATGTGCATTTATGCGTAATCAGCAGAATTCTGAATTGGACCCTGGCTTTTACAGGCAACCAGTGTAGTTCACACTCTGACTCTGAGACATGATCCCTCCACTTCAGCTTCTTAATCAGCCTGACCGCTCCATTTTGAATAACTTGCAGGCGGTTGATCTCAGATTGGGAAATACCAGTCAAGGGTCTACTGCAGTAATCGATTTTGGAGCCTATTATGTCTCTAGCTATCGTTTCTGCATTATCTTGTGTGATGAACAGATAGAGGTGTGTGAGCAATTTTAGGTAATATGTTGAAGTGGAGACGAGACTTTTCACCTGTACCCTCATGTTTAGACATCGATCCAGGGTTATGCACTAGCATTTTTACTTTTTTAAGTACTTTGGACCTATCCCACCTCCTCTGGTGGTCTGAGTCAATCCTATTTTTGCATTCCCTACCCAGCTGCGGAGGGAGGTTGACCAGTCTCTGTCACTTCCATCACTATCCAGTTGCTTTCACTCTTTCCTCCCCCTCCTTCTTGATTTAAATTGTGTCCATTCGTCACTGTCCCCATCACTCCGGTCATCCCCTATCAGTCCTTCATCTGAGGCTGCATCGTCTGCATCCCCTCTTTCCACTTCTTTCTTCTTCCACTCTTCCTCCTCTTTGTCTAGTTTGAATTGTATTCTCCCTGCCCTGATAGCCATTCCCTCTTGACTCCCTTCCTCTTCGTGCGCACCTTCTCCTCTATCACTCGCTCGGCCTCACTGAATAATGTGTTTCCCTGTTGGCGCTTATTCCTTTCTATGTCTACTAGGTATTTTATCTCTCCCCTTGTGTGTATGTCTTCCGTTTGTGCGTCTCTGTCTTTTTCCCCTGTTGTCTTTTTGTGGTCCCCTCCTTGAGTTTCTCGCAGGGTGTTGGTGTACCTCGCCGCAGGTCATAACATTGGATATAGCCCATAAGGTGGGGAGCGGTGAGCGCGATCCACTTCCTCCCGCACTCTCCTCTTCCTCCCTCTTCCCCTTTTCCCCTTTTGTCTCTTCGTATAGGTTCCAGAGCCCCAATATGTTCTGTCTGCTTTTCAGCTTGGAGCCCTTGTATTTCTTTAACAGACACAAGAATGCATTTCTATTATTCTGCTGTCAAAAGTACCTTCCCTGGGTCATGCATGGAAGCACTGACGTGCAGTCTCCTGGGCCCATTGGAAATTATATGTTAATAGTTTATCATGGTATTGGGGCAATTTTCAGCACATGTGGTCCAGGGGGCTGTCTCGATAAGCCATTATTCCCCTTCCCCCTCCCCTGTTCTTTTTGATCCTAGCTACTGTAAAGACTGGAGGGGGGTGTCTGTACTCCTGCTCTCAGTATGGTAGAGGAGAGGCACAGAGGACCCCAGCCAAGATTCTCTATTGTTTGTAGCAATGGATGAGCAATCAAGGCCTAGCTTCTTAGGAGGTTATGCGGGCTGGTTCTTAAGTACAGTGTAGTCCCCAAGCCCCTACAAAGGAATGCCCGCACCCTGTATTAATGAAAACACAGTCTTTATATAATTAAGGATCAAGGTTATATACACAATCACAATAACTCACGTTGTGCTCAGTTAATCTGCAATGGCAAATAAATACTGTTCTAAGTGGTACCACAATTATTATCAGATTTCATTAATGTGCATCAACTGTACTCTGGTCAAATGTCACAAAAATCAATTAATAAAGGTAACCAACAATAGACATAGGAGGAAAGCAGTTGGTTAGAACAATTGGCAGAATACTGGCCCCTACCACTAGACACAGTTCTGTGTGGAGATCCCCCACCTGGTCAACCTGTAAAATAAAGATATACTACAAGCCCAGTCCATATATTGTTCAATGAGTCTTATCTCCTTAGAAAGTGTTTCTACCACCCCAATGTACGTGGAATAGCAGAGTTCCTCGAGGAGGTAAAGATGGATCCTTCTTGAGTGAAGGCAGGAGCCATGGATCGTAGCTGGGCCTTGAAGAAGGTGAACTTGGTGTCGATGACCCTCGATGAAAAGTTTGATGGTGTCGAGGCAGCAGCTTCAGTCCTCAAGCTGCTCGTCGATGATGAATCGAAGACGTCCTGCATGGAAGAGGCGTGCGGGGCATCTTGATGTCGATAGTTCAGGACCGCAAAGAGTCTATGAAGAACTTTGGCCCAGCAAGGGAGTTGAGTCGTCCGGCGTCTCTGCGGTCTTTGGGTGGTGGGAAACCGACCGGTGGATTTGTCTCGGCGCATCAGCGGCCTCGACTTTCTCCGGCGGGACAAAGCGGTCGGTGGTGCGGTCGAGAGATTCCTTCCATTTGAATGTCTTAATCAATGGAGCGTTGTGGCTCTGGTCGTCGATGGCATGGCGTCAAGTGGACCCCGCTTCTGGGCAACACGGCTTCGATGTGCCTCCAGCAGTTATACCAAACCTGTGAACCCTGGTCGACGACAGTGGACGGAATGTTCGGTGCTTCATTTTGTTCTCCTCGGCAGTCCTCGTTTCTAGTCGGCAGCCTGTCGAGGGCCTGACTTCCAGGGAGCTTCGGCGAAGGTTAGCGGTGCTCGATGGTCCCTCAGAGTTTGGGAAAATGGCCCCTAACCAGGTCCTCTCTCGGATCAGTCCTCGATGAACTTGACAGCTTTCGAATCGGGTCGAAGCAAATGCAGCAGCAATTCTTCTTCCAGCTGGGCTTCAAGGATAAGCTTCAAGTATCAACTTCAGATTCTGAATGATTTCTAGCAGTGAGAGGCCCCCAGATATACTGTTGATCTCCCATTCATTCTGCTGGGTCACACTCAAGCAACCAATCACTCAGAAGGGCATTCAGCAGTCAGTCAGCCAATCAGGCATACAGTGCATTCAAGCCATTCTCCTCCCTCTCAGACACTCACAACAAGGAATGGGTATTGGGAAAAGTACCCAGCCATTCAACATGTACGCATGCTCAGTGCCCAATGCCACAACATCCACAGTGAATGATATGTATAGGACAAATACATATAGGAAAGGGAAACACGTGTTTGTTTAATGTTGCACTTGGTCTTGTAATGTTATTGAGATGTATGCCTTGCGCCTCTGCCACTTGCATGGAATCCAGGCGTTCTCGTCTCCTGCTTCTGAATGGGAATCCCGGAAGGCGTGCTTAGGGGGAGAGATCGAATTCACATAAATGGCTGGGCTCAACCATTGGTGCACGTCCAAGCAGCAGCTACTAAACCTGGGCCCTCCCAGATGGGAGGCCCAAGGGCGTAAACTGGGAGGTGGGGGGTTTGTGTTGGGTCCGGTAGGACAGCACCTTACAGGTGCTGCCCTACTTAGCAGGCACATGTTGGGGCGGGCAGCTGAGTCCCCAGGACAATGAAGACCCAGACTGCAGGACGCTGCTCCAGGAAAACTAGGTGACAGGGGCAGACGACAACTGGTAGTCCCTGCCCTCTGTCACCTCGCAAAGGTCCCCCTTCCCATCCGGGAAGACGCGGAGCAGGGGCCTTTGAAGATCAAAGAGGGGCTGCCTTGCCCCCAGGCAAATATATGCCTACATCCTGCGAGGGCAAGGTAGACCCTCTCATTCTTTGCCTCTCATCCTGATTGCTCCAGCAGCAAGGACTGCTGTCAGAAGAAAAAATACCTCTCTCCACCCTCCAAACAGCTGGTAAGAGCCCCTCTAGCGGGGGCCAGGTTAATGCTAGAACTTAGACAAACACAAGGAGAGGCTAAAACGCCTCCATAAAAAACAAAACTCAACACCAGGAAGGGCTTTACACACACCAAGGGGATAAAATGCATGTAAGACCCAGGCGCACAGAAGCCACCACTTAAGAAAACAAAGCAATTAAAACCCAGAGGGGACCAGAAAATAGTGGCTCAGGAGCAGAGAGAAACCCATTTAGGCTCTTAGAACCCTCCCATGTGGGAAACTAACCAATTAAAAGCGCTTAGGGGGTTTCCTCCAAAGCTCAAGTGGATCACGAGCTGGGAAGATTCTCAGTAAGACTCCTAGAACCCACCACCACAAGAAAATCAATGCAAAGTAAGTGCTCAAGGGGTCTTAGAAAACACAAATGGAGCATGAGCAAGGTGGAGTCCTAGCAAGCCTTCAAGATCCCACCACCATTATTAAGATATGCCACATATGAGAGCAAGGGGGTTTTCTGTCAAAACACAAGTGGATCATGAGTAGAAGATGCACTAGTAACCCACCTCCATGCTTAAACAATACAATAAAAGCACACGGGGAGTCCATCCGCAAGTGGATCAGGAGCAGGGTAAGTTCCTAGTAAGGCTCTACAACCCACCTCCATGCTTAAACAATCCAATAAAAGCACACGGGGAGTCCAACCTTAAGTGGATCAGGAGCAGGGGTAAATTCCTAGTAAGGCTCTAGAACCCCCCTCCATGCATAAACAATCCGATAAAAGCACACGGGGAGTCCAACCGCAAGTGGATCAGGAGCAGGGTAAGTTCCTAGTAAGGCTCTAGAACCCACCTCCATGCTTAATCCAATAAAAGCACACAGGGAGTCCAACCGCAAGTGGATCAGGAGCAGGGTAAGTTCCTAGTAAGGCTTTAGAATCCACCTCCATGCTTAAACAATCCAATAAAAGCACATGGGGAGTCCAACCGCAAGTGGATCAGGAGCAGGGTAAGTTCCTATTAAGGCTCTAGAACCCACCTCCATGCTTAAACAATCCAATAAAAGCACACGGGGAGTCCAACCGCAAGTGGATCAGGAGCAGGGGTAAGTTCCAAGTAAGGCTCTAGAACCCCCCTCCATGCTTAAACAATCCGATAAAAGCACACGGGGAGTCCAACCGCAAGTGGATCAGGAGCAGGGTAAGTTCCTAGTAAGGCTCTAGAACCCACCTCCATGCATACACAATCCAAGGAAAGCGCACTGGGGGCCCAAACACAAGTGGATCATGAGCAGGGTAAGTTCCTAGTAAGGCTCTAGAACCCACCTCCATGCTTAAACAATCCAATAAAAGCACACGGGGAGTCCAACCGCAAGTGGATCAGGAGCAGGGGTAAGTTCCTAGTAAGGCTCTAGAACCCCCCCTCCATGCTTAAACAATCCAATAAAAGCACACAGGGAGATCAACCGCAAGTGGATCAGGAGCAGGGTAAGTTCCTAGTAAGGCTCTAGAACCCACCTCCATGCTTAAACAATCCAATATAAGCACACGGGGAGTCCAACAGCAAGTGGATCAGGAGCAGGGGTAAGTTCCTAGTAAGGCTCTAGAACCCCCCTCCATGCTTAAACAATCCGATAAAAGCACACTGGGAGTCCAACCGCAAGTGGATCAGGAGCAGGGTAAGTTCCTAGTAAGGCTCTAGAACCCACCTCCATGCATAGACAATCCAAGGAAAGCGCACTGGGGGCCCAAACACAAGTGGATCATGAGCAGGGTAAGTTCCTAGTAAGGCTCTAGAACCCACCTCCATGCTTAAACAATACAATAAAAGCACACGGGGAGTCCAACCGCAAGTGGATCAGGAGCAGGGTAAGTTCCTAGTAAGGCTCTAGAACCCACCTCCATGCTTAATCCAATAAAAGCACACAGGGAGTCCAACCACAAGTGGATCAGGAGCAGGGTAAGTTCCTAGTAAGGCTCTAGAACCCCCCTCCATGCTTAAACAATCCGATAAAAGCACACGGGGAGTCCAACCGCAAGTGGATCAGGAGCAGGGTAAGTTCCTAGTAAGGCTCTAGAACCCACCTCCATGCTTAAACAATCCGATAAAAGCACACGGGGAGTCCAACCGCAAGTGGATCAGGAGCAGGGTAAGTTCCTAGTAAGGCTCTAGAACCCACCTCCATGCTTAATCCAATAAAAGCACACGGGGAGTCCAACCGCAAGTGGATCAGGAGCAGGGTAAGTTCCTAGTAAGGCTCTAGAACCCACCTCCATGCTTAAACAATACAAGGAAAGCGCAATGGGGGCCCAAACACAAGTGGATCATGAGCAGGGTAAGTTCCTAGTAAGGCTCTAGAACCCACCTCCATGCTTAAACAATCCAATAAAAGCACACGGGGAGTCCAACCGCAAGTGGATCAGGAGCAGGGTAAGTTCCTAGTAAGGCTCTAGAACCCACCTCCATGCTTAATCCAATAAAAGCACACGGGGAGTCCAACCGCAAGTGGATCAGGAGCAGGGTAAGTTCCTAGTAAGGCTCTAGAACCCACCTCCATGCTTAAACAATACAAGGAAAGCGCAATGGGGGCCCAAACACAAGTGGATCATGAGCAGGGTAAGTTCCTAGTAAGGCTCTAGAACCCACCTCCATGCTTAAACAATCCAATAAAAGCACACGGGGAGTCCAACCGCAAGTGGATCAGGAGCAGGGTAAGTTCCTAGTAAGGCTCCAGAACCCACCCCCATGCATAAACAATCCAAGGAAAGCGCACTGGGGGCCCAAACACAAGTGGATCATGAGCAGGGTAAGTTCCCAGTAAGGCTCTTAGAATCCACCCCAAGCGGCGAAATAGTACGACACAAGCGCTGAGGGGGTCTCACAACACAAGTGGATCGGGAGCAGGGTAAAATCCTAGTAAGGCTCTAGAACCCACCCCTGCTGGAAAATAAGCAATCAAAAGTGCAGAGGGGGTCCCATAGCACAAGTGGATCAGGAGCAGGGAAGACCATAGTAAGGCTCCTAGAACCCACCCCGAAGAAATAACAATCCCACAACAGAGCGTGGGGACTTCAAAAACACAAGTGGATCATGTGAGTAGAAAATGCCAAATTCACCTCCAAAGGTTACACCCAAAGGCTAAAACACATGAATGAAAAACTCAGTGGCTCAAAGAACCCACCCCGAGGAGTATCAAATGCAAGAAATCGCAGAGGGTTTTTTTTTCAGAGAAAAGTGCATCAAGAGCCATAAGAACAGTAAAAATCACCATGTGAGCATGCAAGGGTGCAAGTGCTAAACCCGGTCAGGTTGGACGCAAATGTAAGGCACATAAAGAACATACCTCCCCACCTCAAACGGAAAAGACAAGTGAAAGCAAGGAAGACCTGCAAAAGTCAAGTATGTTATGAACAAGACACAGCTCACACGCTGGGTCCAACAAATCTCACAAGCATTGGTATGAAGGGCGGCGGGGATCAGCCTTGAGCGGGCCCTACTTGGGAGTAGGGCCCCCCGCTCACCTGATCCCTCTGTCCCCAAAATATATGATTGTTATTCTCTTTATGAGGATGTTATGGTTGGTTTTCTTTTGCACCATGGCTGGTACTAAAATAAAGCTTGTGGCCAATGGTTTTCCACCTCACATCCTTGTTTCAGTCTCCTCATTCCTGTTACTGTCATTACTGTCATGTCATATTTGTCATCCATGACACCTGTCACCTGCATTCCACTCCCCGCACAAAAACACGTCCAGGCGTATGCAATCTGTGTGGGGTGCTTTCTAGGCAGGTGTTGATTTGTCCACTGAGGCATTTTGTTTCCACGAGGGTGGCCTGAAGTGTTTGACTTGCCTGGATGATTTGATGGATTGTGGTGGTTTGCAAGTTAATTCGAGAGTTGTAGAGTTTGGGGTATTTAGCCCGGGGTGGGGTTGGGGGATTTCTCTAGCAGTGTGTGTTGGCATGAAATATGAGTTTGGTAGTGGGTTTCTAATTGAGTTACCAATGAGATATTCCTGTATTGTGACACGCACTTAATGTTTAGTGGTTTGTAGATAGTAATGACTGCCCTGTGCTCTTATCTTGCAGGTATCGAAGTCGTTTGGCCATCAGGAGCAATGGAGACACTCGGGGTACGTGCAAACTTTCTACCTGTCATACCAGCCACTGGTGGGAATCGGAAACCATCAAGGATGTGCTAATTTCAGAGTGAATCCCAGGTTTTCCAAACTGGTAATCCTAGCGTAGTTCCTAGGGATGAGTGTGGAGAGGTGGCTTCAGAGCTGGCCGCCCAGATTTGGACACAACTAACTGGGAGAGTCACTATCACTCAACATCCCTAAAAAAGGCCACATTTCAACAGCTAGACAAGAGATCCACTGGCTCCCGGTACGGGAAGGCCTCCCTTTCAGAATACTTCCCTTACTCACAAATGTCTATCAAACAGCGCCCCAAACTATCTAGCTAGACAAATCACCAAAGCCCAGTCCAATATACCAACCCGATCTGCATATTCCTTCAACCTGACGATTCCTCGATTCTGGCGCTAAAAAGCAGGAGGATGTAGCTTCCCGGTAATTGCAGCCAAACAATGCAACTCACTGCCTTTAGCACTGCCATCGGATCCATCCCTATGGTCCTTCCACAAACGACTCAAAACCCGGCTCTCCGGCCATAGTAAATAGAAGTACAATCGCCCTCATCTAGCCCCTTCTACAAGATCATAACCTGCATGTATTCTACTATACCAAAACCTTCATGTGATCTAACCTTATCTCCCAGGTCCCACCGATTACGCGATTCCCTTATGCAATGTATTACTAAGTTCTGTAACATGATGTAACCCAATGCAAAGTGCTATGACTGTAACCCTAATGAAACTTGTAACTAAGGCAACCGTCAATCTTATCTAACTAGTGCCTAGATGCCTCCGGGTTAGGTGCACTTAAGAAATGCCTAAATAAATAGATTAACTAGGTTCCTTTCTGAGGCACATGGCTGATGGGGAACGTAAATCCCCAGCAGAGAACCCAGGGCAAGAGAGAGCTGTTAGAAGGGACCCTGCACCTTCGCGGTTAGGAACTTACGGGTGAAGGCCAAATTTGAGGGGACTGAATTGCAGGCCTTATCTCTGTGGCAGAAGTGCCTTTAGGAGGTAGGTTGAGAAGCCTGGCACAACCACATCTGTAGGGTGAGGGTAATCAAGATGTCCTTTAACATCACTAAAGGATGGAGTTGGATAGATTGAGGCTAACAGTGTTCTTACAAGTTGTGTTCAGGGAGGACCGTTACAAGGGGTCGGGGGGCAGAGGGGGTCAAACAACCCTGGGCCTCAACATCCGTGCCCCCAATTCTTGATTGAGGATGGGTGTCAAACCTGTCTCTGCATTTTTGGGAGGGCTTCTTCAGATGGATCTGCCTCTGATGTAGCTGCTCTCTTTCTGTGTTTTGCTAGTAGTGTGCTGTTTTTTGCTGGTAGGGTGCTGTTTTTTGCTGGTAGTTGTAAAGGACCGGTGGGGGGTTTCTGTACTCCTGCTTTCTATATGGCAGAGTTGAGACACAGAGCACCCCAGCCAAGATTCTCTATTATTGGTATTGTGGACAACCAATTAAGGGTTAGCTCCCTGGAGGTGAAGCAGGCTGGTTCTTAAGTACAGTGTAGTCCCCAAGCACCCACAAAGAAATGTCCACACACTATGTTAGTGATAACACAGTCTTTATATAAATAAAGTTCAAGTTATATACACAATCACAATAACACATTTTGTACTCTGGCAATACTATAATGGCAAATATATTCAAGTCTATGTGGTGCCACTCTTAAATATCGACTCCTTTGAAATGCATCAACTGCTAACAGTTCAAATGACATACAAATCAGATTGTAAGATAAATCCACGATAGACAACAGAAAGAATGCAAGTTAAATCAAGCAATGGCAGAAGACTGACTCCCGTCTACCTAGAGACAGTTCTGTGTGAGGATCCTCCCACCTGGGCAACCTGTAAATAAAGTGTATTGACAAGCCCAGTCCAGAACTGCTTAATATAGACTTGATTCCTTCTAAAGGTTCTACAACCCCAATGTAACTGGTTTCATACAGTTCTTCGATGAGTCGTCGACGGGCCCTTCTTGAGTGAACTACCTTTAAGGCAGGAGCCACGGGTCATCGAGATTGCTTGATGAAGAAAAAGGTGAACGCTGTTGTCGGGGAAGCAGCTTCGATCCTCGCAGCGCTTGTTGATGAAAGCTTGTGAACGTCCTGGGAAGATGAGGCATGCAGTATACCTCGACGACAATATTTGGTTGCCGCAAAGATTCAATGAAGAAATTTGGCCCAGCAAGGGTGTCGGGTCGTTGGGGTCTGGCGTCAGTGATCGGGACCTGGCCACGACTGGCTTTCGCTCTTTGTCGGCATCTTTGAGGTCTTCGGGCGACGGGAAACCCACTGGCGGATTCTCCACGATCATCAAAGACCTTGACTTTCTCTGGCCGCACCAAGTTGTCAACAATGATGAGCAAGGGAGTCCTTGAATCAAATGTCTTAGGCAATGTAGCGCTGTGGCTCTGGACGTTGAGCAGCATGGATTCAAGCTGTCCCCGCTTCTGGGCAACACGACTCAACGGGCTTTCAGCGGTTATAGCAAACCTGCAAACTCTGGTCAACGACAATGGACTTGGATGTCCTGGTGCTTTACTTCGGATTCTGCGGCAGTTCCCTTCTCCGGTCAGCAGCCTTTCGAGGGTCTGACTTCCAGGGAGCTTTGGCAAAGATCAGCTGGTGCACGATGATCCCTTGTAGCTCAGGAAGAGGTCTCCTAGCAAGGTCCCCTTTTGGATCAGTTCTTGAAGACACAACAGCTTTCAGTTGGTGAAGGAATGTGGCAGCAGATCTTCTTGTCCGCCTGGGCTTCTAGGTTAAGCATCAAGTTTCATCTTCTGCTTCAGAATGATTTCCATCAGTGAGAGGTCCCCAGATATACTATTTGGTCTCTCATTCACTCTGTTGGGTTACACTCAGGCAACCAATCATTCAGAAGGGCATTCAGGCAGACAGGCAGCCAATCAGACTAACAGTGCATTCAGGCCATTCTTCTCCATCCAGACACTCACATTACGGAATGTGGATTCAGACAAGCACCCAGCCGTTCAGCACTCCACACTGCATTCATATCAGTTTCGGGTAGGGCTGTCTCGGGCAGTGTATCGCACACCAGATACTAGACACCATAACATGAAATTCGTATTTGTCACACACTCCAATCACCCAGGTCCCACCCCACGGGTGTACCCACAACATACAGTCATTGGAAGGCTCCAGCCAGTCTGGTCTGGACTTCCCCATACTACCATATGTGGAACTTCCACCCAACAGCCAGTCAGGGGAAGGGACCGAGTAAGGGCTTTCCGGGACTTCGGGAATACAAGGTAACAGGCGATAGAAAGCAAGAGGCCACAGGGGCCATCTTGTTTCCTATCAGGAATCCACGGATTCCAATGACAGAGCCTGGGTATCCCAAAATGGAGGCTACTCAGAGCACCTGTCAAAGTCAGCATGGAGCTGCCACCAGCCCATACCCTGCTCTGTGGGTCACACACAGGTGCCCAAAAACATACACTAGGAGTACGGGGTTGTACTGCCACCCATGGGTGCTGTAAGGGTATCCCAAGGTTCTGTTCACCAAGACCAAAAAGAGGAAGAGCTACACCACCAGGAGTCCCACATGAACTCCTGCACGGAAAACAAGACAGAACATACATGATAAAGTGATACAGGACAAGGACATAAAGGGCCTTTCCCGCCAACTCATTTCCAACATCACAGTAGAGTGCTGTTTTTTTGCTGGTAGGGTATTGGATGTTGCTAGTAGGGTGCTTGGTTTTGCTGCTAGGGTGCTGGGTTTTGCTGGTAGGGTGCAGGTTTTGCTGGTAGGGTACAGTATGTTTCTGGTAGGGTACTGGTTTTTTGCTGGTAGGGTGCTGTTTTTTGCTGGTAGGGTGCTGGGTTTTACTGGTAGGGTGCCGGGTTTTGCTGGTAAGGTGCTGGGTTTTGCTGGTAGGGTGCAGTGTTTTACTGGTAGTGTGCTGGTTTTTTGCTGGTAGGATGCTGGGTTTTGCTGGTAGGGTTTTGGATTTTGCTGGTAGGGTGCTGTGTTTTGCTTGTAGGGTGCAGTGTTTTGCTGGTACTGTGCTATGTTTTGCTGGTAGGGTGCTGGGTTTTGCTGGTAGGGTGTTGGATGTTGCTGTAGGGTGCTAGGTTTTGCTGGTAGGGTGCTGGGTTTTGCTGGTAGGTTGCAGGTTTTACTGGTAGGGTGCTGAGTTTTGCTGTAGGGTGCTGGGTTTTGCTGGTAGGTTGCTGGGTATTGCTGGTAGGGTGCAGTGTTTTGCTGGTAAGGTGCTGTTTTTTTGCTGGTAGGGTGCTGGGTTTTGCTGGTAGGGTGCTGTGTTTTGCTGATAGGGTGCCGGTTTTTTGCTGGTAAGGTGCTGGGATTTGCTGGTAGGGTGCTGGGTTTTTCTGGTATTGTGCTATGTTTTGCTGGTAAGGTGCAGAGTTTTGCTGCTAGGGTGCTGAGTTTTGCTAGAAGGGTGTCAGGTTTTGGTACTAGGGTGCAGTGTTTTGCTGGTAGGGTGCTGGGTTTTGCTGGTAGGGTGCTGTGTTTTGCTGGTAGGGTGTTGGTTTTTTGCTGGTAGGGTGCTGGGTTTTGCTGTTAGGGTGCTGGTCTTTTGCTGGTAGGGTGCTGGGTTTTGCTGGTAGGGTGCTGGGTTTTGCTGGTAGGGTGCTGAGTTTTGCTGGTAGGGTGCTGGGTTTTTCAGTGGGGCAGCACCTTTTCCTCTGATGTTTATATTTTATTGTATCTATGATCTGGAGTGATGTATGTTCTGCTTTTATATTCATCCAGCCAGCCAAGTAATGGGGGCAGAAGGTAACACGTGCATCTCATCTGGCACTCTCCATCACTCCAAGTCCTATTCTTTCTCGTCACATTACTCGCGCCCCTTCTGCCCCCCCCTCCACTTGTGGCCCATCCATCTGCCGTGCTGTCGCTTTGCTGTGAGGGGAGCATCACAGGGACAAGCCTGTTTTAAAGAGTGGGCTTTGGATAGGAGGAATCATTTTAAATACAAGAAACTCTATAAAACGGGGGGGGGGGGGGGGGCATGGCGCGACTGTAAAAAAATGCAGACTGTTAGGCAAGATTGTAGCCAGTAACCCTGTGGGAGGCTACACCACCCTTGTCCTCTTGGTATTAGGTAACCCACCTGTTGGTATAGGTATGTACTACACATGCTGGTAGAGTGACTGAGCAGCCAGGCCTATCTCAAGAGAGGTAAATATGAGCTGTACAGAGGTAACACTGAGACGCACAGTTGCAAGTATACAAAAAACACATACTCTCAAGGTTTGCTAGTAAAATAATTATTTATTTAACAATCAGTTTTAAATAAGCATTCTTTAAAAAGGGCAATGTGCAACAAGAAAAATACCTTCATAACCTGTCCTCAGAATCAAGACAAGCAAGCGGATACTCATTAGAGATGAGTCTGAGGTTGTGGAAAAGGAATAGGTTAGAGAAGGAAAAAGGTTAACAGGTTCTCAGAGCATGTGAGCACTTTTCAATATGCCAATGAAGTCTATATTGAATCTTTCCCAGCAATATTTGTAATTAGCTATAAAGGACAGTTAGAATCACAGTCAATGGGTCAGAAGAGTCTGCAAGAGGCAAGGAAACCAAAGTCAATTTGAACAATGTCTATGGAGCTGAAGCACTTCTTACATAGCACAAAAGTCTTGCACAAAGTTAGAGAGTTTGTAGAAAATCACTGTTGGGCCGCAAGCTGTTACACTTGTGAAAGGTAGAGCTGAGAACAACTCTGCAAAAAGCAGCTACTTCAAGTCTCAAGTGAGAAAATGCATGCTATAGACAAAAGAGGTAAGTAACCCTGAGGCAGCACAGTACCTTAGGTTAGAAGAAGAGGATCCAGGTGGCTTCTGTCTGGTTGCTGTGTTGCAGATCCTGGGTTCCTGGGCCTCGGTCATGGGGACAAGAGGGAGGACGTCTGGAGGACTCCTGCACTGCAGTTTGTAGGTCATTGGCAGCAGCTACGGGCTCTTTTCAGTTCAGCAGCACTTTACAGTTTCAGCTACCAGCAAATAGCACCACTGTGGATCTTGGACACTTGATGGGCTTCCCTTGCTTCTGGAGTCCAGCACTCTGGTGAGGTGACTCGAGCTTGGGTTGTCCTGCTTCGGGAGGGTCCTGGAGTTTCGGTCCAGCTTAAAGACATTGTATTCGACTACGGATGTCTCGGACCTTGGCACTCGGTTCCAGCAGCAACAAAGAAGTACAGCCAGTTGGGGAAGGTCTTCTAGCAAAGTTTGTCTTTGGTTTAGTTGGACCCACCAACCCAAGGAAAGGAGCCGTCCTTTCCGGAGCTTCTCTAGTCAATTCAGAAAAGGAGTTTCAGCACAGCAGCAGGATTTCACCGGGCAGTTCAACGGTCCAGGAGGATGCAGCAAGCTTCTCTTCATGATTCCTTCACCAGATGTTTCGTCCAGTGGTCGACTCTGGCTTCAGTCCAAGAAGCCCCACCTTTTATGCAGGTTTCTCCCATTGATGCACAGCCTAGCTGTCACTCACACAGCAGGGTGGCTGTCCTGCAAGGAAAGCCAGCCAGCCAATTAGCACTGGGTGCATTCAGGTAACCAAGGAGACTATGGACAGGGAGTCTTGGGCACCTCCCTTGCTTCCTGCTCTGCCAGACAGACTGGTGCAAAAGGTGGGATTCAGTACTGAATTCCACCAAAGGCAAAATGATCAAAAGGGATAAATCTGGTTTGGCGCGCAGAGTAAAACCGAGGAAAGACTTCACAAACAACAAATGGCGAAAAAAGAAGACCAGGGCCATTTTAACACAATGGTCATCCATATGTGATACACTCATTGCAGCTGAGGATTCTTCCTGCGGTAGAAAAGCACAATGGTAGGAAAATTAAACCACTGCACTTAATTGTAGTGAGGGTAACATAAAAATGTTACACGACTAAGCAGGAAAAGGGGCTAATAAGTAACTCTGAACTACTCCACATAGGATGGAGTGTGCTGGACCTGCATAGAAAATGGTAAATAAAGTCAATATCACTTTACTAATCTTGGGAACAGTAGTTCACCCAAGAGAAGGTATTTAAACCTTAAGAGAAATCTAAAGGATTTCTCTGTGACTTTGCACTGAAGGTGCTGTGTTTCACCATAGAACAAGCAATTCCTATGGAGTTTTGTCAGACTCGAAAAACACAAGAAATACAGAATACAAATCAGATCAAAATACATGAGGGAGTGAGAAAAATGTCTCATTCACTCCAGGTTAGAAATTTAAAAAGTCCTAAAGTCCAGCAAAAGAGCTGGGGGTCTCTAAGGCTGAAGGAAATTAGCACAGAAATTAGAATTCTCCCTAACACAGACATTTGCAGCATCAGTAAGTACTGCAACGAGGAAGAGCAGGGTTTGGGGTCATGGAGGTTAGCAGCATTAGTAAGTAATGTGACTGGGAAGAGCAGGGCTTGGGGTCATGGAGATTAGCAGCATCAGTAAGTACTGTGACCAGGAAGAGCAGGGCTTGGGGTCATGGAACATCAGTAAGTAATGTGACCAAGAAGAGCAGGGCTTGGGGTAATGGAGATTACCAGCATCAGTAAGTACTGTGACCAGGAAGAGCAGGGCTCTGGGTCATGGAGATTAGCAGAATGAGTAAGTACCAGAGAGAGCAGGGCTTGGGGTAATGGAGAGTAGCAGCATCAGTAAGTAATATGACTGGGAAGAGCAGGGCTTGGGGTCAGGGAGATTAGCAGCATCAGTAAGTAATGTGACCGGGAAGAGCAGGGCTTGGGGTCATGAAGATTACAGCATCAGTAAGTACTGTGACCATGGAGAGCAGGCCTTGGGGTCATGGAGATTAGCAGCATCAGTGAGTACTGTGACCAGGAAGAGCAGGGCTTGGGGTCATGGAGATTAGGAGCATCAGTAAGTACTGTGACCATGGAGAGCAGGGCTTGGGGTGATGGAGATTAGCAGCATCAGTAAGTAATGTGACCGGGAAGAGCAGGGCTTGGGGTCATGGAGATTAGCAGCATTAGTAAGTACTGTGAGTGACCAGGAAGAGCAGGGCTTGGGGTCATGGAGATTAGCAGCATCAGTAAGTACTGTGACCATGGAGAGCAGGGCTTGGGGTAATGGAGATTAGCAGCATCAGTAAGTAATGTGACTGGGAAGAGCAGGGCTTGGCGTCATGGAGATTAGCAGCATTAGTAAGTAATGTGACCAGGAAGAGCAGGGCTTGGGGTCATGGAGATTAGCAGCTTCAGTAAGTACTGTGACCAGGAAGAGCAGGGCTTGGGATCATAGAGATTATCAGCATCAGTGAGTACTGTGACCAGGAAGAGCCGGGCTTCGGGTCAAGGAGATGAGCAGCATCAGTAAGTACTGTGACCAGGAAGAGCAGAGCTTGGGGTCATGGAGATTAGCAGCATCAGTAAGTACTGTCACCAGGAAGAGCAGGGCTTGGGGTAATGGAGATTAGCAGCATCAGTAAGTACTGTGACCATGGAGAGCAGGGCTTAGGGTGATGGAGATTAGCAGCATCAGTAAGTAATGTGACCGGGAAGAGCAGGGCTTGGGGTCATGGAGATTAGCAGCATTAGTAAGTACTGTGACCAGGAAGAGCAGGGCTTGGGTCATGGAGATTAGCAGCATCAGTAAGTACTGTGACCATGGAGAGCAGGGCTTGGGGTAATGGAGATTAGCAGCATCAGTAAGTAATGTGACTGGGAAGAGCAGGGCTTGGCGTCATGGAGATTAGCAGCATTAGTAAGTAATGTGACCAGGAAGAGCAGGGCTTGGGGTCATGGAGATTAGCAGCTTCAGTAAGTACTGTGACCAGGAAGAGCAGGGCTTGGGATCATAGAGATTATCAGCATCAGTGAGTACTGTGACCAGGAAGAGCCGGGCTTCGGGTCAAGGAGATGAGCAGCATCAGTAAGTACTGTGACCAGGAAGAGCAGAGCTTGGGGTCATGGAGATTAGCAGCATCAGTAAGTACTGTCACCAGGAAGAGCAGGGCTTGGGGTAATGGAGATTAGCAGCATCAGTAAGTACTGTGACCATGGAGAGCAGGGCTTGGGGTAATGGAGATTAGCAGCATCAGTAAGTACTGTGACCATGGACATCAGGCCTTGGGGTCATGGAGATTAGCAGCATCAGTGAGTACTGTGACCAGGAAGAGCATGGCTTGGGGTCATGGAGATTAGCAGCATCAGTAAGTACTGTGACCATGGAGAGCAGGGTTTAGGGTAATGGAGATTAGCAGAATCAGTAAGTAATGTGACCGGGAAGAGCAGGGCTTGGGGTCATGGAGATTAGCAACATTAGTAAGTACTGTGACTAGGAAGAGCAGGGCTTGGGGTCATGGAGATTAGCAGCATCAGTAAGTACTGTGACCATGGAGAGCAGGGCTTGGGGTAATGGAGATTAGCAGCATCAGTAAGTAATGTGACCGGGAAGAGCAGGGCTTGGCGTCATGGAGATTAGCAGCATTAGTAAGTAATGTGACGGGGAAGAGCAGGGCTTGGGGTCATGGAGATTAGCAGCATCAGTAAGTACTGTGACCGGGGAGAGTAGGGCTTGGGTCATGGAGATTAGCAGCATCAGTAAGTACTGTGACCAGGGAGAGCAGGGCTTGGGGTCATGGCGATTAGCTGCATCAGTAGGTACTGTGACCGGGAAGAGCAGGGCTTGGGGTCATGGAGATTAGCAGCATCAGTAAGTACTGTGACCAGGAAGAGCAGAGCTTGGGGTCATGGAGATTAGCAGCATCAGTAAGTACTGTCACCAGGAAGAGCAGGGCTTGGGGTAATGGAGATTAGCAGCATCAGTAAGTATTGTGACCATGGAGAGCAGGGCTTGGGGTAATGGAGACTAGCAGCATCAGTAAGTACTGTGACCAGGAAGAGCAGCGCTTGGGGTAATGGAGATTGGCAGCATCAGTAAGTACCAGGAAGAGCAGGGCTTGGGGTCATGGAGCATCAGTAAGTACTGTGACCAGGAAGAGCAAAGCTTGGGGTAATGGAGATTAGCAGCATCAATAAGCAATGTGACCGGGAAGAGCGGGGCTTGGGGTAATGGAGATTACTAGCATCAGTAAATACTGTGACCAGGAAGAGCAGGGCTTGGGGTACTGGAGATTAGCACCATCAGTTAGTACTGTGACCAGGAAGAGCAGGGCTTGGGGTCCTGGAGATTATCAGCATTAGTAAGTACTTTGACCAAGAAGAGCAAGGCTTGGGGTCATGGAGATTAGCAGCAGCAGTAAGTACTGTGACCAGAAAGAGCAGGGTTGGGGTAATGGAGATTAGCAGCATCAGTAATTACTGTGACCAGGAAGAGCAGGGCTTGGGGTCATGGAGATTATCAGCATCAGTAAGTAATGTGACCGGGAAGAGCAGGGTTTGGGGTCATGGAGATTATCAGCATCAGTAAGTACTGTGACCAAGAAGAGCAGAGCTTGGGGTCATGGAGATTAGCAGCATCAGTAAGTACTGTGACCAGGAAGAGCAGGGCTTGAAGTCATGGAGATTAGCAGCATCAGTAAGTACTGTGACCGGGAAGAGCAGGGCTTGGGGTCATGGAGATTGTCAGAATCAGTAAGTGAGTAAGTAATGTGAATGGGAACAGCAGGGTTTGGGGTCATGGAGATTAGCAGCATCAGAAAATACTGTGACCGGGAAGAGCAGGGCTTGGGGTCAAGGAGATTAGCAGCATCAGTAAGTACTGTCACCAGGAAGAGCAGGGCTTGGGGTAATGGAGATTAGCAGCATCAGTAAGTACTGTGAACATGGAGAGCAGGGCTTGGGGTAATGGAGATTAGCAGCATCAGTGAGTACTGTGACCAGGAAGAGCATGGCTTGGGGTCATGGAGATTAGCAGCATCAGTAAGTACTGTGACCAGGGAGAGCATGGCTTGAAGTCATGGAGATTAGCAGCATCAGTAAGTACTGTGACCGGGAAGAGCAGGGCTTGGGGTCATGGAGATTGTCAGAATCAGTAAGTGAGTAAGTAATGTGAATGGGAACAGCAGGGTTTGGGGTCATGGAGATTAGCAGCATCAGAAAATACTGTGACCGGGAAGAGCAGGGCTTGGGGTCAAGGAGATTAGCAGCATCAGTAAGTACTGTCACCAGGAAGAGCAGGGCTTGGGGTAATGGAGATTAGCAGCATCAGTAAGTACTGTGACCATGGACATCAGGCCTTGGGGTCATGGAGATTAGCAGCATCAGTGAGTACTGTGACCAGGAAGAGCATGGCTTGGGGTCATGGAGATTAGCAGCATCAGTAAGTACTGTGACCATGGAGAGCAGGGTTTAGGGTAATGGAGATTAGCAGAATCAGTAAGTAATGTGACCGGGAAGAGCAGGGCTTGGGGTCATGGAGATTAGCAACATTAGTAAGTACTGTGACTAGGAAGAGCAGGGCTTGGGGTCATGGAGATTAGCAGCATCAGTAAGTACTGTGACCATGGAGAGCAGGGCTTGCGGTAATGGAGATTAGCAGCATCAGTAAGTAATGTGACCGGGAAGAGCAGGGCTTGGCGTCATGGAGATTAGCAGCATTAGTAAGTAATGTGACCGGGAAGAGCAGGGCTTGGGGTCATGGAGATTAGCAGCATCAGTAAGTACTGTGACCGGGGAGAGTAGGGCTTGGGTCATGGAGATTAGCAGCATCAGTAAGTACTGTGACCAGGGAGAGCAGGGCTTGGGGTCATGGCGATTAGCTGCATCAGTAGGTACTGTGACCGGGAAGAGCAGGGCTTGGGGTCATGGAGATTAGCAGCATCAGTAAGTACTGTGACCAGGAAGAGCAGAGCTTGGGGTCATGGAGATTAGCAGCATCAGTAAGTACTGTCACCAGGAAGAGCAGGGCTTGGGGTAATGGAGATTAGCAGCATCAGTAAGTATTGTGACCATGGAGAGCAGGGCTTGGGGTAATGGAGACTAGCAGCATCAGTAAGTACTGTGACCAGGAAGAGCAGCGCTTGGGGTAATGGAGATTGGCAGCATCAGTAAGTACCAGGAAGAGCAGGGCTTGGGGTCATGGAGCATCAGTAAGTACTGTGACCAGGAAGAGCAAAACTTGGGGTAATGGAGATTAGCAGCATCAATAAGTAATGTGACCGGGAAGAGCGGGGCTTGGGGTAATGGAGATTACTAGCATCAGTAAATACTGTGACCAGGAAGAGCAGGGCTTGGGGTACTGGAGATTAGCACCATCAGTTAGTACTGTAACCAGGAAGAGCAGGGCTTGGGGTCCTGGAGATTATCAGCATTAGTAAGTACTTTGACCAAGAAGGGCAAGGCTTGGGGTCATGGAGATTAGCAGCAGCAGTAAGTACTGTGACCAGAAAGAGCAGGGTTGGGGTAATGGAGATTAGCAGCATCAGTAATTACTGTGACCAGGAAGAGCAGGGCTTGGGGTCATGGAGATTATCAGCATCAGTAAGTAATGTGACCGGGAAGAGCAGGGTTTGGGGTCATGGAGATTATCAGCATCAGTAAGTACTGTGACCAAGAAGAGCAGAGCTTGGGGTCATGGAGATTAGCAGCATCAGTAAGTACTGTGACCAGGAAGAGCAGGGCTTGAAGTCATGGAGATTAGCAGCATCAGTAAGTACTGTGACCGGGAAGAGCAGGGCTTGGGGTCATGGAGATTGTCAGAATCAGTAAGTGAGTAAGTAATGTGAATGGGAACAGCAGGGTTTGGGGTCATGGAGATTAGCAGCATCAGAAAATACTGTGACCGGGAAGAGCAGGGCTTGGGGTCAAGGAGATTAGCAGCATCAGTAAGTACTGTCACCAGGAAGAGCAGGGCTTGGGGTAATGGAGATTAGCAGCATCAGTAAGTACTGTGAACATGGAGAGCAGGGCTTGGGGTAATGGAGATTAGCAGCATCAGTGAGTACTGTGACCAGGAAGAGCATGGCTTGGGGTCATGGAGATTAGCAGCATCAGTAAGTACTGTGACCAGGGAGAGCATGGCTTGAAGTCATGGAGATTAGCAGCATCAGTAAGTACTGTGACCGGGAAGAGCAGGGCTTGGGGTCATGGAGATTGTCAGAATCAGTAAGTGAGTAAGTAATGTGAATGGGAACAGCAGGGTTTGGGGTCATGAAGATTAGCAGCATCAGAAAATACTGTGACCGGGAAGAGCAGGGCTTGGGGTCAAGGAGATTAGCAGCATCAGTAAGTACTGTCACCAGGAAGAGCAGGGCTTGGGGTAATGGAGATTAGCAGCATCAGTAAGTACTGTGACCATGGACATCAGGCCTTGGGGTCATGGAGATTAGCAGCATCAGTGAGTACTGTGACCAGGAAGAGCATGGCTTGGGGTAATGGAGATTAGCAGCATCAGTAAGTACTGTGACCATGGACATCAGGCCTTGGGGTCATGGAGATTAGCAGCATCAGTGAGTACTGTGACCAGGAAGAGCATGGCTTGGGGTCATGGAGATTAGCAGAATCAGTAAGTAATGTGACCGGGAAGAGCAGGGCTTGGGGTCATGGAGATTAGCAACATTAGTAAGTACTGTGACTAGGAAGAGCTGGGCTTGGGGTCATGGAGATTAGCAGCATCAGTAAGTACTGTGACCATGGAGAGCAGGGCTTGGGGTAATGGAGATTAGCAGCATCAGTAAGTAATGTGACCGGGAAGAGCAGGGCTTGGCGTCATGGAGATTAGCAGCATTAGTAAGTAATGTGACCAGGAAGAGCAGGGCTTGGGGTCATGGAGATTAGCAGCATCAGTAGGTACTGTGACCGGGAAGAGCAGGGCTTGGGGTCATGGAGATTAGCAGCATCAGTAAGTACTGTAACCAGGAAGAGCAGAGCTTGGGGTCATGGAGATTAGCAGCATCAGTAAGTACTGTCACCAGGAAGAGCAGGGCTTGGGGTAATGGAGATTAGCAGCATCAGTAAGTATTGTGACCATGGACAGCAGGGCTTGGGGTAATGGAGACTAGCAGCATCAGTAAGTACTGTGACCAGGAAGAGCAGCGCTTGGGGTAATGGAGATTGGCAGCATCAGTAAGTACCAGGAAGAGCAGGGCTTGGGGTCATGGAGCATCAGTAAGTACTGTGACCAGGAAGAGCAAGGCTTGGGGTAATGGAGATTAGCAGCATCAATAAGTAATGTGACCGGGAAGAGCGGTGCTTGGGGTAATGGAGATTACTAGCATCAGTAAGTACTGTGACCAGGAAGAGCAGGGCTTGGGGTACTGGAGATTAGCACCATCAGTTAGTACTGTGACCAGGAAGAGCAGGGCTTGGGGTCCTGGAGATTATCAGCATTAGTAAGTACTTTGACCAAGAAGAGCAAGGCTTGGGGTCATGGAGATTATCAGCATCAGTAAGTAATGTGACCGGGAAGAGCAGGGTTTGGGGTCATGGAGATTATCAGCATCAGTAAGTACTGTGACCAGGAAGAGCAGAGCTTGGGGTCATGGAGATTAGCAGCATCAGTAAGTACTGTGACCAGGAAGAGCAGGGCTTGAAGTCATGGAGATTAGCAGCATCAGTAAGTACTGTGACCGGGAAGAGCAGGGCTTGGGGTCATGGAGATTGTCAGAATCAGTAAGTGAGTAAGTAATGTGAATGGGAACAGCAGGGTTTGGGGTCATGGAGATTATCAGCATCAGAAAATACTGTGACCGGGAAGAGCAGGGCTTGGGGTCAAGGAGATTAGCAGCATCAGTAAGTACTGTCACCAGGAAGAGCAGGGCTTGGGGTAATGGAGATTAGCAGCATCAGTAAGTACTGTGAACATGGAGAGCAGGGCTTGGGGTAATGGAGATTAGCAGCATCAGTGAGTACTGTGACCAGGAAGAGCATGGCTTGGGGTCATGGAGATTAGCAGCATCAGTAAGTACTGTGACCATGGAGAGCAGGGTTTAGGGTAATGGAGATTAGCAGAATCAGTAAGTAATGTGACCGGGAAGAGCAGGGCTTGGGGTCATGGAGATTAGCAACATCAGTAAGTACTGTGACCATGGAGAGCAGGGCTTGGGGTAATGGAGATTAGCAGCATCAGTAAGTAATGTGACCGGGAAGAGCAGGGCTTGGCGTCATGGAGATTAGCAGCATTAGTAAGTAATGTGACCGGGAAGAGCAGGGCTTGGGGTCATGGAGATTAGCAGCATCAGTAAGTACTGTGACCGGGGAGAGTAGGGCTTGGGTCATGGAGATTAGCAGCATCAGTAAGTACTGTGACCAGGGAGAGCAGGGCTTGGGGTCATGGCGATTAGCTGCATCAGTAAGTACTGTCACCAGGAAGAGCAGGGCTTGGGGTAATGGAGACTAGCAGCATAAGTAAGTACTGTGACCAGGAAGAGCAGTGCTTGGGGTAATGGAGATTGGCAGCATCAGTAAGTACCAGGAAGAGCAGGGCTTGGGGTCATGGAGCATCAGTAAGTACTGTGACCAGGAAGAGCAAGGCTTGGGGTAATGGAGATTAGCAGCATCAATAAGTAATGTGACCGGGAAGAGCGGGGCTTGGGGTAATGGAGATTACTAGCATCAGTAAGTACTGTGACCAGGAAGAGCAGGGCTTGGGGTACTGGAGATTAGCACCATCAGTTAGTACTGTGACCAGGAAGAGCAGGGCTTGGGGTCATGGAGATTATCAGCATTAGTAAGTACTTTGACCGAGAAGAGCAAGGCTTGGGGTCATGGAGATTAGCAGCAGCAGTAAGTACTGTGACCAGAAAGAGCAGGGTTGGGGTAATGGAGATTAGCAGCATCAGTAATTACTGTGACCAGGAAGAGCAGGGCTTGGGGTCATGGAGATTAGCAGCATCAGTAAGTAATGTGACCGGGAAGAGCAGGGTTTTTGGTCATGGAGATTATCAGCATCAGTAAGTACTGTGACCAGGAAGAGCAGAGCTTGGGGTCATGGAGATTAGCAGCATCAGTAAGTACTGTGACCAGGAAGAGCAGGGCTTGAAGTCATGGAGATTAGCAGCATCAGTAAGTACTGTGACCGGGAAGAGCAGGGCTTGGGGTCATGGAGATTGTCAGAATCAGTAAGTGAGTAAGTAATGTGAATGGGAACAGCAGGGTTTGGGGTCATGGAGATTAGCAGCATCATAAAATACTGTGACCGGGAAGAGCAGGGCTTGGGGTCAAGGAGATTATTAGTATCAGTAAGTAATGTGGCCGGAAAGAGCAGGGCTTAGGGTCATGGAGATTAGCAGCATCAGTAAGTACTGTGACCGGGAAGAGCAGGGCTTGGGGGTCATGGAGATTATCAGCATCAGTAAGTACTGTGACCAGGAAGAGCAGGGCTTGGGGTCATGGAGATTATCAGCATCAGTAAGTACTGTGACTGGGAAGAGCAGGGCTTGGTGTCATGGAGATTAGCAGCATCAGTAAGTACTGTGACCGGGAAGAGCATGGATTGGGTTAATGGAGATTAGCAGCATTAGTAAATACTGTGACCAGGAAGGGCAGGGCTTGGGGTCATGGAGATTAGCAGTATCAGTAAGTACTGTGACCAGGAAGAGCAGGGTTTGGGGTAATGGAGATTAGCAGCATCAATAAGTACTGTGACCAGGAAGAGCAGGGCTTGGGGTAATGGAGATTAGCAGCATTAGTAAGTACTGTGACCAAGAAGGGCAGGTCTTGGGGTCATGGAGATTAGCAGCATCAGTAAGTACTGTGACCAGGAAGAGCAGGGCTTGGGGTAATGGAGATTAGCAGCATTAGTAAGCACTGTGACCGGGAAGGGCAGGGCTTGGGGTCAGGGAGATTAGCAGCATCAGTAAGTACTGTACCAGGAAGAGCAGGGTTTGGGGTCATGGAGGTTAGCAGCATTAGTAAATAATGTGACTGGGAAGAGCAGGGCTTGGGGTCATGGAGATTAGCAGCATCAGTAAGTACTGTGACCAGGAAGAGCAGGGCTTGGGGTCATGGAACATCAGTAAGCAATGTGACCAGGAAGAGCAGGGCTTGGGGTCATGGAACATCAGTAAGTAATGTGACCAAGAAGAACAGGGTTTGGGGTTGTGGAGAGTAGCAGCATCAGTTAGTACTATGACCGGGAAGAGCAGGGCTTGGGGTCAGGGAGATTAGCAGCATCAGTAAGTAATGTGACCGGGAAGAGCAGGGCTTGGGGCCATGGAGATTAGCAGCATCGGTAAATACTGTGACCAGGGAGAGCAGGGCTTGGGGTCATGAAGATTACAGCATCAGTAAGTATGTGACCATGGAGAGCAGGCCTTGGGGTCATGGAGATTAGCAGCATCAGTGAGTACTGTGACCAGGAAGAGCAGGGTTTGGGGTCATGGAGATTAGGAGCTGCAGTAAGTACTGTGACCATGGAGAGCAGGGCTTGGGGTAATGGAGATTAGCAGCATCAGTAAGTAATGTGACCAGGAAGAGCAGGGCTTGGGG
Source organism: Ambystoma mexicanum (assembly GCF_040938575.1). Taxonomy (NCBI): domain Eukaryota; kingdom Metazoa; phylum Chordata; class Amphibia; order Caudata; family Ambystomatidae; genus Ambystoma; species Ambystoma mexicanum. The sequence goes on along the minus strand of NC_090925.1, from coordinate 705,002 downwards.
TCATGGAGATTAGCAGCATTAGTAAGTACTGTGACCAGGAAGAGCAGGGCTTGGGGTCATGGAGATTAGCAGCATCAGTAAGTACTGTGACCATGGAGAGCAGGGCTTGGGGTAATGAAGATTAGCAGCATCAGTAAGTAATGTGACCGGAAAGAGCAGGGCTTGGCGTCATGGAGATTAGCAGCATTAGTAAGTAATGTGACCAGGAAGAGCAGGGCTTGGGGTCATGGAGATTAGCAGCTTCAGTAAGTACTGTGACCAGGAAGAGCAGGGCTTGGGATCATAGAGATTATCAGCATCAGTGAGTACTGTGACCAGGAAGAGCCCGGCTTCGGGTCAAGGAGATGAGCAGCATCAGTAAGTACTGTGACCAGGAAGCACAGAGCTTGGGGTCATGGAGATTAGCAGCATCAGTAACTACTGTCACCAGGAAGAGCAGGGCTTGGGGTAATGGAGATTAGCAGCATCAGTAAGTACTGTGACCATGGAGAGCAGGGCTTGGAGTAATGGAGATTAGCAGCATCAGTAAGTACTGTGACCATGGAGAGCAGGCCTTGGGGTCATGGAGATTAGCAGCATCAGTGAGTACTGTGAACAGGAAGAGCAGGGCTTGGGGTCATGGATATTAGCAGCATCAGTAAGTACTGTGACCATGGAGAGCAGGGCTTAGGGTAAAGGAGATTAGCAGAATCAGTAAGTAATGTGACTGGGAAGAGCAGGGCTTGGGGTCATGGAGATTAGCAGCATTAGTAAGTACTGTGACCAGGAAGAGCAGGGCTTGGGGTCATGGAGATTAGCAGCATCAGTAAGTACTGTGACCATGGAGAGCAGGGCTTGGGGTAATGGAGATTAGCAGCATCAGTAAGTAATGTGACCAGGAAGAGCAGGGTTTGGGGTAATGGAGATTAGCAGCATCAATAAGTACTGTGACCAGGAAGAGCAGGGCTTGGGGTAATGGAGATTAGCAGCATTAGTAAGTACTGTGACCAAGAAGGGCAGGTCTTGGGGTCATGGAGATTAGCAGCATCAGTAAGTACTGTGACCAGGAAGAGCAGGGCTTGGGGTAATGGAGATTAGCAGCATTAGTAAGCACTGTGACCGGGAAGGGCAGGGCTTGGGGTCAGGGAGATTAGCAGCATCAGTAAGTACTGTACCAGGAAGAGCAGGGTTTGGGGTCATGGAGGTTAGCAGCATTAGTAAATAATGTGACTGGGAAGAGCAGGGCTTGGGGTCATGGAGATTAGCAGCATCAGTAAGTACTGTGACCAGGAAGAGCAGGGCTTGGGGTCATGGAACATCAGTAAGCAATGTGACCAGGAAGAGCAGGGCTTGGGGTCATGGAACATCAGTAAGTAATGTGACCAAGAAGAACAGGGTTTGGGGTTATGGAGAGTAGCAGCATCAGTTAGTACTATGACCGGGAAGAGCAGGGCTTGGGGTCAGGGAGATTAGCAGCATCAGTAAGTAATGTGACCAGGAAGAGCAGGGCTTGGGGTCATGGAGATTAGCAGCATTAGTAAGTACTGTGACCAGGAAGAGCAGGGCTTGGGGTCATGGAGATTAGCAGCATCAGTAAGTACTGTGACCATGGAGAGCAGGGCTTGGGGGAATGAAGATTAGCAGCATCAGTAAGTAATGTGACCGGGAAGAGCAGGGCTTGGCGTCATGGAGATTAGCAGCATTAGTAAGTCATGTGACCAGGAAGAGCAGCGCTTGGGGTCATGGAGATTAGCAGCTTCAGTAAGTACTGTGACCAGGAAGAGCAGGGCTTGGGATCATAGAGATTATCAGCATCAGTGAGTACTGTGACCAGGAAGAGCCGGGCTTCGGGTCAAGGAGATGAGCAGCATCAGTAAGTACTGTGACCAGGAAGCGCAGAGCTTGGGGTCATGGAGATTAGCAGCATCAGTAAGTACTGTCACCAGGAAGAGCAGGGCTTGGGGTAATGGAGATTAGCAGCATCAGTAAGTACTGTGACCATGGAGAGCAGGGCTTGGAGTAATGGAGATTAGCAGCATCAGTAAGTACTGTGACCATGGAGAGCAGGCCTTGGGGTCATGGAGATTAGCAGCATCAGTGAGTACTGTGAACAGGAAGAGCAGGGCTTGGGGTCATGGATATTAGCAGCATCAGTAAGTACTGTGACCATGGAGAGCAGGGCTTAGGGTAAAGGAGATTAGCAGAATCAGTAAGTAATGTGACTGGGAAGAGCAGGGTTTGGGGTCATGGAGATTAGCAGCATTAGTAAGTACTGTGACCAGGAAGAGCAGGGCTTGGGGTCATGGAGATTAGCAGCATCAGTAAGTACTGTGACCATGGAGAGCAGGGCTTGGGGTAATGGAGATTAGCAGCATCAGTAAGTAATGTGACCGGGAAGAGCAGGGCTTGGCGTCATGGAGATTAGCAGCATTAGTAAGTAATGTGACCGGGAAGAGCAGGGCTTGGGGTCATGGAGATTAGCTGCATCAGTTAGTACTGTGACCGGGAAGAGCAGGGCTTGGGGTCATAGAGATTTGCAGAATCAGTAAGTAATGTGACCGGGAAGAGCAGGGTTTGGGGTCATGGAGATAAGCAGCATCAGTAAGTACTGTGACCATGGAGATCAGGGCTTGGGGTAATGGAGATTAGCAGCATCAGTAAGTACCAGGAAGAGCAGGGATTGGGGTCATGGAGCATCAGTAAGTACTGTGACCAGGAAGAGCAAGGCTTGGGGTAATGGAGATTAGCAACATCAGTAAGTAATGTTACCGGGAAGAGCGGGGATTGGGGTAATGGAGATTACTAGCATCAGTAAGTACTGTGACCAGGAAGAGCAGGGCTTGGGGTCATGGAGATTAGCAGCATCAGTTAGTACTGTGACCAGGAAGAGCAGGGCTTGGGATCATGGAGATTAGCAGCATTAGTAAGTACTTTGACCGGGAAGAGCAAGGCTTGGGGTCATGGAGATTAGCAGCAGCAGTAAGTACTGTGACCAGGAAGAGCAGGGTTGGGGTAATGGAGATTAGCAGCATCAGTAATTACTGTGACCAGGAAGGGCAGGGTTTGGGGTCATGGAGATTAGCAGCATCAGTAAGTACTGTGACCAGGAAGATCAGGGTTTGGGGTCATAGAGGTTAGCAGCATTAGTACATAATGTGACCAGGAAGAGCAGGGCTTGGGGTCATGGAGATTTGCAGCATCAGTAAGTACCGTGACCAGGAAGAGCAAGGCTTGGGGTCATGGAGCATCAGTAAGTACTGTGACTAGCAAGAGCAGGGCTTGGGGTAATGGTGATTACCAGCATCAGTAAGTACTGTGAGCAGGAAGAGCAGGTCTTGGGGTCAGGGAGATTAGCAGCATCAGTAAGTACCAGAGAGAGCATGGCTTGGGGTAATGGAGATTAGCAGCATCAGTAAGTACTGTGACCGGGAAGAGCAGGGCTTGGGGTAATGGAGATTAGCAACATCAGTAAGTACTGTGACCAGGGAGAGCAGGGCTTGGGGTCATGGAGATTGCAAGCATTAGTAAGTAATGTGACCGGGAATTGCAGGGCTTGGAGCCATGGAGATTAGCAGCATCAGTAAGTACTGTGACCAGAGAGAGCAGGGCTTGGGGTCATGGAGATTAGCAGCATCAGTAAGTAATGTGACCGGGAAGAGCAGTGCTTGGGGCCATGGAGATTAGCAGCATCAGTAAGTACTGTGACCAGAGAGAGCAGGGCTTGGGGTCATGGGGATTAGCAGCATCAGTAAGTATTGTGACCAGGGAGAGCAGGTCTTGGGGTCATGGAGATTAACAGCATCAGTAAGTACTGTGAATACGGGGAGCAGGGCTTGGAGTCATGGAGATTAGCAGCATCAGTAAGTACTGTGGGCAGGGTGAGCAGTCCTTGGGGTAATGGAGATTAGCAGCATCAGTAAGTACTGTGACCGGGAAGAGCAGGGCTTGGGGTCATGGAGATTAGCAACATCAGTAAGTACTGTGACCAGGGAGAGCAGGGCTTGGGGTCATGTAGATTGCAAGCATTAGTAAGTAATGTGACCGGGAATTGCAGGGCTTGGAGCCATGGAGATTAGCAGCATCAGTAAGTACTGTGACCAGAGAGAGCAGGGCTTGGGGTCATGGAGATTAGCAGCATCAGTAAGTAATGTGACCGGGAAGAGCAGTGCTTGGGGCCATGGAGATTAGCAGCATCAGTAAGTACTGTGACCAGAGAGAGCAGGGCTTGGGGTCATGGAGATTAGCAGCATCAGTAAGTATTGTGACCAGGGAGAGCAGGTCTTGGGGTCATGGAGATTAGCAGCATCAGTAAGTACTGTGACCACGGGGAGCAGGGCTTGGAGTCATGGAGATTAGCAGCATCAGTAAGTACTGTGGGCAGGGTGAGCAGTCCTTGGGGTCATGGAGATTAGCAGCATCAGTAAGTACTGTGACCAGGAAGAGCTGGTATTGGGGTCGTGGAGATTAGCAGCATCAGTAAGTACTGTGACTATGGAGAGCAGGGTTTGGGGTAATGGAGATTAGCAGCATTAGTAAGTACTGTGACCATGAAGAGCAGGGCTTGGGGTAATGGAGATTAGCAGCATCAGTAAGTACTGGGACCAGGAAGAGCAGGGCTTGGGGTAATGGAGATTAGCAGCATCAGTAAGTACTGTGACCAGGAAGAGCAGGGCATGGGGTAATGGAGATTTGCAGCATCAGTAAGTACTGAGACCAGGAAGAGCAGGGATTGGGGTAATGGGGATTAGCAGCATCAGTAAGTAATGTGACCTGGAAGAGCAGGGCTTGGGGTCTTGGAGATTAGCAGCATCAGTAAGTACTGTGACCGGGAAGAGCAGGGCTTGGGGGTCATGGAGATTAGCAGCATCAGTAAGTACTGTGACCGGGAAGAGCAGGGCTTGGGGTCATGGAGATTAGCAGCATCAGTAAGTACTGTGACCGGGAAGAGCATGGCTTGGGGTCATGGAGATTAGCAGCATCAGTAAATAATGTGACCATGGAGAGCAGGGCTTGGGTCATGGAGATTAGCAGCATCAGTAAGTACTGTGACCAGGAAGAGCCGGTCTTGGGGTCATGGATATTAGCAGAATCAGTAAGTACTGTGAGCAGGGAGAGTAGGGTTTGGGGTAATGGAGATTAGCAGCATCAGTAAGTACTGTGACCAGGAAGAGCAGGGCTTGGGGTAATGGAGATTAGCAGCATCAGTAAGTACCGTGACCAGGAAGAGCAGGGCATGGGGTAATGGAGATTTGCAGCATCAGTAAGTACTGAGACCAGGAAGAGCAGGGATTGGGGTAATGGAGATTAGCAGCATCAGTAAGTAATGTGACCTGGAAGATTTGGGCTTGGGGTCTTGGAGATTAGCAGCATCAGTAAGTACTGTGACCGGGAAGAGCAGGGCTTGGGGTCATGGAGATTAGCAGCATCAGTAAGTACCAGGAAGAGCATGGCTTGGGGTCATGGACATTAGCAACATCAGTAAGTACTGATACCAGGGAGAGCAGGGCTTGGGGTCATGGAGATTAGCAGCATTAGTAAGTAATGTGACCTGGAAGTGCAGGGCTTGGAGCCATGGAGATTAGCAGCATCAGTAAGTAATGTGACCAGAGAGAGCAGGGCTTGTGGTCATGGAGATTAGCAGCATCAGTAAGTAATGTGACCGGGAAGAGCAGGGCTTGGGGCCATGGAGATTAGCAGCATCAGTAAGTACTGTGACCAGAGAGAGCAGGGCCTGGGGTCATGGAGATTAGCAGCATCAGTAAGTATTGTGACCAGGGAGAGCAGGTCTTGGGGTCATGGAGATTAGCAGCATCAGTAAGTACTGTGACCACGGGGAGCAGGGCTTGGAGTCATGGAGATTAGCAGCATCAGTAAGTACTGTGGCCAGGGTGAGCAGGCCTTGGGGTTATGGAGATTAGCAGCATCAGTAAATACTGTGACCAGGAAGAGCTGGTATTGGGGTCGTGGAGATTAGCAGCATCAGTAAGTACTGTGACCATGGAGAGCAGGGTTTGGGGTAATGGAGATTAGCAGCATTAGTAAGTACTGTGACCATGAAGAGCAGGGCTTGGGGTAATGGAGATTAGCAGCATCAGTAAGTACTGAGACCAGGAAGAGCAGGGCTTGGGGTAATGGAGATTAGCAGCATCAGTAAGTACTGTGACCAGGAAGAGCAGGGCTTGGGGTCATGGAGATTAGCAGCATCAGTAAGTATTGTGACCAGGGAGAGCAGGTCTTGGGGTCATGGAGATTAGCAGCATCAGTAAGTACTGTGACCACGGGGAGCAGGGCGTGGAGTCATGGAGATTAGCAGCATCAGTAAGTACTGTGGCCAGGGTGAGCAGGCCTTGGGGTCATGGAGATTAGTAGCATCAGTAAGTACTGTGACCAGGAAGAGCAGGGCATGGGGTAATGGAGATTTGCAGCATCAGTAAGTACTGAGACCGGGAAGAGCAGGGCTTGGGGTCTTGGAGATTAGCAGCATCAGTAAGTACTGTGACCGGGAAGAGCAGGGCTTGGGGGTCATGGAGATTAGCAGCATCGGTAAGTACTGTGACCAGGAAGAGCAGGGCTTGGGGTCATGGAGATTAGCAGCATCAGTAAGTACTGTGACCGGGAAGAGCATGGCTTGGGGTCATGGAGATTAGCAGCATCAGTAAATAATGTGACCATGGAGAGCAGGGTTTGGGGTCTTGGAGATTAGCACCATCAGTAAGTACTGTGACCGGGAAGAGCAGGGCTTGGGGGTCATGGAGATTAGCAGCATCAGTAAGTACTGTGACCGGGAAGAGCAGGGCTTGGGGTCATGGAGATTAGCAGCATCAGTAAGTACTGTGACCGGGAAGAGCATGGCTTGGGGTCATGGAGATTATCAGCATCAGTAAATAATGTGACCATGGAGAGCATGGCTTGTGGTCATGGAGATTATCAGCATTAGTAAGTAATGTGGCCATGGAGAGCAGGGCTTGGGGTCATGGAGATTAGCAGCATTAGTATGTACTGTGACCATGGAGAGCACGGCTTGGGGTCATGGAGATTAGCAGCATCAGTAAGTACTGTGACCGGGAAGAGCAGGGCTTGGGGTCATGGAGATTAGCAGCATCAGTAAGTACCAGGAAGTGCAGGGTTTGGGATCATGGAGATTAGCAGCATCAGTAAGTAATGTGACCAGGACGAGCAGGGCTTGGGGTCATGGAGATTAGTAGTTTAAGTAAGTAATGTGACCAGGGAGAGCAGGGTTTGGGGTCATGGAGATTAGCAGCATCAGTAAGTAATGTGACCGGGAAGAGCAGGGCTTGGGGCCATGGAGATTAGAATCATCGGTAAATACTGTGACCAGGGAGAGCAGGGCTTTGGGTCATGAAGATTACAGCATCAGTAAGTACTGTGACAATGGAGAGCAGGCCTTGGGGTCATGGAGATTAGCAGCATCAGTGAGTACTGTGACCAGGAAGAGCAGGGCTTGGGGTCATGGAGATTAGGACCCTCAGTAAGTACTGTGACCATGGAGAGCAGGGCTTGGGGTAATGGAGATTAGCAGCATCAGTAAGTAATGTGACCGGGAAGAGCAAGGCTTGGGGTCATGGAGATTAGCAGCATTTTTAAGTAATGTGACCAGGAAGTGCAGGGCTTGGGGTCATGGAGATTAGCAGCTTCAGTAAGTACTGTGACCAGGAAGAGCAGGGCTTGGGATCATAGAGATTATCAGCATCAGTCAGTACTGTGGCCAGGAAGAGCCGGGCTTCGGGTCAAGGAGATGAGCAGCATCTGTAAGTACTGTGACCAGGAAGAGCAGGGCTTGGGGTCATGGATATTAGCAGCATCAGTAAGTACTGTGACCATGGAGAGCAGGGTTTATGGTAATGGAGATTAGCAGAATCAGTAAGTAATGTGACCGGGAAGAGCAGGGCTTGGGGTCATGGAGATTAGCAGCATTAGTAAGTACTGTGACCATGGAGAGCAGGGCTTGGGGTAATGGAGATTAGCAGCATCAGTAAGTAATGTGACCGGGAAGAGCAGGGCTTGGCGTCATGGAGATTAGCAGCATTAGTAAGTGATGTGACCGGGAAGAGCAGGGCTTTGGGTCATGGAGATTAGCAGCATCAGTAAGTACTGTGACCGGGGAGAGTAGGGCTTGGGGTCATGGAGATTAGCAGCATTAGTAAGTACTGTGACCAGGGAGAGCAGGGCTTGGGGTCATGGCGATTAGCTGCATAAGTAGGTACCGTGACCGGGAAGAGCAGGGCTTGGGGTCATGGAGATTAGCAGCATCAGTAAGTACTGTGAACAGGAAGAGCAGAGCTTGGGGTCATGGAGATTAGCAGCATCAGTAAGTACTGTCACCAGGAAGAGCAGGGATTGGGGTAATGGAGATTAGCAGCATCAGTAAGTATTGTGACCATAGAGAGCAGGGCTTGGGGTAATGGAGATTAGCAGCATCAGTAAGTACTGTGACCATGGAGATCAGGGCTTGGGGTAATCGAGATTAGCAGCATCAGTAAATACTGTCACCAGGAAGAGCAGGGTTTGGGGTAATGGAGATTGGCAGCATCAGTAAGTACCAGGAAGAGCAGGGCTTGGGGTCATGGAGCATCAGTAAGTACTGTGACCAGGAAGAGCAAGGCTTGGGCTAATGGAGATTAGCAGCATCAGTAAGTAATGTTACCGGGAAGAGCGGGGCTTGGGGTAATGGAGATTACTAGCATCAGTAACTACTGTGACCAGGAAGAGCAGGGTTTGGGGTAATGGAGATTAGCAGCATCAGTTAGTACTGTGACCAGGAAGAGCAGGGCTTGGGGTCATGGAGATTAGCAACATTAGTAAGTACTTTGACCGGGAAGAGCAAGGCTTGGGGTCATGGAGATTAGCAGCAGCAGTAAGTACTGTGACCAGGAAGAGCAGGGTTGGGGTAATGGAGATTAGCAGCATCAGTAATTACTGTGACCAGGAAGGGCAGGGCTTGGGGTCATGGAGATTAGCAGCATCAGTAAGTATTGTGACCAGGAAGATCAGGGTTTGGGGTCACAGAGGTTAGCAGCATTAGTACGTAATGTGACCAGGAAGAGCAGGGCTTGGTGTCATGGAGATTTGCAGCATCAGTAAGTACTGTGACCAGGAAGAGCAAGTCTTGGGGTCATGGAGCATCAGTAAGTACTGTGACCAGGAAGAGCAGGGCTTGGGGTAATGGTGATTAGCAGCATCAGTAAGTACTGTGAGCAGGAAGAGCAGGGCTTGGGGTCAGGGAGATTAGCAGCATCAGTAAGTACCAGAGAGAGCATGGCTTGGGGGTAATGGAGATTAGCAACATCAGTAAGTACTGTGACCGGGAAGAGCAGGGCTTGGGGGTCATGGAGATTAGCAGCATCAGTAAGTACTGTGACCGGGAAGAGCAGGGCTTGGGGTCATGGAGATTAGCAGCATCAGTAAGTACTGTGACCGGGAAGAGCAGGGCTTGGAGCCATGGAGATTAGCAGCATCAGTAAGTACTGTGACCAGAGAGAGCAGGGCTTGGGGTCATGGAGATTAGCAGCATCAGTAAGTAATGTGACCGGGAAGAGCAGGGCTTGTGGCCATGGATATTAGCAGCATCAGTAAGTACTGTGACCAGAGAGAGCAGGGCTTGGGGTCATGGAGATTAGCAGCATCTGTAAGTATTGTGACCAGGGAGAGCAGGTCTTGGGGTCATGGAGATTAGCAGCATCAGTAAGTACTGTGACCACGGAGAGCAGGGCTTGGAGTCATGGAGATTAGCAGCATCAGTAAGTACTGTGGCCAGGGTGAGCAGGCCTTGGGGTCATGGAGATTAGCAGCATCAGTAAGTACTGTGACCAGGAAGAGCAGGTATTGGGGTTGTGGAGATTAGCAGCATCAGTAAGTACTGTGACCATGGAGAGCAGGGCTTGGGGTAATGGAGATTATCAGCATTTGTAAATACTGTGACCATGAAGAGCAGGGCTTGGGGTAATGGAGATTAGCAGCATCAGTAAGTACTGAGACCAGGAAGAGCAGGGATTGGGGTAATGGAGATTAGCAGCATCAGTAAGTAATTATTTATTTATTATTAATGTGACCTGGAAGAGCAGGGCTTGGGGTCTTGGAGATTAGCAGCATCAGTAAGTACTGAGACCAGGAAGAGCAGGGCTTGGGGTAATGGAGATTAGCAGCATCAGTAAATACTGTGACCAGGAAGAGCAGGGCTTGGGGGTCATGGAGATTATCAGCATCAGTAAGTACTGTGACCGGGAAGAGCAGGGCTTGGGGGTCATGGAGATTAGCAACATCAGTAAGTACTGTGACCGGGAAGAGCAGGGCTTGGGGTCATGGAGGTTAGCAGCATCAGTAAGTACTGTGACCGGGAAGAGCATGGCTTGGGGTCATGGAGATTAGCAGCATCAGTAAATAATGTGACCATGGAGAGCATGGCTTGTGGTCATGGAGATTAGCAGCATTAGTAAGTACTGTGACCATGGAGAGCACAGCTTGGGGTCATGGAGATTAGCAGCATCAGTAAGTAATGTGACCAGGAAGAGCAGGGCTTGGGGTCATGGAGATTAGCAGCATCAGTAAGTACCAGGAAGAGCAGGGTTTGCGGTCATGGAGATTAGCAGCATCAGTAAGTAATGTGACCAGGACGAGCAGGGCTTGGGGTAATGGAGATTAGTAGCTTCAGTAAGTAATGTGACCAGGGAGAACAGGGTTTGGGGTCATGGAGATTAGTAGCATCAGTAAGTACTGTGGCCAGGGTGAGCAGGCCTTGGGGTCATGGAGATTAGCAGCATCAGTAAGTACTGTGTCCAGGAAGAGCAGGTATTGGGGTTGTGGAGATTAGCAGCATCAGTAAGTACTGTGACCATGGAGAGCAGGGCTTGGGGTAATGGAGATTATCAGCATTTGTAAGTACTGTGACCATGAAGAGCAGGGCTTGGGGTAATGGAGATTAGCAGCATCAGTAAGTACTGAGACCAGGAAGAGCAGGGCTTGGGGTAGTGGAGATTTGCAGTATCAGTAAGTGCTGAGACCAGGAAGAGCAGGGATTGGGGTAATGGAGATTAGCAGCATCAGTAAGTAATTATTTATTTATTATTAATGTGACCTGGAAGAGCAGGGCTTGGGGTCTTGGAGATTAGCAGCATCAGTAAGTAATGAGACCAGGAAGAGCAGGGCTTGGGGTAATGGAGATTAGCAGCATCAGTAAATACTGTGACCAGGAAGAGCAGGGCTTGGGGGTCATGGTGATTATCAGCATCAGTAAGTACTGTGACCGGGAAGAGCAGGGCTTGGGGGTCATGGAGATTAGCAGCATCAGTAAGTACTGTGACCGGGAAGAGCAGGGCTTGGGGTCATGGAGATTAGCAGCATCAGTAAGTACTGTGACCGGGAAGAGCAGGGCTTGGGGTCATGGAGATTAGCAGCATCAGTAAGTACTGTGACCGGGAAGAGCAGGGCTTGGGGTCATGGAGATTAGCAGCATCAGTAAGTACCAGGAAGTGCAGGGTTTGGGATCATGGAGATTAGCAGCATCAGTAAGTAATGTGACCAGGACGAGCAGGGCTTGGGGTCATGGAGATTAGTAGTTTAAGTAAGTAATGTGACCAGGGAGAGCAGGGTTTGGGGTCATGGAGATTAGCAGAATCAGTAAGTACCAGAGAGAGCAGGGCTTGGGGTCAGGGAGATTAGCAGCATCAGTAAGTAATGTGACCGGGAAGAGCAGGGCTTGGGGCCATGGAGATTAGAATCATCGGTAAATACTGTGACCAGGGAGAGCAGGGCTTGGGGTCATGAAGATTACAGCATCAGTAAGTACTGTGACAATGGAGAGCAGGCCTTGGGGTCATGGAGATTAGCAGCATCAGTGAGTACTGTGACCAGGAAGAGCAGGGCTTGGGGTCATGGAGATTAGGACCCTCAGTAAGTACTGTGACCATGGAGAGCAGGGCTTGGGGTAATGGAGATTAGCAGCATCAGTAAGTAATGTGACCGGGAAGAGCAAGGCTTGGGGTCATGGAGATTAGCAGCATTTTTAAGTAATGTGACCAGGAAGTGCAGGGCTTGGGGTCATGGAGATTAGCAGCTTCAGTAAGTACTGTGACCAGGAAGAGCAGGGCTTGGGATCATAGAGATTATCAGCATCAGTGAGTACTGTGACCAGGAAGAGCCGGGCTTCGGGTCAAGGAGATGAGCAGCATCTGCAAGTACTGTGACCAGGAAGAGCAGGGCTTGGGGTCATGGATATTAGCAGCATCAGTAAGTACTGTGACCATGGAGAGCAGGGTTTATGGTAATGGAGATTAGCAGAATCAGTAAGTAATGTGACCGGGAAGAGCAGGGCTTGGGGTCATGGAGATTAGCAGCATTAGTAAGTACTGTGACCATGGAGAGCAGGGCTTGGGGTAATGGAGATTAGCAGCATCAGTAAGTAATGTGACCGGGAAGAGCAGGGCTTGGCGTCATGGAGATTAGTAGCATTAGTAAGTGATGTGACCGGGAAGAGCAGGGCTTTGGGTCATGGAGATTAGCAGCATCAGTAAGTACTGTGACCGGGGAGAGTAGGGCTTGGGGTCATGGAGATTAGCAGCATTAGTAAGTACTGTGACCAGGGAGAGCAGGGCTTGGGGTCATGGCGATTAGCTGCATAAGTAGGTACCGTGACCGGGAAGAGCAGGGCTTGGGGTCATGGAGATTAGCAGCATCAGTAAGTACTGTCACCAGGAAGAGCAGGGATTGGGGTAATGGAGATTAGCAGCATCAGTAAGTATTGTGACCATAGAGAGCAGGGCTTGGGGTAATGGAGATTAGCAGCATCAGTAAGTACTGTGACCATGGAGATCAGGGCTTGGGGTAATCGAGATTAGCACATCAGTAAATACTGTCACCAGGAAGAGCAGGGTTTGGGGTAATGGAGATTGGCAGCATCAGTAAGTACCAGGAAGAGCAGGGCTTGGGGTCATGGAGCATCAGTAAGTACTGTGACCAGGAAGAGCAAGGCTTGGGCTAATGGAGATTAGCAGCATCAGTAAGTAATGTTACCGGGAAGAGCGGGGCTTGGGGTAATGGAGATTACTAGCATCAGTAACTACTGTGACCAGGAAGAGCAGGGTTTGGGGTAATGGAGATTAGCAGCATCAGTTAGTACTGTGACCAGGAAGAGCAGGGCTTGGGGTCATGGAGATTAGCAACATTAGTAAGTACTTTGACCGGGAAGAGCAAGGCTTGGGGTCATGGAGATTAGCAGCAGCAGTAAGTACTGTGACCAGGAAGAGCAGGGTTGGGGTAATGGAGATTAGCAGCATCAGTAATTACTGTGACCAGGAAGGGCAGGGCTTGGGGTCATGGAGATTAGCAGCATCAGTAAGTATTGTGACCAGGAAGATCAGGGTTTGGGGTCACAGAGGTTAGCAGCATTAGTACATAATGTGACCAGGAAGAGCAGGGCTTGGTGTCATGGAGATTTGCAGCATCAGTAAGTACTGTGACCAGGAAGAGCAAGTCTTGGGGTCATGGAGCATCAGTAAGTACTGTGACCAGGAAGAGCAGGGCTTGGGGTAATGGTGATTAGCAGCATCAGTAAGTACTGTGAGCAGGAAGAGCAGGGCTTGGGGTCAGGAAGATTAGCAGCATCAGTAAGTACCAGAGAGAGCATGGCTTGGGGGTAATGGAGATTAGAAACATCAGTAAGTACTGTGACCGGGAAGAGCAGGACTTGGGGTCATGGAGATTAGCAGCATCAGTAAGTACTGTGACCAGGGAGAGCAGGGCTTGGGGTCATGGAGATTAGCAGCATTAGTAAGTAATGTGACCGCGAAGTGCAGGGCTTGGAGCCATGGAGATTAGCAGCATCAGTAAGTACTGTGACCAGAGAGAGCAGGGCTTGGGGTCATGGAGATTAGCAGCATCAGTAAGTAATGTGACCGGGAAGAGCAGGGCTTGTGGCCATGGATATTAGCAGCATCAGTAAGTACTGTGACCAGAGAGAGCAGGGCTTGGGGTCATGGAGATTAGCAGCATCTGTAAGTATTGTGACCAGGGAGAGCAGGTCTTGGGGTCATGGAGATTAGCAGCATCAGTAAGTACTGTGACCACGGAGAGCAGGGCTTGGAGTCATGGAGATAAGCAGCATCAGTAAGTACTGTGGCCAGGGTGAGCAGGCCTTGGGGTCATGGAGATTAGCAGCATCAGTAAGTACTGTGACCAGGAAGAGCAGGTATTGGGGTTGTGGAGATTAGCAGCATCAGTAAGTACTGTGACCATGGAGAGCAGGGCTTGGGGTAATGGAGATTATCAGCATTTGTAAATACTGTGACCATGAAGAGCAGGGCTTGGGGTAATGGAGATTAGCAGCATCAGTAAGTACTGAGACCAGGAAGAGCAGGGATTGGGGTAATGGAGATTAGCAGCATCAGTAAGTAATTATTTATTTATTATTAATGTGACCTGGAAGAGCAGGGCTTGGGGTCTTGGAGATTAGCAGCATCAGTAAGTACTGAGACTAGGAAGAGCAGGGCTTGGGGTAATGGAGATTAGCAGCATCAGTAAATACTGTGACCAGGAAGAGCAGGGCTTGGGGGTCATGGAGATTATCAGCATCAGTAAGTACTGTGACCGGGAAGAGCAGGGCTTGGGGGTCATGGAGATTAGCAACATCAGTAAGTACTGTGACTGGGAAGAGCAGGGCTTGGGGTCATGGAGGTTATCAGCATCAGTAAGTACTGTGACCGGGAAGAGCATGGCTTGGGGTCATGGAGATTAGCAGCATCAGTAAATAATGTGACCATGGAGAGCATGGCTTGTGGTCATGGAGATTAGCAGCATTAGTAAGTACTGTGACCATGGAGAGCACAGCTTGGGGTCATGGAGATTAGCAGCATCAGTAAGTAATGTGACCAGGAAGAGCAGGGCTTGGGGTCATGGAGATTAGCAGCATCAGTAAGTACCAGGAAGAGCAGGGTTTGGGGTCATGGAGATTAGCAGCATCAGTAAGTAATGTGACCAGGACGAGCAGGGCTTGGGGTAATGGAGATTAGTAGCTTCAGTAAGTAATGTGACCAGGGAGAACAGGGTTTGGGGTCATGGAGATTAGCAGCATCAGTAAGTACTGTGTCCAGGAAGAGCAGGTATTGGGGTTGTGGAGATTAGCAGCATCAGTAAGTACTGTGACCATGGAGAGCAGGGCTTGGGGTAATGGAGATTATCAGCATTTGTAAGTACTGTGACCATGAAGAGCAGGGCTTGGGGTAATGGAGATTAGCAGCATCAGTAAGTACTGAGACCAGGAAGAGCAGGGCTTGGGGTAGTGGAGATTTGCAGTATCAGTAAGTGCTGAGACCAGGAAGAGCAGGGATTGGGGTAATGGAGATTAGCAGCATCAGTAAGTAATTATTTATTTATTATTAATGTGACCTGGAAGAGCAGGGCTTGGGGTCTTGGAGATTAGCAGCATCAGTAAGTAATGAGACCAGGAAGAGCAGGGCTTGGGGTAATGTAGATTAGGAGCATCAGTAAATACTGTGACCAGGAAGAGCAGGGCTTGGGGGTCATGGTGATTATCAGCATCAGTAAGTACTGTGACCGGGAAGAGCAGGGCTTGGGGGTCATGGAGATTAGCAGCATCAGTAAGTACTGTGACCGGGAAGAGCAGGGCTTGGGGTCATGGAGATTAGCAGCATCAGTAAGTACTGTGACCGGGAAGAGCATGGCTTGGGGTCATGGAGATTAGCAGCATCAGTAAATAATGTGACCATGGAGAGCATGGCTTGTGGTCATGGAGATTAGCAGCATTAGTAAGTACTGTGACCATGGAGAGCACAGCTTGGGGTCATGGAGATTAGCAGCATCAGTAAGTAATGTGACCAGGAAGAGCAGGGCTTGGGGTCATGGAGATTAGCAGCATCAGTAAGTACCAGGAAGAGCAGGGTTTGGGGTCATGGAGATTAGCAGCATCAGTAAGTAATGTGACCAGGACGAGCAGGGCTTGGGGTAATGGAGATTAGTAGCTTCAGTAAGTAATGTGACCAGGGAGAACAGGGTTTGGGGTCACGGAGATTAGCAGCATCATTAAGTACTGTGACCAGGAAGAGTAGGGCTTTGGGTCATGGAGATTAGTAGCATCAGTAAGTACTATGACCGGGAAGAGCAGGGATTGTGGTCCTGGAGATTAGCAGCATCAGTAAGTACTGTGACCGGGAAGAGCAGGGCTTGGGGTTATAGAGATTAGCAGCATCAGTAAGTACTGTGACCGGGAAGAGCAGGGCTTGGGGTCATGGAGATTAGCAGCATCAGTAAGTAATGTGACCGGGAAGAGCGGGGCTTGGGGTAATGGAGATTAGCAGCATCAGTAAATACTGTGACCAGGACGAGCAGGGCTTGGGGTCATGGCGATTACTAGCATCAGTAAGTACTGTGACCGGGAAGAGCATGGCTTGGAGTAATGGAGATTAGCAGCATCAGTAAGTACTGTGACCGGGAAGAGCAGGGCTTGGGGTCATGGAGATTAGCATCCTCAGTAAGTACTGTGACCGGGAAAAGCAGGGCTTGGGGTCATGGAGATTAGCAGCGTCAGTAAGTAATGTGACCGGGAAGAGCGGGGCTTGGGCTAATGGAGATTAGTAGCATCAGTAAGTACTATGACCGGGAAGAGCAGGGATTGTGGTCCTGGAGATTAGCAGCATCAGTAAGTACTGTGACCGGGAAGAGCAGGGCTTGGGGTTATAGAGATTAGCAGCATCAGTAAGTACTGTGACCGGGAAGAGCAGGGCTTGGGGTCATGGAGATTAGCAGCATCAGTAAGTACTGTGACCAGGAAGAGCAGGGCTTGGGGTACTGGAGATTAGCACCATCAGTTAGTACTGTGACCAGGAAGAGCAGGGCTTGGGGTCATGGAGATTATCAGCATTAGTAAGTACTTTGACCGAGAAGAGCAAGGCTTGGGGTCATGGAGATTAGCAGCAGCAGTAAGTACTGTGACCAGAAAGAGCAGGGTTGGGGTAATGGAGATTAGCAGCATCAGTAATTACTGTGACCAGGAAGAGCAGGGCTTGGGGTCATGGAGATTAGCAGCATCAGTAAGTAATGTGACCGGGAAGAGCAGGGTTTGGGGTCATGGAGATTATCAGCATCAGTAAGTACTGTGACCAGGAAGAGCAGAGCTTGGGGTCATGGAGATTAGCAGCATCAGTAAGTACTGTGACCAGGAAGAGCAGGGCTTGAAGTCATGGAGATTAGCAGCATCAGTAAGTACTGTGACCGGGAAGAGCAGGGCTTGGGGTCATGGAGATTGTCAGAATCAGTAAGTGAGTAAGTAATGTGAATGGGAACAGCAGGGTTTGGGGTCATGGAGATTAGCAGCATCATAAAATACTGTGACCGGGAAGAGCAGGGCTTGGGGTCAAGGAGATTATTAGTATCAGTAAGTAATGTGGCCGGAAAGAGCAGGGCTTAGGGTCATGGAGATTAGCAGCATCAGTAAGTACTGTGACCGGGAAGAGCAGGGCTTGGGGGTCATGGAGATTATCAGCATCAGTAAGTACTGTGACCAGGAAGAGCAGGGCTTGGGGTCATGGAGATTATCAGCATCAGTAAGTACTGTGACTGGGAAGAGCAGGGCTTGGTGTCATGGAGATTAGCAGCATCAGTAAGTACTGTGACCGGGAAGAGCATGGATTGGGTTAATGGAGATTAGCAGCATTAGTAAATACTGTGACCAGGAAGGGCAGGGCTTGGGGTCATGGAGATTAGCAGTATCAGTAAGTACTGTGACCAGGAAGAGCAGGGTTTGGGGTAATGGAGATTAGCAGCATCAATAAGTACTGTGACCAGGAAGAGCAGGGCTTGGGGTAATGGAGATTAGCAGCATTAGTAAGTACTGTGACCAAGAAGGGCAGGTCTTGGGGTCATGGAGATTAGCAGCATCAGTAAGTACTGTGACCAGGAAGAGCAGGGCTTGGGGTAATGGAGATTAGCAGCATTAGTAAGCACTGTGACCGGGAAGGGCAGGGCTTGGGGTCAGGGAGATTAGCAGCATCAGTAAGTACTGTACCAGGAAGAGCAGGGTTTGGGGTCATGGAGGTTAGCAGCATTAGTAAATAATGTGACTGGGAAGAGCAGGGCTTGGGGTCATGGAGATTAGCAGCATCAGTAAGTACTGTGACCAGGAAGAGCAGGGCTTGGGGTCATGGAACATCAGTAAGCAATGTGACCAGGAAGAGCAGGGCTTGGGGTCATGGAACATCAGTAAGTAATGTGACCAAGAAGAACAGGGTTTGGGGTTGTGGAGAGTAGCAGCATCAGTTAGTACTATGACCGGGAAGAGCAGGGCTTGGGGTCAGGGAGATTAGCAGCATCAGTAAGTAATGTGACCGGGAAGAGCAGGGCTTGGGGCCATGGAGATTAGCAGCATCGGTAAATACTGTGACCAGGGAGAGCAGGGCTTGGGGTCATGAAGATTACAGCATCAGTAAGTATGTGACCATGGAGAGCAGGCCTTGGGGTCATGGAGATTAGCAGCATCAGTGAGTACTGTGACCAGGAAGAGCAGGGTTTGGGGTCATGGAGATTAGGAGCTGCAGTAAGTACTGTGACCATGGAGAGCAGGGCTTGGGGTAATGGAGATTAGCAGCATCAGTAAGTAATGTGACCAGGAAGAGCAGGGCTTGGGGTCATGGAGATTAGCAGCATTAGTAAGTACTGTGACCAGGAAGAGCAGGGCTTGGGGTCATGGAGATTAGCAGCATCAGTAAGTACTGTGACCATGGAGAGCAGGGCTTGGGGTAATGAAGATTAGCAGCATCAGTAAGTAATGTGACCGGAAAGAGCAGGGCTTGGCGTCATGGAGATTAGCAGCATTAGTAAGTAATGTGACCAGGAAGAGCAGGGCTTGGGGTCATGGAGATTAGCAGCTTCAGTAAGTACTGTGACCAGGAAGAGCAGGGCTTGGGATCATAGAGATTATCAGCATCAGTGAGTACTGTGACCAGGAAGAGCCCGGCTTCGGGTCAAGGAGATGAGCAGCATCAGTAAGTACTGTGACCAGGAAGCACAGAGCTTGGGGTCATGGAGATTAGCAGCATCAGTAAGTACTGTCACCAGGAAGAGCAGGGCTTGGGGTAATGGAGATTAGCAGCATCAGTAAGTACTGTGACCATGGAGAGCAGGGCTTGGAGTAATGGAGATTAGCAGCATCAGTAAGTACTGTGACCATGGAGAGCAGGCCTTGGGGTCATGGAGATTAGCAGCATCAGTGAGTACTGTGAACAGGAAGAGCAGGGCTTGGGGTCATGGATATTAGCAGCATCAGTAAGTACTGTGACCATGGAGAGCAGGGCTTAGGGTAAAGGAGATTAGCAGAATCAGTAAGTAATGTGACTGGGAAGAGCAGGGCTTGGGGTCATGGAGATTAGCAGCATTAGTAAGTACTGTGACCAGGAAGAGCAGGGCTTGGGGTCATGGAGATTAGCAGCATCAGTAAGTACTGTGACCATGGAGAGCAGGGCTTGGGGTAATGGAGATTAGCAGCATCAGTAAGTAATGTGACCAGGAAGAGCAGGGTTTGGGGTAATGGAGATTAGCAGCATCAATAAGTACTGTGACCAGGAAGAGCAGGGCTTGGGGTAATGGAGATTAGCAGCATTAGTAAGTACTGTGACCAAGAAGGGCAGGTCTTGGGGTCATGGAGATTAGCAGCATCAGTAAGTACTGTGACCAGGAAGAGCAGGGCTTGGGGTAATGGAGATTAGCAGCATTAGTAAGCACTGTGACCGGGAAGGGCAGGGCTTGGGGTCAGGGAGATTAGCAGCATCAGTAAGTACTGTACCAGGAAGAGCAGGGTTTGGGGTCATGGAGGTTAGCAGCATTAGTAAATAATGTGACTGGGAAGAGCAGGGCTTGGGGTCATGGAGATTAGCAGCATCAGTAAGTACTGTGACCAGGAAGAGCAGGGCTTGGGGTCATGGAACATCAGTAAGCAATGTGACCAGGAAGAGCAGGGCTTGGGGTCATGGAACATCAGTAAGTAATGTGACCAAGAAGAACAGGGTTTGGGGTTATGGAGAGTAGCAGCATCAGTTAGTACTATGACCGGGAAGAGCAGGGCTTGGGGTCAGGGAGATTAGCAGCATCAGTAAGTAATGTGACCAGGAAGAGCAGGGCTTGGGGTCATGGAGATTAGCAGCATTAGTAAGTACTGTGACCAGGAAGAGCAGGGCTTGGGGTCATGGAGATTAGCAGCATCAGTAAGTACTGTGACCATGGAGAGCAGGGCTTGGGGGAATGAAGATTAGCAGCATCAGTAAGTAATGTGACCGGGAAGAGCAGGGCTTGGCGTCATGGAGATTAGCAGCATTAGTAAGTCATGTGACCAGGAAGAGCAGCGCTTGGGGTCATGGAGATTAGCAGCTTCAGTAAGTACTGTGACCAGGAAGAGCAGGGCTTGGGATCATAGAGATTATCAGCATCAGTGAGTACTGTGACCAGGAAGAGCCGGGCTTCGGGTCAAGGAGATGAGCAGCATCAGTAAGTACTGTGACCAGGAAGCGCAGAGCTTGGGGTCATGGAGATTAGCAGCATCAGTAAGTACTGTCACCAGGAAGAGCAGGGCTTGGGGTAATGGAGATTAGCAGCATCAGTAAGTACTGTGACCATGGAGAGCAGGGCTTGGAGTAATGGAGATTAGCAGCATCAGTAAGTACTGTGACCATGGAGAGCAGGCCTTGGGGTCATGGAGATTAGCAGCATCAGTGAGTACTGTGAACAGGAAGAGCAGGGCTTGGGGTCATGGATATTAGCAGCATCAGTAAGTACTGTGACCATGGAGAGCAGGGCTTAGGGTAAAGGAGATTAGCAGAATCAGTAAGTAATGTGACTGGGAAGAGCAGGGTTTGGGGTCATGGAGATTAGCAGCATTAGTAAGTACTGTGACCAGGAAGAGCAGGGCTTGGGGTCATGGAGATTAGCAGCATCAGTAAGTACTGTGACCATGGAGAGCAGGGCTTGGGGTAATGGAGATTAGCAGCATCAGTAAGTAATGTGACCGGGAAGAGCAGGGCTTGGCGTCATGGAGATTAGCAGCATTAGTAAGTAATGTGACCGGGAAGAGCAGGGCTTGGGGTCATGGAGATTAGCTGCATCAGTTAGTACTGTGACCGGGAAGAGCAGGGCTTGGGGTCATAGAGATTTGCAGAATCAGTAAGTAATGTGACCGGGAAGAGCAGGGTTTGGGGTCATGGAGATAAGCAGCATCAGTAAGTACTGTGACCATGGAGATCAGGGCTTGGGGTAATGGAGATTAGCAGCATCAGTAAGTACCAGGAAGAGCAGGGATTGGGGTCATGGAGCATCAGTAAGTACTGTGACCAGGAAGAGCAAGGCTTGGGGTAATGGAGATTAGCAACATCAGTAAGTAATGTTACCGGGAAGAGCGGGGATTGGGGTAATGGAGATTACTAGCATCAGTAAGTACTGTGACCAGGAAGAGCAGGGCTTGGGGTCATGGAGATTAGCAGCATCAGTTAGTACTGTGACCAGGAAGAGCAGGGCTTGGGATCATGGAGATTAGCAGCATTAGTAAGTACTTTGACCGGGAAGAGCAAGGCTTGGGGTCATGGAGATTAGCAGCAGCAGTAAGTACTGTGACCAGGAAGAGCAGGGTTGGGGTAATGGAGATTAGCAGCATCAGTAATTACTGTGACCAGGAAGGGCAGGGTTTGGGGTCATGGAGATTAGCAGCATCAGTAAGTACTGTGACCAGGAAGATCAGGGTTTGGGGTCATAGAGGTTAGCAGCATTAGTACATAATGTGACCAGGAAGAGCAGGGCTTGGGGTCATGGAGATTTGCAGCATCAGTAAGTACCGTGACCAGGAAGAGCAAGGCTTGGGGTCATGGAGCATCAGTAAGTACTGTGACTAGCAAGAGCAGGGCTTGGGGTAATGGTGATTACCAGCATCAGTAAGTACTGTGAGCAGGAAGAGCAGGTCTTGGGGTCAGGGAGATTAGCAGCATCAGTAAGTACCAGAGAGAGCATGGCTTGGGGTAATGGAGATTAGCAGCATCAGTAAGTACTGTGACCGGGAAGAGCAGGGCTTGGGGTCATGGAGATTAGCAACATCAGTAAGTACTGTGACCAGGGAGAGCAGGGCTTGGGGTCATGGAGATTGCAAGCATTAGTAAGTAATGTGACCGGGAATTGCAGGGCTTGGAGCCATGGAGATTAGCAGCATAAGTAAGTACTGTGACCAGAGAGAGCAGGGCTTGGGGTCATGGAGATTAGCAGCATCAGTAAGTAATGTGACCGGGAAGAGCAGTGCTTGGGGCCATGGAGATTAGCAGCATCAGTAAGTACTGTGACCAGAGAGAGCAGGGCTTGGGGTCATGGAGATTAGCAGCATCAGTAAGTATTGTGACCAGGGAGAGCAGGTCTTGGGGTCATGGAGATTAACAGCATCAGTAAGTACTGTGAATACGGGGAGCAGGGCTTGGAGTCATGGAGATTAGCAGCATCAGTAAGTACTGTGGGCAGGGTGAGCAGTCCTTGGGGTAATGGAGATTAGCAGCATCAGTAAGTACTGAGACCAGGAAGAGCAGGGCTTGGGGTAATGGAGATTAGCAGCATCAGTAAGTACTGTGACCAGGAAGAGCAGGGCTTGGGGTCATGGAACATCAGTAAGCAATGTGACCAGGAAGAGCAGGGCTTGGGGTCATGGAACATCAGTAAGTAATGTGACCAAGAAGAACAGGGTTTGGGGTTGTGGAGAGTAGCAGCATCAGTTAGTACTATGACCGGGAAGAGCAGGGCTTGGGGTCAGGGAGATTAGCAGCATCAGTAAGTAATGTGACCGGGAAGAGCAGGGCTTGGGGCCATGGAGATTAGCAGCATCGGTAAATACTGTGACCAGGGAGAGCAGGGCTTGGGGTCATGAAGATTACAGCATCAGTAAGTATGTGACCATGGAGAGCAGGCCTTGGGGTCATGGAGATTAGCAGCATCAGTGAGTACTGTGACCAGGAAGAGCAGGGTTTGGGGTCATGGAGATTAGGAGCTGCAGTAAGTACTGTGACCATGGAGAGCAGGGCTTGGGGTAATGGAGATTAGCAGCATCAGTAAGTAATGTGACCAGGAAGAGCAGGGCTTGGGGTCATGGAGATTAGCAGCATTAGTAAGTACTGTGACCAGGAAGAGCAGGGCTTGGGGTCATGGAGATTAGCAGCATCAGTAAGTACTGTGACCATGGAGAGCAGGGCTTGGGGTAATGAAGATTAGCAGCATCAGTAAGTAATGTGACCGGAAAGAGCAGGGCTTGGCGTCATGGAGATTAGCAGCATTAGTAAGTAATGTGACCAGGAAGAGCAGGGCTTGGGGTCATGGAGATTAGCAGCTTCAGTAAGTACTGTGACCAGGAAGAGCAGGGCTTGGGATCATAGAGATTATCAGCATCAGTGAGTACTGTGACCAGGAAGAGCCCGGCTTCGGGTCAAGGAGATGAGCAGCATCAGTAAGTACTGTGACCAGGAAGCACAGAGCTTGGGGTCATGGAGATTAGCAGCATCAGTAAGTACTGTCACCAGGAAGAGCAGGGCTTGGGGTAATGGAGATTAGCAGCATCAGTAAGTACTGTGACCATGGAGAGCAGGGCTTGGAGTAATGGAGATTAGCAGCATCAGTAAGTACTGTGACCATGGAGAGCAGGCCTTGGGGTCATGGAGATTAGCAGCATCAGTGAGTACTGTGAACAGGAAGAGCAGGGCTTGGGGTCATGGATATTAGCAGCATCAGTAAGTACTGTGACCATGGAGAGCAGGGCTTAGGGTAAAGGAGATTAGCAGAATCAGTAAGTAATGTGACTGGGAAGAGCAGGGCTTGGGGTCATGGAGATTAGCAGCATTAGTAAGTACTGTGACCAGGAAGAGCAGGGCTTGGGGTCATGGAGATTAGCAGCATCAGTAAGTACTGTGACCATGGAGAGCAGGGCTTGGGGTAATGGAGATTAGCAGCATCAGTAAGTAATGTGACCAGGAAGAGCAGGGTTTGGGGTAATGGAGATTAGCAGCATCAATAAGTACTGTGACCAGGAAGAGCAGGGCTTGGGGTAATGGAGATTAGCAGCATTAGTAAGTACTGTGACCAAGAAGGGCAGGTCTTGGGGTCATGGAGATTAGCAGCATCAGTAAGTACTGTGACCAGGAAGAGCAGGGCTTGGGGTAATGGAGATTAGCAGCATTAGTAAGCACTGTGACCGGGAAGGGCAGGGCTTGGGGTCAGGGAGATTAGCAGCATCAGTAAGTACTGTACCAGGAAGAGCAGGGTTTGGGGTCATGGAGGTTAGCAGCATTAGTAAATAATGTGACTGGGAAGAGCAGGGCTTGGGGTCATGGAGATTAGCAGCATCAGTAAGTACTGTGACCAGGAAGAGCAGGGCTTGGGGTCATGGAACATCAGTAAGCAATGTGACCAGGAAGAGCAGGGCTTGGGGTCATGGAACATCAGTAAGTAATGTGACCAAGAAGAACAGGGTTTGGGGTTATGGAGAGTAGCAGCATCAGTTAGTACTATGACCGGGAAGAGCAGGGCTTGGGGTCAGGGAGATTAGCAGCATCAGTAAGTAATGTGACCAGGAAGAGCAGGGCTTGGGGTCATGGAGATTAGCAGCATTAGTAAGTACTGTGACCAGGAAGAGCAGGGCTTGGGGTCATGGAGATTAGCAGCATCAGTAAGTACTGTGACCATGGAGAGCAGGGCTTGGGGGAATGAAGATTAGCAGCATCAGTAAGTAATGTGACCGGGAAGAGCAGGGCTTGGCGTCATGGAGATTAGCAGCATTAGTAAGTCATGTGACCAGGAAGAGCAGCGCTTGGGGTCATGGAGATTAGCAGCTTCAGTAAGTACTGTGACCAGGAAGAGCAGGGCTTGGGATCATAGAGATTATCAGCATCAGTGAGTACTGTGACCAGGAAGAGCCGGGCTTCGGGTCAAGGAGATGAGCAGCATCAGTAAGTACTGTGACCAGGAAGCGCAGAGCTTGGGGTCATGGAGATTAGCAGCATCAGTAAGTACTGTCACCAGGAAGAGCAGGGCTTGGGGTAATGGAGATTAGCAGCATCAGTAAGTACTGTGACCATGGAGAGCAGGGCTTGGAGTAATGGAGATTAGCAGCATCAGTAAGTACTGTGACCATGGAGAGCAGGCCTTGGGGTCATGGAGATTAGCAGCATCAGTGAGTACTGTGAACAGGAAGAGCAGGGCTTGGGGTCATGGATATTAGCAGCATCAGTAAGTACTGTGACCATGGAGAGCAGGGCTTAGGGTAAAGGAGATTAGCAGAATCAGTAAGTAATGTGACTGGGAAGAGCAGGGTTTGGGGTCATGGAGATTAGCAGCATTAGTAAGTACTGTGACCAGGAAGAGCAGGGCTTGGGGTCATGGAGATTAGCAGCATCAGTAAGTACTGTGACCATGGAGAGCAGGGCTTGGGGTAATGGAGATTAGCAGCATCAGTAAGTAATGTGACCGGGAAGAGCAGGGCTTGGCGTCATGGAGATTAGCAGCATTAGTAAGTAATGTGACCGGGAAGAGCAGGGCTTGGGGTCATGGAGATTAGCTGCATCAGTTAGTACTGTGACCGGGAAGAGCAGGGCTTGGGGTCATAGAGATTTGCAGAATCAGTAAGTAATGTGACCGGGAAGAGCAGGGTTTGGGGTCATGGAGATAAGCAGCATCAGTAAGTACTGTGACCATGGAGATCAGGGCTTGGGGTAATGGAGATTAGCAGCATCAGTAAGTACCAGGAAGAGCAGGGATTGGGGTCATGGAGCATCAGTAAGTACTGTGACCAGGAAGAGCAAGGCTTGGGGTAATGGAGATTAGCAACATCAGTAAGTAATGTTACCGGGAAGAGCGGGGATTGGGGTAATGGAGATTACTAGCATCAGTAAGTACTGTGACCAGGAAGAGCAGGGCTTGGGGTCATGGAGATTAGCAGCATCAGTTAGTACTGTGACCAGGAAGAGCAGGGCTTGGGATCATGGAGATTAGCAGCATTAGTAAGTACTTTGACCGGGAAGAGCAAGGCTTGGGGTCATGGAGATTAGCAGCAGCAGTAAGTACTGTGACCAGGAAGAGCAGGGTTGGGGTAATGGAGATTAGCAGCATCAGTAATTACTGTGACCAGGAAGGGCAGGGTTTGGGGTCATGGAGATTAGCAGCATCAGTAAGTACTGTGACCAGGAAGATCAGGGTTTGGGGTCATAGAGGTTAGCAGCATTAGTACATAATGTGACCAGGAAGAGCAGGGCTTGGGGTCATGGAGATTTGCAGCATCAGTAAGTACCGTGACCAGGAAGAGCAAGGCTTGGGGTCATGGAGCATCAGTAAGTACTGTGACTAGCAAGAGCAGGGCTTGGGGTAATGGTGATTACCAGCATCAGTAAGTACTGTGAGCAGGAAGAGCAGGTCTTGGGGTCAGGGAGATTAGCAGCATCAGTAAGTACCAGAGAGAGCATGGCTTGGGGTAATGGAGATTAGCAGCATCAGTAAGTACTGTGACCGGGAAGAGCAGGGCTTGGGGTCATGGAGATTAGCAACATCAGTAAGTACTGTGACCAGGGAGAGCAGGGCTTGGGGTCATGGAGATTGCAAGCATTAGTAAGTAATGTGACCGGGAATTGCAGGGCTTGGAGCCATGGAGATTAGCAGCATCAGTAAGTACTGTGACCAGAGAGAGCAGGGCTTGGGGTCATGGAGATTAGCAGCATCAGTAAGTAATGTGACCGGGAAGAGCAGTGCTTGGGGCCATGGAGATTAGCAGCATCAGTAAGTACTGTGACCAGAGAGAGCAGGGCTTGGGGTCATGGAGATTAGCAGCATCAGTAAGTATTGTGACCAGGGAGAGCAGGTCTTGGGGTCATGGAGATTAACAGCATCAGTAAGTACTGTGAATACGGGGAGCAGGGCTTGGAGTCATGGAGATTAGCAGCATCAGTAAGTACTGTGGGCAGGGTGAGCAGTCCTTGGGGTAATGGAGATTAGCAGCATCAGTAAGTACTGTGACCGGGAAGAGCAGGGCTTGGGGTCATGGAGATTAGCAACATCAGTAAGTACTGTGACCAGGGAGAGCAGGGCTTGGGGTCATGTAGATTGCAAGCATTAGTAAGTAATGTGACCGGGAATTGCAGGGCTTGGAGCCATGGAGATTAGCAGCATCAGTAAGTACTGTGACCAGAGAGAGCAGGGCTTGGGGTCATGGAGATTAGCAGCATCAGTAAGTAATGTGACCGGGAAGAGCAGTGCTTGGGGCCATGGAGATTAGCAGCATCAGTAAGTACTGTGACCAGAGAGAGCAGGGCTTGGGGTCATGGAGATTAGCAGCATCAGTAAGTATTGTGACCAGGGAGAGCAGGTCTTGGGGTCATGGAGATTAGCAGCATCAGTAAGTACTGTGACCACGGGGAGCAGGGCTTGGAGTCATGGAGATTAGCAGCATCAGTAAGTACTGTGGGCAGGGTGAGCAGTCCTTGGGGTCATGGAGATTAGCAGCATCAGTAAGTACTGTGACCAGGAAGAGCTGGTATTGGGGTCGTGGAGATTAGCAGCATCAGTAAGTACTGTGACTATGGAGAGCAGGGTTTGGGGTAATGGAGATTAGCAGCATTAGTAAGTACTGTGACCATGAAGAGCAGGGCTTGGGGTAATGGAGATTAGCAGCATCAGTAAGTACTGGGACCAGGAAGAGCAGGGCTTGGGGTAATGGAGATTAGCAGCATCAGTAAGTACTGTGACCAGGAAGAGCAGGGCATGGGGTAATGGAGATTTGCAGCATCAGTAAGTACTGAGACCAGGAAGAGCAGGGATTGGGGTAATGGGGATTAGCAGCATCAGTAAGTAATGTGACCTGGAAGAGCAGGGCTTGGGGTCTTGGAGATTAGCAGCATCAGTAAGTACTGTGACCGGGAAGAGCAGGGCTTGGGGGTCATGGAGATTAGCAGCATCAGTAAGTACTGTGACCGGGAAGAGCAGGGCTTGGGGTCATGGAGATTAGCAGCATCAGTAAGTACTGTGACCGGGAAGAGCATGGCTTGGGGTCATGGAGATTAGCAGCATCAGTAAATAATGTGACCATGGAGAGCAGGGCTTGGGTCATGGAGATTAGCAGCATCAGTAAGTACTGTGACCAGGAAGAGCCGGTCTTGGGGTCATGGATATTAGCAGAATCAGTAAGTACTGTGAGCAGGGAGAGTAGGGTTTGGGGTAATGGAGATTAGCAGCATCAGTAAGTACTGTGACCAGGAAGAGCAGGGCTTGGGGTAATGGAGATTAGCAGCATCAGTAAGTACCGTGACCAGGAAGAGCAGGGCATGGGGTAATGGAGATTTGCAGCATCAGTAAGTACTGAGACCAGGAAGAGCAGGGATT